>NC_090444.1:74188785-74846160 GCF_031143425.1 Pleurodeles waltl | reverse complement strand
GGTTTAGGGTATCTGACTGTCCGTGGTGCACCGCTGGAATAACATTGTTAAGGTATGAGGTGGCTGCAATTGGATCGGGATCCCCCTGTTGCCTTCCTTCCCTGCCCCACATTCTGACTGTTCCAGAGATCCGTCTTCTGCACTCCCAGATCCTGACCTATGGGACTCTGCACTACCTGTCCTCAAGGGCACTGATGAGATACCGGACCTGGCGCCTTTTCCCGCTGAGATTGATTATCTGGGACTTTATCCACTGGTGACAACACAACAGGCTGGGGCTGCTCATGCTCCCACATGCATCTAAAACGCACCTAAATCTATTACATGTGGTTATCCATTTTCAACGTTCATAAAGGAGATCACCACCTACCCATAGAACCCTTTGGCTGCCTGAAACCCTGCTGTAGGTACTACTGTCTATGAATATCAAGCCGTACCTGCCTTAGAGATGGGCAGAACTAAACCACTCAAAGCTGGTCAGCGTTTACCACAAGACACGTTGAGCCAGATGTAGCAAGGGTTTCGCGAGTCGCAAACGGCAAAAACCGCCGTTTGAGAGTTGCAAAAGCCTCTTTGCTATGTAGAAATGCATTTTGCGAGTCGGAACCGACTCGCAAAATGCATTTCCGACTCGCAAATAGGAAGGGGTGTTCCCTTCCTATTTGCGACTCAATCAATCAATCAATCAATCACATTTATAAAGCGCGCTACTCACCCGTAAGGGTCTCAAGGCGCTGGGGGGGGGGGTGGGGGGGATCAGTGCTCGAAGAGCCAGGTCTTGAGCTGCCTTCTGAAGGAGAGGTGGTCCTGTATGGCGCGAAGATGGCTGGGAAGAGAGTTCCAGGTCTTCGCTGCCAGGAAAGAAAAGGATCTTCCTCCGGCGGTGGCTTTGCGGATGCGGGGTACGGCTGCTAGGGCTTGTCCGGTCGAGCGTAGGGTGCGCGGAGGAGTGTAGAAGGAGACGCGGTGGTTGATGAGTTTTGGCCCGAGGTTTTGCAGGGCTTTGTGTGCGTGGGTGAGGAGTCTGAAGGTGATCCTCTTGTTGACTGGTAGCCAGTGAAGTTTCTTCAGGTGTCCGGAGATGTGGTGGTGGCGGGGTATGTTCAGGATGAGTCGTGCGGCAGCGTTCTGGATTCGTTGAAGTTTCCTCTGCAGCTTGATGGTGATGCCGGCGTACAGAGTGTTCCCATAGTCCAAGCGACTGGTGACGAGGGCGTGGGTGACGGTCTTCCTGGTGTCGGTGGGGATCCAGCGGAAGATCTTGCAGAGCATGCGGAGGGTGTTGAAGCATGCCGAGGTCACCGAGTTGACCTGTCTGGTCATGGAGAGGGAAGAGTCCAGGATGAAGCCGAGGTTGCGTGCGTGGTCGGTGGGTTGGGGAGTGCTGCCTAGGGCGGGAGGCCACCAGGAGTCGTCCCAGGCGGTTGGTGTAGGGCCGAGGATGAGGACCTCCGTCTTCTCTGTATTCAGTTTAAGCCGGCTGTCTGTCATCCAGTTCGCTACTTCCTTCATGCCTTTGTGTAGTCTGGCTCTTGCTGAGGTGGGGTTGTTGGTGAGGGATAAGATGAGCTGGGTGACGTCGGCGTAGGATATGAGGTTGAGTCCGTGTTTTCGTGCGATGTTCGCCAGGGGGGTCATGTAGATGTTGAAGAGGGTGGGGCTGAGGGAGGATCCTTGGGGGACGCCGCAGATGATCTCCGTGGCTGTGGATCTGAAGGGGGGGAGGCAGACTCTCTGAGTTCTTCCGGAGAGGAAGGAGATGATCCATTCCAGGGCCTTGCCTCTGATGCCGGCGTTGCTGAGGCGGCGTATCAGGGTACGGTGGCATACCGTGTCGAAGGCTGCAGCGAGGTCCAGGAGGATGAGGGCCACGGTTTCTCCTTTGTCGGTCAGGGATCTGATGTCGTCCGTGGCTGCGATGAGGGCGGTCTCGGTGCTGTGATTAGCTCTGAAGCCGACCTGTGAGGGGTCGAGTGAGTCGTTGGTTTCCAGGGCGGTGGTGAGTTGAGCGTTGACGATTTTCTCAATCACTTTGGTGGGGAACGGTAGGAGCGAGATGGGCCGGACGTTTTTGAGTTTGGTGGGGTCTGCTGTTGGTTTCTTTAGGAGGGCGTTGATTTCGGCGTGTTTCCAGTTCTCCGGGAAGGTGGCGGTGGTAAAAGACGCGTTGATGACGTCTCGGAGGTGGGGTGCGATGATGTTGTCGGCTTTGTTGAAGATGTGGTGCGGGCAGGGGTCGGATGGTGATCCTGAGTGGATGGAGTTCATGATGCGGGTGGGTTCCTCGGTGGTGGTTGAGTTCCAGGTGAGGATGGTGGTGTTGTCGGTGGCGGGTTCCAGTGGTGGGTTCGTGTTGGTAGTGGTGAAGCTGTTGTAGATGTCGGTGATCTTGTGGTGGAAGAAGGCTGCGAGGGAGTCGCAGAGGTCCTGTGAGGGAGGGATGGAGTTGTTTTCTGCGTCGGGGTTGGAGAGTTCTTTGACGATGCCAAATAGTTCCTTGCTGTTGTGGGCGTTGTTGTCTAGTCTGTTCTGGAAGGCTGATTTTCATGCGGCGCGGAGGCGTTGGTGGTGTTGGCGGGTGGCGTTCTTGAGAGCAGACATGTTCTCTTCGGTCTGGTTGAGGCGCCAAGTCTTCTCGAGGGTGCGGCATTCTTTTTTGGAGTCCTTGAGGTCGGGGGTGAACCAGGAGTTTTTCTTGTGGTTGTTGGTGTTTGCTTGGGTCTTCAGGGGGGCCAGGAGGTTGGTGCAGTTGGAGATCCAGCTCGTGAGGTTGTTGGCGGCTTCGTTGGGGTCTGTGGTGCTGGTGGGTTGGTTCTGGGAGAGGGTCGATGTGAGTTGTTCCGTGGTGATTCGATTCCATTGTCTTCTTGGTGGTTGCTGGGTGTGGTGGTGCACGGTGGTCTTCTTGAAGCTGAAGTGGACACAGCTGTGGTCCGACCAGGCGAGTACGGTGGTGTGGCTGAAAGAGATGTGTTTGCTGGAGGAGAAGATGGGGTCGAGCGTGTGTCCGGCGTAGTGGGTGGGGGTGTTGACTAGCTGTTTCAGTCCCAGGTTGGCGAGGTTGTCCAGTAAGGCGGTGGTGTTGTTGTCGGTGTGGTTCTCTAGGTGGAAGTTGAGGTCCCCTAGGAGGATGTAGTCGGTGGACAGGAGTGCGTGTGGGCTGACGAAGTCTGCGATGTCTTCGCTGAACTTAGTGCGTGGTCCTGGTGGTCTGTACATGAGGGTGCCTCTGAGGGTGGTCTTGGGGTCGCTGTGGATTGCGAAGTGGAGGTGTTCGGCGTCGGGGAGTGAGTCGTCGACGTGGGTCGAGATGCGGATGGAGTTTTTGCGTGCGATGGCGATGCCTCCTCCAGTGCGGTTGGTGCGGTCTTTCCGGATGATTTTGTAGCAGTCGGGGATGGCTATGGCGATGTCGGGTGCCGAGGAGGGGTTCATCCATGTCTCGGTGAGGAAGGCGATGTCCGGGTTTGTTGAGTTGATGAGGTTCCACAGTTCGGTGGCGTGCCTGTGGACGGATCGGGTGTTGATCAGGATGCAGTCGAGGTTGTTTCCGTGGGAGTCGTTCTTGATGGGTGCGATGTGTGTTCGTGGGCAGGTGAAGCGGCAGTTGCGGCAGGTAAAGGATCCGTGGGTCCGCTTCGGGGTGGCGCGGTAGCAGCCCGGCGTGCGGCCGGGGTTGAGGGCGGTGAGGGTGGTGGTGTCGTAGGTCAGGCGGTGGTGGAAGGTGGGGTGGGGGTCGTGGGGACCAGGGGTTCGGGTGCTGGGCGCGGTCCAGGCGCGGACGGGCGCAGACGGGCTTGCCTTAGGCGCGCCTTCGGCGCGCCAGCAGCGCGCACACTGCGCGGCCTCGCAGCGGCCGCCATTTAAGGGGTAGCCGGGGAGGCGGGGTCAGCTGGGAGGCGGGAGGCGGGCGGGTAGGGAAAAAAGCGGGAAAAAAAGCGGCGGGAAGGTCTTGAGAACGGCGAGGAGGCCTGAAAAACGAAAAGTACCTCAAAAAGGTACGAAAAAGAGGAGAAAACGGCGGAAGGACGAGGGGGACGGCGGGGGCACTCAGGCGAGCAGACACTCGGGAGACACGGAGTAAAGGGGAGCGCGATCACACACAGGCAGCAATCGGGGACAGACACTCGGGAAACAAGGAGAGAAGGGGAGCGCGATCACACACAGACAGGGACTCGGGAAGCAAGGATCACACACAGGCAGACAGCGAGGGAGAAGGCACGCAGGATCTGGTGGCGCTGTGAGGACAGGGGAGCGACCTACCCTGGGGTCAGGGTCGCTACCACTGCCTCGCAGCGGCCGCCATTTAAGGGGTAGCCGGGGAGGCGGGGTCAGCTGGGAGGCGGGAGGCGGGCGGGTAGGCAAAAAGCGGGAAAAAAAGCGGCGGGAAGGTCTTGAGAACGGCGAGGAGGCCTGAAAAACGAAAAGTACCTCAAAAAGGTACGAAAAAGAGGAGAAAAACGGCGGAAGGACGAGGGGGACGGCGGGGGCACTCAGGCAAGCAGACACTCGGGAGACACAGAGTAAAGGGGAGCGCGATCACACACAGGCAGCAATCGGGGACAGACACTCGGGAAACAAGGAGAGAAGGGGAGCGCGATCACACACAGACAGGCACTCGGGAAGCAAGGATCACACACAGGCAGACAGCGAGGGAGAAGGCACGCAGGATCTGGTGGCGCTGTGAGGACAGGGGAGCGACCTACCCTGGGGTCAGGGTCGCTACCACTGCCTCGCAGCGGCCGCCATTTAAGGGGTAGCCGGGGAGGCGGGAGGCGGGCGGGTAGGGAAAAAAGCTGGAAAAAAAAGCGGTGGGAAGGTCTTGAGAACGGCGAGGAGGCCTGAAAAACGAAAAGTACCTAAAAAAGGTACGAAAAAGAGGAGAAAAATGGCGGAAGGACGAGGGGGGCGGCGGGGGCACTCAGGCGAGCAGACACTCGGGAGACACGGAGTAAAGGGGAGCGCGATCACACACAGGCAGCAATCGGGGACAGACACTCGGGAAACAAGGAGAGAAGGGGAGCGCGATCACACACAGACAGGCACTCGGGAAGCAAGGATCACACACAGGCAGACAGCGAGGGAGAAGGCACGCAGGATCTGGTGGCGCTGTGAGGACAGGGGAGCGACCTACCCTGACTCGCAATGCTATGCATTTTCATTTGCAACCGCGATTGCGGTCGCAAATGAAAGCGCAGTTACCATCCACTTGAAGTGGATGGTAACCCAGGCGCAAACAGGAAGGGGTCCCCATGGGACCCCTTCCCCTTTGTGTCTGGAAAAAAACATAATTTTTCAGAGCAGGCAGTGGTCCAAGGGACCACTACCTGCCCTGAAAAATACCGAAACTAAAGGTTTCGGTTTTTTTTTCAAAGTGCAGCTCGTTTTCCTTTAAGGAAAACGGGCTATACTTTGAAAAAAAAAGACAGCTTTATTTAAAAGCAGTCACGGACATGGTGGTCTGCTGTCTCCAGCAGGCCACCATCCCTGTGAGTGCCCTGAATCGCTATGGGGTCGCAAATTGCGACCCACCTCATTAATATTAATGAGGTGGGTCATTGCGACCCCATAGCGACTCGCAGAAGGTGTCTGAGACACCTTTCTGCATTCCAAATTGCGAGTTGCAATTTGCGAGTCACTGGGACTCGCAAATTGCAACTTGCAATTTGGAGTTTTGCTACATCTGGCCCGTTATTACCTAGTACATAAGCAGTGGAAATCTGATAAACAGGATGCTATCCTAAAGACCATAGAGACATCCAGGATATCCCTCAAAATAAAAGTGGATGCAGTTGACATTGATGTCAACTTGTTAGAAGTTAATCACAAAAAACTTGCAGAACGAGTCGCCCACTCAAAGAAGACACTGCAACAGCGATAGCCGTAGACTGCAGGCCTCCAACAACAACTATGGGACTTAACTGAACATATACGCTTCCTTGATGGCAGGTTAGAGGAAGAAGGGGGAAGGTCTTGCCACAGCAATATTGGCGTAGTTGGCCTACCCAAGGGCTCTGTGAGGCACAACATGGTAGACTACATTGCAAAATGGCTTAAAGACTTTGTGCCACCACAGGACCTAACCCCTTCTCCATGGAGAGGGTACATCGGGTGTCAGCTCACTACCCCATCTTCCTGGTGGTCCTCTGAGGCCAATAGTCGCCAAACTCTTATGCTATAAGGAATAAGTTATGAGGGCGGCGAGTCAGAAGGATCAGCCTGAAAAACATACAACACTCAGATACTGGTCTGTCCAGACTACATGCTGGCACTCCAGTACCAACGGGTTTCCTTTTAGGAGTCTGGAGGAACCTGAAAGAGAAGGGTTTAGAGTATGCACTACTTTTCCCGGTCATGGGGACAGAAGGATACATCTTACCTCAAACTGATGGAAGCCTAGGACTGTGTGGAGAGCCAAGGCACCTGTTCCAAGTCAGACACTGCCCATAAATGGTCACAACAACTGCCTAGATGACAACAAACACATCCTCAGAAACACACCTGGAGCACAATAACTGCTTCGGCAAGCCTGTGCGAGGAACAAGCTCTTGACAGCAAGCCTATTTACTTGCTGCAGCAGCTACCTCTCGGGATCCACCACGTGTCTCCTCAAATACCTCCTTAAAAGAGTCAGACGGAGACAACACCTCCTTCTTTCTTCTACAATAATATGGGATTCCCACTCTGCGGATTACCCCACAAACTGAAAAAAAACTCCTGTAGCAACTGTAGTCAATTTGAGTTCCACCTGGGAACCACACTAAACCTCGCTTATCCCACTCTTATCCCCCTTCTGGGAGATTTCTACACTTGGACACTCCTCATCGGGGAGGGATAGAGGAGATGTTTTCCTTTTCTTTCTTTTCAACCCTACCTTGTGCAGATATCCCTAAGAAACTCTGTCCTCATACCTGTTCCACTCCTCATCTATCACCTTTACGAGCTAGAGGCAGGCTTCTCTAAACCCGCAAAGTCCCATTATTGCATCTACCTGGCTGCAAACTACTACTGCCCGACTAGCAAGGAGATTGTAATTACATAAGAATCAAATTGGTGACTGCCGCTCCACGTGAGCCCTCTAAAATAGAGCCCTCCTAACACTGTTACCCCATTTGCTGTCAGGTTGTAGTCCATGCCCCCAGATGCCTACTAGAGGTGTTATGGTACTGTTTGGACATTTGGCAGTTTGGTTCACTTCCTTTGCATTCCCAGCTTTCAGGAATAAGCAGGCTTGAATTCGAAAATCTAATTTTCCAACACCATTTTGGCATTTTACTCCAACATACTCCATTTTTACTATTTTTTGTGCTTTCAGCCTCCTTCCAGTTATTGGTAGAAATAGGTGTGAAACCAGTGGTGGATCCCAGACAGCTAAACATTTCTGAAAAGTAGACAGAATTCTGAATTCAGCAAGGGGTCATTTGTGTAGATCCTTCAAGATTTTCCTACAGAAAGTAACAATTGAAATAAAATAATATTGAAGTCGAGTTGAAAAAACCAGCCCTTTCTGACCAGGTTTTCTTCCGTAACTTTTTCCAACCATGATAGATTTGTTAAAGCAATATACCATTAGGTTTTCTGGACCCTCCTGGCTGTGGGGATATATAGGTCTTGCAGGATCATCAAGAACCCAAGCTACTCAGAGCCAATAAATGAGCTGTACCTTGTAATGGGTTTTCATTGTATACAGCAATTAATTTGGTAAAATATAAACAGGGAAAAAATGGGTATCAAGGAAACCTATGTATTCCCAAAACGGGGACAAGATAAGGAGTTTAGAAACCAAGGTTATTTGCACATCTCTGAATTCAGGGGGGGTGGGGGTGGGGCAGGTCACCATACTAGCATGTGAATTATAGGGCATTTCTCAAATAGACATCTTTTTTACCCACTGTCTTACATTTGGAGAGAACAACTGTAGAGAAAGACAATTGGCAATAACAATTGTTCTTCTATTCTGTGTTCCCCCAAGTCTCCTGATAAAAATGGTACCTCACTTTTGTGGATAGGCCTAGTGCCTACGATAGGAAACATCCCAAAACGCAACATTTACACATCACATTTTTTCCATTGAAAATTATTTTTAGTTGTTTTTGTGCAAAGCTCCTAGCTGTGGATTTTGGACTCTAGCTCAGCTGGCACCTAGGGAAACCTACCAAATCTATACATTTATGGAAAGTAGACACCTAGGGAAATCCAGTATGGGGTGACTTGTTGGGTTCTCACTGGGTTTTGTCACTCAGAATCCTTTGCAACCCTCAAAATTGGGATAAAAAAACATGTTTGCTGCACATTTCGGCGATGGAAAGTTCTGGTGTCTGAGAGCCAAAAACTTCCTTCCACCCAGCATTCCCCCAAGTCTCCCGATAAAAATGGTACCTCACTTGTGTAGGTAGGCCTACTGCCCGTGACCGGAATGGATCACACAACGGTTATTCCTTACATGAGGGCAACCGTTGAACCTGGGTGATCCATTCCTGATGCAGGCACTAGGTACAAGCACTCAAGTAGCGTAGCGTTGTTATCAGGACAGGTGGGGAAACACAGGGTGGTAGGAATTTTGTGGATCCCAGCATATTCCTGTAGTTAGTTTGACAGAAATGCAAGAAAAAATATTTTTTATTCAACATTTCACCTTTGCAGGGTATTCTGGGTAAGAAAACTTTAGGTAATCCACACCTCCGTGTATAGTTTCCAGAAATGTCTGGGTTTGGTAGGTTTCTCTGTATGGCTGCTGAGCCCAGGACCAAAAATGCAGGTGCCTGCCTTACAAAAACAGGTTTTTTTTGTGATAGATAATTTTGATGTCTCCACAATACGATATGAGCAGTGGAATTTGGGGCTGAACTAAATTGGAGAGCCCCCAAGAGAGCACTCTCTCTGTGCTTGCCGCCACCTGCACCTGCTCTCTGGGTTGGACTAACCCGCTATTGTCCCGTTGCATAGACTGTGCTTGTGAGGGGACAGCACGACTGTCCTCATCACCTCCCTCAGAATCACTGGAAGATAAGTTGTCGGATGGGACTCCGACAACTGAAAAATCACTCCCAGAGTCTGCTACATTGTCCTATCCTTCAGATGCTGTCTCAGTATTTGATCTTTCGTCAGAGCTGCCCTTCATAACCAGAGTTAGGACTTGAGCAGCAGTCATCCAACCAGATGCCACCTCTGCTGCTGGCTAAACTGTCCCTCTAAAGCACTAGACAATGATGATGATTGGGGGGGGAAGGAAAGAGAGAGAGAGAAAAAAAATCACACCCACCAGCAATTTTGTGACTGTTTACATCACAACCCTACCTTCGCTTCTCCCTTTAACCCCTTCTGTGCCCAGGACGTAACCATTACGTCCTGTGCACAGAGCCCAGAGGGAGCGCTAGCGCTCCCTCTGTGGGGTTCCCCCCCACCCCCCCAAGTCAGGGATGGAAGGGGAAGCCCTTCCCCTCCCACCCCCGACCCCCCCAACCCCCCCTGTGACGTCAGCGCGCGAGCGCGCGCTGATTAGTCACAGGGTCTCCCCCATCGCGCTGGAAGCAGAGCTTCCAGCGCGATTGAAAAAGAAATGCTTTTGCATTTCTTTTTCAATCCCATGGGGGAGGCCCCGAGAGGCTTCAAAGGGAAGGAAATGTATTTCCTTCCCTTTGAAGTCTCTCACAGGTTTCAAAAGCCGGATTGCTTGCAATCCGGCTTTTGAAACCCCACTAGACACCAGGGATTTTTTTTTCCTTGAAATTGGCAAAAGGGAGCGACCCCTTGGGCAAGGGTCGCTCCCAGGGGGGCCTTTTTTTAGGAAGGCCTTTTCTGCCCCCCCTGGGGGCAGATTGGCCTATTATTAGGCCGATCTGCCCCCAGGGGGGGCAGAAACCTCTAGGCACCAGGGACCTTTTTTTTTTTTTTTGTGATGATTTCTTTTTTTTTAGGCAAGGGTCGCTCCCCTACGGGGCAATATATATTTAGGCCATTTCTGCCCCCCTTGGGGGCAGATTGGCCTATTTTGATGAGGCCAATCTGCCCCCAAGGGGGGCAGAAACCATTAGACACCAGGGAGTTTGTTTTTGCCCGCGAATGTCACGCAACGAAGCGACCCCTTTGGCAAGGGTCGCTCCCAGGGGGGGCATTTTTTTGGGAAGGCCTTTTCTGCCCCCCCTGGGGACAGATCGGCCTATTATTAGGCCGATCTGCCCCCAGGGGGGGGCAGAAACCTCTAGGCACCAGGGATCTTTTTTTTTTTTTTTCTTTTTGTTATGTTTTCTTTTTTTTTTAGGTAGGGAGCGACCCCTTAGGCAAGGGTCGCTCCCCTAGGGGGAAAATTATATTTAGGCCATTTCTGCCCCCCTTGGGGGCAGATTGGCCTATTTTGATGAGGCCAATCTGCCCCCAAGGGGGGCAGAAACCATTAGACACCAGGGAGTTTTTTTTTGCGTGAATTTCACGCAAGGGGAGCGACCCCTTAGGCAAGGGTCGCTCCCTGGGGGGGGGGGATTATTTTAGGCCATTTCTGCCCCCCTGGGGGGGGGTAGATCAGCCTATTTTGATTCGGCTGATCTGCCCCCAAGGGGGGCAGAAACCACTAGGCACCAAGGATTTTTTTGTTTTTCTGTTTTACAGATGGGGAGCGACCCCCCTTGGACAAGGGTCGCTCCCCTGGAGGGGCAAAATGTATTTAGGCCATTTCTGCCCGCTTTGGGGGCAGATCGGCCGATTTTAGGTCAATCTGCCCCCAAGGGGGGCAGAAACCACTAGGCACCAGGCATCTTTTTTTTGCGCCGTCACACAAGGGGAGCGACCTTGTAGTCAAGGGTCGCTCCCCGGGGGCGGGGGTGGGGGGGGGCAAAATTATTTTAGGCCATCTCTGCCCCCCCCTGGGGGCAGATCGGCCTATTGGTATTAGGCCGATCTACCCCCAGGGGGGGCAGAAACCTGTAGGCGCCAGGGCAAATTTTTTTTTGTGTTTTTTTTATTGGTTTGGGGTTTTTTTTAGAGATGGGGAGCGACCCATCAGGCAAGGGTCGCTCCCCTGGGGGGCAAATTGTATTTAGACCATTTCTGCCCCCCTTGGGGGTAGATTGGTTGATTTTAGGTCAATCTGCCCCAAGGGGGCAGAAACCAGTAGGCACCGGGGATTTGTTTTTTGGCGCCAATGTCACGCAGGGGGAGCGACCCCGTAGGCAAGGGTCGCTCCGGGGGGTGGGGGGGGTGGGTGTTCGGGGGCAAAATGTTTGTGTTTTTTTTTTGTTTGTTTGGTTTTTTTTAGAGATGGGGAGCGACCCATCAGGCAAGGGTTGCTCCCCTGGGGGGCAAATTGTGTTTAGACCATTTCTGCCCCCCTTGGGGGCAGCTTGGTCGATTTTAGGTCAATCTGCCCCAAGGGGGCAGAAACCACTAGGCACCGGGGATTTGTTTTTTGGCGCCAATGTCACGCAGGGGGAGCGACCGCATAGGCAAGGGTCGCTCCGGGGGCGGGGGTGGATGTTCGGGGGGCAAATTTATTTTAGGCCATTTCTGCCCCCCCTGGGGGCAGATCGGCCTATTATTAGGCCGATCTGCCCCCAGGGGGGGCAGAAACCTCTTGTTGCCAGGGCAAATTTTTTGTGGGTGTTTTTTTTTTTTTTTTTTTAGAGATGGGGAGCGACCCATCAGGCAAGGGTCGCTTCCCTGGGGGGCAAACTGTATTTAGAGCATTTCTGCCCCCTTTGGGGGCAGATTGGTCGATTTTAGGTCAATCTGCCCCCAAGGGGGCAGAAACCACTAGGCACCGGAGATTTGCTTTTTGGCGCCAATGTTACGCAGGGGGAGCGACCCCGTAGGCAAGGGTCGCTCCTGGTGGGGGGGTGGGGGGTGGGGATGCAAATTTATTTTAGGCCATTTCTGCCCCCCCTGGGGGCAGATCGGCCTATTATTAGGCCGATCTGCCCCCAGGGGGGGGCAGAAACCTCTTGTTGCAAGGGCAAATTTTTTGTTTGTGTTTTTTTTTTGTTTGTTTGTTTTTTTTTTAGAGATGGGGAGCGACCCATCAGGCAAGGGTCGCTCCCCTGGGGGGCAAATTGTGTTTAGACCATTTCTGCCCCCCTTGGGGGCAGATTGGTCGATTTTAGGTCAATCTGCCCCAAGGGGGCAGAAACCACTAGGCACCGGGGATTTGTTTTTTGGCGCCAATGTCACGCAGGGGGAGCGACCCCATAGGCAAGGGTCGCTCCGGGTGCGGGGGGTGGATGTTCGTGGGGCAAATTTATTTTAGGCCATTTCTGCCCCCAGGTGGGGCAGAAACCTCTTGTTGCAAGGGCAAATTTTTTTTTTGTGTTTTTTTTTTGTTTGTTTGGTTTTTTTTAGAGATGGGGAGCGACCCATCAGGCAAGGGTCGCTCCCCTGGGGGGCAAACTGTGTTTAGACCATTTCTGCCCCCCTTGGGGGCAGATTGGTCGATTTTAGGTCAATCTGCCCCCAAGGGGGCAGAAACCACTAGGCACCGGGAATTTGTTTTTTGGCGCCAATGTCACGCAGGGGTAGCGACCCCGTAGGCAAGGGTCGCACCTGGGCAGGAGGGGTTTGGCGGGGTGGGGGGTCAAATTTATTTTAGGGCATTTCCCCCCCCCCCTGGGGCCGGCTGAGCTAGAGGCCAAAATCCACAGGTAGGCACTTTGCAAAAAACACCTCTGTTTTCTGTGAAAAAATATGTTGTGTCCACGTTGTGTTTTGGGCCATTTCCTTTCGTGGGCGCTAGGCCTACCCACACAAGTGAGGTACCATTTTTATGGAGAGACTTAGAGGAACGCTGGGTGGAAGGAAATTTGTGGCTCCTCTCAGATTCCAGAACTTTCTGTCACCGAAATGAGAGGAAAAAGTGTTTTTTAGCCAGATTTTGATGTTTGCAAAGGATTCTGGGTAACAGAACCTGGTCAGAGCCCCGCAAATCACCCCATCTTGGATTCCCCTAGGTCTCTAGTTTTCAAAAATGCGCTGGTTTGCTAGGTTTCCCCAGGTGCCGGCTGAGCTAGAGGCCAAAATCCACACGTAGGCACTGTTTTCTATGAAAAAATGTGATGTGTCCACGTTGTGTTTTGGGCCATTTCCTGTCGCGAGCGCTAGGCCTACCCACACAAGTGAGGTATCATTTTTATCGGGAGACGTGGGGGTGGAAGGAAATTTGTGGCTCCTCTCAGATTCCAGAACTTTCTGCCACAGAAATGTGAGGAACATGTGTTTTTTTAGCCAAATGTTGAGGTTTGCAAAGGATTCTGGGTAACAGAACCTGGTCCCAGCCACACAAGTCACCGCATCTTGGATTCCCCCAGGTCTCTAGTTTTCAGAAATGCACAGGTATGGTAGGTTTCCCTAGGTGGCGGCTGAGCTAGAGGCCAAAATCTACAGGTAGGCACTTTGCTAAAAACAGGTCTATTTTCTGTGATGTGTCCACGTTGCGCTTTGGGGCGTTTCCTGTCGCGGGCGCTAGGCCTACCCACACAAGTGAGGTATCATTTTTATCGGGAGACATGGGGGAACGCTGGGTGGAAGGAAATTTGTGGCTCCTCTCAGATTGTAGAACTTTCTGCCACAGAAATGTGAGGAACATGTGTTTTATTAGCCAAATTTTGAGGCTTGCAAAGGATTCTGGGTAACAGAACCTGGTCCGAGCCACACAAGTCACCCCATCCTGGATTCCCGTAGGTCTCTAGTTTTCAGAAATGCACAGGTTTGGTAGGTTTCCCTAGGTGGCGGCTGAGCTACAGGCCAAAATCTACAGGTAGGCACTTTGCAAAAAACAGGTCTGTTTTCTGTGATGTGTCCACGTTGCGCTTTGGGGTGTTTCCTGTTGCGGGCGCTAGGCCTACCCACACAAGTGAGGTATCATTTTTATCGGGAGACGTGGGGGAACGCTGGGTGGACGGAAATTTGTGGCTCCTCTCAGATTCCAGAACTTTCTGCCACAGAAATGTGAGGAACATGTGTTTTTTTAGCCAAATTTTGAGGTTTGCAAAGGATTCTGGGTAACAGAACCTGGTCCCAGCCACACAAGTCACCCCATCTTGGATTCCCCCAGGTCTCTAGTTTTCAGAAATGCACAGGTTTGGTAGGTTTCCCTAGGTGGCGGCTGAGCTACAGGCCAAAATCTAAAGGTAGGCACTTTGCAAAAAACACCTCTGTTTTCCTTCAAAAATTTGGCTGTGTCCACGTTGCGCTTTGGGGCGTTTCCTGTCGCGGGCGCTAGGCCTACCCACACAAGTGAGGTATCATTTTTATCGGAAGACGTGGGGAAACGCTGGGTGGAAGGAAATTTGTGGCTCCTCTCAGATTCTAGAACTTTCTGCCACAGAAATGTGAGGAACATGTGTTTTTTTAGCCAAATTTTGAGGTTTGCGAAGGATTCTGGGTAACAGAACCTGGTCCGAGCCACACAAGTCACCCCATCTTGGATTCCCCCAGGTCTCTAGTTTTCAGAAATGCACAGGTTTGGTAGATTTCCCTAGGTGGCGGCTGAGCTACAGGCCAAAATCTACAGGTAGGCACTTTGCTGAAAAACAGGTCTGTTTTCTGTGATGTGTCCACGTTGCGCTTTGGGGTGTTTCCTGTTGCGGGCGCTAGGCCTACCCACACAAGTGAGGTATCATTTTTATCGGGAGACGTGGGGGAACGCTGGATGGAAGGAAATTTGTGGCTCCTCTCAGATTCCAGAACTTTCTGCCACAGAAATGTGAGGAACATGTGTTTTTTTAGCCAATATTTGAGGTTTGCAAAGGATTCTGGGTAACAGAACCTGGTCCCAGCCACACAAGTCACCCCATCTTGGATTCCCCTAGGTCTCTAGTTTTCAGAAATGCACAGGTTTGGTAGGTTTCCCTAGGTGGCGGCTGAGCTACAGGCCAAAATCTACAGGTAGGCACTTTGCAAAAAACACCTCTGTTTTCCTTCAAAAATTTGGCTGTGTCCACGTTGCGCTTTGGGGCGTTTCCTGTCACGGGCGCTAGGCCTACCCACACAAGTGAGGTATCATTTTTATCGGGAGACGTGGGGGAACGCTGGGTGGAAGGAAATTTGTGGCTCCTCTCAGATTTCAGAACTTTCTGCCACAGAAATGTGAGGAACATGTGTTTTTTTAACCAAATTTTGAGGTTTGCAAAGGATTCTGGGTAACAGAACCTGGTCCCAGCAACACAAGTCACCCCATCTTGGATTCCCCTAGGTCTCTAGTTTTCAGAAATGCACAGGTTTGATAGGTTTCCCTAGGTGGCGGCTGAGCTACAGGCCAAAATCTACAGGTAGGCCCTTTGCTAAAAACAGGTCTGTTTTCTGTGATGTGTCCACGTTGCGCTTTGGGGTGTTTCCTGTCGCGGGCGCTAGGCCTACCCACACAAGTGAGGTATCATTTTTATCGGGAGACATGGGGGAATGCTGGGTGCAAGGAAATTTGTGGCTCCTCTCAGATTCCAGAACTTTCTGCCACAGAAATGTGAGGAACATGTGTTTTTTTAGCCAAATTTTGAGGTTTGCAAAGGATTCTGGGTAACAGAACCTGGTCCCAGCCACACAAGTCACCCCATCTTGGATTCCCCTATGTCTCTAGTTTTCAGAAAAGCACAGGTTTGGTAGGTTTCCCAGGTGGCGGCTGAGCTACAGGCCAAAATCTACAGGTAGGCACTTTGGAAAAAACACCTCTGTTTTCCTTCAAAAATTTGGCTGTGTCCACGTTGCGCTTTGGGGCGTTTCCTGTCGCGGGCGCTAGGCCTACCCACACAAGTGAGGTATCATTTTTATCGGGAGACGTGGGGGAACGCTGGGTGGAAGGAAATTTGTGGCTCCTCTCAGATTCTAGAACTTTCTGCCACAGAAATGTGAGGAACATGTGTTTTTTTAGCCAAATTTTGAGGTTTGCGAAGGATTCTGGGTAACAGAACCTGGTCCGAGCCACACAAGTCACCCCATCTTGGATTCCCGTAGGTCTCTAGTTTTCAGAAATGCACAGGTTTGGTAGGTTTCCCTAGGTGGCGGCTGAGCTAGAGGCCAAAATCTACAGGTAGGCACTTTGCTAAAAACAGGTCTGTTTTTTGTGATGTGTCCACGTTGTGTTTTGGGGCATATCCTGTCGCGGGCGCTAGGCCTACCCACACAAGTGTGGTATCATTTTTATCGGGAGACCTGGTCCCAGCCACACAAGTCACCCCATCTTGGATTCTCCTAGGTCTCTAGTTTTCAGAAATGCCCAGGTTTGATAGGTTTCCCTAGGTGGCGGCTGAGCTACAGGCCAAAATCTACAGGTAGGCACTTTGCTAAAAACAGGTCTGTTTTCTGTAATGTGTCCACGTTGCGCTTTGGGGTGTTTCCTGTCGCGGGCGCTAGGCCTACCCACACAAGTGAGGTATCATTTTTATCGGGAGACATGGGGGAACGCTGGGTGCAAGGAAATTTGTGGCTCCTCTCAGATTCCAGAACTTTCTGCCACAGAAATGTGAGGAACATGTGTTTTTTTAGCCAAATTTTGAGGTTTGCAAAGGATTCTGGGTAACAGAACCTGGTCCCAGCCACACAAGTCACCCCATCTTGGATTCCCCTAGGTCTCTAGTTTTCAGAAAAGCACAGGTTTGGTAGGTTTCCCAGGTGGCGACTGAGCTACAGGCCAAAATCTACAGGTAGGCACTTTGCAAAAAACACTTCTGTTTTCCTTCAAAAATGTGGCTGTGTCCACGTTGCGCTTTGGGGCGTTTCCTGTTGCGGGCGCTAGGCCTACCCACACAAGTGAGGTATCATTTTTATCGGGAGACTTGGGGGAACGCTGGGTGGAAGGAAATTTGTGGCTCCTCTCAGATTCTAGAACTTTCTGCCACAGAAATGTGAGGAACATGTGTTTTTTTAGCCAAATTTTGAGGTTTGCGAAGGATTCTGGGTAACAGAACCTGGTCCGAGCCACACAAGTCACCCCATCTTGGATTCCCGTAGGTCTCTAGTTTTCAGAAATGCACAGGTTTGGTAGGTTTCCCTAGATGGCGGCTGAGCTACAGGCCAAAATCTACAGGTAGGCACTTTGCAAAAAACACCTCTGTTTTCCTTCAAAAATTTGGCTGTGTCCACGTTGTGCTTTGGGGCGTTTCCTGTCGCGGGCGCTAGGCCTACCCACACAAGTGAGGTATCATTTTTATCGGGAGACGTGGGGGAACGCTGGGTGGAAGGAAATTTGTGGCTCCTCTCAGATTCCAGAACTTTCTGCCACAGAAATGTGAGGAACATGTGTTTTTTTAGCCAAATTTTGAGGTTTGCAAAGGATTCTGGGTAACAGAACCTGGTCCCAGCCACACAAGTCACCCCATCTTGGATTCCCCTAGGTCTCTAGTTTTCAGAAATGCACAGGTTTGGTAGTTTTCCCTAGGTGGCGGCTGCGCTACAGGCCAAAATCTACAGTTAGGCACTTTGCAAAAAACACCTCTGTTTTCCTTCAAAAATTTGGCTGTGTCCACGTTGCGCTTTGGGGCGTTTTCTGTCGCGGGCGCTAGGCCTACCCACACAAGTGAGGTATCATTTTTATCGGGAGACGTGGGGGAACGCTGGGTGGAAGGAAATTTGTGGCTCCTCTCAGATTCTAGAACTTTCTGCCACAGAAATGTGAGGAACATGTGTTTTTTTAGCCAAATTTTGAGGTTTGCGAAGGATTCTGGGTAACAGAACCTGGTCCGAGCCACACAAGTCACCCCATCTTGGATTCCCGTAGGTCTCTAGTATTCAGAAATGCACAGGTTTGGTAGGTTTCCCTAGATGGCGGCTGAGCTACAGGCCAAAATCTACAGGTAGGCACTTTGCAAAAAACACCTCTGTTTTCCTTCAAAAATTTGGCTGTGTCCACGTTGTGCTTTGGGGCGTTTCCTGTCGCGGGCGCTAGGCCTACCCACACAAGTGAGGTATCATTTTTATCGGGAGACGTGGGGGAACGCTGGGTGGAAGGAAATTTGTGGCTCCTCTCAGATTCCAGAACTTTCTGCCACAGAAATGTGAGGAACATGTGTTTTTTTTAGCCAAATTTTGAGGTTTGCAAAGGATTCTGGGTAACAGAACCTGGTCCCAGCCACACAAGTCACCCCATCTTGGATTCCCCTAGGTCTCTAGTTTTCAGAAATGCACAGGTTGGTAGTTTTCCCTAGGTGGCGGCTGCGCTACAGGCCAAAATCTACAGTTAGGCACTTTGCAAAAAACACCTCTGTTTTCCTTCAAAAATTTGGCTGTGTCCACGTTGCGCTTTGGGGCGTTTTCTGTCGCGGGCGCTAGGCCTACCCACACAAGTGAGGTATCATTTTTATCGGGAGACGTGGGGGAACGCTGGGTGGAAGGAAATTTGTGGCTCCTCTCAGAGTCCAGAACTTTCTGCCACAGAAACGTGAGGAACATGTGTTTTTTTAGCCAAATTTTGAGGTTTGCAAAGGATTCTGGGTAACAGAACCTGGTCCCAGTCACACAAGTCACCCCATCTTGGATTCCCCTAGGTCTCTAGTTTTCAGAAATGCACAGGTTTAGTAGGTTTCCCTAGGTGGCGGCTGAGCTAGAGGCCAAAATCTACAGGTAGGCACTTTGCTAAAAACAGGTCTGTTTTTTGTGATGTGTCCACGTTGTGTTTTGGGGCATATCCTGTCGCGGGCGCTAGGCCTACCCACACAAGTGTGGTATCATTTTTATCGGGAGACTTGGGGGAACATAGAATAGCAAAACAATTGTTATTGCCCCTTGTCTTTCTCTACATTTTTCCCTTCCAAATGTAAGACAGTGTGTAAAAAAGACGTCTATTTGAGAAATGCCCTGTAATTCACATGCTAGTATGGGCACCCCGGAATTCAGAGATGTGCAAATAACCACTGCTTCTCAACACCTTATCTTGTGCCCATTTTGGAAATACAAAGGTTTTCTTGATAGCTATTTTTTACTCTTTATATTTCAGCAAATGAATTGCTGTATACCCGGCATAGAATGAAAACCCACTGCAGGGTGCAGGTCATTTATTGGCTCTGGGTACCTAGAGTTCTTGATGAACCTACAAGCCCTATATATCACCGCAACCAGAAGAGTCCAGCAGACGTAACGGTATATTGCTTTCGAAAATCTGACATTGCAGGAAAAAATTACAGAGTAAACTTAGAGAAAAATTGATGTTTTTTTCACCTCAATTTCAATATTTTTCTTTTTCAGTTGTTATTTTCTGTAGGAAACCCTTGTAGGATCTACACAAATTACCCCTTGCTGAATTCAGAATTTTGTCTACTTTACAGAAATGTTGCGGTTTCTGGGATCCAGCATTGGTTTCATACCCATTTCTGTCACTGACTGGAAGGAGGCTGAAAGCACAAAAAATCATAAAAATGCGGTATGTCCCAGTAAAATGCCAAAATTGTGTTGAAAAATTGGGTTTTCTGATTCAAGTCTGCCTGTTCCTGAAAGCTGGGAAGCTGGTGATTTTATCACTGCAAACCCTTTGTTAATGCCCTTTTCAGGGGAAAAAACACAAGCCTTCTTCTGCAGCCCATTTTTCCAATTTTTTTTAAAAAAACGAAATTTTCACTGTTTTTTGGCTAATTGCTTGGCCTCCTTCTGGGGAACCCACAAAGTCTGGGTACCTCTAGAATCCCTAGGATGTTGGAAAAAAAGGACGCAAATTTGGCGTGGGTAGCTTACGTGAACAAAAAGTTATGAGGGCCTAAGTGCGAACTGCTCCAAATAGCCAAAAAAAGGCTCGACACAGGAGGGGGAAAAGGCCTGGCAGCGAAGGGGTTAATCAGCACATTCTCTCAAGACACTCAAAAAATACACTATTACTTCACCTTGTCACATACATATCATCACAGTCTTTAGCACCTGTGGCACCCAGTCCGACAAGCATTATTGGTGCTCCCACTCCCATGACCACCTCTTCTGATTCCCTCACTACCACAAGCAAAAGTGGCCAATGCATGCACTGATGAGTTTAACATGAGATGTGAGGCGAGGCAGGTGTATTCTCCTCCCTTTTCTTTTTTGTGATATTTAAAGGGGCTGGAGAAGTCATTAGTGGAGGCTAAGGTAGACTGCCCAATAATTGGCTCACGTTCTTTACCAGTCCTGCTATATGCGGACGCTGCGTCCTAATGGCCAGAACCGCAAATGGTCTGCAATAGATATTGGATGTATTCGATAAACTCATGGGGGAACTGGATCGTTCAGGCGACCTGACAAAATCATACATCATGGTGATGAGCCCCAAACTGTCAAAGTCCAGGACCGTCAACCTAAAAGGGGCTCCACTAGCTAAAGTTGAGAGAGTGCCTATCAAAGGCATTTGTTATGTGTCCCACAATGCACCTCCCCCCGTCAATGAGGACCTGGGGCTTAAATGTCTTAGCAATCTTATTGCTGTGAGCCTGCTGTTTTCATGGATTAGGGCAGTGGTTCCCAACCTTTTGATTCCTGTGGACCCCCACTTTAACAATAATGGAACCCAGGGACCCCCACTGAATCATCATGGGAATCCGGGGACTCCCGTCTAAGTCATTACTGGAAGCTGGGGACCTAATTTGGCAATATTTGTTAATATTTTTTAATTTTCTAGGCTCAGGCGGACCCCCTGAGAAGGCTTCGTGGACCCCCAGGGGTCCCCGGACCACAGGTTAGGAACCACTGGATTAGGGTGTTCAAGGAGGAGTTAGTCCTTAATCTTCTAATTGTCTAGAGATGAATCCAGCCCTCAAAATTCCTTGGTTAAAATACTTGAAGGAGTCTTTTACCAAGCTAGGGAGGGCGGGGATATTCCTTAACCCAGAGGGCATAACCAAGACAGACGCTAAGTGGGTCAAAGATTATTACTGAGAAGGGGCATTAATGCTAAGGGATAAGGGCGAGATGGCTAAATCCTCTGTTCGCCGATATGTGCTTTTCTGCAACTTGGGATATTGAGCCATATTTAATAATGGTAGAAAACAATAGGGACAGAAGTCTACTAACTCGCCTGAGGTTTAACCTGTTGCATTTGTCTCTAGGCTTTCTACTGGGATGATATGATTTTGAGTTGCTGAGTCAATGTAGATGTGATAATATGTCCCCCCAATATAATGAATATTATATGTTGTGCTGTAAATGTTATCTTGCATCAAGGATTCAATATATTGTCCGCCTCCTCAAAGGGTCTGGTTTGAGGCCAGTTAGTCCGGCATTCTTATACTTGCAAATATTTACAGGGGCCTGGGTGATAGCTAGCGTTACTAAATTTGTAAATGCTGCTATTTTAATCAGACATACCTTGGAAGAGCTTTCTTTTTAACATTGTTTGTAGTTATTTTTTTGATATTATTTCTATTTTAATCAGACATACCTTGGAAGGGCTTTCTTTTTAACTTTGTTTTTAGTTACTTTTTTTTTATATAATTTCTTATTGTATTTATTATGTATCTACTTCTGTTTTTTTCTTATAGTTTCATTTATGTTAACCAAATAAAGAAAAAAAAAAGAGATACTGATCCAAACATACAAGATCCGACAATGTTTTATATCAGCGAACAGGGACACACCTAGGAATTCTGGACGTGGGTGCAGCAGAGAAAAATAAATAAATTTTACAGTGATTCACTGTGTTCAAGCGGACAAATTAAGCAGACAAGCTTCATCCTCCCACAAGTGGGAACTCAATCAAGTAGTACTCAAACAGATCTTTGAATGGTGGGGAACACCAGAGGTAGTCTTAATCGCAACACAAGCAGATGCCAATACTTAGCGTCAAGATGCCCAGACCACCAATCTCTGGGGAATGCCCTGTAGATAAACTAGTCTGGGACATTTGACCCCACCGCCCACCCCCCTCATCCCCCCCCACGGACCCTCCTGCATCCCCTCCGCTAATGGATACCAGTGTTACTCAGGGTAATTAACAATTGCACACAAAAAAAACAAGGTGAAGCTGATACTTATTGCCCCACAGTGGGCAAGACTCACATGGTACTCAAAACTAATACAAATGGCACAGGGAAATATTTTAAAATTACTAAAGCGGCAAGACCTGCTGTCAGTGCAAGGAGGGAGAGTGCTTCATTTGGAAACAGTCGCTAAGGTTGGCAGCATGGCTCCTGAAGGCTTAGGCCAGTATTTATACTTTTTTAGCGCCGCATTTGTGTCACTTTTTGACGCAAAAGCGGCGCAAACATGCAAAATACAATTGTATTTTGTAAGTTTGCACTGTTTTTGCGTCAAAAAGCGGCGCAAATGCGGGGCTAAAAAAAGTATAAATATGGGCCTTAGAGTTTGGTCATCAAGACTTGCCCGAAAAGATAATGGCAGTTCTAAGAGGCAAGAAAGCCAACAAATAGAAAATGTTATATGCCAAAGATCAGGTTTGGTACAGCCAAACACTGGACATTACAGTCCTTAAATACCTTACACATCTCCTAGACTGCGATCTTACTTACGCATTGTTAAAAGTTTACCTGGCAGAAATTGTGGCACACAGAAGTGGACATATAGGAAGCTTCTTTAGAGCACCAGTCATAAAAAGCTTCCCAGTGAGGGCAAAGAGAATTGCACCACTCAGTCAGGTACCAGCACCTACATGGAGCCTTAATCTTATTTTAACCCAACTCATGACAAAGCCCTTTGAACCTCTACACAAATCTTCATTGAATATGCTAACACTGAAAACTGCCTTTCCGGTATCTATGACCTCAGTCTGCAGAGTGAATGAACTACACGTGCTTACAATCCAAGAGCCATACCTGAGAATACACATGAAGAGTAGTTACAAGGACGGTCCCTCATTTCCTTCCCAAGGTAATTTCATATTAATCAAATGATTCAAATTCTAAGTTTTTTTTCTCCCTAGAACCAAAAAATCAAGGGGGAAAAGAAAAGCGTTACTCACACTAGATGCAAGAAGAGTAATTGTCCAATATATAAAGGGCAAAGTCAAATAGGAAAACAAAACAAATATTTGTTTCCTTTGTTAGCAGCAATCTTTGCAAACCAGTGACCAATGATACAATTGCCAAATGGTTTTCACAAACCATCCAAATGTGTTGTGCAATTGCAGAAGTACAGTGGTTCCTTGAGGACTTCCTCCCTGTTATTACGCAGGCTGTTCAAGTTGGTGGCAATGCTGTGCAATTCACCACCCCCTGTGGTTTGGATACCACGGTTTATCTAACCAGCGTGGTGGGCACCAGTGTTGGCTCCAAGGAGACACCCTGGCATGACATCCATGGGCTTCTCAGAGGACGTTCACTCCACATTAATCCCTCAGGTGCCCTGAATGTAATGGTTACGTCCTGGGCAACACCGCTCGGGTGCCAGCACGTAACCGTTATGTCCAAGTAGGGGCTCTCGGGGGAAGCGGGGGCTCGCACACCCCCCTCCGCTGAGCAGGGATGGAAGGGGAATTGTTTCCCCTCCTACCCACCCATTTTTTTTTTGTTAGTTTCACATGAGGGGAGCGACCCCTTAGGCAAGGGTTGCTCCCCTGAGGGGGGCAAATTTGTTTTAGGCCATTTCTGTCCCCCTTGGGTGCAGATTGGCCTATTGTAATTAGGCCAATCTACCCCTGGGGGGGGGCGGAAAACCCTAGACATCAGGGATTTCTTTTCTTTTTGCTTATTTTATTTTTCTATATGTGGGGAGTGACCCCTTAGGCAAGGGTTGCTCCCCGGGGGGGAAGGGCAAATTGTCTTTAGGCCACTTCTGCCCACAGGGGCAGATCAGCCTATTTTTATTACGCCATTCTGCCCCCAAGGGGGGCAGACACCACTAGATACCATGGATTTTTTTTATTTTGAGTAAGTATCACGCAAGGGGGCAAAAAAGTTTCCAGCCATTTCTTGCCCTCTTGGGAGCAGATCGCCCTATTGTTATTTTGCCGATCTGCTCCAAAGGGGGGGCTGAAACCACTAGGCTCTGGGGATTATTTTTTTTTGCGCCAATTTCATGCAAGGGGCAGGTCAGCCTATTTTTGTAAGGCCCATCTGCCCCCAAGGGGCAGAAAGCCCACCAGAAACCAGGGAAGATATTTTTTTCAAAATAGGAGGGGGAGGGCATGACTGTACCCCCACCCCAAAGAAATGGGGCCAAAGTTGTTCTGTCCACCAGTGGGCAGATGGGGCAATTACCCCCGATCCACACCCTGGGGGGCAGAAAGTCTACTAGATGCCAGGGAATTAAAAAACAAAATAGTGGGGTGATGGCTACCAACCAGTATGGGCATGGTTATGCCCCCACCCCAACTCAAAGGGGTAACAGTCTTTCAGCTCTCCCCCCACACACTAAAACATGTTATCCCACGGCAAGCAAGAACATTTTTTTAACATTTTTGTGATGGAACCTTCCAGGACGGGCAGGAATCCACACAATTCCTACCACCCAGCACTGTCTCTTCTATACCGATAAAAATGTTGCCCCACTTATCTGCCTAGAATTTTTCTTTTTTTTTCTTTTCAAACTGCCCTTTTGGACTTGCTTTGGTTCCCCCTCAATTTCGACATGTTTTTGGCTCTTCCCTGTCACAGGCACTTGGCCCACCTACACAAGTGAGGTTTAATTTTTACCGGGAGACTGAGGGGAACGTTGGCTGGTAGGAAATTTGTCCCGGTGCGGTGATCCCACACAGAAATGTGGGAAAAATTAGATTTGTTTTTTAACTAAATTTGAGGTTTGCTGAGGATTCTGGGTAAGAAAACACTGGGGGATCCACACAAGTCACACTTCCCTGGATGCCCTTTGGTGTCTAGTTTTCAGAAATGTCTGGGTTTGGTAGGTTTCCCTATATGGCTGCTGAGCCCAAGACCAAAAACGTAGGTGCCCCTTCCCCGCAAAAACAGGTAGTTTAGTATTTGATAATTTTGATGTGTCCAGATAATGTTTTGGGGCATTTCCTTTCGCGGGCACTAGGCCTACCCACACAAGTGAGGTACAATTTTTATCACGAGACTTGGGGGAACGCTGGGTGGAAAGAAATTTGTGGCTCCTCTCCGATTCCAGAACTTTCTGTTACCGAAATGTGAAGAAAAAGTGTTTTTGGCCAGATTTTGAGGTTTGCAAAGGATTCTGGGTAACAGAACCTGGTGAGAGCCCCAGAAGTCACCCCATCCTGGATTCCCCTGGGTGTCTAGTTGTAAAAAAAAAAGAAATGCACCGGTTTGGTTGGTTTCCCTAGGTGCCGGCTGAGCTAGAGGCCAAAATCCACAGCTAGGCACTTTGCAAAAAACAGCTCTGTTTTCTTTGAGAAAATGTGATGTGTCCCTGTTGTGTTTTGGGGCATTTCCTGTCGCCGGTGCTAGGCCTACCTACACAAGTGAGGTACCTTTCTTATCGTGAGACTTGGGGGAACGCTGAGTGGAAGCAAATTTGTGGCTTCTCTCAGATTCCAGAACTTTCTGTCACCGAAATTTGAGGAATAAGTTTTTTTTGGCCAAATTTTGAGGTTTGAAAGGATTCTGGGTAACAGAACCTGGTGAGAGCCCCACAAGTCACCCCATCTTGGATTCCCCTAGGTGTCTAATTTTAAAAAATGCACAGGTTTGGTAGGTTTCCCTAGGTGACGCCTGAGCTAGAGATCAAAATCCACAGCTAGGCACTTCCAAAAAAAACACATCAGTTTTCAATGTAAGAATGTCATGTGTCCATGTTGCGTTTCCTGTCACGGGAGTTAGGCCTACCCAGGCAAGTGAGGTACCATTTTTATCAGGAGACTTGGGCGAACACAGAATAAAAGAACAAGTGTTATGCCCCTTGTCTTTCTCTACATTTTTTCCTTCCAAATGTAAGACAGTGTGTAAAATAGACGTCTATTTGAGAAATGCCCCATAATTCACATGCCAGTATGGGGACCACAGAATTTAGAGATGTGCAAATAACCACTGCTTCTCAACACCTTATCTTGTGCCCATTTCGGAAATACAAAGGTTTTCTTGATACCTATTTTTCATTATGTCCCAGTAAAATGCCAATATTGTGTTGAAAAATGTGGTTTTCTGATTCAAGTCTGCTTGTTTCTGAAAGCTGGGAAGATGGGGATTCTAGCACCTCAAACCCTTTGTTGATGCCACTTTCAGGGAAAAAAATCACAAGTCTTTTTCTGCTGCCCTTTTTCCCCATTTTTTTTTTTTTTTAAACAAAATTTTTGCATATATTTTGGCTTATTTCTTGGTCTCCTTCAGGGAAACCCATAAACTCTGGGTACCTCTAGAATCCCTAGGATGTTGGGGAAAAAAAGGACGCAAATTTGGTGTGGGTAGATTCTGTGGACAAAATGTTATGAGGGCCTAAGCGCGAACTGCCCCAAATAGCCAAAAAAATGCCTCGCACCCGAGGGGGAAAAGCCCTGGCAACGAAGGGGTTAATGGACATGCTTTCGATTGCTGTTACCGTGTTGGTGACAAAGCAGCTCCTTTACTTGAGCGCTTTAAGGATTGTATGGTCACTGAGCACTTCTCGGCCCATCCACCTGTCATTTTATGGCCAGGACTTCAGTATTTACAGACCATGTGGACAGCAGAGGCAGCGTGCAGCGCAGCCTTCCAACCCTCCTGATGTTGCAGCCTTAAAACCTCCTAGTTGATCACTTGAGGAACATACCCACCCTATTGTAGGCAGGACCTGACATTTTCCGCCAGGCTGACAGTAACTTCAGACGAGCAAGTCCTACATGTTGTCCAGCGGTGTTACTTCCTACTGTTTCTTGTCACTTGCCACACCTTCCATCATCCTCCGACTGGCTGACAGTGAACGATTTGTCCCTTTTCCAGGAGGATGTGCAGGTCCTTCTGGCCATGGAAGCCAAAGAGAGTATACTGGCATCAGAAGTAGGCTTTGGTTATTACTCCTGCTACTCTTCGTGCCGAAGGATGGAGGCCTTTGTCTTATTTTAGACCCTTTCGCTCTCAATGTTTTTCTACAGAAGGGCCAATTCCAGATGCTCACCCTGTGGGAAGCTGGCCTGGTGTGTGGTGAGCACCTCTGGTGTTATCACCTTATACCAGGTCTAGGTATCCCCTATTAGTGAGGTGTAGGCAGTGTCTAGGAAGCCACGGCTCTCTAGAGGTATCTGTGGATGAGCAGCCAAGACTTATCCATGAGACATGCAAAGATTTTCCAGTACCACCTTAGTCACACAGCACTTACACACATGTAAAAACCACACAGTGTTACAAAAATAAAGGTAGTTTACTATGGTAACACAATTCCATTTCCAGTTGGAGTGTCCAGTTGGGGGGCAGGAGCCCTATCCACTCTTTTGGAGATGCAGGACCAGGTCGACGGTGAAGAACAGGAGTCGGCTATGCAGTGCAGGAGAAGAGTTCCAGGAGTAATGCAGTCGATGTCCCATGTCGGAAGAAGATTTGCAGTCAGTGGTGTAGAAGAACCACCAACAAGCCTTAGCAAAGGCAAGAGTTGCAGAGCTGCTGGGGACAAGGAAGGTCTGGTGGGGGACTCAACCCACAGAGGGGAGTCCCAGATGACCCTACAGCAGTACAGAGAGTCAGAAGGCAAAGATGCAGCCCTCACAGGCTGCAGGCATAGGAGTCTCTGTGAGGCCCACTCAGCACACCTGGAGAGGATTCCCACATTTGGAGCAGCATTTGCAGGGAAGAGTGCTGGAGGCCGTGGCTAAAGGGAGCCTGAAGATCCCTTGGAAGAAGAGCCAACAAGCCTTGGTAGCTGCAAGAGTTGTGGTGCACAGGGGTACCGTCTTGCAAGGAGAGGCAAAGACTCACCATCTCCAAAGTTGGACAGCTGGTAGAGGAGACCGAGGGGACCACTCCAGAACTCCACCTGTGTTGCAGGATCCACATAGAGTTGCAGGGGGAGGATCCACACAGCCAGACATCGATGCAGTTGGTGCCTGCGGATGCAGGGGAGTGACTCCTTCATTCCAGAGGAGATTCCTTCTTGCTTCTAGTGCAGACTGAAGACTTTCCACCCTCAGAGGATGCACAGCCGGGGAAACCATGTTGCAGAGTGAAGCCACAGCTGGGGCTGCAGATCGTGGGTTCCTGTGAAGTCCAGTTGTGGTTCCAGTGGCCAGAAGATGAAGTAAACTATGCAGAGGAGTCCTGCTGGAATCTTTCACATCGAATCTGAGGACTTCTCCAAGAGGGATACCCTAAATAGCGCTGGAAGGGGGACTGGTCACCTAGCTAGGTGACCACCTATCAGGAGGAAGCTGTGGCATCTCCTGCCTGAGCTGATCACTCAGATCCTCCCGGGGGCCTTTTCCCACCTTGGATTCAAGATAACAGAATCAAGTGGCCACCTGGAGGAGCTCTGGGCACCACCCCTGGGGTGGTGATGGATAGGGGAGTGGTCACTTCCATTTCCATTGTCCAGTTTCACGCCAGAGCAGGAACCGGGGGTCCCTGGACCGGTGCATACCAGTTTATGTAAGGCGGGCACCAAATGTGCCCTTCAAAGCATACCAGTGGCTCGGGGAGGCTAGCCCTCCCAAGCCATGTAACACCTATTTCCAAAGAGAGAGGGTGTTCCCTCCCACTCCCAAAGGAAATCCTTTGTTCTTCCTTCCTGGGCTTGAGCTGGTCAAACAGCAGGAGGGCAGAAACCGGTCTGTAGGATGGCAGCAGCATAGGCTGCCTGGGAAAACCCTACAAACTGGTGGCAGGAAAGCCGGGGGTCCTCTATGGAGCCCCCAGAGTGCATGGAATCATAAAACAAATACTGGCAACAGTATTGGGGTATGATTCCAACATGTTTGATGCCAAACATGCCCAGGTTCAGAGTTACGATTATGTAGCTGGACCCAGGGAGTGACCTGTGTCCAGTACATGGGTGAAATGGCTTCCCCGCACTTACTTAGTCCAGGAAAATGGCACTGGAGTTCGTGGGGCACCTCTGCACACAGGTACTTGCACCCTGGCCTCTGGGCTAGGAGGGCCTGCTATAGGGGTGACTTACAGTGACCTGGTGCAGTGACCTGAAGTGAAAGGGTGCATGGGCTCCCAGGGGTGGCATAATAAATGCTGCAGCCCATGGGGATCCCCTGGTGCCCCAATGCCCTGGGTACCTAGGTACCATATACTAGGGACTTATTTGGGGGCACCGTTATGCCAATTGTGGGGTATACAAAGTCAGGAACAACCAAATTTACAGGGAGAGAGCACAGACACTGGGGTCCTGGTTAGCAGGATCCTAATGAACACAGTCAAAACACACTGACAGCAGGCAAAAAGTTGGGGTAACCATGCAAAAAAGAATGTGCTTTCCTACACACCCTGGCAATGGTCTTGTCTACCCTTGATCCTGCAGTCTGGATGGTAAAGCTGGACCTACAGGACTCTTATTTCTATAGACAATCACCCACCTCCAGACTGTGGTGAACCTCCTCATTTCAGTGGGTTTGCTATCAATGTGCCAAAGTCGCACCTGACTTCTCCACAGGTGCTCCCATTTATCTGAGCCATTCTGGACACACTGACGCTTCAGTTCTTCCTCCCAGAATGGGATCTTCATGACATTCCAGCTATGATACCAATGTTACAGCCTCTGTCCTGTAACTCACTAATAACAACTCTGTGTCAGAGTCACCAGATCCTCGGGGTCTACGCACGTTCCCAACACATCCTCTAATGAACAGCTCCAAGACTCTGATAGACAATTTACAGAGACTGTGAGAGTTCAAGAGGGGAAGAGGGGATTAGGAAGGGTACTGCTGGGAAGGAGACCTTTAATAGGAAAAAAGGTTAGAACACACAATATAACCTGAAGTAAATATTAATAAACATAGTCTTTCTGAAAATATGAGCAATCTTTAATTGCAGTTTAAAGATGAACAGATTTTGTGATGATCAGATACCTGTAATGGAATCAAGATTAATTGAAATAAAACTTTTCTTATTCAAGCATGAATTAGAATAGCAAGAATATGCATAATAGGAGCATATAATATTGCATCTAGAACTTCTGATCCTATATATATATTTTCCTTGAAATGTTTTCAACACATATTACACTCTTAAAACACTAGAGAAGAAATATGTTTCAATGGGTTCAATAGTTCAAGAAATATTTCCCATACTTGTCAACTCGAATTGTACCAAGCGTTTATCCTGGAATGGTAATATGCAGTTCACAACATAAATAAACTCTAGTAGAAAAATTGCATGTCCTGCTGACTCGAATGCCACCATGCAAAGTCAAGAAATGGTTGCAAAATAAATAGCAACAGGTTTTGAAATTATCTTAAATTGAATTATACATCGTGCCACTTCAAAACCTTCTTTTAAATGTCAATAAATAGTAGCACACAATGTACCACAAGCTTTCAAAGCTTCATAAATGAACCGTGCCTCTTTCCGATTCGTGATCATTCATGTATGTGTCAATAAATGCCAGCGCGCAATGCAACTCAAGATTTCAAAGCTTTTCAAACGAATCGCGCCTCCTGCTGATTCATAAATATCCACGCGTGTGTCAACAAACACTGGCTCGCAATGTAACAGTTTTTTTTTTTTTTAAGCTTTTCAAACGAATCGCGCATCCTGTCGATTCGTAAACCTCAACGCGTATGTCAATAAATGCTGGCGCGCAATGTAACACAAGTTTCAAAACTATAAACGAATTGCACTTCTTGCCGATTCATAAACATCCATGTACACACTTTAACAAAAATACTCGAGTGCACTTTTTATGACCTTAAAACAATTTGTTAACATAAATAAACGATCAGATCTTAGAATGAGATAATTCTAGAAAAAATAAACGGTGTTGGGAATAAACCCAACTACCGTCTTACCACCCAGGAACAAGATGCACCAATGAAGTTTTCAAAGCAGAGAGCTGGGAGATCAAAAAGGCCACCGGAACAGGAGCTCTGGAAATAGCTGCTCTTCTGCAGCGGGACCTCTGAATAGTGAGCACTGGGAGTTGGGCTGACTCTCCTTATATAGAGTCTTGTCCCAGCCCAGAACCACACCCAGGCATGTTGCAGGGAAAGTCTCTGGAAGGCCCTGGAAAGGGGCCACAACCTAACCCACTCTGAAAACCTGTTGCAATACCTTGCAAAGAAACAGTATTTGTAAACATATTAAGAATAAGTGTTTAGGATTGAACTCTGCAATGCAAAAGGGTAAAATACAACATATCAGCACAATGCATGAATCATGTTGTTTTGAAAGTGATGTTTTTTTTGCATTTTTTGACGCCAATAGAGCGCATACTGTTCTGGTGTTGACACTCTGGGACTGTTGGCTGTAGGAAGCTGGCTCTTTATATGATATATCAAAATGAGATATATTGTGCAAAGAGTCCAGGGGTTCCCTTAGTAGTGGACCGAGGTTTGCTCTAGCAATCCCACGGTGCGCTTTTAGGGGGATGTGCGCTTGAGCATCCTTAGGCTTATCAGAGAGGAGTGGGAGACACTTGCATTTACACAGTCAATAAATGAGGCACATGATTCAAGGCAATCCACACCAATTTACAAAAATAACAAGTATATTTATATATTTTTTGGCACCAGAATCTATACAATCAGGTGAGTACATTTTGCAAGAGAAATCTTTACAGTTTTCAAAAGTCGACAGTGCAATTTCTGAAAATCTGCAATGTTATCCTATGGAGAGAAAAACAAGTACTGCATTCAGGTTTAATAAAGAGACCTATGGGTCCAGTCTCCTGGGCTTAAGGCAAGTATCGGGCAAGGGTCAGGACTACACCAACAGGTCACCCCAGGCGTCGTTGGGACAGCCAGGTGCAGAGGTGTAGTACGGGGTTGGGTGCCCAATGTTAGTCAATGGGGATCAGTAAACTGTAAACTTCGTACTTGTATAGCACACTACTCACCCGTTAGGGTCTCAAAGCGCTGTACGCATACCACTGTGGAACCCCTCCTGGCTTTTCCCTGTGAGGTGCCCACTCCTGGGCAACCTCCAAGATGAAGCCAGGCACCCCAGCACTGCTGTGGAGATTAAGCAAGATATTGCCCAGAGTCACAGAGTGGGACCCATGAATTAGATTAGGCACTGATGCGAGAATTATCAGGTCCGAGGAAATTGAGCCCAAGACCCACCGAGGCAGGAATTGAACCCTGGTCCCGAGCCAGATTTCTGCATCAGGGTCTGCCGCTCTAACCATTGAGCCACACTTCTCAGTCCGTTTGAAAAGAGGCTGCAGGTCTGGAGAGAAATAACCCACAAGTTGGTTACAATCTTGAGATGTCCAGGGACGTGGGGACACCTTCAGTCCTCTTCTCCATGGGCCAAGTGCGACAAATGCAGAGGTGTCCTGAGGCGTTGGGTTTTCTCTACCAGAGCACTCGTGGTTGAGGGGGCCTGTGTGCAGAGGATTCAGGCCATGTCAGTGGGTCCACAGCGAGCAAGTCCAAGGTGGGCTTTGTCTCTGGAGGGCTGGGGGCCACCCTGGTCTACTTTACCTCGGGCTGTGCGGCACAGATGCAGTGGACCTTTGAGGTGTCAGCTTTCAGTAGACCAGAGTCCTCACTGTTCTCTTGGGGTGCCTAGAAGATGCAGGGAAGCAGCTCCACTGCTCCATGGGATTTCCTGGGTCTTTGATGAAGGTGGCAGTCCTCGTAGGCTTTTGGAGGCACAGCAGCTTGCAGGACAAGTTGACTTTGGGTCAAATCGGAGGGAACAGCAGACAGGCCAGCAGGGTTGGGACTAAGTCAGGTACTTCTTCCTCAGGCTCTGCTTTTCTGGCTCCTGAATGTCGTCCTTCTTCATATGTCAGCAGGAATCTGCTTTTCTAGTGCTTGGGGCTCCTCTAAATACTGCATTTAGGGGTCTTTCGGGGAGTGTAGGGCAGTAGCCACCGGGCTACATATCCCTGGGGTCACTACACCCCCTATATGATGAACACTTCCTATGGAAAGTGGGCATAACCCTGTCCCAGATATCCTAAATCTGCCAACACCAAGATGGCAGGTTTCTAAAAGTTGCATCCACCTTGGGGGTGGGCATACCTCCCTGAATATTACATTTCCCACCAGTCTAGGTGCCAAATGGGCCCTGTGGCAGGGGGTTGGCATCTCTCCTGTGAGTGAAGCCAGATCTGCATACAAAGGGTGGTGGGCTTCTTTGAAGCCCCCATTGCCTTGGAATGCAAAATCACAGATCATCCTGTCGGGTGCTGTGAGTAAATACATCTCACATAGCAGGCTTTGTGATTGACTGCCCAAGAGCACAGTCTCTCATCCTGGGGCATCGGACTCGTGTCTGGTGGTGGCAGGTTAGCTAAAACTGGTCAGTCCGTACACGGGTTTTTGGTAGGTTTTCAGAGGCAATCTTTAAGGTGCCCTTGTGGTGCATGTACTAATAAAATACATCACTGGCATCAGTGAGGGTTTTATTAATATGAGATGTTTGATACCAAACTTCCTTATTTTCAGTGAAGCCATCATGTAGTTGGGGAACTTGTATTGACCAGTGTCAAGCACTTATGCTTAAAATGGCTTTCCTGTCCACTCACGATGTCTTTGAATTGACAAAGACATAGCAGGGGCATATCTGCTCATGCAGATCTGCCCTCACATGTAATATAAAACACTCTGCCTGAGGGCCGTAAGGCCTGCTGTAGGGGTGAAATATATTACACACAGTGTTAGGAGACATGGCACACAGGCTTTGTGCTATGTTGTGTTTTCACTTTAAGCTGCACCAAGACACGCAGAATGGAATGGCAGTCTGCATGTGCTAGGTGAGGGGTCCCTGAGGGTGGCACAATACGTGCTGCAGCTCTTGTGGAACCTCTTTGGTACCCATGCCATAGGTGATTTGGGTACCGCTTACTAGGGACTTACAGGGGGACCAAAAGTTTTTCCAATTGGGGAACAATTGTACAGTTTTAACGAAAGAGATCTGGTACTGGGAACATGGTTAACAGGAACCTAGTGCATGTTCAGTCAGAATTGCATCAAAAAACAGGCAAAAAGTGAGGGTGACCATGTCAAAAAGGGGCACTTTCCAACAATGGCATTTTGTATCCTATTGGTCAAGCACACAAAGTGGTATATACGGGTTCTGCAGTGGGATCTGAAGTCACAGTGGGCAAAGCATTAGGGAGACCTTTGATTACGTCCAGATTTCAGAGTAGACTGCAAAAGACTTGAAGTGGTTTGTGCTGGGCTGCAATTGGATCAGCAGGAAACCCCCTCTCTATCCCTGCCCTCAACAGAGTTAACAGTGGTGACCAATGTGTTGCTTCTGTTTTGGTGTGGCCACTTGGGAGAGGTGGATGCCTTCTGGAGCTGCAGGCCATCTCCTTGGCACCAAAAACCTTTCTATTGTTGATCAAAGAGAGGCTTGTGCAGGTTTTCGTGGAAAACCCCTACCATGTGGTATTGCAACAAACAGGGCAGAGTGGGGCCTTAGACCCTAAGCCAGGAAGCACAATGGCCCTCATTATGACATTGGGGGTAAATTCCAAATACCGCTGCGGTGACTGCCCCAACATACCACCACGGAGGTGAACATCCGTCCACCAGATTATGACACATACACACAAAACCGACAGCAAACAGCCACAAATCCTCCACACCCACTGAATGTGATAAACTGTTGGAACTACCACCCATACGGTTACGCCACCAAAACAATGCCCACCAAATAACGACCCACTTATCACCATAGCGGACATTTAACGGCGGTAAACCATTGGCGGTGCACACCGCAGTGGCGGATATGGCCACCCAAAAACAAAACAAGACAACATTGGACAGAACCACCTGACACAAATACACACACCCCAAACACCCATCAACAGCACTATAAAACACACCCCCACATCACCCACAATCCTTTGCAATCCCATCCCCCCACTCCATCTCACACAGTGCAACCACCCATTTACCAAACCTAAATGCCAAGCCCTGCATGTCATACCGACTGCATGCACATCCCTTCCATCTCTGGATGCACACCCACCACCAATGCATGCACAGCATGGAGAACTGACAATTCCCACAATCCATCACCATACTCAACCAAAGGTGGGAGGACAACAGCAATAACATTGGGAAAGCTAGAAATGCAAAATATGTCACAGACATGTACCAAAATACATCACTTGCATCCCCACAGGTGCCCCAGCCAATGTCAGCGGCGAGGAGGTGCCACAGCTACCTAGTCCCCCACCAGAAGATGCCCCCATTGAAGACAGCAACTAAGGAGCTCTGGATCTAGATGAACTCCCTGGCCCATCTGGGACCACTGGTCAGTCGGCTACCCCAACCCACAGCCAGCCCACCACAGACCCCCCCCCTCAGAATCTAACAGCACAGCAGCCAGCCAACGTCCCCAGGACACGTCAATCAGTAGTGTGCCCACCTGTAAAGGGACACGAGTCTACACCACACAGGCAAGACAGTGAGGGTCCTGGTGTCAGTGGGAGTAGGCACGCAGTTCAGGGGACACAGGCACAGGAGGCCAGAGACACTCGGAGGACAGCTGTGCACCAGGGGGCAGACAGGCCCAGGGAACCGACTTCTCAAGAGGCACTCACTAATGTCCTGGGGGCATACCAACAATCCCAGGACAGGAAGGGTCAGGTGATCAACATCATGCAGGAGCACCAGTGGCTGCAGGGGGTATGCCACCAGGAGGTAATTCAGCAGTTGCAGGGCCTAAATACCAATATGTCCTCCATTGTAGGGGTGCTGGGTGACATGGCCAGCACCAGCGGGCTACTTCCACTAGCCACTCCGCCTAGAAGCCATCAACATCTGCTGCAGCTAGTGGATAGGAGGCCCTGCCGCAGGACTCACAGGCCACCAGCACCCCTCCCCCTGCAGAAGGTGAACCACCACGTGAACGGTCCCTGTGACCTAGGCAGACACCAGAGACAGTTGCCAAGACCACCACCAGGAAATGAGCCCCCCCAGAATGCCCCCTTGTGTTCCACTGTGTCACCTTGTCCACTTTCAACTGCCATTGCTCCCCTTCCTGTGGCCCTTTGGACACTGGACCTGTGCAACAAACAGACTGGCCCACTACACAGGACTTCACCCGTCCATCACCCCCACTCTATTGCACTTTGCATTGTATAATTGATCCATTAATGAACACCCTTGGACACAACTTGAGTAATAGTGCTTTATCTTAAAGTAATGTACAATGTATTGAACTGTACTGAACTGCATGAACCTGAGCAAATGTCCTGTAATATGTTGATCCATGCTACATATGTGTCTCAGCATTCTGTACACATCACAGCATTACACTGTTGTAACCACACCAACATATGCAATAAGGGAAGGAATAGGTGGCAGTCAGTTGGGATGCAAAGGTAGTGACTGGCATTATGCCACAGCCACACAGCACAACACTTAAATGGAGAAATGTTTAGTTCAACAGTCTTACCTGAATGCCATTGGAAATACTGCAGGATCATATGTGTCCTGTTGTCCACATCTTCATCCTCTTCCTCTTCCTCCTCACTGTCCTCAGTGTCCACTGCTGCTACAGGTGCATTGTCACCCCGTCCTGCAGGTAGGGCACATGGTGTCTGCGGGCCAAATTGTGCAACATGCAGCACACAACAATCTTGCAGACCTTCTCAGGGGAGTAGCATAGGGATCCACCTGTCAGATAGAGGCACCTGAACCTGGCCTTCAGGAGACCGAAGGTCTTTTCAACAATCCTCCTGGTGCACCCATGAGCATCATTGTACCTATTCTCAGCCCCTGTTCTCGGGTTACTAAGAGGGGTCAAGAGCCAGGACAGGTTTGGGTAGCCGGAGTCACCTGGAAGAAGTGAGGGACACACATTAGCCCTGCACAGTGGCATGAGTATGACTCCTGAAGGCATACAGGCCCTCATTTTAACCTTGGCGGTCTTTTGACCGTCATGGTTAATGTGGCGGTATCACCGCCAACAGGCTAGCGGTGTATACCGCAACATTATGAGTGTGGCGGGTTGGCTGCAGCCAACCCGCCACATCACCACTCATTCCGCTATGGCGGTGTGAACTGCTGGGCCGGAGATGTGCATCTCCGACCTGGCGGACCACATATGACCGCCAGCGGTATAATGAGCCGGCCTACCACCAGCAGCGCCCCGCCAACAGGACACCACCAAGCCGTCTTTTTGGTGAAAATATGTCTGGCTGTGTCCTACTGGTGGGGCCTCGACCGCCAGCATGGCTACTGCCGTATTTCCGCCCTTATTGTGGCCATATTATGGTGGGCAGAAGACTGCCAGCACTGGTGGTCTTCTGGTGCCCTTGGCATCAGCAGTTTCCTAAGGAAACTGCCAATGTCCTAATGAGGGCCACACTGACATACATTGGGTGGGGACTCAGGCTCACCTATAAGCCACACTCTGTGTCTCTGTAGTTGTGCCGTCAGCTGTGGGACGCTGCTATTCCTGCACCCTGCAGCCCCAGTGCCGCCCGGTGTGACCTGTTGGTGTTGTTCTGATTGGTGCCCAGTACTTACCTTAATTCCCTGATATTGGCTTCATAAGTCGTTGTTAACCCTGTGTTCGCTGAACATTGTTTTTCCTCCATAGGATAATATTGAGAGAACTCTGAAAAACGGCGCTGTCTATTTTTGAAACTGCAAAGTATTCATGCTTAAAAGTCTACTTACCTGATTTCGAAGTTCTTGGGTTTGAAACATAAATAAAAAGATTTTGTATTTGTCTAAATTAGTCTCAGATTTATTCTTTGAGTGTATCTCTTGTGTATTGCCTCTGTGAGTACAAATGCTTAGCATTACCCTCTGAAAAGCCTCTCCGCTTGCCTACACTACCACAAAATAGAGCATTAGTCCTATCTACTTTTGCCTCTGCAAAGCCATTAGGGATCCACTGGACTCTCTGCACAGTCTACTTCATTTTAGTGCACTATTTATAGAGCCAGCTTCCTTCAACAGCCATGTCCATGAGATGGGGATTTTGCCTGCTCCATTCTGCAGGACTTCTTGGTTTGATCCCGTTCACAGACCCTCCACCTGGGAGTTTCTGCTTTGGAATCCATTCAAAATGTGAAGAATCTGTGGTTAGAAGTATCTAGTAGAAGAACACATTACTTACATTCAGCATTGCCTTTTCTGGTAGACACTGTATTTCACTGCAGATTCCCCACCCACCCTCCTCTTTCTGCAAACTGAACTCTTTTCTTTTCATTTTTCTTGTGCTCAAACCTTGTGGATACCTTCCAGCCCTATTCCTTTTTTTTCAGCACTAGTTGTGCCTGCCATCCTTGAACCTTTCATCCACCTTTTCTGTCCTGGTGACTCTCCTGTATCTGACCATATTGGACTGATAATCACTTATCAGTGTATCAGGGTTTTTTTCTGTACTTCTAAACTTTTCCTCTACTTCTGGAGCCATCTTTATAAAAGAAACTGCTCTCTGAATGTTAAAATAATTGTCTCTGACACATCCAGCCATGGATGCCCTCACTGTATGAGATGTTCAGGTACATAAGAGAAAAGGCTCTTGCGTATAATACTGTAAAACCATGAAAAATGCTTGCCTTCACTTCGGATGTATGATGGCACTACGATTGCAATTAAAACGGATGACTTTACAACTCAGTCGCAACTACCCATTAAACAGTACCACCAACGTTACTGCCACGCATAAAACAACGCATATAGATTAACATGAACTAAAAGACAATGACAACGCATGTTATTACCACGCACACTATTACAACGTAAGCATATGTGCCGCATTTATACATAACGTAATAAATATTTTAGAATCCATTTTTGAGAAACAATATAAACAGTGTATTAACAATATAGATACATATAAATTTACAACATTTTTTATAAAACAAAAAAGGCAACAAAAATTTACCTTTGAACTTGAAGAGAGTAACAAAAAATTGCCAAAAAAGAAAGAAAAACAGTAAATCACAGGAAAATATGTTAGTAAAATGAAGGCATTCACTTGGTGCTTACATGAGATGTAGATTCATATCAGTCCATTTTCTATTCCAATTAATTTAGACCATTCCCCCCTCCAAAATGGCTGTTAAACATACACCAGAAGGTCAAACAATAATTAAATCACTTTCAAAATAAATGTTTAGTCAGGTAATAAAGTTAAAAAAAAATAAGGATTCGAAAACATATTTTAGTTTAATTTAAAAATCTCTTTTGATAAAAACTATTTAAAGTGCTATCCACCATTTTGTGAGCAGTGGTCATTTGAAGTGAGCACAAGCGACTGCAAGAACTCCGGGAAGAAATCTCGAAGAATAGTAAAAAACTGCCACCTATTGGTTTACGTAAGTTTAGTACAAGTCTGCAAACCTTTAAACAATTAATAATTAATTTAAAATTATATATTTGACATTATTGTTTTATTTTGTCAGTGAATTCAACTCAAACTCAAAGGAAGTATTACAGGTATAAAGAAATTATCTTCGTTTAACACTCAGGTAAAAGTACAAAACCATAAGTAGTAAGAACATATAGAAAAATGTTCTATTGATGAAAAAAGATTTGATAAGACAGTATAGTAAAAATAGGTTGATGTTTTTTAATATTGAATGGAGAAGTTAAAATACTATAATCACAACAAAAGACATGAAAAAAATATTCAGAAAGTAATGTTACACAGTGAACAAACAAAAATGACTATTATAAGTTTCTATAGGATTTATATTAGGTAAGGTGAAGCAGAGTGACTAATTTGAAGACATACCTAGTGTAACGTGTACTCACCTTAGTGAACTTCTAAGACAGTGATGTAAGGGTAAAATTACTATAGAAACTGTATAAGTTACTTGGTTCAGAACAGGTGCTGGATAGTGACTAGACATAGAAGGTCAGTATTCCAACTCCGCCGGGTACTTACCCCAGAGCAGGTGATGGACAGTGACTGGGGGCAAAATGAATATTCTAACTCAACCAGGTACCATTCTAAATGCGCCCTCTACTCACTGTCCAGCACCTGCCCTGAGGTAAATAAAGTTAAAAGAGTTAAAATAGTAAATTTGCCCGGTCACTATACAGCCTAACGGATCCAGTGTCTCTACTAGGGTGAAGACCTGGCTTTTCGAGTACTCCCACAGGGCCCTAAGTTTGGCTAGGCTTATACCGGATCAATTCCAAAATACCCTTCTGGGTGATAGTGTGCTCTACAAATCTGCATAACATAACATAATGCTCGTTAGCTGAAAATGTCCGTCTAGTGAGTGAAATCTTTGTTCTCTGCCAACAGGTCTTCATTATTAAATAACACTGACTTGCCCCAACTACCTGTGGGATTCCTGAGTAATTTGGACTATTATACATATAAAACTATATGTAGGTTTTTAATTTAAAAAAAGCTAATTCTTTTGTAAGAAAGGTATTTTAGAACACACTCTGAAAGGCTATAATTGGCTAATTTCCACCCAGTTACTTTTCTTAAATCAATTTTAATAAAAGATAGTCACTAGAAATCATATAGGTGGTCATTATGACATTGGCGGTAAAAACCGCCTACCGCTGAGGTGACTGCCGCCAAAAATATTGTCACCACAGCTACCATCCATCCGCCACATTATGATCACTGCTCGACTTCTGACACAAGAAGGGCAGAAATCCGGCAGTGATCATGCTGGTGGACGGTGGTAAACTAGTGCTGCTACTACCAGCACCACCACGCCAGTAGAACACCACCAGCCGTATTTTGACCAGAAATACGGCCTGGCGGTGCTCTGCTGGCAGGGCACTGCTGACGGTAGCAGCACCCCTTCCCGTTCCCTGCCGGACGACCTCCTCGCCGGACAAGGTATGTCGGGCGCCCGACAGGGGAGGGGGAGGGAAGGGTGGGGGTGTTGTGTGTGTCTGAGTGCATGTGTGAATGCGTCTGTGTTTGTTGTGTAATTTGCGTGGTTGTATGCGTGTGAGTGATTGCATGTATGCAGTGTGTGTATGAATGCATGTATGGCAGTGTTAGTGAATGGGTGTATACGTGGTGCTTGAGTGTCTGTGTGCGTGTATGCAGGGAGGGGGGGTGGGGTGACGGGCACTGTGACTGGTGGAGATGGGGGAGAGGGTGATGTGTGCATGTGTGGCTGTGGGGTCAGTTGTGTGGTATGTGCATGTCTGCGGGGGGTGTGTGTGTGTGTGTATAGGGGAGGGGGGTGTTTGTGGATCGGAGGGGGTGGGGTATGTTTGTAGATTGGAGGGGGTGGTGGTGTGTTTGTGGATCGAAGAGGGTGGGGGGAGTGTTTGTGGTTTGGAAGGGGTGGGGGTTAGTTTGTGGATTGGAGGGGTGGGGTGGGGGGTTAGTGTGTGTATGGGGGGCGGGTGGAGGAGTGAGTTTGGATGGAGGGAGGGTAGGGGGCATCAGGTGAGTGTTGCGGGGGTTGGGGAGCTGCCTACCAGTGACAGGGAAGGAATTCCCTGTCACCGGTGGGGCCTACCACCATGGCTTTCACGATGTTGCTAATGCCACAGAAACCACGGCGGTAGGCTAGCTCATAATGCCATGGGCGGTACTCTGTTGGCCGCTGGGCTGGAGATAGACATCTCTGGCCTGGCGGCTCATACCGCCATGGCTGCATGAGTGGAGAAGTGGCGGGTTGGCTCTCATAATATGGCCGTATGTACGGCCATATTAACCCGACTGCCAGGGTCATAATGACCACCATAGTTCTTAGAAAACTTTCACAAACCTTTTAAAGGAAGAGTGAAAGAAAAAGGGATTATTTAGTCTAACAGGCTGCAGCCTTAAAGGCTAGGAAACTGGCACTGTTACTATGAGAAATAGCATACTGCCAGTATCCCATCATGCCCAGTTGAGTTACGTTTTTTACCCAGCTCCTGATTTTAGGGCACTGGTGCTGGAAATGTGCACATTCTGCAGATTCACGCCATTTATGTTTTTTGGCTATTTGATGGATCCGATTTTTGCTTGCTCTAGAACTCTGAGCACTTTACATCTGCTAACTAGTGGTAAAATGCTTGTGCTCCTTTTTTCAGAATGGTAAAATTGGTATATTTCTGATTGACACTTTTAATTTACTCATCAGTCCCTAATATATGGTACCCATGGAATGTAAATTAAATGCTAGCAATGGACTGCAGCACTTATTGTGCCATCTGCTGCACTGACATCGTAAAGCATGTCTATTTGAGACTTCTAGCTGCAGAGTCCTTCCTTTGAATTATCCCCATGCTTTGGACTGGATCTGGAAGATTATTTTGAGAAGTACCTCTGTGCGGCGATAGATGGCATCAATCGGCTCCACGTCCGTCGGCCGTGCCAGAAGTGACGTCGCAGTACCTATATAGTTGCCACCTAGGCATGCAAACATCAGTTCTTTTCTTTCCACGCCCAACTTGCACTAATCCAGAGAAGAGTTACCCCTCAGTAATTTTGACATTTTGTCAACTGTTTTTAAGGTTTTTCCTCCTGAGGAGTCTGTTCCTGCCCACTGTTGATGATGAATCTGCACCTAGTCTGTCTGTGGTGTTTGGAATGTGACCAAGACCCAAAGCTGTGCTCCGATTGCCAGGCCATGCATCCAAAGGCTTTGAGGTAGCGGTCCCTAAAGCTAATGGGAACCCAGGCATGTGACTCCACGTCAAGGGGGAGGTCCCCGGAACGATCGCAGGGTCCGAAGTAGCCTTCATCCCACTCAAAGTCCTTGGGACGATCAGGTAAGTCGAGGCACAAGAAGAAGTGCAAGAAGTGGAAGCGGTCTTCAACTTCCCCTCGGTCGATGTGATGAGGGAACACATTGGTATTCTCAGCCTTGTTCTCCGGAACCTGTACCTGGGCCGGCTTCATGCCTCCCCAGTTGTCCGGGAGCTGGAGCTACCTCTGCCCAGCTCAAGGAGTTTTATGAGGCAATGCACATAGTTTTTTTAGCAATCTGACCCCACTAGTCTTATGAGGAAGAAATTGACTGGCAGGAAGATCTGGGTGAAGCCAGTGAACAGAATACTTCTCCAGATACTGATATGCTACAGGGGAGGTAGCTTCCTACGCAATGGTGGTGCAGATGGCGGCAAGGTCCTAGATCTTCAACTGCCCTCGGTGGCAGTCAAGACTTATCTCTTGACAGAGGTGCTACACCCGGGAGTTTCCACCACTGAAACTTTACTCCACGTCCAAACCCAGCACAGGGGCTCCTGTGAATAGGATGATTGCCTGCAACCATCAGCCTGCTCTCGGGGACCCAACCTTCCTCACACGGCACCCTGCCCCTGAAAGCCTGGTGGTTCAAACCTTAACTTTCCACAGCACTTTCCCTACTGTTCCCCTGGAAAGGGACTCCAAGAGGCTGGATTAATTTGGGATGAAGATGTTTTTTTCTCCCAGCTTGGTATTGGGGTCCGTGAACACAGAAAGCCTTTTGGGCCCTTATTCCCACACCCGGGTTTAACACCGTTGCGCTAGTACTGCCATAGGTTCCGGGGGATGGCCGGACAGTACTCTCTCAGGCTGCTACAATGAGAGAGTTGCAGCAATGTTCAAAATTTGTTGCGGACTTGACACAACCAACTTGCTGGGTAGAGAGTGTAGGAAGCCGGCCTGATGTGTGGTGAGCACCTATGGTGTTATCACTTTATACCAGGATCCCCTATTAGTGAAGTGTAGGCAGTGTCTAGGAAGCCAGGGCTCTCTATCTAAAGGTAGCTGTGGATAAACAGCCAAGACATATCTAGGAGACATGCAAAGCTTATGCAATTCAACTATTTATTTATTTTTTGGTAACATCTCTTTATTATTTCAGGGTGACATACATAGTGGAGCACTCCTAAATCGACAGTTCAGGTACATGGAAAAGAAAACATACCATATATCATAGAGATACAAATACAACTTCAACGTCAAACTATAAACTATGCCACTTGACAATTAACCCACCTCCTCACTGTAGGAGGCTGGACTGGCTTGTAGTGAGTACCAAGGGGTACTGGCACCTTGCACCAGGCCCAGTTATCCCTTATTAGTGTATAGGGTGTCTAGCAGCTTAGGCTGATAGATAATGGTAGCTTAGCAGAACAGCTTAGGCTGAACTAGGAGACGTGTGAAGCTACTACAGTACCACAAGTGTCACTTGCACAAGATCATAAGAAAACACAATACACAGTTATACTAAAAATAAAGGTACTTTATTTTTATGACAATATGCCAAAGTATCTTAGAGTGTACCCTCAGTGAGAGGATAGGAAATATACACAAGATATATGTACACAATACCAAAAATATGCAGTATAGTCTTAGAAAACAGTGCAAACAATGTATAGTTACAATAGGATGCAATGGGGACACATAGGGATAGGGGCAACACAAACCATATACTCCAAAAGTGGAATGCGAACCACAAATGGACCCCAAACCTATGTGACCTTGTAGAGGGTCGCTGGGACTATTAGAAAATAGTGAGAGTTAGAAAATTAGCCCTCCCCAAGACCCTGAAAAGTGAGTGCAAAGTGCACTAAAGTTCCCCAAAAGACAAAGAAGTTGTGATAGAGGAATAATGCAGGAAAGACACCAACCAACAATGCAACAACTGTGGATTTCCAATCTAGGGTACCTGTGGAACAAGGGGACCAAGTCCAAAAGTCACAAGCAAGTTGGAGATGGGCATATGCCCAGGAAATGCCAGCTGTGTGTGCAAAGAAGCTTCTACTGGACAGAAGAAGCTGAGGTTTCTGCAGGAACGCAAAGGGCTAGAGACTTCCCCTTTAGAGGACGGCTTCCTCTCGCCTTGAAGAGTCGTGCAGAAGTGTTTTCCCGCCGAAAGAACGCCAACAAGCCTTGCTAGCTGCAAATCGTGCGGTTAGCGTTTTTGGACGCTGCTGTGGCCCAGGAGGGACCAGGAGGTCGCAAATTGGACCAGGAGAGAGAGGGGACGTCTCAGCAGCAGGTAGCACCCGGAGAAGTGCCAGAAACAGGCACTACAAGGATGCGTGAAACGGTGCTCACCCGAAGTTACACAAAGGAGTCCCACGTTGCCGGAGACCAACTTAGAAAGTCGTGAAATGCAGGATAGAGTGCCGTGGACCCAGGCTTGGCTGTGCACAAAGGATTTCCGCCGGAAGTGCACGGAAGCCGGAGTAGTTGCAAAAGACGCGGTTTCCAACAATGCAGTCTGGCGTGGGGAGGCAAGGACTTACCTCCACCAAACTTGGACTGAAGAGTCACTGGACTGTGGGAGCCACTTGGACAGAGTTGCTGGATTCAAGGGACCTCGCTCATCGTGCTGAGAGGAGACCCAAGGGACCGGTAATGCAGCTTTTTGGTGCCTGCGGTTGCAGGGGGAAGATTCCGTCGACCCACTGGAGATTTCTTCGGAGCTTCTGGTGCAGAGAGGAGGCAGACTACCCCCACAGCATGCACAGACAGGAAAACAGTCGAGAAGGCGGCAGGATCAGCGTTACAGAGTTGCAGTAGTCGTCTTAGCTACTTTGTTGCAGTTTTGCAGGCTTCCAGCGCGGTCAGCAGTCGATTCCTTATCAGAAGGTGAAGAGAGAGATGCAGAGGAACTCGGATGAGCTCTTGCATTCGTTATCTAAAGTTTCCCCAGAGACAGAGACCCTAAACAGCCAGAAAAGAGGGTTTGGCTACTTAGGAGAGAGGATAGGCTACTAACACCTGAAGGAGCCTATCAGAAGGAGTCTCTAACGTCACCTGGTGGCACTGGCCACTCAGAGCAGTCCAGTGTGCCAGCAGCACCTCTGTTTCCAAGATGGCAGAGGTCTGGAGCACACTGGAGGAGCTCTGGACACCTCCCAGGGGAGGTGCAGGTCAGGGGAGTGGTCACTCCCCTTTCCTTTGTCCAGTTTCGCGCCAGAGCAGGGGCTAAGGGGTCCCTGAACCGGTGTAGACTGGCTTATGCAGAATTGGGCACATCTGTGCCCAAGAAAGCATTTCCAGAGGCTGGGGGAGGCTACCCCTCCCCTGCCTTCACACCATTTTCCAAAGGGAGAGGGTGTAACACCCTCTCTCAGAGGAAGTCCTTTGTTCTGCCATCCTGGGACAAGCCTGGCTTGACCCCAGGGGGGCAGAAACCTGTCTGAGGGGTTGGCAGCAGCAGCAGCTGCAGTGAAACCCCAGGAAAGGCAGTTTGGCAATACCAGGGTCTGTGCTACAGACCACTGGGATCATCGAATTGTGCCAACAATGCCAGGATGGCATAGAGGGGGCAATTCCATGATCTTAGACATGTTACATGGCCATATTCGGAGTTACCATTGTGAAGCTACATATAGGTATTGACCTATATGTAGTGCACGCGTGTAATGGTGTCCCCGCACTCACAAAGTTCAGGGAATTGGCTCTGAACAATGTGGGGGCACCTTGGCTAGTGCCAGGGTGCCCTCACACTAAGTAACTTTGCACCTAACCTTTACCAGGTAAAGGTTAGACATATAGGTGACTTATAAGTTACTTAAGTGCAGTGTAAAATGGCTGTGAAATAACGTGGACGTTATTTCACTCAGGCTGCAGTGGCAGGCCTGTGTAAGAATTGTCAGAGCTCCCTATGGGTGGCAAAAGAAATGCTGCAGCCCATAGGGATCTCCTGGAACCCCAATACCCTGGGTACCTCAGTACCATATACTAGGGAATTATAAGGGTGTTCCAGTGAGCCAATGTAAATTGGTAAATTGGTCACTAGCCTGTTAGTGACAATTTGGAAAGAAATGAGAGAGCATAACCACTGAGGTTCTGATTAGCAGAGCCTCAGTGAGACAGTTAGTCACTACACAGGTAACACATTCAGGCACACTTATGAGCACTGGGGCCCTGGAGAACAGGGTCCCAGTGACACATACAACTAAAACAAAATATATACAGTGAAAAATGGGGGTAACATGCCAGGCAAGATGGTACTTTCCTACACAACCCCCCCCCCCAAACGAAGGACAATAAGACTAGCCATGACCTGATGAGTCTTCATTGTCTAAGTGGAAATATCTGGAGAGTCCATCTGCATTGGAGTGGCTACTCCCAGGTCTATGTTCCACTGTATAGTCCATTCCCTGTAGGGATATGGACCACCTCAACAATTTAGGATTTTCACCTTTCATTTGTTTTAGCCAAAGTAGAGGTTTGTGGTCTGTCTGAACAATGAAGTGAGTGCCAAACAGGTATGGCCTCAACTTCTTCAGAGCCCAGACCACAGCAAAGGCCTCCCTCTCTATGGCAGACCAACGCTTTTCTCCAGGGGTCAACCTCCTACTAATAAAAGCAACAGGTTGATCCTGGCCCTCAGAATTTAGTTGTGATAGGACTGCCCCTACTCCTAATTCAGATGCATCAGTTTGGACATAGAATTTTTTAGAGTAACAAGGGCTTTTCAGGACAGGTGCAGAGCACATGGCCTGCTTCAGCTCCTCAAAAGCTTTCTGACAGTTTGCTGTCCATAATAACTTTTTAGGCATCTTCTTGGAAGTGAGGTCATTAAGAGGGGCTGCAATGGAGCCATAGTTCTTAATGAACCTCCTGTAATACCCAGTGAGGCCTAGGAAGGCTCTCACCTGAGTCTGAGTGGTAGGGGGAACCCAATCAATAATTGTTTGGATTTTCCCCTGAAGTGGTGCAATCTGTTCCCCACCAACAAGGTGTCCCAGATAAACCACCTTACCTTGCCCTATCTGGCACTTTGAAGCCTTGATAGTGAGGCCTGCCTTTTGCAGGGCCTCCAAAACTTTCCATAGGTGGACCAGGTGCTCATCCCAGCTGGAGCTAAAGACAGCTATATCGTCCAGATATGCTGCACTGAAAGCTTCCAGCCCTTGCAGGACTGTGTTCACCAACCTCTGAAAAGTGGCAGGTGCATTTTTCAAACCAAAAGGCATTACAGTGAACTGGTAATGTCCTCCAATGGTTGAAAATGCAGTCTTAGGTTTAGCATCTTCTGACAATTTGATCTGCCAATACCCTGCAGTCAAGTCAAAAGTGCTTAGATACTTGGCAGATGCCAGTGTATCTTTGAGCTCATCTGCCCTGGGTATAGGGTGAGCATCAGTCTTGGTTACCAAGTTGAGACCTCTGTAGTCTACACAAAACCGCATTTCCTTCTTTCCATCTTTGGAATGGGGTTTTGGTACAAGTACCACAGGAGAAGCCCATGGACTTTCAGAGTGCTCAACCACTCCTAGTTCTAACATTTTCTGGACCTCTTGCTTTATGCAGTCCCTGACATGGTCAGGCTGCCTATAGATCTTACTTTTGACAGGCAAGCTGTCTCCAGTATCTATAGTGTGCTCACACCAAGAAGTGGTACCTGGCACAGTAGAGAAGAGTTCAGAGAATTGATCTAGGAGATTTATGCAATTATCTTTCTGCTCAGCAGTAAGACAATCAGCCAAAACTACACCTTCCACAAGAGCATCTTGTTCTGTGGAAGAGAAGAGATCAGGTAGAGGATCACTGTCTTCTTCCTGTCCCTCATCAGTTGCCATGAGCAGGGTGAGATCAGCCCTGTCATAGTAGGGTTTCAGGCGGTTTACATGGAGTACCCTAAGGGGACTCCTTGCAGTGCCTAAGTCAACTAAATAGGTGACTTCACCCTTTTTCTCAACAATTGTGTGGGGTCCACTCCATTTATCTTGGAGTGCCCTTGGGGCCACAGGCTCCAAGACCCACAGTTTCTGCCCTGGTTGGTACTGAACCAAAACAGCCTTCTGATCATGCCATTGCTTCTGGAGCTCTTGGCTGGCCTGAAGGTTTTTACTGGCCTTTTTCATATACTCAGCCATCCTTGATCTGAGGCCAAGTACATAGTCCACAATATCCTGCTTAGGAGCTTTTAAAGGTTGTTCCCAACCCTCCTTCACAAGTGTTAGTGGACCCCTAACAGGGTGTCCAAAAAGAAGTTCAAAGGGGCTGAAGCCCACTCCTTTCTGGGGTACCTCCCTGTAGGCAAAAAGGAGGCATGGTAAAAGGATATCCCATCTCCTGCGGAGTTTTTCAGGGAGACCCATAATCATGCCTTTGAGAGTTTTGTTAAATCTCTCCACCAGTCCATTAGTTTGTGGATGATAGGGTGTTGTGAACTTATAAGTTACACCACACTCCTTCCACATGGCCTTTAAGTATGCAGACATGAAATTGCTTCCCCTGTCTGATACTACTTCCTTTGGGAAGCCCACCCTGGAAAATATTCCCAGGAGGGCCTTTGCCACTGCAGGAGCTGTAGTGGTCCTTAAAGGAATAGCTTCAGGATATCTTGTGACATGGTCCACTACCACCAAGATGAATCTATTGCCTGAAGCAGTAGGAGGGTCAAGGGGGCCAACTATGTCAACCCCTACCCTTTCAAAGGGTACCCCAACCACAGGCAGTGGAATAAGGGGTGCCTTTGGAGTTCCACCTGTTTTGCCACTGGCTTGACAGGTTTCACAGGACTTACAAAAATCTTTTGTGTCCTCAGACATCCTAGGCCAATGAAACAAGGGAACAAACCTGTCCCAAGTTTTCATTTGTCCTAGATGACCAGCTAGGGGAATGTCGTGTGCCAGAGTTAGGAGGAACTTTCTGTACTCCTGAGGAATCACTAGTCTCCTGGCAGCTCCAGGTTTAGGATCCCTATGCTCAGTGTACAAGAGGTTGTCCTCCCAGTAAACTCTGTGAGAGTCACTGACATCCCCATTAGCCTGTTTGACAGCTTGCTGTCTTAGACCCTCTAATGTGGGACAGGTTTGCTGTGCCACACTCAGCTCCTCTCTGGCAGGCCCCCCTTCACCCAAAAGCTCAGCAGTGTCTGTTTCAAGCTCCTCTGGTGTAGGTTCTGCACAGTGAGGGAATTCTTCTTCCTCTGAAGTTGAATCCACTGTAGAGGGAGGGATAGTAGGAAGTGGTTTGCTTCTACTAGCCCTAGCTTTAGGGAGCACTTGGTCCATTGTTCCAGGATCCAAGCTTCCCTGTCCTTTTTGCTTTTTGGGCTGAGCCCTGGTTAAAGCAAAAATATGCCCTGGGATGCCCAGCATTGCTGCATGAGCCTCCAACTCCACATCTGACCAAGCTGATGTCTCCAAATCATTTCCTAGTAGACAGTCTACAGGTAAATCTGAGGCTACCACAACTTTCTTTGGACCAGTAACCCCCCCCCCCAGTTGAGATTAACAACAGCCATGGGGTGGCTAAGTGTGTTGTTGTGAGCATCGGTTACTTGGTACTGGTGACCAAGTAGGTGTTGTTCAGGGTGGACCAGTTTCTCTATGACCATAGTCACATTGGCACCAGTGTCCCTGTAGGCCTGAACCTCAACACCATTTATTAGGGGTAGCTGCCTGTACTTATCCATATTAAGGGGACAAGCAGCTAGGGTGGCTAAATCAATAGCCCCCTCAGAGACTAACCCAGCCTCTGTGGCCTCCCTAACAAGGCCAACCCCAACTAAATTACCAAAAGTGAGCCCAGCTACTCCCTTGGATTGGCTATTAGTAGGTTTGCTCCCACCACCACTGCTATTAGTAGGGACACTAGGTGTAGCAGTAGGGGTTGTAGCGGTAGGAGGCTTGGTGCTTTTCTTTGGACAACTGGAATCTGTTGCCCAATGGCCTTTTACTTTACATAAATAGCACCATGGTTTCTTTTCCCTGTTCTGATTAAAGGAGGATTTGGACCCACCACCCCCACCAGAGTGTTTTTGTGGGCCTGATGAAGACTAATTTTTAGATTTGTCCCCACCCTTGTCTGAAGACTTACCATCCTTCTTTTTGTTGCCATCTTTGTCACCCCCTGTATGAACTTTTCTGTTCACTCTTGTTCTGACCCATTTGTCTGCCTTCTTTCCCAATTCTTGGGGAGAGGTCAGATCAGAGTCCACCAAGTACTGGTGCAACAAATCAGACACACAATTATTAAGAATATGCTCTCTCAGGATCAAGTTATACAGGCTTTCAAAGTCAGTCACTTTACTGCCATTTAACCACCCCTCCAAGGCCTTCACTGAATGGTCAATGAAATCAACCCAGTCTTGTGAAGACTCCTTTTTGGTCTCTCTGAACTTTATCCTGTATTGTTCAGTGGTTAAGCCATAACCATCCAGGAGTGCATTCTTAAGAACTTGGAAATTATTTGCATCATTTTCTTTCACAGTAAGGAGCCTATCCCTACCTTTTCCACTAAATGATAGCCATAGGATAGCAGCCCACTGCCTTTGAGGGACATCCTGTACAACACAGGCCCTCTCAAGTGCAGCAAACCACTTGTTAATGTCATCCCCCTCCTTATAAGGGGGAACTATCTTGTGCAGATTCCTGGAATCATGCTCTTTTACAGGATGACTATGGGGAATACTGCTGCTGCCACCATGGGTTTCTAAACCCAACTTCTGTCTTTCTTTCTCTAGTTCAAAAGACTGTCTATCCAAATCCAGCTGTTGCTTTTTAAGCTTCAGTCTGGTTTGTTCCACCCTCAACTTATTGAGTTCCCTCTCTAACATTCTGTCATCAGGGTTGGTGGGAGGGACATTCTTAGACACAGAGGTGTGATGAGAATGAACAGAAGGAGACCTGTCCCTTACAGAAGCCACCCTAACAGCTTGGCTAACAAAAACATCACTACCAATATGGTGAGAATACATGCTTTTGCTATGATGTGAGACAACACTATTTGTATGGTGTGGCTCATCATCATGACCAACTATGCTAGACTGTCTAGTAATGGGCAGGCTAGGGAGTTTCTTCCCTACATCTTTTCCTGGAGTAGTCCCTGGATCAGATTGAGAACCATTAGCTACTTTTTCAACAGATGGGGCACTTATGGCCTTATCCTGTTCTCTAAGCATGTTAATTAACAGTTCTAAGGAAGGATTCTTCCCTACACTCAAACCTCTCTCTATGCAGAGACTCCTTGCTCCTTTCCAGCTAAGGTGATCATATGCAAGTTTGGACAGATCAACATTTTGGCCTGTGCCAGACATTTTTAGAGAGAGTTAAAGTGATAGAAAAAGAGAAAAAAGTTTTTAGAACTTTTTAGAAAGACAGAAAAAAACTTTTTAAACTTTTAAGAACTTTTTGAAAGTTTAGAAGTACTTTTCAGCACTTTAGAAAAGAGTGAAAAGAGGAAATGCAAAACTTTTTAACAATGTGTACACACACTGAACTTGTTTTGTATATTTTTCTCTTATGAAAAGTACAATGACAAGAGTGGTAAGTAGTCTCAAAGCACTTATCCCACCGCTGCACAACCAATGTAGGAGGCTGGACTGGCTTGTAGTGAGTACCAAGGGGTACTTGCACCTTGCACCAGGCCCAGTTATCCCTTATTAGTGTATAGGGTGTCTAGCAGCTTAGGCTGATAGATAATGGTAGCTTAGCAGAGCAGCTTAAGCTGAACTAGGAGACGTGTGAAGCTACTACAGTACCACAAGTGTCACTTGCACAATATCATAAGAAAACACAATACACAGTTATACTAAAAATAAAGGTACTTTATTTTTATGACAATATGCCAAAGTATCTTAGAGTGTACCCTCAGTGAGAGGATAGGAAATATACACAAGATATATGTACACAATACCAAAAATATGCAGTATAGTCTTAGAAAACAGTGCAAACAATGTATAGTTACAATAGGATGCAATGGGGACACATAGGGATAGGGGCAACACAAACCATATACTCCAAAATTGGAATGCGAACCACGAATGGACCCCAAACCTATGTGACCTTGTAGAGGGTCGCTGGGACTATTAGAAAATAGTGAGAGTTAGAAAATTAGCCCTCCCCAAGACCCTGAAAAGTGATTGCAAAGTGCACTAAAGTTCCCCAAAAGACAAAGAAGTCGTGATAGAGGAATAATGCAGGAAAGACACCAACCAACAATGCAACAACTGTGGATTTCCAATCTAGGGTACCTGTGGAACAAGGGGACCAAGTCCAAAAGTCACAAGCAAGTCGGAGATGGGCATATGCCCAGGAAATGCCAGCTGTAGGTGCAAAGAAACTTCTACTGGACAGAAGAAGCTGAGGTTTCTGCAGGAACGCAAAGGGCTAGAGATTTCTCCTTTGGAGGACAGCTCCCTCTCGGCTCGGAAAGTTGTGCAAAAGTGTTTTCCCGCCAAAAAAACGCCAACAAGCCTTGCTAGCTGCAAATCGTGCGGTTAGTGTTTTTGGACGCTGCTGTGGCCCAGGAGGGACCAGGAGGTCGCAAATTGGACCAGGAGAGAGAGGGGACGTCGAGCAAGACAAAGAGCCCTCTCAGCAGCAGGTAGCACCCGGAGAAGTGCCAGAAACAGGCACTACGAGGATGTGTGAAACAGTGCTCACCCGAAGTTACACAAAGGAGTCCCACGTCGCCGGAGACCAACTTAGAAAGTCATGCAATGCAGGTTAGAGTGCCGTGGACCCAGGCTTGGCTGTGCACAAAGGATTTCCGCCGGAAGTGCACGGAAGCCGGAGTAGTTGCAAAAGACGCGGTTTCCAACAATGCAGTCTGGCGTGGGGAGGCAAGGACTTACCTCCACCAAACTTGGACTGAAGAGTCACTGGACTGTGGGAGCCACTTGGACAGAGTTGCTGGATTCAAGGGACCTCGCTCGTCGTGCTGAGAGGAGACCCAAGGGACCGGTAATGCAGCTTTTTGGTGCCTGCGGTTGCAGGGGGAAGATTCCGTCGACCCACGGGAGATTTCTTCGGAGCTTCTGATGCAGAGAGGAGGCAGACTACCCCCACAGCATGCACAGACAGGAAAACAGTCGAGAAGGCGGCAGGATCAGCGTTACAGAGTTGCAGTAGTCGTCTTAGCTACTTTGTTGCAGTTTTGCAGGCTTCCAGCGCGGTCAGCAGTCGATTCCTTATCAAAAGGTGAAGAGAGAGATGCAGAGGAACTCGGATGAGCTCTTGCATTCGTTATCTAAAGTTTCCCCAGAGACAGAGACCCTAAATAGCCAGAAAAGAGGGTTTGGCTACTTAGGAGAGAGGATAGGCTACTAACACCTGAAGGAGCCTATCAGAAGGAGTCTCTGACGTCACCTGGTGGCACTGGCCACTCAGAGCAGTCCAGTGTGCCAGCAGCACCTCTGTTTCCAAGATGGCAGAGGTCTGGAGCACACTGGAGGAGCTCTGGACACCTCCCAGGGGAGGTGCAGGTCAGGGGAGTGGTCACTCCCCTTTCCTTTGTCCAGTTTCGCGCCAGAGCAGGGGCTAAGGGGTCCCCGAACCGGTGCAGACTGGCTTATGCAGAATTGGGCACATCTGTGCCCAAGAAAGCATTTCCAGAGGCTGGAGGAGGCTACCCCTCCCCTGCCTTCACACCATTTTCCAAAGGGAGAGGGTGTAACACCCTCTCTCAGAGGAAGTCCTTTGTTCTGCCATCCTGGGACAAGCCTGGCTTGACCCCAGGGGGGCAGAAACCTGTCTGAGGGGTTGGCAGCAGCAGCAGCTGCAGTGAAACCCCAGGAAAGGCAGTTTGGCAGTACCAGCCCATAGGGATCTCCTGGAACCCCAATACCCTGGGTACCTCAGTACCATATACTAGGGAATTATAAGGGTGTTCCAGTGAGCCAATGTAAATTGGTAAATTGGTCACTAGCCTGTTAGTGACAATTTGGAAAGAAATGAGAGAGCATAACCACTGAGGTTCTGATTAGCAGAGCCTCAGTGAGACAGTTAGTCACTACACAGGTAACACATTCAGGCACACTTATGAGCACTGGGGCCCTGGAGAACAGGGTCCCAGTGACACATACAACTAAAACAAAATATATACAGTGAAAAATGGGGGTAACATGCCAGGCAAGATGGTACTTTCCTACAGGCTTCCTTCGGGGTCCGTCGAGTCTTGGTCGGGGAGTTGTCGGAGCTGGAAACTAAGCTACAAACAGTAGAGGTCGCCTCTCTCACCTCTAGTCACTGCGACCTCTACTGTTTGTAGCTTAGTTTCCAGCTCCGACAACTCCCCGACCAAGACTCGACGGACCCCGAAGGAAGCCGCTGTGCAATGGCCTTGTATCACCACTTTGTGAGCGTCCCACTCCGTTGCCCTATGCGAAGTCGGGTTATGATTTTGTGAGAAATAAGTGGCCAGGCACTGAGCTAGCTCTGCCCGAAAAGGAGGGTCCGTCAGGGCTTCTGGCCGCAAACGGCACCTAGGTATCCAAGTCCTCGGACGGCCCCAATGCAGGGCCACCTGTAAAGGGCAGTGATCCGACTCAGTTCGTGCCAGGTAAGCGGCGGCGTTAATCTTGGGTACCACTGAAGCAGGGACACAGAACAGGTCTATCCTTGTATGTAAGTCGTGCACCGGAGAGTAAAATGAGTATTCACGGTCTGTCGGGTGTCGCAGGCGCCAGACATCATTCAGGCCATTTTTCACGCTCCACTCACCAAACTCATTTGATATCTGCCTGCTCGGAGCAGAGGGCGGGGGGGAAAGAGCGATCGAGATGAATATCCAGAACACAATTGAAATCTCTGCCCCAAATACTCTCCACGGAAGGGTCTCTGAGTAGACCAGCGGACATTGCATGTAGAAAGCTTTTTTGGGAAGAATTGGGTGCCACAGGGGTCAAAGGCACATCATCCCGGCAACCCTCTATCAGCACATAACGACCATCAGGATCCAATTGTGTATGGGAAATTGTGTACGGTACACTTGCTGCAATCCAAATTGCTATGCCTCGAGCAAAGGATGAGGAGATAGTGCCCACCAATTGTCCCCTCCAGGTAGCGCACGTCCTCTCTATCGTGGTTGAAGATAAGTGCGTTTACAGCAGCATTGCAATATGGACTAGGTGTCGCCTCAAGGAATTATATATGCGTTGTCGCCTGCACGTAGTGGACATGCCCCTAACATTCCATGTGACTACGCTAGAGCGAGGGATGTGTGTCTGAGGTTGTACTACAACTACTGCTATACTATCATGTGTGACAGCAGGGGAGCTCCCAAGCACTAACCCCCCACTGTTCGTAGGATCACAATAGGCTCATTCCCCTGGACAAGAGTTTTGGTTTGAGAACACCAGTAAAACCTCGCTCCCCTCCTGTCACTACCAGCCGTGGCATTAATGAAACAAACTGATGGAAACACAAAAAAGAAAATCCCCTACAGAATGGGGGTGGAAACAACCACACATGACAGATAAAAACAACACGCAAACATAGAACAAGGCCTTCAAGCAGGCATAATAGAAAATTGGTCCATATGGAGCGGGGCGCGGTATGAGAGTTCAGATTGCGGAAGTCTTGCCCCCGGCCTTCCACGCAGCAGCACAGGCCACTCCAACCTCAGATCCCATACTGGTTGTTCCAGTTGCGTGGCCCAGGACCGCGATCGCCAGCTCGCCGGCACGGCATATCATACATCGAACAGATAGGCCCAAAGGGGTGAAAGAGTATCTTAGGGCTTTTCCCCATGGAAATAGCAGTAGCACGGATCATGTAGTTCAGATGTCGTCCGCCGATCGTGGGGTGAGTAACGGGCCCTGATGGGAGTCCCCAGTATCTGAGGAGTCAGCCCGGTCAGCTTCGGCATCAGCCAGTTCATTCAAGGCCAAGTAAGGATTAGAAACAAATTGCGTGGCTTTGCGCAGTAGGTGGGTACGTTCCTCCGCCGACTGCGCCTTGGTAGGTTTGTTCTCAGAGGGGGCCCGACATCCGCGTCTCCCTTTGGTGGGCGTCCAGGACTCCTTCGAGTTCCTCTGTTGTACAGGTTGGGCAAGCCCCTTAGCGTGAGGCCAGGTCCAGGCGTCCTCCGAGGAGGTAAAAACGTGCACAGTAGAGCCATCCTGTATCCGCAGTTTTGCAGGGAAGAGAAGGGCATAATTAATGTTATGCTCATGGAGACGTTGTTTCGCTGAGTAGGGCCAGTATGCCAATTGTGGGGCGTGCAAAGTCCTAAGCAACCAAATTGAGAGAGAGAGAAAGAGCACAGTCACTTGTGTCCTGGCTAGCAGGATCCCAGTGAACACATTCAAAACATACTGAGAGCAGGCAAAAAGTGGGGGTAACCATGCCAAAAGGAGGGTACTTTCCTACATAACCCCCACCCAAATGAAGGACAATAACACTAACCTTGGCCAGATGAGTCTTTATTGTCTAAGTGGAAATATCTGGAGAGTACCTCTGCATTGGAGTGGTTACTCCCAGTATTATTTTCCACCCCATGGCCCCTTCCATGTGGGGAGGTGGACTACCCTATCAGTTTGGGTTTTTCTCCTGTAATGTGCCTAAACTGTGAGCCCTCTAGTTCCCTAGTTGGAGGTTGTGGACTTAAGGGTATTTAAGCAGGGCAGGATTGCTGTCCCTGTGGCTCTATAGTAGGACAGGGTTGCTGTCCTAAAGGCTCTAGAGGTGGACATATCTATCTTAGGTTTTCTAGGGTGGAGCAGAGTTGCTGCTCCAAAGTTTCCCTGGAAGGACAGGATGTTTCTTCCAAGTTTTTTAAAAGTAGATCAGGGTTACTGTTCTACCCTAGGTTCCTTCCAGATGGATTTGTTTACCCCTAGGAACTCACCTGTTATAGTCTTAGGCTCCTGTGGTGTAGTTTCCTCCCCAGGAGTGGGTGCCTCCCTTAGAGGAGTGGGATCCTCAGCAGGAGTTTGGACAGGAGGTACTCCGTATCCTGCCTGCCTCTGTTCTTAGGAGTGTCCTGGACCATTATTCCAGGCTCCAGGGCTCCTTGCTCTCCTTGCTCTTTAGCCTACATTGAGGTCGAGGCACAGAGGTGTTTAGGGGTGCCCAGCATGGCTGCCTGGGCTTGAAACTCTACCAGCCCAAGCTGTGGTCTCCAGGTAATTACCTAGGAGACACTCTACAGGTAAGTTACAAAACCCTACAACCTGTTTAGGATCAGTAACCCCACCCCAACTAAAGTCTACCATAGCTATAGGGAGGCACTGAGTGGAGCTATTCACATCAGTGACTTGGTACCTGTGACCACGTAGGTGTTGTTCAGGTGACACCAGTTTTTCAGTTACTGTGGTGAGGCTGGCGCCAGTGTCCCTGTAAGCCTCAGCCTCAACACCATTTATCAATGAGTGCAGCTTGTACTTACCATGTTGAGGGGACAAGCAGCTAAGGTAGCAATGCCAGTTCCACCCTTAGAGACAAAAACTGTCTCAGGGGTTTATATGTCTACCCCCGGGCCCACTACAGTCCCAAAGGTGAACCCAACTATACTTTTGGGCTGACTACTGCTACCACTGTTGTTGCTACTACTAGGTGGCTGCTAGGGGTACTAGTGGTAGCAATGGTAGTAGGCGTGGTGCTGTTTTTAGGACACGTGGTGTCACCTGCCCTGTGGCCTGGCTACTTACAAATGTAACACTAAGATTTCTTGTTAGAAGAGGAAGAGGACTTAGACCTACCCCCAGAAGAGTTTTGTGGGCCTGATGAAGATCATTTTTGTGTCTTTGTCCCCACCCTTGTACTCATACTTACCTGCTTCCTTTTTTGTGGTGACCCCCTGTATGAGTTTTTCTACTCACCCTGGTGCAGACCAACTTGTCTGCCTTTTTTCCCAATTCTTGGGGAGAGATAAGATCAGAGTCCACCAGGTATCAATGCAGTTGATCTGATACACAGTTATTTTAAAAGTGCTCTCTTATAATGAAATGTTATAAGCCCTGGTAGTCACTCACTTTGCTCCCATGCAACCAGCCTTCCTGAGCTTTAACTGAGCAGTCCGCAAAATCTACCCAATCATGGGAGGACTCCTTTTTGATTTCCCTGGACTTACTCCTATTTTGTTCAGTGGTCAAACCAAAACCATCTAACAGTGCATTTTTGAGTGCTGTATTGTTGTCTGCATCTTCCTCTCTGACAGTGAGGAGTTGTCTCTGCCTTTGTCAGAGAAGGAGAGCCACAATATTGCTGCCCACTGCCTTTGGGAGACCTTCTGAACTTTACCGGCCCTCTCCAAAGCAGTGAACGATTTGTAAATGTCATCTCCCACCTTGTAAGGTGGGACTATCTTGCTTGGGTTTCTAGAATCATAAACTCCTCCCAGATTATGCTGTCCCTAAGGCCAAGATTGCTGCCACCATAGGGTGCTAACCCCACACCCTGTCTCTCTCTTTCCACTGCCAAGGCCTCCCTGTCTAGAGCCAGCTGTTGCTGCTTCAGCCTCAGCATGGCCTCCTCCTCCAATCTCAATTTCCTAAACTCCCTATCTAAGAAATCTTCCCCTCAGGTGGAGCCGTGGGTTCCCTCAGATACTGAGGAGACGTATATTGACAGAGGAGAAATTATCCCTCCTCCTCTGGACTCTTTGGACCAACCCTGTTGGGGCAAACGTGGGCTACTGACATGACCCCCCTCTCACTATCTGCACTGCTCCTAACAGGGCTTTGGTGTTCCCGGGTTCTTCCTGACCCTCCCCAGTGTAGCCTAAATCTGCCCTGTCTAGGACTGGACGGTCAGTTTTTACTTCTTCCTCCTCCTGGCTTCCTGCATTATCCTGGTCAGCCTGGAGGAGTAACCCTAGAAGCAGACTCTTATTGGGATTTCTCCCAGTCTTCAGTTTTCTAGAGGCACACATTTCCTTCAGCTCTTGGAAAGTAAGACCCTCATAGTGAGAGTCTGGGGCCTGAGAGTTGTGCTCTACTGAAGATATTCCTGCTAGAGTGGTGTAGCTGTACCTAACCTAACAATTAAGCTCCATAGGAAAGTTTGGAGCAAGTGCTATTCTAGACCCCTAGCTTACCCAAACTTAGGAATCTAGAAATCCTGACAACTAAGTGTAGTATGTACCTAAAAGCTATTACTAGCCTATCCTGTGGAAAGTGACTAGTGACAGAGCGGTAAGGCAATTGCAAGTGCTTAGTCCACAACTGCACCACCAATGTAGGAAGATGGCCTTGTGTGTGGTGAGCACCTATGGTGTTATCACCTGGTACCAGATTCAGGTACCTCCTATCAGTGAAGTGTAGGCAGTGTCTAGAAGCCAAGACTCTTTAGAGGTAGCTGTGGATGAGCAGCCAAGACTTATCTAGGAGACATGCAAAGCTTATGCAATACCACTATAGTCACACAGCACTCACACACATGAAAGAACCACAGTGTTACAAAAATAAAGGTACTTTATTATAGTAACACAAATACTAAAATACTGTAAAGGCAATACCCCAACTGGAGGTAAGTAAACACACTATTATACACACATTAGCATTCAGGAAATAGCATATAATGCAATAGGAATTGGCAAAAGCAGTAGGAAATAGTTATGGCCCCAGGGGAGGGCCAAACCATATACTAAGAAATGGAATGTGAAAGGCAGTGCCTCACCCAAGGGAGTGGAATCAGTAGTGGGGAGCAGGAGGAATTAGGAACCCAGAGAGGTGAGAACCAGAATGACCCTCAGCAACCACGCAAGCAGAGGTAAGTACCTGGCTGTACTAAAAACCAACAGGAGGAATTTGGAAATAGATTGTGCAAGACCCAATCAAGACTGGAAAAACCCAAAGGTGGATCCTGACAGAAGAGGACCTGCAAAGAAAGGGGACCAAGTCCAGTTTGAGATTCAGTGTCCGGTTGTGGCAGGAGCCACTACCGACCCTTCTGTGGTTGCAGGACCAGGTCGACGGTGGGCGAAGAAGGTCAGTCGTGCAGCACAGGAGCAGAAGAGGAGTTCCAGAAGTGATGCAAATGATGTCCTATGTCTGCAGTCATGTTGCAGTCAGTAAGTGGTGCTGGAAACCACAAACAAGCCTTGGTAAATGCAAGAGTTGGAGAAGAAGGTTTTGCAAGGATGAAAAGGACCAGCAAGGTCCAGGGGACTTGACCCAAGGAGTGGAGTCCGAGGGGACCCTCAGTAGCTGGGAGAGTCAGAAGAAGAGGAGGCAGCCCCCACTGGTGACCCACTGGCAGCAGGCACAGGATCCGTGGTGAGGCCGACTCAGCACACTTGGAGGAGTGTCCCATGTCTCTGGAGCAGCAGGCAGGAGACTGTGCATTGCAGGAAGAAGTGCTGGGGCTACACAGAGCCTGAAGATCCCTTGGAAGAGGAACAAATAAGCCTTGGTCTCTGCAAGTGTTGTGGTACACAGGATTACTTGCAGGACAGGCTCTTGCCTGTCCTGCAAGGACAGGCAGCGGCTTACCATCTCCAAGTTGGACAGCTGGTAGAGAGGACCAAGGGGGCCACTACAGACCATCACTGTGATGCAGGGTCCACGCAGCTCAAAAGGAGAGGAAATTCACGCAGTCAGTCGTCTTTGTAGTTGGTGCCTGCAGATGCAGGGGAGGGACTCCTTCACTCCAAGGGAGATTCCTTCTTACTTCCTGTGCAGGTTGAAGACTCGTCAGAGGATGCACAGCTGGGAAAATGTTGCAGTTGCTGGAAGGAGCCAGAGAAACAATGTTACAGAGCAGAGTCATTGCTGTAGTTGCAGATTGTCAGTTCCTGGAAGGTCAAGTTGCAGTCCCAGTGGCCAGAAGATGAAGTAAACAATGCAGAGGAATCCTGCTGGAATCTTGCGCATCAAATCTGCGGTCCCACCCAAAAGGGAGACCCTAAAAAGCCCAGGAAAGGGGATTGGTCACCTAGCAGGTTGACCACCTATCAGGAGGGGGCTGTGATGTCACCTGCCTGACCTGGCTACTCAGATGCTCCCAAGGGCCTCTGACCACCTTGGATTCAAGATGGCAGAATCAAGTGGCCTCTTGGAGGCACTCTGGTCACTACCCCTGGGGTGGGGATGGACAGGGGAGTGGTCACTCCCCTTTCCACTGTCTAGTTTCATGCCAGAACAGGGATTAGGGGTCCCTGGACTGGTGCAAACCAGTTTATGCAAGGAGAGCAGCAAATGCGTCCTTCAAAGCATACCAATGGCTTGGGGAGGCTACCCTAATAGGCTAACACCTATTTCCAAGGGTTCACCTCCCTCTCCCACAAGAAATCCTTTGTTCTGCCTTCCTCTGCCTGAGCTGGTCAAGCAGCAAGAGGGCAGAAACCTGTAGTGAAAGGATGCATGCATCTTTTCATGCAGGCTGCAGTTGCAGGCCTGCAGACACATTTTGCATGGGCTCCCATGGGTGGCACAATACATGCTACAGCCCATGGGAAACCCCTGGTGCCCCAATGCCCTGGGACCCTAAGTACCATATACTAGGGACTTATAAGGGGGCACCAGTATACCAATTGTGGGGTGTGCAAAGTCCTAAGCAACCAAATTTAGAGAGAGTGAGCACAACCACTGGGGTCTAGGATAGCAGGATCCCAGTAAACAGTCAAAACACTCTGACAGCAGGCAAATAGTAGGGGTTACCATGCCAAAAACAGGGTACTTTCCTACCGAGCGGTTTCCATGACAGTGGCCTTGAGGTGCCACACCTCACTGAGGACATTTGGCTTTTCAGAGAACATCCAGGCTTTCCTTAAGGACATGTCCTTCAATGGCACCCGACTCTTTGGAGACTTGGCACTTGAGTGCTTCAGGACTCTCAGGCTACGGCCAGGACCTTGAGCCTCACGGTGGCCCCTCATCCCCGCAATCTGCCTTTTGCTCCTTTCATGGCTGCAAAAGGGGCTTCCAGCTGAGCCAATTCCCAGCCAGCCACCGTGCCGCGCATGCTTCCCTACCTCTGTGTGGATGAGGGCACGGTACCCACAGACCTCGTAAGACAGGTGGCCAGCAGTCTGGGTAGTTCCTCCAACCCCACTGCAGCAGCCTCCAAACCCTCTTAGTCTGCCCCTTCACCACCATGAGCACTTAGCTAGAGGCAGGATCACCATCACTGGCACTCTTAATCATTTCAACATCACAAGACAAAATAAAATGATCGGCGGAGTATTGAAACGTTTCACCCCAGTCATAGATTCAGGTTTATTCCATCATTCTTTTGCTCACCACGTTGCCCCAGTTTGGACCCAGCCATATGCAAATCAGTCCTGACCCTATTCCCCATGGGAATAGTCCAGCCCTACCTGCCAGGCCAGGTCCTCCCTGGACAAGAAGCAAGCGTTACTGTAGAAAAGTGTGACAAGGATGGCAAGAAGAAGGATGGTAAGTCTTCAGACAAGGGTGGGGACAAATCTAAAAATGAGTCTTCATCAGGCCCACAAAAACACTCTGGTGGGGGTGGTGGGTCCAAATCCTCTTCTAATCAAGTAAAGAAACCATGGTGCTATTTTTGTAAAGTAAAAGGCCATTGGACAACTGATGCCAGTTGTCCAAAGAAAAGCACCAAGCCTCCCACTACCACAACCCCTACTGCTACACCTAGGGGGTCATTACAACATTGGCGGTAAAATGTGCTTACCGCCGTGCAGAAGACCGCCAATAGACCGCCGCAGAATCCCGCCACAGCTATTATGACCCACATCTCGGAATCCGCTGAAATTCAGACACCCACACAACACCGCCACACCAAAGGTCAGTGATAAACTGGCGAAAACAAAACCTCCACCTCCACTCCAACAGAAACACGCCCATGCTATTACGACCCACGAATCCACGCAGCGGTCTTTCAACCGCGGTATTCCATTGGCGGTACACACTGCCGCGCTCAAAATACACACACATCTCCAAAACACCGCCACATTGGACAATTCCAAATACACACACCTGACACACATACAAACACCACTCCCACACACCCAACACTATATACAACACACACCCACATCACCCACAAACCCCTACGACCACAAATTAGAGACGAAGGCCAGAGAGACTGCACAGCCAAGACAACACCACCATACAGAGGCACACAACACCATCACCCAACCCACATCCACGCACAAAACACCACACACCACTACACATCACCACACACATCAACACTCACACCGCCCCACACATCACACACACCACCCCATGTCACGCCAAAGACACCCCCGCTTCTCCGAGGAGGAGCTCAGGGTCATGGTGGAGGAAATGGTACGGGTAGAGCCACAGCTATTTGGCTCACAGGTACAGCACACATCAATAGCCAGGAAGATGGAGCTATGGCGAAGAATCGTGGACAGGGTCAACGCAGTGGGACAGCACCCAAGAAATAGGGAGGACATCAGGAAGAGGTGGAACGACCTACGGGGGAAGGTGCATTCAACGGTTTCCAGGCACAACATCGCGGTTCAGCGGACTGCCTGAGGACCCCCACCTCCTCCCCCACAACTAACAACATGGGAGGAGCAAGTCTTGACCATCATGCATCCTGAGGGCCTCGCAGGAGTCGGTGGAGGATGGGACACTGGTAAGTCAAATCTTAACTATCATATCCCCCACCCTACCTGCATGCTATCACCCCCCCCACCCTCACACCTTCCCCTATCACCCCAAATCCTCAATAATTTACTAATAACACAAACCACACATTCCAACACCAAGCCCTGCATGACAGAACTAAGCATGGACACCCAGCACTAAAGCATGCCCACTGCACACACCTATACAACCCCCTAAACCACCATCACCCAAGCTCCCACACAGGAATGCTTGCACTGGGGTACACGCTCACCCACCCATTGCACACCATTACACACACACATATAATAATCATGCTCTTAGGCCCCTGCAGGAACCTGAAGGACCGTCACCACACCAGAGGGTCCAGACAACACCACTCCACCCCCAGAAGAGGCCCACAGTGACAATAGCAGCTCTGCCCTACTGGATCCTGATGACCAGCCTGGACCATCGTGGGCCTCGGGACATTCGGTTCCCCTTGCACAGGAACAGCCCAACACCGACCTTCCAACCTCTGGTAACACCAGCACAGCACCCACCCAGCGGGACCAAACCTCCCTACCCAGGTCAGGTCAATCAGCGGTGTGTCCACCACTACAGGGAACCCAGGCTAACCCACCACCCCAACAACAACAGGGACCTGGGGGCAGTGGTAGTGGGCACACGGTCCAGGGGACGGAGGCACAGGAACACAGGGGAACTGGAAGGGCTGCTGTGCGACAGGGGGCGGACAGGCCAAGGGAACCCACTCTCCACGAGGCCCTATCCTCCATCATGGGAGCATACCACCACTCCCAGGAGACGATGGAGACGGTCCTGGACAAGTTGCAGGAGACCCTGCGCCTGCAGGAGGAACAGTATTTGGGGTTCAGGGAGGAGCTCAGGACCATCAACTCCGCCCTGAGCACCATCGTAGGCACTCCAAGGGGCCCCTGACACTAGCCAGGACGATGAACTGCCCACCACCTCCGCCGGCGCTAGTGGACAGGACGCCCCGCCACAGGACCACCACACCAGCACCCCACCCCCTGCAGACGGACAACCACCACGCAAGCAGTCCCTGAGATCCAGGAACAGGACAGAGCAAGATGGCAAGACCCCCGCCAGGAAATGGGACCACCCTGTTTGTCCTCTCACTGTCCCACCTTGTTACCCTGTCCATTCTGAAACTGCCCCAGCTCCACTTCCTATGCCCAGATGGGCAGTGCACCTGTGAGACTAATAGACTGGACTCTGCCATGGACATTCCTCCACCATCACCCATCACCATTTTACCACCCCCTCCAATAATTAGCACTTCAATAAACTCCCTTGAAACACAAAACAATCTGGAGTCAGTCTGTGATTTAGTAAATATGTATTATCAATGACAGTGTGATAATGCGTTTCCTATTGTAAAGCTAACATACCTATGTCACACATCACAAGTACTTGAAGGATGCAAGCAGATGACACGTTGGTAACCACACCTGTGAAACAGTAATCGAAAGGTACAACTGAGTTACCAAATAGTGGTTGAAACCGACAGACAGGATAGAGGTAGACCTGTGAAAGTTAATGTAATGTCAAACATGAAAATGTTCTCACCTGAGTGTCACTGGAAATATAGCTGTATGACTGATTCCCTGTTGTCGTTGTCTTCTTCCTCAGCTTCCTCCTCATCACCGTCCACAGGCTCCACAGGCTCCACAGCTGCTACAACACCGTCATCTGGATCATCCTCCTGCAGAAAAGGCACCTGGCGTCGCAAAGCCAGATTAGGAAGCATGGAGCAGGCGATGATGATCTCGCACACCTTCTTCGGTGAGTAGAATAGGGATCCACCTGTCATATGGAGGCACCTGAACCTGGCCTTCAGGAGGTCGAAGGTGCGTTTGATCACCCTCCTAGTCCGCCCATGGGCCTCATTGTACCGTTCCTCAGCCCTGGTCCTGGGATTCCTCACTGGGGTCATTAGCCAGGACAGGTTGGGGTAACCAGAGTCTCCTAATAGCCATACACGGTGCCTCTGAAGTTGACCCATCATATCAGGGATGCTGCTATTCCGCAGGATGTAGGCGTTATGCACTGAGCCAGGGAACATAGCATTAACCTGGGAGATGTACTGGTCTGCCAAACATACCATCTGGACATTCATTGAATGATAACTCTTCCGGTTCCTGTACACCTGTTCACTCCTGCGGGGGGGGACCAGAGCTACATGGGTCCCATCAATGGCACCTATGAAGTTGGGGATATGTCCAAGGGCATAGAAGTCACCTTTCACTGTAGGCAAATCTGCCACCTCAGGGAAAATGATGTATCTCCTTACGTGTTTCAGCAGGGCAGACAGCACTCTGGACAACACTTTGGAAAACATAGGCTGGGACATCCCTGATGCCATGGCCACTGTTGTCTGAAAAGACCCACTTGCAAGGAAATGGAGCACTGACAGCACCTACACGTCAGGGGGGATTCCAGTCGGATGGCGGATTGGTGACATCAGGTCTGGCTCCAACTGGGTACATAGTTCCTGGATTGTGGCACGGTCAAACCGGTAGGTGACGATGACATGTCGCTCTTCCATTGTCAACAGGTCCACCAGCGGTCGGTACACCGGAGGATTCCGCCATCTTCTCAACTGTCCCAGCTGACGGTGCCTACGAAGGACAACAGCGACAAATCAGTCATTATTCCTCCAGGTATGTACCCACAGTTACACACAAGACTACACCACTCACAAAACCCTTCCTGTATGTGTGTTGAGTGTAGGCCTAGCTATGTGTGACGCAGAGGTAAATTAGGCCATGTGGGCCCCTGAAATGGCGGCTGCCTGACCTCTAAACTGGGACAATGGGATTGTGGGGTAACTGAGCTGGCGTTGAACACCGTTGCGGTAGGCGGTCGTAGACCGCGGCGCAATGCTGCATTGTTTAACATAGGACCCTATGGGTCCCAGGAGCCAATGAACAGGTGCACCGGCGGTGATGATGCGCACCGCCGCGGACATCACCGCCGCGGACGTCACCGCTATTTTCTATCTGTTCAATCACTAGATACCTGACCTTCGACAGGAGAGGACCTACACTGCAAGTGCTGCTGTGACCTCGGTCTGGAAGCGACGATGGCTGCTGCGTCTGGGGAATGGGCCCCTGCCTTCACTGCACAGGAGTTGGAGAAACTGGTAGACGGGGTCCACCCCCAGTACGCGCTACTCTACGGTCCTCCAGACCAACAGGTTAGTACACAGGGAGCACGTTGTATGGGCTAGGCCTGGGTGGAGAGGGCTGGTTGGAAGAGGGAAGGGGGCAGAGTTCATAGAACATTAATGAATGGGAATGAATGGGCCACATGGCCAGAGTAGGGAGGGGGCCACTCACAACGACGGTGCAGTTGGTAATGACTGTTCCTCTTTCCTTGTGCATGCCATGTAGGTCAGCGCCCACCAGAAGAGGGACATTTGGCGTGCCATCGCCAAGGAGGTCCGGACCCTGGGGGTCCACCAGAGACGGGGCACCCACTGCCATAAGAGATGGGAGGACATTCGCCGCTGCAGCTAGAAGACGGCGGAGGCTCAGCTGGGGATGGCCTCCCAACTTGGTAGGGGTGCCCGTCGCACCATGACCCCCCTGATGTTCCGGATCCTGGCGGTGGCCTACCCGGAATTGGATGGACGCTTGAGGGCATCACAGCAGACACAAGGGGGTGAGTACACTCTCATTCTGCGGACTTTTCGTGCAGTGGAGGTGTCTGGGTGGGGAGGTGGGCTGTGGGTGTCCCTAGGCCAGGGCGAGTTCGGTAGGCAAGGCCCCTCCGTAATGTAGGCCATGTGGCACTCTACCCCACCTCAGCATAGTGCCAAGTTGAGGTATAGTTGCCCCTGTGGCATCCATGTGCGCAGATGTCCACCATTGCCATGTAGGCCATATCCCAGAAATTGCATGTGCAGAGGGCAGGAGCACGGCGTAATGCAGGGGGCTGCTGTGTCTGTCTTGTCCGCCAACGGTAGCGGTACGCCATGCACTAAAACTCTCTTTCTTCTGTCTCCCCCCCTTTTTCTGCTCTCCCTGTCCTTTTGTACATCAGCATCATCAGACGGAGGTACAGTGGCACCGGAGCACGAGAGAGCTGCATTCCACATGGCCATGGAGGGCCACACCACGGACTCTGAATGCACCAGTGGGACGGAGGGCGAGGGGAGCTTCACGTCGGTCACCGGATCACCAACCAGCGACATGGACTCGTCTGCCGATGGGAGCTCCCTTGTGGTGGTGGCACCATCTGTGCCCCACACTTCTACAGGTACACCCGCCACCTCCCCTACCAGCACCGCCCTCCTAGCAGCCCCTCAGCCTTCACCCTGTGCCCGCTCACCCAGGAGGGTGGGCATCACCTTCGCCCCAGGCACCTCAGGCCCTGCACCTGTCACCCCTTCTGACCTCAGTGAGGAGGCCATTGACCTCCTCAGGTCACTCACTGTTGGGCAGTCTACCATTGAGAATGCCATCCAGGGTGTAGAATGAGAGTTGCAACACGGTAATGCATTCCTGGAGGGCATTCATTCTGGTCAGGCTGTCCTTCAGCGAACCCTGCAATCTCTGGCCTCAGCACTGATGGCAGCCATTGTCCCTGTGTCTAGCCTCCCCCCTCCAACCTCCTCCACCCAGATCCAATCTCCTGTACCCCAACCCATCCCAAGTACACCTACAGACGAGCATGCACACAAGTCAGCACACACAGGTAGCTCAAGCAAACATAGGCACCACACAACCCACAGGCACTCACGCAAGCCTCACCCACGTACAGACACAGCAACATCCACTACCTCCACTGTGTCCCCCTCCTCCTCTTCTCCCTCCTCCCTCCCAGTCTCGTCTACACACACACCTGCATGCACCACATCTACAGGCACCATTAATCGCACAAGGAGACCCAGTACTACAAGCCGCTCACCTGCACTCACCATCTCCACTCCCATTTACACGTCCCCTGTGTCCTCTCCCAGTGTGTCTGTGTCGCCCCCTCCCAAAGTACACAAACGCCGGCAATCACTCACCCAACATCCATCCACCTCACGACAGCCTCCAGTACCTGCACCTGCACCCAAAACACCTAAAGTGACACCTCCGACAACCACCTCCTCTTCCTCCACTCCCAGGCCCCCTCCAACTACCCATCCCAGTGTTCGTCAGAAACTGTCCCTCTGTAAAGTAGACCTTTTTGCCCCACCCCCCCTCCAATTCATCAGTCCCGTCGTAGCGCCTCAGCCAAAAAGCCTCCAATACCAGTGGTGCCTGTTCTCGGTTTGTGGAGTGCACCGGCCACCAGGGCAGGCAGTGTGACCCGGAGCCAAGGCACTGGCAGCCCACCCTCTGTAAAGGCTCTAAAATTGGAGAGTGGACGACGGGACTGTGTGAAGACTCCTGGTGGGAAAACAACTGACATGGATTCCAAGGGGATTGGAGAGTCAGCTGTGACTCCACCAAAGGTGGGGAAGGGCCAGAGGAAGGCTGCCCAGTCTGTTGTGAGTGTCACGGCGGAGAAGTGCGCCATCATTTCCGGCGGTCGAGACACAACCGCCAGCACTGTCGTCACTGATCCAGAGACCACCGCCGGAGTCACAGCCCAGGAGGGCCCAAGTATCGTCACTGGTCCAGAGACCACCACCAGAGTCATTGCCCAGGAGGGCCCAAGTATCGTCACTGGTCCAGAGACCACCGCCAGAGTCACAGCCCAGGAGGGCCCAAGTATCGTTACTGGTCCAGAGACCACCGCCAGAGTCATTGCCCAGGAGGGCCCAAGTATCGTCACTGGTCCAGAGACCATCGCCGGAGTCACAGCCCAGGAGGGCCCAAGTATCGTCACTGGTCCAGAGACCACCGCCGGAGTCACAGCCCAGGAGGGCCCAAGTATCGTCACTGGTCCAGAGACCACCGCCAGAGTCATTGCCCAGGAGGGCCCAAGTATCGTCACTGGTCAGGAGACCACCGCCGGAGTCACAGCCCAGGAGGGCCCAAGTATTGTCACTGGTCCAGAGACCACCGCCAGAGTCATTGCCCAGGAGGTCCCAAGTATCGTCACTGGTCCAGAGACCACCGCCGGAGTCAGTGCCCAGGAGGGCACAAGTATCGTCACTGGTCAGGAGACCACCGCCACCGCCGGACTCAGTGCCCAGGAGGGCCCCGGCTGCCACAGCCCAGGTGGGCTATGATGGAACGTCATGCCACACACCAATGCCCAGTGTAGGGAACGTCATGCCACACACCAATGTCCGTACCAGAACCGCCATGTCAAAGCACCGCTGAACAGGGCAAAGACCACCATGGTGAAGACCGCTGAACAGTCCAGAACCGCCATGGCAAAGCACTGCTGAACAGTCCTGAACAGCCATGTCAAAGCACCGCTGAACAGGGCAAAGACCGCCATGGTGAAGACCTCTGAACAGGGCAAAGACCGTCATGGCAAAACACCGCTGAACAGTCCAGAACCGCCATGGCAAAGCACCGCTGAACAGTCCTGAACCACCATGTCAAAGCACCGCTGAACAGGGCAAAGACCGCCATGGTGAAGACCGCTGAACAGGGCAAACCGCCATGGCAAAACACAGCTGAACAGTCCAGAACTGCCATGGCAAAGCACTGCTGAACAGTCCTGAACCGCCATGTCAAAGCACCGCTGAACAGGGCAAAGACCGCCATGGCAAAGCACCACTGAACAGGGCAAAGACCGCCATGGCAAAGCACCGCTGAACAGTCCAGAAACGCCATGTCAAAGCACCGCTGAACAGGGCAAAGACCGCCATGGTGAAGACCGCTGAACAGGGCATAGACCGCCATGGCAAAGCACCGCTGAACAGGGCAAAGACCGCCATGGCAAAGCACCGCTGAACACTCCAGAACCGCCATGTCAAACCACCGCTGAACAGGGCTAAGACCGCCATGGTGAAGACTGCTGAACAGGGCAAGCACCGGGTAGGAATGAATAGACCGCCTTATCAGGCATCCTTAATCCCATGTACAGCTGGGACAGTGACAGGACAGGAACTTTCACAGGGAGACTCATCCAGTCTGGGCACCAGTCCCCCTCCAGAACCAGTGGAGACCTGCATCCACTCTGTCTGTCCTGCACAGGATGAAGCACTCTGGGCACCAGTCCCCCCCAGTACCAGTGGAGACCTGCATCTACTTGAGAGACTGTGGTTTTGCACTCCCCAGGATGGCAGGGTGGGCACCCCACCCACTGTAGAGACTTGAAAGACTGTGGCTTTGCACTCCCCAGGATGGAACAGTGGGCAACCCACCCACTGTAGAGACTTGAGAGACTGAGGCTTTGCACTCCCCAGGATGGCGCGGTGGGCACCCCACCCACTGTAGAGACTTGAAAGACTGTGGCTTTGCACTCCCCAGGATGGAACAGTGGGCAACCCACCCACTGTAGAGACTTGAGAGACTGTGGCTTTGCACTCCCCAGGATACATCAATGGGCATGGAGCCCCGTCGTGGATCTGGCTATGCAGTCATCCGGCTGAGGTGCCCCCCCTTCCCTTCCCCCTGAGGTGCCTGTAGTATTTCTATCTGATGCCCCCGCATTGTTATCTCCGATTGTGGTCAGGTATCCTTTGTGGGCCTCGCCCATGCATTTTTGGACTGTTGGTGCACGGACATTGTTATGTAGATATCTGCACTACTTCTCGTAATGTATATAATTATGACTGATTTTCATATATATCTGTATATTTTTGTATGACATGTATATTGCCACATTACAATGTTTGACCGAATTTCGCTTTGTCTTTTCATTCTTCCGGGGGGATTGTTGGGTTGTTACTGTGATTTTTGTGAATGCATTGGTGTGTATGTTGTATTATGTGAGGTTGGGGGTGGGGGTGTTTGGTGGGTGTCTCCCTAACTTTTGCCTCCACCCTCCCCCATGTCGTAGGTGCAGTACTCAACGTTGTCTTCGGCGCCTACGTAGATGTTGGTCATAGAGTAGCAGAAAGACAAGGGCAGGGAGTATTTGGAGTTCCGGGTCCATGGAGTCCTCGTTCCTCGTGGGATGTGTTCAGGTGAGTGTTTTCCCAGTGCAAAAGCTGTTTCCGCCGTGTTTTTATCCACGGTGAATCCGCCCCGGAAAAGGTGGCGGATTGGCGGGTTGTAATACTATGGGCGGTACATTGTGTTCCGCCTGTCTGTTGGCGGTGACCGCCGCGCTGCTTGTCTGTACCGCCGTGGCGGGCGGTGTGTTAAAGTGGCTGTCTTTTTTGGCGGTTTCCACCAGGGTCATAATTCCATTTTTTTATCCGCCGCACTGTTTGTGGTATTACCGCAGCTTTAACACCGTCCGCCAGGGTTGTAATGACCCCCCTAGTGCCCCTAGTAATAGCAGTGGTGGTGGGAGCAAACCTACTAATAGCCAATACAAGGGAGTAGCTGGGCTCACTTTTGGTAATTTAGTTGGGGTTGGTCTTGTTAGGGAGACCACAGAGGCTGTATTAGTCTCTGAAGGTGCCATTGATTTGGCCACCTTGGTTGCTTGTCCCCTTAATATGGATAAGTACAAGCAACTTCCCCTAATAAATTGTGTTGAGGTTCAGGCCTACAGGGACACAGGTGCCAGTGTTACCATGGTAATAGAGAAACTGGTACACCCAGAACAACACCTACTTGGTCACCAGAACCAAGTGACAGACGCTCATAACAACACTCTTAGCCACCCCATGCCTGTTGTGAATCTCAACTGGGGGGGGGGGGATTGTGTAGGAAAGTACCATCTTGCCTGGCATGTTACCCCCATATTTCACTGTATATATGTTGTTTTAGTGTATGTGCCACTGGGACCCTGCCAGCCAGGGCCCCAGTGCTCATAAGTGTGCCCTTTATGTGTTCCCTGTGTGATGACTAACTGTCTCACTGAGGCTCTGCTAACCAGAACCTCAGTGGTTATGCTCTCTCTGCTTTCTAAATTGTCACTAACAGGCTAGTGACCAATTTCACCAATTCATATTGGCATACTAGAACACCCTTATAATTCCCTAGTCTATGGTACTGAGGTACCCAGGGTATTGGGGTTCCAGGAGATCCCTATGGGCTGCAGCATTTCTTTTGCCACCCATAGGGAGCTATGACAATTCTTACACAGGCCTGCTAATGCAGCCTGAGTGAAATAACGTCCACGTTATTTCACAGCCATTTACCACTGCACTTAAGTAACTTATAAGTCACCTATATGTCTAACCTTTACCTGGTAAAGGTTGGGTGCTAAGTTACTAAGTGTGTGGGCACCCTGGCACTAGCCAAGGTGCCCCCACATCGTTCAGGGCAAATTCCCCGGACTTTGTGAGTGCAGGGACACCATTTCACGCGTGCACTATACATAGGTCACTACCTATGTATAGCGTCACAATGGTAACTCCGAACATGGCCATGTAACATGTCTAAGATCATGGAATTGTCACCCCAATGCCATTCCGGCATTGGGGAGACAATTCTATGACCCCCTGAGTCTCTAGCACAGACCCGGGTACTGCCAAACTACCTTTCCCGGGGTTTCACTGCAGCTGCTGCTGCTGCCAACCCCTCAGACAGGTTTCTGCCCTCCTGGGGTCCAGCCAGGCTTGGCCCAGGAAGGCAGAACAAAGGACTTCCTCAGAGAGAGGGTGTTACACCCTCTCCCTTTGGAAAAAGGTGTCAGGGCTGGGGAGGAGTAGCCTCCCCCAGCCTCCCCCATCTAGAAATGCTTTGATGGGCACAGAGGCACAGATGGTGCCCATCTCTGCATAAGCCAGTCTACACCGGTTCAGGGATCCCCCAGCCCTGCTCTGACGCGAAACTGGACAAAGGAAAGGGGAGTGACCACTCCCCTGACCTGCACCTCCCAGGGCAGGTGCCCAGAGCTCCTCCAGGGTGCTCCAGACCTCTGCCATCTTGGAAACAGAGGTGCTGCTGGCACACTGGACTGCTCTGAGTGGCCAGTGCCAGCAGGTGACGTCAGAGACTCCTCCTGTTAGGCTCTTACCTGTGTTGCTAGCCTATCCTCCTTCCTAGGTAGCCAAACCTCCTTTTCTGGCTATTTAGGGTCTCTGCTTTGGGGAATTCTTTAGATAACGAAAGCAAGGGCTCATCAGAGTTCCTCTGCATCTCTCTCTTCACCTTCTGCCAAAGTATCGACCACTGACTGCTCAGGACGCCTGCAAAACCGCAACAAAGTAGCAAAGACGACTACTGCAACCTTGTATCGCTGATCCTGCCACCTTCTCAACTGTTTCCTCGTAGTGCATGCTCTGGGGGTAGCCTGCCTCCTTCTTGCACCAGGAGCTCTGAAGAAATGTCCAGTGGGTCGACGGAATCTTCCCCCTGCAACCACAGGCAACAAAAGACTGCATCACCGGTCCTCTGGGTCCCCTCTCAGCACGACGAGCGTGGTCCCTGGAACTCAGCAACTCTGTCCAAGTGACTCCCACAGTCCAGTGACTCTTCAGTCCAAGTTTGGTGGAGGTAAGTCTTTGCCTCCCCACGCTAGACTGCATTGCTGGGTACCGCGTGATTTGCAGCTGCTCCGGCTCCTGTGCACTCTTCCAGGATTTCCTTCGTGCACAGCCAAGCCTGGGTCCCCGACACTCTAACCTGCAGTGCACAACCTCCTGAGTTGTCCTCCGGTGTCGCGGTACTCCCTTTTGTGTCTTCGGGTGAGCTCCGGTTCACTCCTCCTCCAAGTGCCTGTTCCGGTACTTCTGCAGATGCTGCCTGCTTTTGTGAGGGCTCCCTGACTTGCTGGGTGCCCCCTCTGTCTCCTCATCCAAGTGGCGACATCCTGGTCCCTCCTGGGCCACAGCAGCATCCAAAAACCCTAACCGCGACCCTTGCAGCTAGCAAGGCTTGTTTGCGATCTTTCTGCGTGGGAACACCTCTGCAAGCTTCTTCACAACATCGGACATCCATCCTCCAAAGAGGAAGTTCCTAGTCCTCTTCGTTCTTGCAGAATCCTCAGCTTCTGCCATCCGGTGGCAGCTTCTTTGCACCCTCAGCTGGCATTTCCTGGGCATCTGCCCACTCTCCACTTTGTCGCGACTCTTGGACTTGGTCCCCTTGTTCCACAGGTACTCTCGTTCGGAAATCCACTTTGGTTGCTTTGCTGGTGTTGGTCTTCCTTGCAGAATTCCCCTATCACGACTTCTGTGCTCTCTGGGAAACATAGGTGCACTTTACACCTACTTTTCAGGGTCTTGGGGTGGGCTATTTTTCTAACCCTCACTGTTTTCTTACAGTCCCAGCGACCTTCTACAAGCTCACATAGGTTTGGGGTCCATTTGTGGTTCGCATTCCACTTTTGGAGTATATGGTTTGTGTTGCCCCTATACCTATGTGCTCCTATTGCAATTCACTGTAACTATACATTGCTTGCATTAATTCCTTTTGCTATTACTGCATACTTTTGGGATTGTGTACATATATCTTGTGTATATTTGGCATCCTCATACTTAGGGTACTCACTGAGATACTTTTGGCATATTGTCATAAAAATAAAGTACCTTTATTTTTAGTATATCTGAGTATTGTGTTTTCTTATGATATTGTGCATATGATACCAGTGGTATAGTGGGAGCTTTGCATGTCTCCTAGTTCAGCCTAAGCTGCTCTGCTATAGCTACCTTCTATCAGCCTAAGCTGCTAGAAACACCTCTTCTACACTAATAAGGGATAACTGAACCTGGTACAGAGTTTAAGTACCCCTTGGTACCCACTACAAGCCAGGCCAGCCTCCTACAGTTACTCTATAACATTGGACAGGTGGGCTTGGCTGATTGTCCAAAGGAGCTACTTCCTCCCCTTCGACACTACCCCTCCACCTATGCCACCATCTCATGACTGGCTGGCAGAGGATCATCTGTTCCTTTTCTGCAATGTTGCAGCCTCAATCCTGGATTTTGGTGAGACTGACTGAGGCTGCTGGAGCTCATGGCTTCCTGCTTCCTGCTGGTGACACATGCCAGATGACGTATGGGGTCACTGCAGTGGGATCTGAAGTTTCAGTGGATGCAGAATCAAGGAAATCTCTCTGACATGGTCTAGATCTCCAAGGGAACTTCAAAGGACCTGCTGTGGTGGCTAATGAACTGTGATTGGGTCAGTGGCAGATCCCTCGCCATTCCCCAACCAGATCTCACAGTAGTGACAGATGCGTCACTTCTGGGATGGGGCTGCCATCTGGGAGAATTGGAGATCAGAGGACTCTGGTCTCTGATGGAATCTGGACTGCACATCAACCTGCTGGAGCTCCAAGCAATCCGACTTGCATTGAAAGCCTTTCTACCCTCCATCAAGGGAAGGCTATTGCAGGAGTTCATGGACAACACCACCGTCATGTGGAGCTGCAACAAACAGGGTGCGGTTGTGGACTCTTTATCAAGAGGATCTGTGTTTCTTGGCATGGCTGGAACAGCAGGGCATATCCCTGCTGGTTCATCATCTGGCGAGTTCTCTGAATGCCAGAGCAGACTAATTCAGCCGAAGATGCCTAGTGGATCATGAATGGTATCTCCATCCCAGGGTGGGGCATGGTCTCCATAAGGCAGTGGAAAGAGCATTGGTTAAATCAGTTCACCTCTGCTGAGAGCGTCCAATGTCAGCAATTTTGTGCACTGGAGTCTTCAAGGCGGCTCTCACTCGAAGATGCTTTTCATCTCGAGCGGAACTCAGGCTTCCTGTATTCCTTTTTGCCCATACCACTCCCACCCACAGTTCTCATGAAGATCAGAAATGACCAGGCCCAAGTCAACCTTGTGGCTCCGGACTGGGCATGGAGAATCTGGTATCATGAGCTACATGGCAGTGCAAACGATCCTCCAATCAGACTGCCTCTTCGGGAAGATATTCTCTCAGAGCAGCAGGGGACAGTTCTTCATCCGAACCTGTCCACTCTCCACCTTCTTATGTCGAGATTGAGCGGCAGCAGTTGGCAGCTTTTGACCTTCCTCCCGAATTCTGTAATGTCATCTAGGCAGCCAGGCATCCCCCCACCAAGATGGTATACGCCTACCGCTGGAAGAAATTGTGGCATGGTGTGCAGAAAAATCTGTTGATCCTCTTTCTGTCACTGTTTTGGGCGGGTCTGATCAGTACTCTGGTTGGGACACCCCTTGAGGTCACAGACTATCCCAAAGAGGTAGTGTACTGGGGCAGAAGAGCAGCTAAAGGTATAGATGGGAAAGGACAGCTATGGAAGGCACAGGAAACAGGAAAGTAAAAGCAGAGCAACCTTAGTGTGAACAAACAGGAAATGGATTACTATTGGACAAACACGCTGGGGTTATACACAGAGTAAGGCGCAGAACCTCCCACAGTGACAGGGAATCTCAATGCCTCTGTGCAGTTTGCTCTTACAGATAGTCACCCCACCAGCCCCATAGAAAGGAGGCAGCAGAAGTGATTCTGTCTTTGGACCCTTGGAGCACAAACAAGAATTGTACTTACATACACAAGACAAGCCCTTGTGGGTCCAGCTGGAAACACAGTGGCAATTCCTGGAAAACAGCAATAGCACACTGTCACTGTTAGGCACTAAAGACTACATATAACACCAGACAAAGGATGGGGGCTGGAATTGCCTCCTGGAAACCAGGAGCCAACCCCAGTACAAAGGAAAACACTTATACACAGGTGAAGACTGATAGAACACTTACCAGACACAAATACCCAAGAGGAAACAGAAACAGAAGGAACACACTAGGAGGCAGAGGCAGAAACTGGGAACAGGCTCAGGCTGAAGCAAAAGCATGGAAAGGACTGGAAAACAGAGCACAAGCTCTGGCTGGAACAAACAGAAACAGGAATGGGAAACAGAGAGCAGGCTCTGGCTGGAGCAAGCAAGAACAGGACTGGAATACAGGGAGTAGGAATAAGCAGTAAACAGGACTGGGAAACAGAGAGCAGGTTCAGGCTGAAATAAGGCAGGAACAGGACAGAGAAACAGGGAGTAGGCTCTGGAAGAAACAAACAAGTACAAGGCTAGAAGATAGGGAGCAGACTCTGGCTGGAACAATCAGGAACAGGGCAGAGAAACAAGAAACAGGTTCAAGCTGAAACAAGACTGGAACACCATCCGATAAGGGGTCTGTAACACAAAGGAATCAAACTCCAATGCACAACGAGAATCTTTAGGAAATGGCTGCTTATAAGCAGTTCCAAGCTGCAGCAAACCCCAGGTGGAATCACATGACTGGGCAGCACAGGAGAGGTCTCAGGTGTGTGTAGTTTCAGACACTCGCAAGTCCTGAAGGAGAGGATCCGGTGAAAAGGAGCAACTGGACTTCTCCCATAGAAAACAATGTAAAACAGAATCCAGGCTTTCCTGACTACCAGGCTGTGCATTATGGGATTTGCAGTGCCAGGAAACAAATGGAATACTACAAAAGCATACCATGGCGAAAAGAGAAACAAACGGGAGTCAGCAAGGGACTCTAGATAAGTGTTCAAAGTGATTCCCAGGCTTCCGAAAACCCCCTTACAGCGCCCCCTAGAAATGGGCCGACCGAGTCGTAACACTTTCTGCCCCTCTTTCTGAGGTCCTACTTTTCACTCTTTCCCTTGCGCAGCAGGCACCAGCTTTCAGCACTCTTAAGGGCTATTTATCTACCATTAATTCCTTCTTGTGGTGCCGGATCAACCTTCTTTGTTCAAGTCCCATATTGTACATAGGTTCCTTAAAGGTCTTACTCATCTATTTCCTCCTCCATTCATTATGGCCCAGTGGGACCTTAATTTGGTTCTAACATTTTTGATGTGTGCTCCTTTTGAGCCTCTCCACAATTGTCATCAGGCTTCTCACACTGAAAACATCCTACCTTGTGGCAATTACATCTGCGGCTTGAGCTGCAGGACTTTTAATCTAAGCCACCTAACCTCTCTATATAACCAGACAGACTGGTACTTCGCATGGGCCTCTTTTCTGCCAAAAGTAGTCACACCTTTTCAAGTAGGCCAATCTATCACCCTGCCTACTTTGCCTCTTGAAGGTGTGTGAGCTCATTCCACCAGTGCTAAAGCTGTGACAGCTGCAGTGGCACATGGAGTTCCAGTCCTGGATATTTGCCAGACAGCAACTTAGGCATCTCTGCACACAATTACCGAACACTACTGACTGGACAGTCAGGTCTGTAGGGATGAGCAGTTTGCCAGTTTGGTCATGCAGGACTTCCTCGTTTGGAATTGGTTTGCAGAACCACCTCCAGGGTTGGTATTGTTTGGGTATCTATTCAAAGATAAGGAATATGCAGGTAGAGGTCTCTGTCAGATGAGCAACTTGCATACCTTTGGTTACACCTTACCTGGTAGAGACTATATCTAGCTGCAGATTCCTTCCTGACCTACGCATCCTCCCCATTCTGCTGAATGGGTTTCTAGGGACAGGGATGACTGCTTTCAGGGCCCTAGTTTTGACTAACCAGTGATCACTTTTTTTCATGGCTCTGCACTTTTGACATAGAAAGTTGTGAAAAGAAATGGACATCAGCACGCATGTATAGGTACCCCAGCGTCACTTCCTCATTGGCTGATGACAGACGCAGAGCTGATCGACGCCACCTACTGGCTGCAGGGGTACTGCTCATGGAAAATCTTTCGGATCCAGTCTGACGCCTGGGGAAAATTCAAAGGTAAGGAATCTGCAGCTAGATAGTCTCTACCAGATAAAATTGAAGGTATGTAGCTCAGTAGTATATCCAACCCGGGCTCCATCTCGTTCATTGTCAAATTGTTCTTAGGTGCTGTTCTACTGCGACCATTGACTTTCCTTGGTTCATTTTAGTGTCATTTTATTTATTGCATTTTACTCCTTTTCTAATCAGTTTTGAAGTTTTTACATTGTTTTGCATTTCGACTTTATTACTGTTTTATTACTGCAAAAATACCGTAGGCGTTGCTTCCAGGTTATGCATGTCTGCTCTGTACCATATGTACCTAGGGTTCAGCTCAGCCACTTATTTGGTGACTTTAGTGGTTCACCCTGGTAAGGACAGTGATTATTATTAGATGTGTGTACTCAACACCTCTCAACTAATAACCAGTTTCTTGCACCGAGTTCGAACCCTAATCTTTGGCCCTTTCGGAAACTGTAGGAAAGTGCCTCTTTTCATATGGTCACTCCTAGCACTTTTTGCCTGGTTCTGGCGTCATTTTGGCTGAAAGACCACTGGGTTCCTGCCAACCAGGTCCCCAGTGCCAGATCTTTTTCCTCCCAAAACTGCACAGTTGTTGCTCCCAACTGGCAAAACCTTTAGCACCCACTGTAATACCCTAGTAAACGGCACCCCTGATATCTAGGACCTCGGATACCCAGGAGGGTCCCTAAGTGCTGCCCCCATAAAGCTTACCAGGTACTAGTGTGTTGACTGATTGGTCCTAACTAGTTCAGCCACCTTAGACACGTATCTGGCCCCCTAAAGGTGAGAGCCAGCGCTCTTGAGGGACAGAGACAAAAGCCTGCACTGGGTGGGGGTGTTAGTACCTCACCCAGGCAGGATGGACATTCCAGGGCAGGGAGCTTCAAAGGCCTTGCCGCCTTTGTAATGCGACCCAGGTCTCCCCAGGTGGTGGAGATGATCCAACCCCTCTGTCCTGACCCCACTTTTGACATCAGAACAGATGGGAAACTAGACAGATTAGGAGGTGTGCCCACTTCATGCCAGTCCCACCCCAAAGGTGGAGGAGCTGAGCTTGGTACTACTTTTTAAACGCCTCCATCATTAGGCCACCAGGGTTAGGGTCATGCCCACTTTGCAGCAGAAGTGGTAATAAAAAGGGTGCAATCACCCAAAGGTGGTCAGCCCATTGGCTACCAGCTGGCACTCCTTCTAACACCCCTAAAGTGAGTATTTAGGTGGCACCCCTGAACCCTAGAACTCAGATCTTGACAACCTATGAAGACAATGACACAAAGGAGTTGTGCCTGCAGAAGAGGAAAAGAAGAAGCAGCTGACTTGGTACCAGCCCCACCGGCCTGCTGACCTCGACAGACTCTGCCCAAAAAGATGACTCGTCCTGCAGCTGTAGCTCCAAGAAACCCAGGAGGACTGTCTGCCTTCCACAAAGACTCAGGCTCCTGTGAGCAGCGGATCTGCTCTGCAAGAAGTCTCATGAAAGGACTCTGAAGCTTACAGAACAGCAAAGACCCTACACCTGTAGTCATCACTGCATTCGACATCCTCTACCCGAGGTGAAGCAAACCAACTGTGCCAGCAAGGCTCCCCAGCTGTCCAGAGTCCCAGTCTTTCCGGGTTTTACCCCTCTTAGACCCCCCCAAGTCACCTGCAGCCCCTGCACTTAGACCCCTCTCCCACGACCTAGTGGTGTGAGAAAACCTGACGCCTCCAGCAACCACTGCACCTGTCTCCCACAACCCAATCTGAGGTGGGTCACTGGTGCCAGCAATGTCCCCCGGCTCCCCTGAGCTTGCATCTACCCTGGTTTCACCCCTGCTGGCTCTCCGAAGACTCCTGCAGCCGCAACACACAGGACCCCCTGATCGTGAGTGTTCATAGACAGAGAAACCCGATGCCTAAGGACACCCCTGCAGCCGTCGCCCCTGGTCCCTGGAGAAAAAGACCAAATGTGCACCTACATCCCGAGCACCCCATGTCTACAACCTACCTGTTTGTTGTCCCCGACTGGCTTTCCAGCCCAAGCCTGTAGCCTGTTTGTCACAGGGCCAAACTCCCAAAGGAAACCATTGGGCACCCGACGCCTTACTGCACCTCTGCACCCGGCCATCCCAGTGCTGCCTGGTGTGACCTGTTGATGTGGTTCTGATCAGTGTCCAGCATTTACCTTAACTCTCTATGATTGGCTTCGTAAGTCGTTGTTAACCCTGTGTTTGCTCAACATTATTTTTCCTCCATAGGATAACATTGAGAGAACTCTGAAAATTGCACTGTGTCCACTTTTGAAATTGCAAAGTATTTATGCTCAAAAGTCTACTTACCTCATTATGAAGCTCTTCGGTTTAAAACAGACATAACTGTTATTTTTCTAAATTGGTCTTTGATTTATTCTTCGAGTGTGTGTGTCATTTATTCCCTCTGTGAGTACAACAAATGCTTAACACTACCCTCTGAGAAGCCTAACGTCTCGTCCACACTACCACAAAATAGAGCATTAGTCCTATCTACTTCTGCCTCTGCAAACCAAGTGGAGATCGAATTGACCCTGCATGTTGTGCTTCTTTTTAGTGCACGAAAAAGTGAGCCAGCTTCCTACAGAAACCTTTAAAGACATTCAGCAAAGGTATTTTTCAGAGACTAGCAGTGCATTTCTACTGTGTTCAAAGGGTAAAATGTATCTTTCCTTCACAAAATGGTGTGTCTTTTTGTAAAGTGTCCCACATCTGGGAGAAAGTGTAACAGACACTCACACAGTCTGCACTGGGCTCCTATCTGGTTCACATTATCCTTACTCCTGTGAATGTTCCAAGTACTTATCCAGGAGAACATGAAAGGACAGGGAAAAGCGAAGCTGCGTGGACTTCAAGAGGACCTACGTATGTGTGAATAAAAATCTGGAATTCCTGAGTGTTCTGGAAAGCATGCTTCCCTCTACCTGTGCTCTTTCCAGTTTTCAAAGACCCTCTGGGGTACATCCAGGGAACAATCTGAGGAACAAAAGAGAATTCCAGTAGGTGTCAAGGGACCAGGGTGTCAAAGGTTGGGGTGTCACTGCTTGTTCTCTGCCAAGAACTGGCTGGATGTCAAAGAATGATTCACCATTGAGATGTTTCTCTTCTAGCAGATCATTCCCTCTATCTGCTAAATTGATCTACAATCTGGAAAAGAGGAGGGTATCACCATTGCCCACTCCAAAAACCCCTACACATCTCCTACCAGAAAAGCATCTTCTGCTGTGACACTTTCCTCTGCCCTGTCCTAGTCACTTGAACATGGACCTTCTCTGATTCCAGACCTTCTGTGCCCCATTGTCCATTATCCTTACTGTGTCTTCACCATCGGTAGCGCCTCAAACAGCTGCAGTGAAACCTCGAGTGCCATACTTTATTTGATTTTTATGACAGATCCTCGTGGGACACACTTCAAGGCTTCCAGGAAAAACTTCCTCAGGAAAACAGGCTAGTTTTCTGAGGTCCCACAATAGGGGATGATGGTGTCCAATCAGATCTTTAGCGCTACTGCTGATTTTGTCCTTGGTGGTTCTTCATAGCTCCATCTTGCTGACCTTAACACTGAAGCCAGCAGAGAATCGTAAATCTTATACGTATGTGAATGATTAGGTGCAGGGTATCAAGTCCTAACTGGAGACACTGAAGGCCGTGGGCCTTGAAAAGCATAAGTAGTTCCGAAGCACCACTATACACCTTACAACAGATGCTACCAACAACGCAGGGATCTTGCTTCTCAGTGGTCAGAAGGTCAAACTCTCCTCTCCTGCCCAGACTGGAACTACAAGAGCTCTCCTGCTCTCCACAGCTCTTGGATGTTCAGCTCTTGAATAAGGTTTTTAACTGCCAGTAAAGCTATTGCCTCTGAAACTTTTGCCTATCATATACCATATTGTTGAATTTGCCCCGGAGAAGTGAAAATCTGTTGCAAAAATAAATATGAAAAACACATGTTGGCTGATGTAATTCTAGATACCTTTTCTTTTCTCCTTATGCTACAGAAGTGTTAAACCTTAAAATGACTTGATTTCTGTTGACTATGATCTTTTGACCTCAACCAGCAGTCCTCTAGAAATCCCAGTGATCTTTCCGCTTCGCAAAACAAGAAGACTAGGAGGACAGCAGCTGCTGCAGGAAATCCAGCCAAGCATTGCCTCCCTTCTTCTTACTGTTCTTCCCCCCTCTTCCGTAGGGCGAAGCATCAGCAATCTCCTGGACCGGTAGAAGAAAATTACTTCAGACAAAAGGATGCTAAATATTGTAGAGAATGGCTGTTCTTTCAGGTTCCAATCATCTCCTTCTATTCCTTCTAAGAAAGCATCTAAATGTCATCTAGTATTGCTTTGTTTGGAAGTCAGTACACTCCTGTTCAACGAGGCATTGAAACTGGTCCCTCGTTCTCCCAAAAAAAGAAAAGGGGTATATATTCCTGCACCTTCTAGTTCAAAAGAAAGGACTGAAGGTGAAATGACCCTCTATTCTAGATCTCGGGGCTTGTACAAGTTGATAAAGTAACAGAAATGCTGCATGTTTACCAAATATACCACCAGCTCCATCATGGAGGATTGGATCTGTACCACTGATTTACAAGATGCCTATTTTCACATCGACACCATTGAGAACCATGAAATTATTTTGAGATTTCTGGTTGAAAATTTCCATTATCAGTACAAATTCCTGATTTGCGGCCTCATGTCTGCACCACAAACTTTTCCGGACTGCCTGGTGATATTACAGATGGGGAAAAATGTCAATTTTCATCTCTCCCTACATAGACCTCAGACTCAATGACGTAAATACCTCAAGTATCCCCACCTCATTACAACATGACACACTCTATACTTCAGAGGCTGGGATTTCAAGTCTGCAGAGTCTGGTGCACTCCATCAATTACCTAAGAGAACTCAGTCACTATCAGCAGCAGTGAATCCGTTGGAGGATTCTATCCCTCTGCTGTGTCAAAATTCTAACAATGAAACATCCAACATCCTGTCAGATTTCATCCCTTCAGTGGTCACCTGCATCTCTATTGTTCCACACACATATTGATAGATGAAACTATTATAATAGCGCCTCAACAACCTGTCGAGTCAGTTCTCTGCAGTTGATAAATAGTTAACTCTCACATGGAAGTTAACTTTCACATGGGCTGCGATCAATTCCCTTCGTCGGTGCTAATTGACAAACCTCCTGAATGATGTCCCCTTTCCAATGCGAGACAACCTCAGACGTTTCAAATAAAATAAAAATCAAATCAAATCATTAACATTTATAAAGCGCGCTACTCACCTGTGCGGGTCTCAAGGCGCTAGGGGAAAGAGGGGGTTACTGCTGCTCGAAAAGCCAGGTTTTTAGGAGTCTCCGGAAAGCGGAGTGGTCCTGGGTGGTCCTGAGGCTGGTGGGGAGGGAGTTCCAGGTCTTGGCCGCCAGGAAGGAGAAAGATCTCCCACCCGCTGTGGAGCGGCGGATGCGAGGGACGTCATCGAGCGAGAGGCCAGAGGAACGGAGGAGGCGGGTGGGGACGTAGAAGCTGAGGCGTCGGTTGAGGTATTCCGGTCCCTTGTTGTGGAGGGCTTTGTGTGCGTGGGTGAGAAGTGTCAAAGCCCAGCTCACCTGAGTTCTTGTTCAGTTCTGATGGAGGTTGAAGACAATCCGACCCCACCCTGAAACTGCTTGTTCCAGCACACTAGTTTTTAAAACAGTGCACTAAGAACAGAAGCTCAAGGGAAGGGGGGAAGTGGATAAAATAAAAAAGAGAGACAACACCGTTCTTGCGTTTCCACTGTTGAAGTGCTGCACAAATCTGCGTCCCTTTCTGACTTCTGTAGAAACTGGTGCCTAATGAAACATAAACAAAGAACAGATAAGTGCAACCTATTCCTAAATGGGTTCCTAACTATCCCTTTATTTATTAGAAATTCTCTTCTAAAAGTACCTCTTGGATCCTGGTCTCTAGTTTCCAGGTTTGGAATGTGTTACTGCTCTGGGATGTGTTTTCTATTACTGTAAAGCTTCTAAAACATTAAACAAATACCGTTATCAGAATTACCAATATCAAACATTCATCATAATATAACTAAAGCCTAAATTCCCAATAGCAGACTCACTTTTCCCATATTTCCAGAATCTTTTATAAAACAAATACTGTACTTTTACATCAAAATACAGCATGTAATTTGCGCAAGTCCTTGATTTACTGTTTGCCTTGCTGTTAATGGTTTCCACTGTTCGATCCTTAAAAGTTCCATGAAAAAAAACAATGTTTGCTTCACAAAGTTCTGCAAAATATTCTTGTAACAAAGAGTTTGAATCACAATGTTCGTGGAAGGTATCTTGTTTCAAATTGTCTATACACGAATCCAGAAATTGTTGTCAAAGTTCTTTCAGGTAATAAAAAGTTTTGCACTTACTTGTTGCTGGCAAGAGATACTGATCAGTCTAACCTTGTCTTCTTTCTCTTTTGCAGGTTACTCGTAGGAGAGAGGCTGAGGCAAGGAGGAACCGGAAACCGGAAGAAGGAAGAGCCAGCAGCTGCGCCCATTGAAGCCAATGAAAGTCTGTAAAGAGCAGGAGTGCCAGCGCCGAGGGATCTGTTCTCAGGTAAGCGGGAGGTAGACGAGCACAAGCACTGGGTGAGGCTCGGGGGCTGCCTTTTATAGACAGGGCTGGGTGTGGTTCGAAGAGCTGGGTGTGGTTTGAAGGGCTGGGTGTGGTCCTCACATGCTGCACATGTTCTTGGAAGGTGTGCAGAGCTGGGTGTGGTTTGAAGAGCTGGGTGTGGTCCTCACATGCTGCACATGTTCTTGAAAGGTGTGCAGAGTTTCAGTTATTATGCAAATGAGTTGGATTAACACATGGCCTAGGGAGGAGTGTTTTAAAGAAGCCTTGGTAAAAGCAAGGCCCAATGTGTAAATAAAAAAGCACATTAAACAACATACACAGAAGCCTAGGGGGGGGGGAAGGTGAGATAGCAAGAAAGGCTTTCAATAGTAAGTTTAAAAGGGAGCTATTACAGAACCCACTAGTGCAGTGAGAGGGGACATGCTCTTTGCTGTGTACAAACCCTAACAGTTGCCCCCCTCAAAGGCCCTCCTACAGGACGGGGTTTTCCTGGATTTTTTAAATAAAACCGTCTAATCAGCTGTGGGGCATGTACATATGATGCTGGTTCCCATGAATTCTCAGATTCATCATATCCTTTCCATTCTACTAAATAAAACAGACGTCCACTAATTCTTTTTGAGTCTTTTATGCTTTTCCCTTCATATTCCAGATTTCCCTTAACTGGTATGGGTGGAGGTGGTGGTTCAGGTCGGATTTTTGAGTTGTACGGCTTAAGCAAGGACACATGGAATGTAGTATTTACTGGATATTCTTTTGGTAAATCTAATTTTACTGTTACCGGGTTTACTATGGCAGTTATACTAAAGGGTCCAATGAAACGTGGTTGCAGCTTTCGGGATCCCTCTATGTTTAGGTTCTTTGTGGAGAGCCATACCTTGTTACCAATTTTATACATTGGGGCCTCAGATCTGTGTTTGTCTGCTTGTCTTTTCATGCTTTCCTTGTACTTTAATAAATGTTTCCTGGCTTTGTCTTGTATGTCACCTAACCTCGTTAGTCTATCCGTTACTGTAGGCAACAGGGAATCTTCTAACAAAATGGGTATAGCTCTTGGATGATACCCCTGCAAGAAATAGAATGGTGAGCAAAGTAGAGCTGAATGTTCAGTATTATTATAAACAAACTCTGCTACAGGGAGAGCTTCCAACCATTCACTAGAATAATCAGCCAATAAACAACGTAGCGTTTGAAGTAAGGTTTGGTTCAGTCGTTCAGTCTGTCCATCTGTCTCTGGGTGGAAAGCAGTGGATAAGGCCACATCTATTTTCAGTTTTTCACATCATTTTTTCCAAAATCTGGAGTTGAACTGGCTCCCTCGGTCTGACACCACTTTGCTTGGCAAACCATGTAAACGCACAATTTCCCTTATAAAAATATCGGCAAATTCTGCCGCCGTGGGTAATTTCCGTAATGGTACAAAATGTGCCATTTTAGATAAAAAATCCACTATAACCAACACTGTTGTGAAGGATTTTACAGGTGGTAAGCTCCCCGCAGATCTAGTTTAGTGTATACAGTAGAATGTCTTAATTGATCCAACAACACAGGTATTAGAGGAAGAGGATATTTATTCTTTATTGTAGCCTTATTTAGTCCTCTATAATCGATACACGCGCGCAGGGATTTATCCGGCTTCGGGATAAAAAAGAGTGGAGATGACACCGGAGATGTGGAATGACGGATGAACCCAGACTGTAGTAGGTCATCGAGGTAGGTTCTTAAGTATTTGGTTTCTTCGTCAGTCAAAGCATATACTCTGTTATTAGGTAAAGGTGTCGCGCCGCGTGGTGCGGCGCGAGCCGAATGTTCGGCACAAGCCGGGCGTTCGGCTGGGGCCGCACAGCGCGTTTCTAAAACGCGGCGCGCCCCGGCCTTTCATGCACTTTTCGAGGCCCCAGGCATTGCATGGGGCCTCGCTCTGTCGTTTTCCACCGCCTTGCTGGGGTCTCCTGACCCCTCTTACCTGTTCTTCTTTCTTCTTTCTTGTCCTCTTTCTTTTCTTCTTTCTGGGGTCTTTTTGTTGTACTTTTTTTATGTCTTCTTCCCTTCCCAGGTTACCTTTCTCTTCCCAGCATTCATTGTTCCCTATTCTCTATGGTTTCTATTCTGTTTTGTTCTATGTACCTCTCCCTGTCTAATATGGTGTCCTTTTACTTCCTGTGGGTCACTTCCTGTCTTTTGGTATATAAGGGCTGTGTTTTCTTCATTTCCTTGCGCTGCAACACTTTCTGCTCAGATAGTGTCTTCGCTCCTGATTTCCTCGCCTTTTTGGTTCTGGATTTCATCGCTCTGTGTTTCCTGAATTTTGTTCTTTTTGATTCCTGCTTTTTGTTCTTGTTTTTCAGGAGTCCTCCTGTTTAGAGGTTTTTTCCCCTTTTGTTCTAAGGGTTTTTTTCCCTCTGGCGCTATTTTCTGAAGGCCACGGTCTGTTCTTGGCGTCTCCATCACCTACAGCACCGTGGCTACCAGAAAGAGTCGCCCCTTTTTGGGCCAAAGCCGAACATCGAAGATCCACGCCACTAGATCTGCAAATTCCAGGCGCAAGCAGCACGTGAGTCGTGACAGATTGCAGCGCCCAACCATTCCGACGTCCTCAAACACCATGGATAATACAGTGGCGGCTGCTGCAGATTCTGATCAATCTCTTTTGACCACGATTCAGCAACAAGCTCAGGAATTGCAACAACTACGCAATGAAAATGCTGCGTTACGACAGGCTTTGGCTCTCCGCACTAGTGATGTTCCGACTATCTCCGCTTCTACCCCTCGTTTCTCCGGCGAACCAACCAAGCTTCGTGAGTTCCTGGATGCATTAACGGTGTACTTCGCCTTCCGACCAACCCAATTCTCCCACGACAGGACCAAGGTGGGTTATCTCATCAGTGCCTTATCCGGTCCAGCCTTGGCCTGGGCAACCCCGATGGTGTCATCCAATGACCCAGTTTTGTCGGACTATTCCACCTTTGTGAGTCGCTTCAAACAAATGTTCAGTCGACCTGGATTGGAAGCCTCTGCAGAAGAAGCCTTATGCGACATTCACCAAGGCTCACAAGATGTTCTGCAATATATAACCCGTTTTCGTCAGCTAGCAGCAGAGACCACTTGGGTGGAACATACTCTGGTAACATTATTTCGCAGAGGACTCAAAGAAGAAATAAAGGATGAACTAGTACATTCTACCAGAGTGGAAGATCTTCGTGGCCTGATGGATCAAGCACTGTCCATCGAATATCGTCTTCATGAACGGAGATCGGAGAAGAGAAGGAGTAGAGGGTTCTCCCAGCCAAGTACCTCACAAGCTGGTCTGTAGCGTTCTGAGGAACCTCGCCCTCCTGCTAGAGACGTCGAAGGGGAACCCATGCAGGTAGATGCTACCCGAGGTCCGCTCTCCGCCAGCGAGCGAGAAGACAGACGCAAGAAAGGGTTGTGCCTGTACTGTGGTTCTGCTGGTCACATAATTCGAAACTGTCCTGTACGTCTGCCCAGGCCATCGGGAAACGCCACTTCCCGTCCTCTGTAAGAAGGGAGGGAACGGGATCTACAGCTATACCTTCCATCAGCTCCTTTAATGACAATACAACCTCCTTGTTCATTTTTCCTGTCTTGTTGCAACTTCCTGACGGTCGTCAAGAAGAGACTATGGCATTACTAGATTGTGGTGCTAGTGGAATATACATGGACCAGACGTGGGCTGCTACTCACCAAGTTCCTACACAATCTAAAGAAGTTCCCGAACAGGTGCACACCGTGGATGGATCCTTATTATCCTCTGGTCCAGTGGACACCAATACCCTGATGTTAAGTTTACAGATCGGAAACCATCAAGAACACATCTCTTTTGATCTTATCACGTCCCCCAACCATACCATTATTCTTGGAATTCCGTGGTTCATCAGACATAATCCATATGTGAACTGGGTAACCCGGACAGTTTCCTTGTCTTCGCAATTTTGTCATGAAAACTGTTTTGCTTCCGACAAGTATTGGTCACCGAAAAGATCTATAGTCACTGAAAGTATTACTGGTTCTTCCATTAATACAGTCCAAGGAGTCCCTGAACACTATTTGGAGTTTCAAGATGTGTTCCAAAAACCATCCAAACCTGTGTTACCTCCACATCGAGACTACGATTGTGCTATTCCCTTAGAACCTGGCACAATCGTTCCTTTTGGGAGGATGTATTCCCTCACGGAACCTGAAAAAGAAGTTCTAAAAGAATATCTGGATGACAATGTCCAGAGTGGTCTTATAGTTCCCTCATCTTCTCCGGCCGGGGCTCCTCTCTTTTTTGTACCCAAGAAGACAAAGGATCTTCGTCCTTGCCTGGACTTTCGAGGTCTGAATAAGATAACCATTAAAGACCGTTATCCTTTGCCTCTCATCAGGGACATTCTAGAAGCAGTTAGAGGGGCTCAACGTTTTACTAAACTTGATCTGCGAGGAGCCTATCACCTTTTACGCATAAAAGAAGGAGATGAGTGGAAGACAGCTTTCAGGACCCCATTTGGTCACTTTGAATACAGAGTTATGCCGTTTGGTCTCACTAATGCCCCCGCAATCTTCCAGAGATTTATGGATTCGGTGTTTTCTGACCTTCTGAACCAGACAGTGGTCATTTACCTAGATGATATTCTGATTTATTCCAGAGATCCTGAACTCCATTCGTCCCATGTGAAACAAGTCCTTCAAAGACTCCGGGCACATCAACTATTTTGCAAACCAGAAAAATGTGAGTTCGACAAGACGGAGGTTAAATACCTGGGTTATCATTTAAGTTCCACCGGCATAGCTATGGACCAAGAAAAAGTACAAGCGATTCTAGACTGGCCTTCTCCTTCTTCTATTAAAGAAACACAATGTTTTTTAGGATTAGCAAACTTTTATCGCCAGTTTATATTGGACTTTGCAAAACAAACTAGCCACATAACACATACCTTAAAGAAGGAGAATTTAACGAAAGGGTTTATCTGGACTGAGGCGGCTGAAACAGCCTTTCAAGGTTTAATGAAAGCTTTCACACAAGCTCCCATCTTACGGCATCCAGATACCAACAAACAATTTATTGTTGTCACCGACGCTTCTGAAAGAGCCATCGGAGCTGTCTTACTCCAACAACAAGAGGATGATGGTCTTGAACATCCTGTTTTCTATTTGTCTCATATCCTCTCTACAGCAGAACAACATTACTCTGTACTTGAAAGGGAATTATTGGCTTTGAAAACAGCCTGCCTAGAGTGGAGACAGTTTCTGATGGGTTCCAAAGAGCCTTTTGAGGTTAGAACAGACCACCGTAACCTACAATGTTTACGAAATTTTGTGTGCCAGAATAGTCGCCAGGCTCGTTGGGCCTTTTTCTTCAGTCAGTATGATTTTTACGTCACCTATATTCCTGGATCTCAAAACATTCTGGCTGATGCTCTGTCTCGTCGTTATCCAGATTGTACTCCTTCCCCATCTCAGTATCTACTGGAACCTAGTAAGATCATTGGAGTGGCTCAATCTTTTCTGGAGGAAGTACAACTGGAATACACCAAACTATCGGACCACGAAGTAGAGAACCTAAGACCTTTGTTGAATAAGAGACAAGGATTCCATTATTATCAGAACTTGATATTCCTCCCTACTGACAGAGTGAAAGAAAAAGCATTACAAATGTGCCATGATTCACCGGTGGCTGGTCATAGAGGCATCAAGGCCACACAAGAACTTCTCTCACGGTTTTTCTGGTGGCATACCTGGAAGCAGGATGTTGAAAGATATGTTCAGTCTTGTCCTATTTGTGCTCAAGTCAAGATTCCCCGTACCAGACCTGCAGGATTGCCACAGCCCTTGCCTGTTCCGCCAGCTCCATGGCACACCATCTCTACCGATTTCATGGGTTCGCTCCCACCTTCAGCAGGAAACCGGGTTATCATGGTCACTGTGGATTCCTTTACTAAGATGGCTCATTTCACTGCCCTAAAAAGGCTGCCTACATCTCAAGAACTAAGCCAGATATTTATTGATCATATCTTCCGCCTTCATGGACTTCCACATACCATTATATCTGATAGAGGACCCCAGTACATTTCCCGGTTTTGGAGGTATTTCTGTAAGACACTCAATATCAACAGAGCCCTGTCATCGGGGTTCCATCCACAGACCAATGGACAGACTGAGCGTCTGAACCAAGGACTAGAGCAATACCTTCGCTGTTTTTGCAATTCAACCCAAAGCAACTGGAACACTTATCTCCCTATTGCTGAATTTTCCTACAATAATACTGTCCACAGTGCTTCCAAGGTCACTCCTTTTTTCTGCTCTTATGGTTTTCATCCTACCTCCTTTCCTACTTCTCCTCAATCCACCTCTCCTTTGCCCGCTATTACTCACCTCTCCAAACGACTTTTACAGATCCATAGACTAATTCGATCCAATCTGTTACAAACCAAAAGATATATGAAGAAGGCTGCAGACAAGAAACGTGGAACCACTCCAGACTATCACCCGCAAGATAAAGTCTGGCTCTCATCCAAATTCCTACCCTCACGTCTTTCTCTGAACAAGTTCACACCTCGTTACTACGGACCTTTCCGTATTCTTCAGCTGATCAATCCTGTCACTGTCCGTCTTCGCTTACCTCATACTTGGAAGATTCATCCCGTCTTTCATGTTTCCGAGCTCAAACCTTACGTACCTGACCCTTTCTCTCGTCAGTTTCCTTGTCCTCCTCCTGTGTTGGTGAACGATGTTCCTGAATATGAGGTACAGGAAATCTGTGACTCTCGTCTATTTCACAGACGGCTTCAATATCTGATTCATTGGAAGGGTTATCCTCTCAGTGACTGCTCTTGGGAAGATGCATCTTCGGTTCACGCTCCTCTCCTGATTCAACGCTTTCACCGTTTATTTCCTCTCAAACCTGGGCCTTCGGGAGGGGGACCTACTGTCGCGCCGCGTGGTGCGGCGCGAGCCGAATGTTCGGCACAAGCCGGGCGTTCGGCTGGGGCCGCACAGCGCGTTTCTAAAACGCGGCGCGCCCCCGGCCTTTCATGCACTTTTCGAGGCCCCAGGCATTGCATGGGGCCTCGCTCTGTCGTTTTCCACCGCCTTGCTGGGGTCTCCTGACCCCTCTTACCTGTTCTTCTTTCTTCTTTCTTGTCCTCTTTCTTTTCTTCTTTCTGGGGTCTTTTTGTTGTACTTTTTTTATGTCTTCTTCCCTTCCCAGGTTACCTTTCTCTTCCCAGCATTCATTGTTCCCTATTCTCTATGGTTTCTATTCTGTTTTGTTCTATGTACCTCTCCCTGTCTAATATGGTGTCCTTTTACTTCCTGTGGGTCACTTCCTGTCTTTTGGTATATAAGGGCTGTGTTTTCTTCATTTCCTTGCGCTGCAACACTTTCTGCTCAGATAGTGTCTTCGCTCCTGATTTCCTCGCCTTTTTGGTTCTGGATTTCATCGCTCTGTGTTTCCTGAATTTTGTTCTTTTTGATTCCTGCTTTTTGTTCTTGTTTTTCAGGAGTCCTCCTGTTTAGAGGTTTTTTCCCCTTTTGTTCTAAGGGTTTTTTTCCCTCTGGCGCTATTTTCTGAAGGCCACGGTCTGTTCTTGGCGTCTCCATCACCTACAGCACCGTGGCTACCAGAAAGAGTCGCCCCTTTTTGGGCCAAAGCCAAACATCGAAGATCCACGCCACTAGATCTGCAAATTCCAGGCGCAAGCAGCACGTGAGTCGTGACAAAAGGGGCCCCTGGGATAAGATCTATACGGCAGTCATAAGACCGATGTGGGGGCAGCACACTAGCCTTTACTGGATCAAAGACGTCTTTAAAGTCAGAATATTCAGGAGGGAGACTTGGTTCATCTTGTGTAACACTAGCACAGTGTAATACTGTGCTCTGTTCTGTACCTGCTTCTTGATAGCAATTGGTTCTACAGAAAGAGGAATCCAAAGTAACAGTTCTATTCACCCAATCAATTTTTGGGTTATGAGTTGTTAACCAGGGTACCCCGAGAATCAAACCAAAATTAGGAGTATCTATCAGATCAAAGCTAATCACCTCTGTGTGCCCTTTCTGACAGACCATAACAAGTGGACTTGTTTGTTTTGTGATTAATCCAGAGGTCAATTCTGACCCATCCACTGCACATACTGCTTCTGGACAAGGCTTTAGGCACATAGGAAGTCCTAAGATTTCAGCTAACTTATTATCCACAAAATTTCCTGTCGCGCCTGAGTCCAGTAGGACAGGGAGAGAATGCCTCACTTGGGTAGTAACAATTAAAACGACCTGAATTATGAAATGTCTAGGTATGTGCGGTACCCTGAAGGCTGCAGCATTAGAGGTTTGATTAAGATGTTTTCTCGAACAAGTAACCTCTCCCCTTGTCGAGCTTAATCGTTTCCCGATTCAGTTGAGGAGGTGGAGGAAACAGCACCCTTTCGTGGAGTTTTAGGCTTTACTGGACATTCTCTGGCAAAGTGACCTGCCCTGCCACAACATAAACATAATTGAAGTTTTCTCCTTCTTTCTTTTTCCTCTGATGTGAGTGGACCTCTGAGTGTCCCTATTTGCATAGGCTCTGGTTCAGGGAGTTTATTATCTGTGTCTTTCTTCTCGTGTCTAATAAAAGTTAACCGTGATTCCAGTTTGTATTTATCTCCCTTTCTTTCTCCTAGTCTATGTTCTAATTTTACAACTAAATCTACAAAGTCCGAATAGTCTTTTGGCAAATCAACGATATGAGCCAGCGCGTCTTTTAACTCATCTCTCAAACCTTTATAAAAAAGGGGGACACGCTTTTCTTCTGGCCACTGTGTCTCTGTGAGTAAACGATTAAAACTAGTGAGATAGGTCAATAAATCATTGTTACCTTGTTTAAGATTTAAAAGCTCATTATCACTTGCCTGCATGAAAGTGTGTTTTGCAAAAAGGCTGGTCATGGTACGTTTAAATTGATTCCAATTATGGAGGATGGGATCATCTCTATCCACGAAAGGAATTGACCAATTGGCTGCTGTGCCACCCAAATAAGACAAGACGAATGCCACTTTCGTAACATCAGTAGGGAACTGTTGTGGCTTACAAATGAAGTGTAATTGACATTGATTGATAAAAACATGGAATTTGTTACTATCTCCATGAAAACGTTCAGGTGCTGCTAAGGGCACAACATTAGGAACATTAACAGTAACCTCAACTGGGGAAGGCAAAGTTGTATGTTTTGATGGCGCCCCTGTCTCTGAGGAGGTTTTAAACAAAGGCGTAGAAGCTGTGTTCCACTGAGATCCCCTAAATTTATACCTGCTTAAATCCTGTTTTGAAGAGGTATTCTCCATCTTTAATCTCTCTATTTCCTCTTGCATATGTTGCAAGATGCCAGACACTGATTCATTATGAGCCAAGTCCTCATTTAGGGCCTGCGCCATATCCGTGACGTCAATGCCCTCTATTTCTTCCCCGGTATTCATCGTCCACCAGAACTGAATTTTTTTTTAAGGCTTATGCTTCTGTCAAAGCCCAGCTCACCTGAGTTCTTGTTCAGTTCTGATGGAGGTTGAAGACAATCCGACCCCACCCTGAAACTGCTTGTTCCAGCACACTAGTTTTTAAAACAGTGCACTAAGAACAGAAGCTCAAGGGAAGGGGGGAAGTGGATAAAATAAAAAAGAGAGACAACACCGTTCTTGCGTTTCCACTGTTGAAGTGCTGCACAAATCTGCGTCCCTTTCTGACTTCTGTAGAAACTGGTGCCTAATGAAACATAAACAAAGAACAGATAAGTGCAACCTATTCCTAAATGGGTTCCTAACTATCCCTTTATTTATTAGAAATTCTCTTCTAAAAGTACCTCTTGGATCCTGGTCTCTAGTTTCCAGGTTTGGAATGTGTTACTGCTCTGGGATGTGTTTTCTATTACTGTAAAGCTTCTAAAACATTAAACAAATACCGTTATCAGAATTACCAATATCAAACATTCATCATAATATAACTAAAGCCTAAATTCCCAATAGCAGACTCACTTTTCCCATATTTCCAGAATCTTTTATAAAACAAATACTGTACTTTTACATCAAAATACAGCATGTAATTTGCGCAAGTCCTTGATTTACTGTTTGCCTTGCTGTTAATGGTTTCCACTGTTCGATCCTTAAAAGTTCCATGAAAAAAAATAATGTTTGCTTCACAAAGTTCTGCAAAATATTCTTGTAACAAAGAGTTTGAATCACAATGTTCGTGGAAGGTATCTTGTTTCAAATTGTCTATACACGAATCCAGAAATTGTTGTCAAAGTTCTTTCAGGTAATAAAAAGTTTTGCACTTACTTGTTGCTGGCAAGAGATACTGATCAGTCTAACCTTGTCTTCTTTCTCTTTTGCAGGTTACTCGTAGGAGAGAGGCTGAGGCAAGGAGGAACCGGAAACCGGAAGAAGGAAGAGCCAGCAGCTGCGCCCATTGAAGCCAATGAAAGTCTGTAAAGAGCAGGAGTGCCAGCGCCGAGGGATCTGTTCTCAGGTAAGCGGGAGGTAGACGAGCACAAGCACTGGGTGAGGCTCGGGGGCTGCCTTCTATAGACAGGGCTGGGTGTGGTTCGAAGAGCTGGGTGTGGTTTGAAGGGCTGGGTGTGGTCCTCACATGCTGCACATGTTCTTGGAAGGTGTGCAGAGCTGGGTGTGGTTTGAAGAGCTGGGTGTGGTCCTCACATGCTGCACATGTTCTTGAAAGGTGTGCAGAGTTTCAGTTATTATGCAAATGAGTTGGATTAACACATGGCCTAGGGAGGAGTGTTTTAAAGAAGCCTTGGTAAAAGCAAGGCCCAATGTGTAAACAAAACAGCACATTAAACAACATACACAGAAGCCTGGGGGGGGGGAAGGTGAGATAGCAAGAAAGGCTTTCAATAGTAAGTTTAAAAGGGAGCTATTACAGAACCCACTAGTGCAGTGAGAGGGGACATGCTCTTTGCTGTGTACAAACCCTAACAGTTGCCCCCCTCAAAGGCCCTCCTACAGGACGGGGTTTTCCTGGATTTTTTAAATAAAACCGTCTAATCAGCTGTGGGGCATGTACATATGATGCTGGTTCCTATGAATTCTCAGATTCATCATATCCTTTCCATTCTACTAAATAAAACAGACGTCCACTAATTCTTTTTGAGTCTTTTATGCTTTTCACTTCATATTCCAGATTTCCCTTAATTGGTATGGGTGGAGGTGGTGGTTCAGGTCGGGTTTTTGAGTTGTACAGCTTAAGCAAGGACACATGGAATGTAGTATGTACTGGATATTCTTTTGGTAAATCTAATTTTACTGTTACCGGGTTTACTATGGCAGTTATACTAAAGGGTCCAATGAAACGTGGTTGCAGCTTTCGGGATCCCTCTATGTTTAGGTTCTTTGTGGAGAGCCATACCTTGTTACCAATTTTATACATTGGGGCCTCAGATCTGTGTTTGTCTGCTTGTCTTTTCATGCTTTCCTTGTACTTTAATAAATGTTTCCTGGCTTTGTCTTGTATGTCACCTAACCTCGTTAGTCTATCCGTTACTGTAGGCAACAGGGAATCTTCTAACAAAATGGGTATAGCTCTTGGATGATACCCCTGCAAGAAATAGAATGGTGAGCAAAGTAGAGCTGAATGCTCAGTATTATTATAAACAAACTCTGCTACAGGGAGAGCTTCCAACCATTCACTAGAATAATCAGCCAATAAACAACGTAGCGTTTGAAGTAAGGTTTGGTTCAGTCGTTCAGTCTGTCCATCTGTCTCTGGGTGGAAAGCAGTGGATAAGGCCACATCTATTTTCAGTTTTTCACATCATTTTTTCCAAAATCTGGAGTTGAACTGGCTCCCTCGGTCTGACACCACTTTGCTTGGCAAACCATGTAAACGCACAATTTCCCTTATAAAAATATCGGCAAATTCTGCCGCCGTGGGTAATTTCCGTAATGGTACAAAATGTGCCATTTTAGATAAAAAATCCACTATAACCAACACTGTTGTGAAGGATTTTACAGGTGGTAAGCTCCCCGCAGATCTAGTTTAGTGTATACAGTAGAATGTCTTAATTGATCCAACAACACAGGTATTAGAGGAAGAGGATATTTATTGTATATTGTAGCCTTTTTTAGTCCTCTATAATCGATACACGCGCGCAGGGATTTATCCGGCTTCGGGATAAAAAAGAGTGGAGATGACACCGGAGATGTGGAATGACGGATGAACCCAGACTGTAGTAGGTCATCTAGGTAGGTTCTTAAGTATTTGGTTTCTTCGTCAGTCAAAGCATATACTCTGTTATTAGGTAAAGGGGCCCCTGGGATAAGATCTATACGGCAGTCATAAGACCGATGTGGGGGCAGCACACTAGCCTTTACTGGATCAAAGACGTCTTTAAAGTCAGAATATTCAGGAGGGAGACTTGGTTCATCTTGTGTAACACTAGCACAGTGTAATACTGTGCTCTGTTCTGTACCTGCTTCTTGATAGCAATTGGTTCTACAGAAAGAGGAATCCAAAGTAACAGTTCTATTCACCCAATCAATTTTTGGGTTATGAGTTGTTAACCAGGGTACCCCGAGAATCAAACCAAAATTAGGAGTATCTATCAGATCAAAGCTAATCACCTCTGTGTGCCCGTTCTGACAGACCATAACAAGTGGACTTGTTTGTTTTGTGATTAATCCAGAGGTCAATTCTGACCCATCCACTGCACATACTGCTTCTGGACAAGGCTTTAGGCACATAGGAAGTCCTAAGATTTCAGCTAACTTATTATCCACAAAATTTCCTGTCGCGCCTGAGTCCAGTAGGACAGGGAGAGAATGCCTCACTTGGGTAGTAACAATTAAAACGACCTGAATTATGAAATGTCTAGGTATGTGCGGTACCCTGAAGGCTGCAGCATTAGAGGTTTGATTAAGATGTTTTCTCGAACAAGTAACCTCTCCCCTTGTCGAGCTTAATCGTTTCCCGATTCAGTTGAGGAGGTGGAGGAAACAGCACCCTTTCGTGGAGTTTTAGGCTTTACTGGACATTCTCTGGCAAAGTGACCTGCCCTGCCACAATATAAACATAATTGAAGTTTTCTCCTTCTTTCTTTTTCCTCTGATGTGAGTGGACCTCTGAGTGTCCCTATTTGCATAGGCTCTGGTTCAGGGAGTTTATTATCTGTGTCTTTCTTCTCGTGTCTAATAAAAGTTAACCGTGATTCCAGTTTGTATTTATCTCCCTTTCTTTCTCCTAGTCTATGTTCTAATTTCACAACTAAATCTACAAAGTCCGAATAGTCTTTTGGCAAATCAACGATATGAGCCAGCGCGTCTTTTAACTCATCTCTCAAACCTTTATAAAAAAGGGGGACACGCTTTTCTTCTGGCCACTGTGTCTCGGTGAGTAAACGATTAAAACTAGTGAGATAGGTCAATAAATCCTTGTTACCTTGTTTAAGATTTAAAAGCTCATTATCACTTGCCTGCATGAAAGTGTGTTTTGCAAAAAGGCTGGTCATGGTACGTTTAAATTGATTCCAATTATGGAGGATGGGATCATCTCTATCCACAAAAGGAATTGACCAATTGGCTGCTGTGCCACCCAAATAAGACAAGACGAATGCCACTTTCGTATCATCAGTAGGGAACTGTTGTGGCTTACAAATGAAGTGTAATTGACATTGATTGATAAAAACATGGAATTTGTTACTATCTCCATGAAAACGTTCAGGTGCTGCTAAGGGCACAACATTAGGAACATTAACAGTAACCTCAACTGGGGAAGGCAAAGTTGTATGTTTTGATGGCACCCCTGTCTCTGAGGAGGTTTTAAACAAAGGCGTAGAAGCTTTGTTCCACTGAGATCCCCTAAATTTATACCTGCTTAAATCCTGTTTTAAAGAGGTATTCTCCATCTTTAATCTCTCTATTTCCTCTTGCATATGTTGCAAGATGCCAGACACTGATTCATTATGAGCCAAGTCCTCATTTAGGGCCTGCGCCATATCCGTGACGTCAATGCCCTCTATTTCTTCCCCGGTATTCATCGTCCACCAGAACTGAATTTTTTTTTAAGGCTTATGCTTCTGTCAAAGCCCAGCTCACCTGAGTTCTTGTTCAGTTCTGATGGAGGTTGAAGACAATCCGACCCCACCCTGAAACTGCTTGTTCCAGCACACTAGTTTTTAAAACAGTGCACTAAGAACAGAAGCTCAAGGGAAGGGGGGAAGTGGATAAAATAAAAAAGAGAGACAACACCGTTCTTGCGTTTCCACTGTTGAAGTGCTGCACAAATCTGCGTCCCTTTCTGACTTCTGTAGAAACTGGTGCCTAATGAAACATAAACAAAGAACAGATAAGTGCAACCTATTCCTAAATGGGTTCCTAACTATCCCTTTATTTATTAGAAATTCTCTTCTAAAAGTACCTCTTGGATCCTGGTCTCTAGTTTCCAGGTTTGGAATGTGTTACTGCTCTGGGATGTGTTTTCTATTACTGTAAAGCTTCTAAAACATTAAACAAATACCGTTATCAGAATTACCAATATCAAACATTCATCATAATATAACTAAAGCCTAAATTCCCAATAGCAGACTCACTTTTCCCATATTTCCAAAATCTTTTATAAAACAAATACTGTACTTTTACATCAAAATACAGCATGTAATTTGCGCAAGTCCTTGATTTACTGTTTGCCTTGCTGTTAATGGTTTCCACTGTTCGATCCTTAAAAGTTCCATGAAAAAAAACAATGTTTGCTTCACAAAGTTCTGCAAAATATTCTTGTAACAAAGAGTTTGAATCACAATGTTCGTGGAAGGTATCTTGTTTCAAATTGTCTATACACGAATCCAGAAATTGTTGTCAAAGTTCTTTCAGGTAATAAAAAGTTTTGCACTTACTTGTTGCTGGCAAGAGATACTGATCAGTCTAACCTTGTCTTCTTTCTCTTTTGCAGGTTACTCGTAGGAGAGAGGCTGAGGCAAGGAGGAACCGGAAACCGGAAGAAGGAAGAGCCAGCAGCTGCGCCCATTGAAGCCAATGAAAGTCTGTAAAGAGCAGGAGTGCCAGCGCCGAGGGATCTGTTCTCAGGTAAGCGGGAGGTAGACGAGCACAAGCACTGGGTGAGGCTCGGGGGCTGCCTTTTATAGACAGGGCTGGGTGTGGTTCGAAGAGCTGGGTGTGGTTTGAAGGGCTGGGTGTGGTCCTCACATGCTGCACATGTTCTTGGAAGGTGTGCAGAGCTGGGTGTGGGTTGAAGAGCTGGGTGTGGTCCTCACATGCTGCACATGTTCTTGAAAGGTGTGCAGAGTTTCAGTTATTATGCAAATGAGTTGGATTAACACATGGCCTAGGGAGGAGTGTTTTAAAGAAGCCTTGGTAAAAGCAAGGCCCAATGTGTAAACAAAACAGCACATTAAACAACATACACAGAAGCCTAGGGGGGGGGAAGGTGAGATAGCAAGAAAGGCTTTCAATAGTAAGTTTAAAAGGGAGCTATTACAGAACCCACTAGTGCAGTGAGAGGGGACATGCTCTTTGCTGTGTACAAACCCTAACAAGAAGTCAAAAGGTGATCCTTTTGCTGACTGGGAGCCAATGCAGGTGTCTCAGGTGTGCGGAGATGTGGCTGTTGCGGGGTACTTCGAGGATGAGGCAGGCCGAGGCGTTTTGAATGCGTTGCAGGCGATTTTGGAGTTTGGCTGTGGTCCCAGCGTAGAGGGTGTTGCCGTAGTCCAGGCGGCTCGTGACGAGGGCGTGGGTCGCGGTTTTTCTAGTGTCGGCGGGGATCCAGCGGAAGATCTTGCGGAGCATGCGGAGGGTGAGGAAGCAGGTGGAGGACACGGCGTTGACTTGCTTGGTCATGGTGAGAAGAGGGTCCAAGATGAAGCCGAGGTTGCGGGCGTGGTCTGTGGGGGTCGGTGCGGTGCCGAGGGCCGTGGGCCACCAGGAGTCGTCCCAGGCGGATGGGGTGTTGCCGAGGATGAGGACTTCCGTTTTTTCAGAGTTCAGGGACGTTTGTGACAGATGCATCATTGTTTGGTTTGGGAGGCCACATGCATAGTCTGCTGGTGCAAGGCGTGTGTTCGAAGAAAAAAGGCTTACAATATCAGCTCTCTAAAGCTGAGGAGGGTCCATTTAGCCCTCAAGTGTTTTCTGCTGAGTTTCAGAGCATCTTCTCTGCTCACAGCCAATACAACAACAATGTATTACATCAACAATAGGGAGACATGAGTTCCTGAGCTCTATTTCTAGAAGCTCAGACAATTTGTAAGTGGCTGATTGAGAGGAACTTGCACATCACAACAGGTCTCCTGCTTTGCATCCTGAAGGCAGAAGCAGATTCTCTTAACAAAACAATGCAAGTGACACATGATTAGGTGCTGAACGATGAAGAGCTGTGGTGGTACACCGACCTTCAGCATTTATCAGAATGGCCACGATAGACTGCTGCGCAGAGAAGATCTTGAGCGTGAGTTAAGTCAAGAAGCCAAATAATCCCTCTCACACTTCTGCTTTTACCTAAAGGACTTGCCCTTGTTCATGGTCTCAGAAGCAGTCCTTTCTGATAAAGTGCTGGTCAAAGGCAAGCCCGTACGGGATTTGGAGCAGGATCAGGCCGTGAAGCAGCACTGAGATCTGAGCCCAACATCATCCTGAGCTCACATCAAGAAGTTTAGTCTCCAGGGCCTTGTCATGCATGATGCTACATTTAGCACACAAATTAAATTGTTTAGGCACCAGAGACTGATGCTTCAGGGGTTGGGTGCAAGAGTACCATCTTGTTCTGACAAGAGCAACAGGACATAAAGCCTGACATTTTGAGGGGAGGCATCTATGAAAACACTGCAAAGGTGAATTTAGTTGAAAGATGTTCAAAAGAGAGCAACTCTAAATCTGCTTTGAATGGCACTGATAAAAAGGAACTCATGTCAGTTCTGTGGGATTGTGCCTTTTTGGCTCGCTCATATCCTCTTTGAGGCTGGATCCTGGAGCCAAGACTGAGACATTTTACCCCTATGAGCACAAGCAAACTATTTCAAGTTTCCACATCCTTCTGGTTCCTGAAGAAGATTCAAATGCTGAGGAATCTGCAAGTAGTTCATATTTGTTAGATTAAAATCATACAATAGAATAAAAATTGACAATCACATTTAAGAAGTTACATCCATAAAAGAGAAGCATATACCTCCTACTTTGATCTTAGTATTGGCTCTGTAGAAAATGTGGGCACTCCAGGGTGGCTAGTAAACCCAGGATCAAGGGAATGTGAGGAGCTATCTCAAATGTAAAAAAAGAGATGGGCAACATGACATTGCAGAACTAAATATGCTTTTACTCGACAATTAATCTAGATTGACCCTATATATCTCAAAGACACTCACCCACCAATTGGACATAGACAGGAACGCACTACGACAAATACTCCCATGTAAGGCACACCATTGTTGGAGGGTAACCACCCAATGCATTAATGAACTCAGTGACAAGAACAGGGCATTTTTATACAGACCTACGACTTGACACATTGCTTCCCACTTTATGCCTGTGGTGATGGGTGACTCGGGTTCTGTGGTCCAGACAGCCTCTGAAATTGCGGCAGTGTTTAAATCCTACCACTGACAGCTTTAGGTTTGTGGCCCACAACCTCACATAGAGCGAATTTTAACCGCTACTCAATGACATTCCACTCCCTTCTTCGATGGTGGCTCAATGGGAAAGCCCTAGAGAAACCAATCACAGAGGATTAAATTCACGCCGCCATCAGGGACCTGCAAGCTGGGAAGACCCCAGGCTGAGATGGCTTCCTTCCTGAATATTGATCCACATTTAGAGACCAACTGGTTCCCCACTTGCTTCATCTCTTCACTGAGGCCATTGAAAAGGGATCCTTTCAAAATGACCTAGACTTAGCAGCTATTGTCGTTATTCCTAAAACCACCCACCCTTGCTCGAACATGGGTCCTACTGTCCCATCTCCCTACTTAATACAGATAATAAATTCAGTGCAAAACTTTAGGCGACCAAGCTTCACTGGTTCTTCCTGCCCTGATCCATATTTATCAATGTGGCTTTGTGCCAAACCGAAGTACCGACACTGTATCCAGTGGCTTCATTGTGCCCTTGCCCCTATGGGGAATCTGACAGGAGACAGCTTTATTCCTTGCTGACTTTGAAAAGGCTTTTGACATGGTTGACTGGGACTACCTGGCGGCAGTCCAGCTTCACATTGGCTTTGGACATTGTTTCCGCATGATGACCTCCCTCCGGTACTCAGCCCAATGGCTCAAGTCCGTCTCAACAGGACGCTGTGGCAAATTTTGGATTGAAAGGGGCACCTGCCAGAGGTGTACTCTTTCCCCACTACTTTGTGCTCTGGCGTCGAGCCTCTACCAGGGTTGCTCCACTATGATGCACCAATTGAGGGGCTGTGCTGGACAAATGCCTTCGAGGACATGACCTTGTTATACATGGACGATGTCCTTCTCTACCTCACAAACCTGGAAATCTCCGACCCTCAAACTCTTTCGTCTATTTGAGAATGCCTCCGGCCTGTGCCTTAATAAGACAAAATCCCTTCTTGTTCCTCTGTGTGGCAATACTGCTTCAACCGGTTGGAGACTGAGCATCCCCCTCCGTCAGCTCAGCTTCAAATTTCTAGGGACACATATGGGGACTACACCAGAATTTACACAAGCATTCAATCTGACTTCCCTTCTGAAGAGCACTAAGGCTAGCCTGATTCCATGGTGCGACCTCCCCTTAAACTCCTGCGGTAGAGTCGTGCTGATGTTTTCTTTCTACAAAACTTTCTGCTCTATATTCCTAATACCTGGTTCACCAAAATAGTGTCATTGATTTGCATTTTCCTCTGGCATGGGCACCCACCCTGGATAGCCCAAAATACTTCCCCATTCTGTTTACAAAAGAGGACCCGGGGCAGTGGACCATCATTTATGTTACTGGGCATCCCATCTTCTTGTTGTTAACAACTGTTTGTCAGGCAGCTGGAACAATCTAGCGTATTAGCTGGAACTTAGTGACTCCCCTATGGAGAAGCCGATGGCCAGACTCGAAGGATTCCACCATTGGGATCTCATTGCCATCTCTACCTTAGCCGATGTTTGCAGTGAGTCCGCTCTGTGTTCTTTCACTGAAGTTCAGGCACAATGTTCTTTATCGAACACCCAATTCCACTGATACCTCTAGGTGCACCACACCCTTGACTCCTACAAGAAGGAACTGCACAACCCACCAGACTTTAATCTCCTTGAAGCCTGGCTGAGGTTCAGGGGATGAGGTAAAGGGGGAGTTTCCCAATTCTATCAGGCATTGGTGAGCAACACCCCAGGATCCTTAGAATCACTGCGCCGGAGGTGGAAGGTTTGGATGCGGGAGTCGGACGAGGTTGACTGGCGAAAGACCTGTATTACCCATAAAGAGCTGGTGATATCGGTCCGACTGCTGCTGATCCAGATGAACTACCTCCACCACAACTATATGACTCCCCAGAAGTTGGGACGGGCACAAATCCTTACTGATCCCAGGTAATCCCTGATGCCAATCATTGGAAGCTGACTTCTTTCACATGGAATGGCTGTACCCACAAACTGTATCATGCTGGTCCCAGGTTGACACTACTGTGTTGGTGGTCCTGGGTACCCCCATAAACTTATCCACTATGGTGGCAATACTGGGTGTGCTTGATGGGCTCGGTGAGCCTCATGGGCACAGAACATTAATTGGACTAGCAACACTGATAGCCAAAAAAGACATTGCTTATGCTTCAAAAAGACTTTCCCACCAACACTGAAACAATGGTGCACTGGGATGGGCTGTTGTGCTAAACTGGAAGAACCAATTTACATTACCCGGGGTTTCCCTGCGAAGTTCTCCAAGATCTAGGGAAAATGGTGGGACTTTTATGGACTATCTTCGACACTGGAGTCCTTGGCGAGTCATGTAAGTTAAACTCTTGGGGGGAAGGAAGGGAGGTAGGGACGGGACTGGCTTGAAGCTTTATTATTGGTTCTTCTGCTTCTTTTTGTTCTTGATTGCTCTATTTACTCCCAGAAACTTTATAAAATCTGTTTATCAGACAGGAGAAGCACATTTAATGCAGAGTGTAACTTATAGTTACCATCATGATGTCATTCAAAACCCTGCATATTATGATTTAGAGACAGTGAAATGATGGATAAAAAATCATGGCTGCTCAGCCAGAGGCAATAAATATATGGAGTATATGAAGGCATTCAGATGATCTGTTTCGGTGTTAACAAATGTCATTAGCTCACTCCTGAGGTGAAGCGGAGCCAGACCACACATTTTTCTACATTTGCAGTTACGTTAATATCATTGACACTCAATGAAAATCTCAATGGGGTTGTAGGACTTTACAACACAGGACTTTACCAACCAGATGCCTTTATCGCGCATTGCAAGTATAATTAAAGTAAGTAAATAGATGCAATATTTTCTTTTTTTGGGGGGGAGGGACTCCCTCAAAACAACACCTTTTATTTGCTCTTGATTTTTTCCCCATTAGCCACCCCTGAACCCTAGAATTACCCTTACCCCCTTTACCATTACCCATCCCAAACCCCCTCTCTGTCTCTCTCTCTCTATATATATATATATATATTCCATATATATATGCAGATTCACTTAAAACCAAAGGTTACAGGGATGTTATAGTTGTTATAGTTAGGCTCACATTTCAAACTTACAAAACCATAGAAATTCAGCTTATAGAGTTATCTCATGTAAGTATAACTCATGCCTTAAGGTAACTATAACTCTCTGCCCCGCAATGCACAGTTTTTCCATCAAAAAATGTACTGCAAGTATTACGTTGATATTATCAATGATGTTATTAAAAATGTCAAGATGTCATGAGTGCCGTAATTTGTGGGGTAATTAGCAGTGCATGGCGAGGGGAGAGCTATAGTTACCTTAGGGCAAAAGTTATAGTTACTTGAGATAGCTCTGACTATAACAGGTGAATTTTAATGGTTTAGTACGTTTAAACACTTCAGTGCGGGTGTCGGCCAGTGGCTAACACCAGGGAGGGGGTTGAAAAATCATCGGATGCATTATATCGGAGGATTTTTTTTTTTATAAAAAGAAAACCGGGAGACACAGAAGATCTTCCGTGTCCCCCAACGAATACCCGCCCGCACCTTTGTGACATCAGCATGTCGCGAGGCAGGCTCACATCACTATCTGTTTTCCCCATGGCCGCTTCCTGCTCCGGTGAGGAAAACACACCCAAGCGGGCCTCCCCAACATTCAGGAAGGCCTTGTTTGAAAGGGGAGATTCTCCCCTTTCAAACTAGGCCTTCTTGAACTGGCTTTCTGCCCCTCGATCGCAGCTGTGCCAGGAATCCCCCACTAGACACCAGGGAATTCACTTGAGTGGGGGGGCTACTTTTTGTTTTTTTAAAGGTAGGTTTACTCCGGGGGGGCGACCGTGAGCAGGGCGATCCTCTGTGGGGGCAATAATTTTTTTTAACAGCTCTATGGCCCCCAAGGAAACCATACAGCTGTTAGAAATATATATAGATCTATTTATACATGTATAGATATATCTATGTAGATATATTTATCTATATATAGATATATCTATAGATATGTTTATAGATAGATCTATATATATATTGATGTGTGTGTGTATATAGATATATATATGTGTGTATATATATATATATATACATTTATATATATATATACATATATATATATATAGCGATCACTTTTGTCAACATGTGTGTGGTTTTCCTGGGGGCTGCGATCGGCCCCCAGGAAAACCACACCCATATAAAAGTGATCTCTTTACATATATATAAATATATATATTCGCCACCAGTTCTCTTGCAGTTGCCGCTTGCGTCTTGAAAGCAGCGCACATTCTTCAACTGACACGTTTTAACGGTAGCTTTTAGGCAGCAATAAAAAGTCAAGTAACTCTTGTGATTATGTGTTTCTGCTACAAAGGGATCTGACTTTTGTCTAGTGGCAGTTTTGATGCCATAAAGCAGCGCAGAAGGTTTATATGCCTACTGCAAAGATCAAATCTGTATTTTATGTAAATAGTTGAGTTGATTAGTAAACCCAGCCATTACCTGCGCTATAATACAAATGAAATGTATGTGCGAGGGGGCTACGGAGAGATGAAGGGCACTTTTGCTGTGTGGTAGTGAGGAAATCGGAGGAGGAGGTAATGGGGGTGGGAGAACCAGTAATGGTTGGTGGACGGGTGCTAGAGGCGCTAAAGACTGTGACGATTGGTATGTGACAAGGTGAAGTAATCGTGTGATTTTTTTGTGTCTTGGGAGTTTCCTGTTGCAGGCGCTAGGCCTACCAACGCAAGTGAGGTATCATTTATATCGGCAGACATGGGGGAACACAGAATAGAAGAACAAGTGTTATTGCACCTTGTCTTTCTCTACATTTTTTCCTTCCAAATGTAAGACAGTGTGTACAAAAGACATCTATTTGAGAAATGCCCTGTAATTCACATTCTAGTATGGGCACGCCGGAATGTGCAAATAACCACTGCTTCTCAACACCTTATCTTGTGCCCATTTTGGAAATACAAACGTTTTCTTGATAGCTATTTTCACTCTTTATATTTCACCAAATGAATTGCTGTATACCCGGTATAGAATGAAAACCCATTACAAGGTGCAGCTCATTTATTGGTTCTGGGGACCTATCGTTCTTGATAAACCTCTACAAACCATATATATTCCCGCAACCAGAAGAGTCCAGCAGACATAACAGTATATTGCTTTTACAAATCTGACATTGCAGGAAAAAGTTAGAGGGTAAAACATGGAGAAAAATGGCTGTTTTTGATCAGCTCAATTTCAATATGTTTTAATTTAAGCTGTTATTTTCTGTAGGAAAACCTTGTAGGATCTACACAAATGACCCCTTGCTGAATTCAGAATGTTGTCTACTTTTTAGAAATGTTTAGCTCTCCAGGATCCAGCATTGCTTTCTCACCCATTTTTGTCACTAACTGGAAGGAGGCTGAAAGCACAAAAAATAGTAAAAATGGGGTATGTTCCAGTAAAATGCCAAAATTGTGTTGAAAAATGTGGTTTTCTGATTCAAGTCTGCCTGTTCCTGAAAGCCGGGAAGCTGGTCATTTTAGCACTGCAACCCCTTTGTTGATGCCATTTTCAGGGAAAAAGCCACAAGCCTTTTTCTGCAGCCCTTTTTTCCCATTTGTTTTCTAAAAAAACGAAATTGTCGGTGTATTCGACTAATTTCTTGGTCTCCTTCAGGGGAACCCACAAACTCTGGGTACCTCTGGAACCCTAGGATGCTGGAAAAAAAGGACGTAAATTTGGCGTGGGTAGATTCTGTGGACAAAGCGCGAACTGCCCCAAATAGCCAAAAAAGGCTCGGCACAGGAGGGGGAAAAGGCCTGGCAGCAAATGGGTTGAATACTGCAACACTTGAAATTCTGCATTTATACAATACAACTTTAACTCTCAGTAGATTATCTTCCTTATACATATATACCCTTTTTATGCTATCAGGTATCTATATATTTATTGCTTTACTGCTACTGTGCAACAGAAAAAATCACTCTCTCCAATGAACTGTTTTGTCTCACCCTAGATATCTCTCTCTACTTTATTGCCCATCCCAAACCTCATTCTACTACAATGATCTCTGAAGTAACCTTACTTAGACCTTTCCCTCCTGGCTCACCCCAAACCTCAGTTTACCACTATGATCTCCCAAACAACCCTACTAAATCCTTCCCTCGTGTATATCTCCTTTGACTCACCCCAAACCTCATTTTACTAGTATGGTCTCCCTAAACCCTTTCTACAGATTGTTCCCTCATCCGTCTCTCCTTTTATTCATCCCAAACCTCATTTTATTACTATGATCTCCCAACAAACACTTTCTAGATTCTTCTGTCTTCTATTCCTCCATTATTCTATTCAATCCAACTAAAAGGCTCACATGTCCACTGCTTTAAGTAGCTCATATTTCCCTATCGTAATCCACCACTAATACTTTTGGTAGTGCGATTCTCACTGAAAGGCGCTTTGATGCCTCATCAGGGGTAGTACGCGCTATATAAATACAATTGCAATTACAATTACATGAAACCTCATTACAGCTTCTGAGCAAACTGCTTTAACCTTGTGTTGGTGGATGGAGTGTGATTGGTTGGCTTATGACAATCCATCGTTTCTCAATGGTGGCCTCATGAGAACTCTATGTGACTGGTTGGGATTTCTGTGGGGAGAACACGAAGGCTATGTGAGAAGATATATTAAAGGGTGATGTATCTCTGCCCCCTACTGCTCCCTTCCTCTGCACTACATTCTGTAAAAACACCATCAACTACAGAGTGAAAGGTTTCTGCTGCTAGAAAGGAGAGGTTCTGGAGAGTTTCTCTCTGAAGAGCCACTTAAGAGATCAGATTGAGAAGTTAGCCCTGTAGTCCACAACTCAAAGGAGACCAGTGGTGTCTAGTAAGGCAGCATGACTCAACTCTCTAGGGCCCACTATTGTAGCCGTCAGATATGTTGCAGAAAATTCTGCAATGCCAAGGTTCTAACCTTTGGCAAGTGGAATGTTTCTCCTGGCTCAGTGGGAAACATATGTCCCAATGTCTCAATTTAGGCCTCAAAGCTTATTATGGACAATGCCAATGCTTACAGTGGGCTTTGGGGCAGCTTTTTGCTGATCATTGTTTGACTGTCTTGTCACTCTCATTTGCTTGATTTTTACTTGACGGCTTTCCTTCCTCTTCCTGAGTTTTTCCCACTCCTGAAGCGTTGCTTTGATGTCATCATCTTCACTGGAGGATTTGAATCCTTCCGTTGCTCACATTCTGAGAACTTTTTTGCCATTAGCACTCCAGGGAACACCTGTGTCTTCCTATTCTGCACCTTCTGTGACGCTTTCCCTCTCACATCCTCAAGATCTCTGTTGCATTACCCCCACCCATCTCATTTGTTGCTTCCCCCACCTCTCTGCCCTCCTCTGCTTTTCTGTAATTTCCTTCTCCCTGTTGTGTCCTTTTTCCACACATTTCCCCCCATTTCCTCCCCTGCTCCCCATACCCTAGTACTCTCGCCACTCAGTGGCATTTACTCTCTCCCCTCTCCCCACCCTCACCACCATTGCTCCCCTGCCCCTCCCCATCGCTTCTTTTTTAAATAAAAAAATATATATATATTGAGGGGCCCAGAAGCTGCCAAACACTTTTTAAAAAATGCACATTTAAATCATTTAACTTATTTTTATTTACCCCTCCAAGATTGGTGTCTGCAATCATGGAATAGTCATTTTTTAAAAAATTGAGACTGCGTCAGGCAGTATGCAATCGCATGCATGGTGATGCATGCACACATACATTATAATACTGGGTTGCCATAGCGTCATGAGACATAAGTGTGCATGCCTGATGATGCCTACAAGCGTACACACCATTACAGTTTATTTTCTTGTGGTGCACAGTATGAGGAGAACAGATCCTTTGCCCCTTTTGCCGATGCATTGGTGGGCAAATTGCAAGACCTGTTAACTTTACCAGTGCTTGTTAGTTTGAGCAGATACTATATTGCTTAGCCACTCGTGTAGAGAAGGAACCAAGGGCCAAATTCATCAAGGTTTTGTGTCACCCTTGCACCACGCAAGGGGGTGCAAGGGTGACTCAAAACCTACCTGAGTTTTATCAAGCCACGCAAAGCCACCTTGCGTGGTTTGATAAATCTAGAGTTATTCAAGACAGTGCAAATTGCTGCTTTGTATTACTCTGAAGTGGGGAGGCATTCCATGGGGGGAGTGAGGGTGTTTTCATGCATCCACCCATGACATCTGACCCATTTCTAGGGTTATCCACACTGATAGGGCCATATGTATGAACACATTTTCCCATTGACACAGAATGGGTAAAACCCTTTGATACATCTGGCCTATAGACCTGGTAATGGGTCAGAATTGTACGCCTCCCCACCAGAGGCACAATGAGGAGAAATATGTTTATTTCTCCTTGTTGTTAGAGGAAAATGCCTTGTTGTAGTTAATTGATGGATCCTTCGTAGGTTATAAGGCATAGGTCCATTCAGCTTAGTTACAGGTCACAAGTCACGCCCTACCAGGAGCAGCATCCTTGCTGCTCAGCCCACTCTCACCAGCTGACATTCACCCACCAGGCACTCCTCAATATTCCAAGCGTCACACTCACGGGCTGAGCAGCAGGGAACTGGGCACTATGGAGAAAATGCTTAGCAACCGATTACAAGTCACAACACATCTTACTCTTTTAAAGGAATTAAAAAAAAATAATTATACAATCAACCAGTCCCATAAGTAATCATTCTCATTATTAAACATCATAACAAGGGACAAAAGATGAAAGAAAATGATCAATCAGTCTGATCAACATTAGACTCATAAAACATCAACAGGTAAATACAATTTACTCCTACTCCACCCAGTGCACCCTTAGCCTCTTAAGAAGGACACACAACATTGGGACGTAACACACATACCCCTTACATATTTGGGTGTCATACATATGCTCCTACATCCTTAACCCCTTAGGAAGGAGACACCACATTAGCGCTTACAAACGCATGGCAGGACTAGGGATTCTCATACCCTCCATAGCACATATGGCAGGACCAGGGATCTCTTATGCCGTCTACTGCATCGATGGCAGGACCAGGGACCTCTCATACCATCTACTGCATGCATGGCATACCTTCTACAGCATGCATGGCAGGACCAGGGACTTCTCATACCCTCTACTGCATGCATGGCAGGACCTGGGACCTCTCATACCCTCTACTGCATGCATTTGGCATGCCTTCTACAGCATGCATGGCAGGACCAGGGACCTCTCATACCATCTACTGCATGCATGGCAGGACCAAGGGACCTCTCATACCATCTACTGCATGCATGGCAGGACCAGGGACCTCTCATACCCTTTACTGCATCCCCAAAAACACATGGAAGCACCAGGGACTTAATCACGCCCTAAAATGCACTTATATTGTGGAAACCTATTACACATTCCCCACAAGCACATTCTTTCACAGAACATGGGTAAGGGCTGATTATGAGGTCAGCGGATGGTTTACACTGTCCGCCTAACTTCCGACAGGGAGGTTGGCGTCATACTGGCTACTTCCCCGCTGGCCCCATTAAGAGTTTCCCATTAGGTCAGTGGGCGGAAACCTCCCCCCTGTGGCCCCCTGCCCCCGTTCTCCACCAGTATTTTCTTGACTGTGGCATTGCCATGAAACCGCTGGTGGAGAAGGGTGTCGTAATCCCCAAAACGATGGATTGGTGAATGTTTGCATTGTTCAGCATTCCATCCATCATCTGTTCTTTTTGCAGTAATCCCCAGGGCAGCACTGCTTGCAGCGCTGCCCTGGTTGATTAGGATCTCCGCCACCACCACCTCCAGACCGCCGGGATCTCTGATCCTGGTGGAACTGGCGGTTCCCTGGTGGCCCGACCATCAGGATTGTAATGTGGTGGTCGGACCACCACATTGGTGGCAGTCCAAGTGCCATCAGCGAGTCTGGCGGTCCAATCACTGCCAGACTTGTAATGAGGCCCATACTGTCTAGTACTAAAAACACGGATGGATTAAACCCAGATCTGTGACCAGGGGTGAATGTATGATTGGTTACACATTCCGTTCATCATTTGTGTTTGTTTGCTTTCATCACCCACAATATAAGGAAAGTCAGGTTCTTGAAAAATAATTTCTTCACAGCCTCTCTACATCCTTAATAGGAGCTCTCTGTACATCCTTATAGGAGCGTTACGTGAAGAGAAAACTCCACCAAAGAGGGTGAACTATCCATTACTAGGTTCACTACAAAATGCCATTTCCTCTTAAAATGCGGTTCCGTGTGATTTTCCACAAAGGCCCTGGGGGAGAGCGCTCCAACACACATGCAGATATGGAAACACTTACTGAACAGAACATGCGATTTTGCACAGATGTATGTTGTGTTCACTTCCTGCTTTCCGCAGTAGTGTGCGTTCCAGCCTTTGAGATGCCACGTCAGGAAGTCGCCTTCAGCGCATGAATTCTACATGTGGATGTGGAGAAGTGTGGCTCAATGGTTAGAGCGGCAGACCCTGAAGCAGAGATCTGGCTCAAGACAAGGGTTCAAGTCCCGCTTCGGCAGGTCTTGGGCTCAATTCCCCTTGACCAGATAATTCTCGCCTCGGTGCCTAATCTAATTCATGGGTCCCACTCTGCAACTCTGGGCAATAGCTTGCTTAATCTCCACAACGGCCCCAACAGCGCTTGGATGCCTGGCTTCACCCTGGGGGTGCTCAGGAGTGGGCGCCTCACAGGGAAAAGCCAGGAGGGGTTCCATAGCGGTATGAGTACAGCGCCTTGAGACCCTAACGGGTGAGTAGTGCGCTATACAAGTGCTAATTTTTTACATGCCGGGAATGTTACCAACAATATGCATTAGCCTCGCAGCTCCTGTGAACCCCTCTCACAGTTCCAACGTCCCGGTGTCAGGGGCAGCGGAACGGCAGCCTTGCGTCCGGGAAGATTCGCACCCCCTTACAATGGCTGCCCAGCATGCGCATCCTTAGCAACACTTCACTTATAATTAATAAATTCATATAATGCACGCCTCCCTTGGCAATGCTCGCGCCCCCAACATTTAATCAAATACCCGCGTCCCCTCACCATTTCCACTGACGTGTGGGACAAATTCAGGCATTTGTGCCCTTGTAAATGATAGGAAATAGGTTTATTCAGCCTAGGTACAGGTTACAAGTAACTCCCCTCCAGGAGCAGCATCCTTGCTGTTCAGCCCACTCAACGTTCCATGACCTCACACACACTGGCTGAGCAGCAGGGAACTGGGAACTATGGAGGAGATGCAGGGCCACCGATGACAAGTCACAACATCCCTCTAAGGATTCTTTTGTGTTTTGTGCAGGAAGGGGCCCCTATCTGCACAAACACATTCCTGCCTACAATGCAGGCACCTTTGCAACATGGCACAAGGGTGCCTGGGTTGGTGCTAGGCAGCCAAAAGAGAGTCGGCGCTAGAAAAAGCCAGGAATGTGCTGTATAATTTTAAATATGGCACATCCCTGCCCTTTCCCTCTCGCGAATGGCAGAGCAGCGAGCTGGCTTACTGTATTGAGCTGTGTGAAAGTTTGTTCAATAGACCCCTAAGTTTGTTTCTCTTCAGCGTAAGGGATTCCATGACTGATGGGTAGCAGTAAACATACTTGGGTTCAGGGTATGGAGCATTCTACTCTATTAGGTTCCAGGAGTAAAACAATTTCTTAGTTTTGCAGCTCTGCTCTCGCCAAACAGCCATTCTCTGTAGCTGCTACTCGGTGGTGCAAATCCCTCTCAAGAGAGGTTTACTGTTTACCAGACCTTTTGGCCTTTTAAATACTTACTGTTTTTTAAATTGGCCTTTTTATGCAAAATCATCTATCAATAAGCTGTTGTGATCTTCCTCTGGGTTTTTAATTTTTGGATTGTCTTTTATTTCTTTTTCCATACTTATTTATATTTATTAATGTTCTCATTTCTCTTATTTTGCTTCTGTAGAGTGACAGTGTCCACTTGCCCTTGAGATAGGGTGCACTTAGTGTCTGCATAAATAAACATTCAAAAACTACCTAACACAATCTAACGGACGTGTATGTACAGTATACATAAACATCATCTGACATACAAATCATGTCTTTAATGTTGAAATGTCTTCCCATTGAGTGGAGTTTTCTCTTACTAAGTCCAAAGGGCCAATATTTTGGTAGACAACATTTGGTATCTAATATTCACAACAGATTATTTTCTGCTATCAAGCCTGTCATGGGATCCCCATTGGCCCTCTTATCTATTTAAATTTGTTTTCTGCCAGGTGGCAGTCTCTACACCTGTTGCCGTGGAAATTTACAGCAAAACAGAGGCTCATTATGACATCACAATTCCAGGGCAGAGATGGACTTCAAGGCGCTTCAGCCTTACTTATTCATTGATCTTTGTGCCTAGCAAGAGTGGCAGGCGCACAGACTTTGAGCAGTCTCAGACACTGTCATGCACCTCTTACGGATATAGACAGATTGTGCCAATGACGATGTATAGAAGAAGACGTTCCTCAGATATCTACCGGCAAATAGGTAGGCATGGTAAGGTGTAGGGGATAGTGTGAGCCTGGCATGGGTCCATTTGAAGCCTGATCCACTTCCAGCTTAAGGATCCTTAGTTAGACAGACAACAGCACTACCTCTCAGACTCAGAGAGTTGGTTTCATGGTTTGCATCTAGGATCCTTCTCTGCGATCACCTCTCTCTTTGCTGATGTTTGCCTGCTGCCTCCCTTTGGATGCTGCGGAGTTCTCAGCTTCCGGAATTATTGACATACCTCTCTCTCGCATACAGTTGGCACCTTGCATAGAATCCTCACGGTCGCACACTCTGGGCGCCTAACTTTGTTTGGACAAGGATGTACTTTTCTGAGTGGTGAATGTGGAAGGCACAGAATCTTGCCATTTGTTCTAGAAATTGAAAATATTTACTAGGCCAGGGGTTGTTCAGGTGCAGATCAAAGTCAAGCTTCATGGTGTGAAACAGTTAAGAGGCTGCCATATTAGGATGTGCCCTAAAATGTTAAATCACCTCCGAAGTAGAACTTGCGCTTCTCAGCGAGTATGCTAGACGTTCTGGTGAATATTCGTGCAAATCCAGAAATCACTGATATGCGTTAAAAGAGAAGTGATGCACTTCTCACTGACTGCGTATAGTACCAAATAGGAAAGGGAGAGTGTCCATTATTATGAAATTTTCAAAAAAGCAATGTGGACTGAATAATAATGGTTAGGTCCTAATTGGTCTTTAAGGACCACTTTGGAAGGTAATTGATAGATTTTAACCATCGTCCCTAGGAGAAATTAAGAGCACCTTTGTGCATTGAAACCACAGAGTGCAAGGTGCATTGGTTAAAGCGTGGTAATCTAAAAATCCCATTTAAAATCTCTAATCACCTTTTCCCCATATATATCTAGACCTTGTTTTGCTCCTTTAGGCTCTCTCTTACTCTCCTTCTTCCCCCTCGTCTCCTAACCTCTGTCCCCCGTGTCTCTCCCACCTTTACATCCACAATCCCTTTCTGTTTGTCGCTGCATCTATCTTCCCTTTCTCTCCTGTTCTCTCGCTTTCTTTTTAATTTTATTGTATATTCTTTCTCTCCCTCTCCTCATTTTCTGGAACCTCTTTCCTTTATCTCCTTCCTACTTCCCAAACCTTTTTATCCTCCTCTTTCTATCACCTTCCTCCCAGATCATGCACACAATCTAATGGTGTTGTATGTTTAGCTGACATAAATATCATGTCCTAAGTACTGAAATGTCTTTCCGTTGAGTGTAGGATTTCCCTTATTGAATCCAAAGGGATGATATTTTGGTAGACAACATTTAGGACCCAATATTCATGTCAGAAGATGTTCTGCTACCAAACTTGTCATCAGTCCCCATTGGTCTCTTTTCCTATTGTGATTTGTCTTATGACAAGTGGGAGTATTAATCTCTTCCAGTCTCTACTCCTGTTGCCATGGAAATGACAGCACAGCAGATGCTCATTATGGCATCAGGTTTTCAGGCAATAGGTGGACTTCATGACACTTCAGACTTACTTATTCTTTGATCTTGCCTAGAGTCAGTGCCAGGGGCATGGACTTTAAGCCGTTTCAGATACTAGCATGCTCCCCTTACACTAACAGAAAGGTTGTGCCTGTGATGCTGTTTATAAGGAGACCTTGTCAGACATCCATCAGGAAGCAGCAGGCATAGTAAGGGGTAGTCGATTGTGGGAGCCTCGGATGGGTCTATTTGAGGCCTCTGACCTGGGTGAGGACACTAGTTCCATATTGAGTCAGGGGAAGCCTCATATAGACAGACAGCAGCACTGTCTCTCAGGCTCAGACTGTTGGTTTCATGGTTTGCATCTAGGACCCCACTTTGAGATGACCTCTCTCCTAGCTTCTGCTTGCATTCTTCCGCCAGTTTGGATGCTGTGGAATTCCCAACTTCAGGAATAATTGACATTCTTCTCTTTTTTTGCATGCAGTTGACTTCTTGCCTAGAATTCTTGTGGTCACACCCTCTGGGTGCCTAACGTTGCTTGGACAAGCATAGCCCTCTCTGAGTGGTGAATGTGAAAAGCATGGACGATTGCCATGACTTCTAGAAATGGAAATTATTGACTATTGTAGGGATTTTTCAGCTGGCGATAAAGGTCAGGCTTCATGGCATGAAACATTTAAGAGGCTGCCATATTTGAACGTGCAATACAAAGTCAGATCACCTTCAAAATAGAAGTTGCACTTCTCAGCAAGTATGCTATACTTTTTGGAGTCTATGCCAGCAAATCTAGACCTGGCTCATATACATTAAAATAGACAGCATCAGTACTTCTCACCAACTGCATATAGTAGCAAATAATGGAGACTCAGAGGGGGTGGGCGTCATTAAGCAATTTAAAAAAAAAACAACGTGAAACTACCTAACACAATCTAATGGAGGTGTATGTACATTATACAGAAACATCATCTGAAATATTATGTCTTAAATATTGAAATCTCTTCCCATTGAGTGTAGTTTTCTCTTACCAAGTCCAAAGGGCCAATATTTTGCTAGACAACATTTGGGGATCTAATATTCAGATCAGATGATTTTCTGCTATCAAGCCTGTTATGGGATCCCCATTGGCCCCCTTATCTATTTAAATTTGTTTTCTGCCAGGTGGCAGTCTCTACACCTATTGCCGTGGAAATGTACAGCACAACAGATGCTCATTATGACATCACAATTCCAGGCCAGAGGTGGACTTCATGGCGCTTCAGCGTTACTTATTCATTGATCTTTGTGCCTAGCAAGAATGCCAGGTGCACAGACTTTGAGCAGTCTCAGACACTGTCATGCACCTCTTACGGATATAGACAGATTGTGCCAATGACGATGTATAGAAGAAGACCTTCCTCAGATATCTACCAGCAAACAGGTAGGCATGGTAAGGTGTAGGGGATAGTGTGAGCCTGGCATTGGTCCATTTGAAGCCTGATCCACTTCCAGCTTAAGGAGCCTCAGATAGACAGACAACAGCACTACCTCTCAGGCTCAGAGTGTTGGTTTCATGGTTTGCATCTAGGATCCTGCTCTGCGATCACCTCTCTCTTTGCTGATGCTTGCCTGCTGTCTCCCTTTGGATGCTCTGTAGTTCTCAGCTTCCGGAATTATTGACATACCTCTCTCTCGCATACAGTAGGCATCTTGCATAGAATCCTCAAGGTCGCACACTCTGGGTGCCTAACTGTGTTTGGACAAGGATGTACTTTTCTGAGTGGTGAATGTGGAAGGCACAGAATCTTTCCATGTGTTCTAGAAATTGAAAATATTTACTAGGCCACGGGTTGTTCAGGTGCAGATCAAAGTCAAGCTTCATGGCGAACAGCTAGGAGGCTGCCATATTAAGATGTGCCCTAAAATGTTAAATCACCTCCAAAATAGAACTTGCGCTTCTCAGCGAGTATGCTAGACGTTCTGGTGAATATACCTGCAAATCCAGAAATCACTGATAGGCGTTAAAAGAGGAGTGACGCACTTCTCACAAACTGTGTAAAGTACCAAATAGAAAAGGGAGAGTGTCCATTATTATGAAATTTTCAAAAAAGCAATGTGGACTGTATAAAAATGGTTAGGTCCTAATAGGTCTTTAAGGACCACTTTGGAAGGTAATTGATAGATTTTAACCATCGTCCCTAGGAGAAATTAAGAGCACCTTTGTGCATTGAAACCACAGAGTGCAAGGTGCATTGGTTAAAGCGTGGTAATCTAAAAATCCCATTTAAAATCTCTAATCACCTTTTCCCCATATATATCTAGACCTCGTTTTGCTCCTTTAGGCTCTCTCTTACTCTCCTTTTTCTCCCTCATCTCCTAGCCTCTGTCCCCCGTGTCTCTCCCACCTTTACATCCACAATCCCTTTCTGTTTGTCACTGCATCTATCTTCCCTTTCTCTCCTGTTCTCTCGCTTGCTTTTCAATTTTATTGTATATTCTTTCTCTCCCTCTCCTCATTTTCTGGAACCTCTTTCCTCTATCTTCTTCCTACTTCCCAATCATTTGTATCCTCCTCTTTCTATCACCCTCCTCCCAGATCATGCACACAATCTTATGGTGTTGTATGTTCAGCTGACATAAATATCATGTCCTAATTACTGAAATGTCTTTCCGTTGAGTGTAGGATTTCCCTTATTGAATCCAAAGAGCTGATATTTTGGTAGAAGACATTTAGGACCCAATATTCATGTCAGAAGATGTTCTGCTACCACACTTGTCATCGGTCCTCATTGGTCTCTTTTCCTATTGTGATTTGTCTTATGAAAAGTGGGAGTATTAATCTCTTCCAGTCTCTACTCCTGTTGCCATGGAAATGACAGCACAGCAGATGCTCATTATGGCATCAGGTTTTCAGGCAATAGGTGGACTCCATGACACTTCAGCCTTACTTATTCTTTGATCTTGCCTAGAGTCAGTGCCAGGGGCATGGACTTTAAGCAGTTTCAGATACTAGCATGCTCCCCTTACATTTACAGAAAGGTTGTGCCTGTGATGCTGTTTATAAGGAGACCTTGTCAGACATCCATCAGGAAACAGCAGGCATAGTAAAGGGTAGGTGATTGTGGGAGCCTTGGATGGGTCTATTTGAGGCTTCTGGCCTGGGTGAGGACACTAGTTCCATATTGAGCCACGGGAAGTCTCAGATAGACAGACAACAGCACTGTCTCTCAGGCTCAGAGTGTTGGTTTCACGGTTTTCATCTAGGACCCCACTTTGAGATGACCTCTCTTATAGCTGCTGCTTGCATTCTTCCCCCAGTTTGGATGCTGTGGAATTCTCAACTTTAGGAATAATGGACAATCTTCTCTTTTTCTGCATGCAGTTGACTTCTTGCCTAGAATTCTTGTGGTCACACCCTCTGGGTGCCTAACGTTGCTTGGACAAGCATAGCCCTCTCTGAGTGGTCAATGTGAAAAGCATGGATGATTGCTATGACTTCTAGAAATGGAAATTATTGATTTGTCTAGGGATTTTTCAGCTGGCGATAAAGGTCAGGCTTACTGGTATGAAACATTTAAGAGGCTGCCATATTTGAACGTACAATACAAAGTCAGATCACCTTCAAAATAGAAGTTGCACTTCTCAGCAAGTATGCTCTACTTTCTGGACTCTATGCCAGCAAATCTAGACATGGCTCATATACATTAAAATAGACAGCATCAGTACTTCTCACCAATTGCATATAGTAGCAAATAATGGAGACTCGGAGGGGGTGGGCGTCATTAAGCAATTAAAAAAAAAACAATGTGAAATTACCTAACACAATCTAATGGAGGTGTATGTGCATTATACAGAAACATCATCTGAAATAAATATCATGTCTTAAATATTGAAATCTCTTCCCATTGAGTGTAGTTTTCTTTTACCAAGTCCAAAGGGCCAATATTTTGCTAGACAACATTTGGGGATCTAATAATCACATCAGATGATTTTCTGCTATCAAGCCTGTTATGGGATCCCCATTGGCCCCCATTATCTATTTAAATTTGTTTTCTGCCAGGTGGCAGTCTCTACACCTGTTGCCGTGGAAATTTACAGCACAACAGATGCTCATTATGACATCACAATTCCAGGCCAGAGGTGGACTTCAAGGCGCTTCAGCCTTACTTATTCATTGATCTTTGTGCCTAGCAAGAGTGCCAGGCGCACAGACTTTGAGCAGTCTCAGACACTGTCATGCACCTCTTACGGATATAGACAGATTGTGCCAATGACGATGTATAGAAGAAGACGTTCCTCAGATATCTACTGGCAAATAGGTAGGCATGGTAAGGCGTAGGGGATTGTGTGAGCCTGGCATGGGTCCATTTGATGCCTAATCCACTTCCAGCTTAAGGAGCCTTTGATAGACGGACAACAGCACTACCTGTCAGGCTCAGAGTGTTGGTTTCATGGTTTGCATCTAGGATCCTGCTCTGCGAGCACCTTTCTCTTTGCTGATGCTTGCCTGCTGCCTCCCTTTGGATGCTGCGGAGTTCTCAGCTTCCGAAATGATTGACATATGTCTCTCTTTTGCATACAGTAGGCACCTTGCATAGAATCCTCAAGGTCGCACACTCTGGGCGCCTAACTTTGTTTGGACAAGGATGTACTTTTCTGAGTGCTGAATGTGGAAGTCACGGAATCTTGCCATGTGTTCTAGAAGTTGAAAATATTTACTAGGCCAGGGGTTGTTCAGGTGCAGATCCAAGTCAAGCTTCATGGTGTGAAACAGTTAAGAGGCTGCCATATTAGGATGTGAACCAAAATGTTAAATCACCTCAAAAATAGAACTTGCGCTTTTCAGTGAGTATGCTAGACTTTTTGGTGAATATACCTGCAAATCCAAAAATGACTGATATGCGTTAAAAGAGACGTACAGCACTTCTCACCAACAGCGTATAGTACCAAATAGGAAAAGGGGGGTGCCTATTATTAATCAATTTTCAAAAAAGCAATGTGGACTGAATAATAATGGATAGGTTTTAAGAGGTCTTTAAAGACCACTTTGGAAGGTGATTTATAGATGTTAACCATCGTCCCTAGGAGAAATTAAGAGCACCTTTGTGCATCGAAACCACAGAGTGCAAGGTGCATTGATTAAAGCGTGGTAATCCAAAAATCCCATTTAAAATCTCTAATCACCTTTTCCCCACATATATCTAGACCTCGTTTTGCTCCTTTAGGCTCTCTCTTACTCTCCTTCTTCTCCCTCGTCTCCTAACCTCTGTCCCCCGTGTCTCTCCCCCCTTTACCTCCACAATCCCTTTCTGTTTGACGCTGCATCTATCTTCCCTTTCTCTCCTGTTTTCTCACTTGCTTTTTAATTTTATTGTATATTCTTTCTCTCCCTCTCCTCATTTTCTGGAACCTCTTTCCTCTATCTTCTTCCTACTTCCCAATCTTTTTTATCCTCTTCTTTCTATCACCCTCCTCCCAGATCATGCACACAATCTTATGGTGTTGTATGTTCAGCTGACATAAATATCACGTCCTAAGTACTGAAATGTCTTCCCGTTGAGTGTAGGATTTCCCTTATTGAATCCAAAGGGCTGATATTTTGGTAGACATCATTTAGGACCCAATATTCATGTCAGAAGATGTTCTGCTACCAAACCTGTCATCAGTCCTCATTGGTCTCTTTTCCTATTGTGATTTGTCTTATGACAAGTGGGAGTATTAATCTCTTCCAGTCTCTACTCCTGTTGCCATGGAAATGACAGCACAGCAGATGCTCATTATGGCATCAGGGTTTCAGGCAATAGGTGGACTTCATGACCCTTCAGCCTTACTTATTATTCTTTGATCTTGCCTAGACTCGGTGCCAGGGGCATGGACTTTAAGCAGTTTTAGATACTAGCATGCTCCCCTTACATTTACAGAAAGTTGTGCCTGTGATGCTGTTCATAAGGCGACCTTGTCAGACATTCATCAGGAAACAGCAGGCATAGTAAGGGGTAGGTGATTGTGGGAGCCTTGGATAGGTCTATTTGAGGCCTCTGATCTTGGTGAGGACACTAGTTCCATCTCGAGCCAGAGGAAGCCTTTGATGGGTAGGCAGCAGCACTGCCTCTAAGGCTCAGTGTGTGGTTTCATGGTTTTCATCTAGGATTGTGCTTTGCGATGACCTCTCTTTGATGCTGCTTGAATTCTTCCTTCAGTTTGGATGCTGTGGAGTTCACAATTTATGGAACTGTGGACATTCCTCTCTTTTGCATCCGGTAGACTTTTTGCAGTCTTCAAGGTTGCATCCTCTGGATGCCTAGTGTTCCTTGACAAGCATGTGCTGTTCTGAGTGGTGAATCTGGAAAGCATGGAAGCTTGCCATGTGTTCTAGGAACTGAAAAGATTTACTAGCCCCAGGGAATGTTCAAGTGCATGTAAAAGTCAGGCTTCATGGTGTGAAACTGTTAAGAGTCTGCCATTCTTAAACACTAGAAAGTCAAATCACCTCCAAAATAGAACTTGCACTCCTCATCAAGCATGCTATACTTTCAGGTGACTATCAGCAAATCTAGACATGACTGATATGTGCTAAAAGAGAAGGCGTCAGCCCTCCTCCCCAACCAGTGCTTAATTTGTAAATAAAAAGGTGCCGGTGCCCAAAGCCCTCTTCTTAAATACGCGGCTGCTGCAATTAAATGTAGGAACACAGAATACTGAGGCTGCGTAATCTTGAAGCCATCTCGGACCTCTTCAATCCATTTAAAGCCACTCCCTGCCCCTTCAGCTCACTCTTGCAGCTTTCTACTTTCTCCCTTTGTGACGTTTTTTCGTTTTTCCCTTCATCCGTCTTTCCCATGTGTGTCTTTTACTCTCAGCAAATGCTTGAGGCAGAAGAATAAGCCCCGGCCCTGAAAAATAAGCACCGGAAGCAACAAGCACAAATTAAGCACTGTCCCTGACTGCATATAGTAGCAAATAGAAAATAGAGGGGGGGGGTCTGTTGTTAAGCATTTCTTCAAAAAGCCACATAGAGCAAGTAACATTCTTTATATGTTAAAAGGACTTCAGAAACCACTTTGAAGGTGATTTATGAATTTTACACTAAGCTCTCTTCTAGAAAATAACTGAAAACTTGTGCATTGAAATCATAGAGGGCAAGGCATACTGGTCGAAACATTTTAAGCTAAAGATCCCACTTAAAAAACTCTAATCACCTTTTCTCCATGTAGCTAGATCTCATTTTGCTCCCTAGGGGTCCCTCTTACTCTTTCTCTTCCCCCATCTCCTAATCCCTGTCTCCTCTGGCTCTCCCGCCTTTTTTCTGCACTTCCCCTTTCTGTTTGCTGATTCATCTGTCCATCCTCCGTTCCCTGTTCTCTCACTTGTGGTTTCCATTAACTCTACATTCTTTCTATCTCTCTCCTTCCCAGTCTTAGACGGCTTGCTTTAGCCCCATCCTTCACAGACCATGTATAGAAGCTGAAACTGTTTCATGGCTGTGCAAGGCCAGGAGCAGTAGCTGCTACACGGATGCTGTGCAAGGCCAGGAGCAGTAGCTGCTACATGGATGCTGTGCAAGGCCAGGAGCAGCGGCTGCTACCTAGACACTGTGCAAGGCCAGGAGCAGCGGCTGCTACCTGGACACTATGCGAGGAGGCCAGGACCAGCAGCTGCTACCAGGACACTGTGCAAGGCCAGGAGCAGTAGCTGCTACATGGACTGTGCAAGGCCAGGAGCAGCAGCTGCTACCTGGACAACTGGGCAAGGCCAGGAGCAGTAGCTGCTACATGGATGCTGTGCAAAGCCAGGAGCAGCAGCTGCTACCTAGACACTGTACAGAGATACTATCTAGTTACCTGAGACACTTTACTAACATTACAATGTCACTGTGAGCCCCTGAAAGTTCAAGCTTAGGGAGCTGGATAAATAAAACAAAATGACCACAGAAGCCTGGACCTGACGGGCAAGCACTTTTTTTGTGGAAGTACACAAATTGTGCCCAATCAAAACATATTTGTGGCTTCCAACATGTGGGCAGAGCTAAAGCCCCTCTCTGGAGATGCTCACCCAATTGTTTTACAACAGTTGCGCTGTTAAGCCAGACTATAAAAACTAGAGCACGCTGATGAGAACTACGCACCTCCGTCCCTTAACAGCTATGGGCACTCTTTAACACTTTACTCTCCCAGTTTAATTTGCCTTGTCTCTAGTTTAAAATATCGACCACTCTTGTTCTCTTTCCGTATCTATCTTTCACTGTCATGTGTTCCATTCTTTCATTGCTTCCTCCTGATTTGCTCCTGATTTTAATAAATCTGCCTCTCTTCCTCCCTCTGTACTTATCTTCTTTTTCAATATTTGTCTTTTCCATGTATTTCTGTGTAAGTGTCCCCCTCTAGCTTGCTCCCTCTGTATCTTGTCTAATTGGTTTTCTCTCACTTCACTCTAACTTCTTGTTGGCTGCCCCAACCCCCTCTTCTCTGGGTACGGGCACACTTTGGGTATAATATATGTTGAGCAGAGCCTTTTTCCCTGATAGTCGAAAAAATAGAACACGTCTAGTTGCAGATCACTGAACACACAGGCGGAAAACACAGACTCAGTCAAGCTAAGAGAGAAAAGGGCAGCATGATACAGCTGCCCACACACTGTGGGGGACCTTTAAGCCCACATATTTTCTGGAACCTCTAAGGTGGCCAGTATCTTTTCCAGCTTGGGAATCACCTGTGGTGTGAGTCTCACAAGCTCTCATTCAGGGGACTGTGAATAAGCATCCAAGCCATCAAGAGATACCCTACATTGGACAAGTTACAAACTTTGTCCTCTGGCTTCACTCTGCGGAGCCTACACGTCTTGTCGCCTTGTCCTGTGGCTTGAGAGACCATGCGCCTGTCCATTGTCTCCTCACTATCTTACCCACCCCAGGAATCATATCCTTTCTTGGATTCAGTCTTGATGTCTCCTAGGCACCAGCTGCACAGCCCTCTGAGCCAGGTGTTCAAGCATGGTAATGCCAGTCCCATGCAGTAGAAATCTGTCTTTATTAGGATGACTAGCTCCCGAAAAACGTTTGTGATCCCTTGAAGACTTGTCATGGGTTTGGATGTTTAATGCGACTCTTCCTGCTTTGAGATTATTCCATTTGTTGCCCTGTTGAGTTTGCATGGCCGCGTTCACGTCCTCCTCAGATTGGGGGTCCTGCACAGTCCATTCTTGGATGATGGCTTTCGGCTTGAGTAGATTAGGTTTTCATCACTGCCATTTAGGACACTCGGGCAGCTAACACATACCCCTCTGATAGCACTTTGCAATATAATTCCTATCTCCTGGAGTCTCTAGTACAGGGAAAGATTTACTGCCTGCTCACTTGTATTTTGGAGAAAAAAACAAGATATGTTGATGAGCAGAATTTATTCATTGAGAGTTTTACAAAAGCTCTTTAGAGTCTTAGAAGAAGCAAGAGTATATTGAGGAACACGAGGCAAGGGAGGATGGTCCTGTTGGAGGGGCATCATCCATATGGGATCTTCTTTGATTGCGACCCTTAAACAGCGAGAAGTGCTACTACAAGGCAGGTGTAAGAGTGTTCTGAATTGTAAGTAGTTAGGTGCAGATCTCAGGAATGGGTTTGTGGCATTCTGCAGTTTAGAACCCTACACTTCCAAGGATATGCCCTGGAGTTCTGGCCACCATTTTACGCTTTTAAGTGCTAGCTATAGGAACATAGATTATGTTCTGTCATACAAACCCTGCATTCTGTCTTGCATGCATTATATATTCTGAATACTAAGGGCCTGATTTAGATATGGGCGAACTCTAAATTACATTTTGTCCCATGGGATTTATATTTCTATGGACGGGATATCCGTCAGCGTTGTGATGGAGTAACTCTTCCGCCAATATCAAAATCAGGCTATAAGTCAGATATAGTCATGAATATAATCTTTAAACATGTGTATCTTTCACACTATCCTTTTACAGTTTTTTATGGAATATATGGCTGCAGCCTCCTGCATGCAGGAATTCTACCAAACCAACTGATATCATTACACACCAATAGCCCCAAGATGCACCTAGAATCATTTTTTTAATAATTCAGTAGGAGCTCAAATACATGAATGCCAGTGGAGACATTTTTAAAGTGCCAGCTGGAATTTACCTGTGGGTAGGGCTTGGAGTAGACAACTCGCCTAAAACCTATGTGTTCATGGAGCCATGAATTTCTGCAGTACATAGAGGAGTACGCACACCTAGGAATGTGTTGTGGTTGGGGTGAGTGTCGTTGACATTGTCCAGTTGTCGCACTTAAATGTTCATAGTAGGCACTTGTTTGAATCACATGCTTTCTTGGGGTGGATGGGTGCAAATTCCACACTTTGGGAGGATTTTGCCATTACTTTTTAGTTTTTTGTTAGTTCATCTTTGCTGCACAGTGACCTGATGCTACCTGACATGGGAGGACATCTGTCCACTAGAAAGTAACTCTAGTGAAGCTACCCAATCCTATGTCAGGTGGGGATAGCAGAGCAATGTGTTTGTTTAAAACCTTTTATGGCATGTGGCTCATTATTGTCATTTCTGCGATTCTATATATCACAAGCATGTCATTACCCTTTACTGTGGAACACACAAGTAAATTGCTTAAATATACAGGTAAATATCCTATGAGCATACGGTTTATCGAAATAGAAATTAAACAGATAAAATAGTGATAACAATTACAATATGATGAAGCAATTATATATTAAATACATGAAACTCTCTACAAAAGTGTATAATAAAAAAATAAATGTATGCAACGAAATCGAGGGGAAGGGAGGAGGGGAGATATAGACAACATTCTCCATGTTGAATGCAGTGTAATGAAAGCAAACTGAGTATGTCACAGCAATGTGGAATAAATTGAACAGTAAAATGTGTAAACAAATGATTACACTTAATATGAACTCAGCTAACTAAGTAGGAACGCTACTTACAAAAGGTTTTTGAAACTTCATCAGAAAAGGGCTGAAAGCAGATATCTAGGTGGGGAATGAGTAAAACCCATTAAGTAGGCCTGAAGTTCCTGTGACACCAGGACGTTTGAGCTCTTTGGTGTAGCAGGTGGACACGGGGGTGCTTCCAGCCTTTGGATGATGACGTAGACCCTCCTTGCCATGTTAGATAGTATACGCTCTTCACTTCTCCTTGCAGGTCCACTCATGTGCCTTCTCTCCTCCTCCTCCAGGTACCACAGATGGCATGAATTATATGGACGTCGTCACTTTTTCACGGTAAGCGGACAGACATGTCCTACTTTTTGACACCTCATCATAGGAAGGAGTAAGCTCCAGTTATCTGCAGTATGTTTTGCCCTTTGATGATGCATTTCAAGGGCAACTGCAGCCCAGCAGGCAGGGCTGGGAGTGAGGCACAATGTTGTAGGTGACCAACCTCAGGGAAACACTTGTAGTTTTGGGACACATTTTCTAGAAAAAAATGTTTTACTAATATATTCATGAACTTGCAGTCAGCAACTAAATACATGCGGAACAAGTTGTGGTCCAATCTGTCTGAGCTGTGGCCCCACACGCCCGGCTTCTTGTACTCTACCCAGGAGGTAGTGGTGGGAGAAGACAGCCAGAGCCTTGACTCTGAGTGTAGCACTTGTGTGGTTGTTTTCACAGTTCTTGCTGTAGCTCTCTACCAGTACCTGCATAGGATCTATAGCCCAACTAGTCCCCTTTTGAAGTGCAGGAGTGTGCTAATTTTAAGGGGTAAAAGGACATTTAAACTATGGGGGGGCAGTGGGGGATTCAGAGGGGCATGTTGTCATTTTTGGAGGCCTCTTCAAATCTCCCCCAATCGCTCACTGGTGCTTTCCATCCCTCCTTTTTCCTCTCTGTGGTAGGCCTACACCTCTCCCTTTCTCCATTGCTTGTCCCCCTGTTCACGATGGTTCTATTTGCAAGAAGTAATGTCAGATTCAGGAACCTGGGTTGGACCTTGTTCTTCATGGGGCATCAGAATGCTCATAAAATGCCTCATTCCATTGCATTCAGGTCTGATCCAGAGCTTCTGTGGCCACTCTCCAGAATCCCACAATTGTGGGACAGTGGCATAACGTATGGACAAGCCTTGCCTGCTCCAAGTCGCTTCGTGAACAGGATGGTTCAGCGTTGGTAGACAGCTTTCACAACACTTTGATGAATACGGGGGTCGTATATGCCCTGTGCAGGATATTAAACTGTAGGTCCCCCACCACAAAAAGCTTTATTCTACAATTGTATTGAACTCCTTTTCATGCATTCCCCTACCAAGGCTTTTCTAGCATATGTCTTTTTGACCTTCTAAAGAAACCCCAAACCCTTCAATATTGTTCTGTGGAGGCATGTTTCCAATTGTCTCTGATTACCTATGGTGGATACTACTTTTACACATTCATGTGTAGGGGGTTCCATGTCTGTCATGCCCCATATTCTGCATATCCTGGTTATCATTGCTGTGTGGTTAGGAGTTGTCTAACTGTCCATATTCCTCCATCCTTATCTCAAACATGGCTAGTGCACCATTCTGAAAGGGATCCCCTATCTTGGTGTCCCCAGCTATCTTCCACATTTGTAGTTCCCTGGAGGAATGAAGACCCAGATATACCGGCAATCACTTCTAAGGAAGTTCTGGAGTTTGTACCACCACTGGAAGATTGAGCAAGTAGTATAAGAGACAGAGAAACACCATCATTTTAGCAACTGCTATTGTACCAGGCGCTGCTAGAGGTAATGTCTTACATACCGAAATGTGCACTCGCAGAGATGCCGCAGTGGTCCTTAGATCCCAGACAAGCAAGCCTTGATCTGTATAATCTGTCCACACCTATAAGTAACAGAAGGCAGCCATTTATATCCCACTACCTCTGCCTATTTTATCCATCTCATGTTATCCCTTCATCTCAGCAGATGTATGGGCGCAGGGTACCAGTTTCTTTCTTTTCTTCCCACCCTCTCCCCTGGGCATAAGTAGATACATCCTCCGCCCAACATCAACCCAGAAATATCAATTTTAGTTTTCTCCTTGTCCAGGATATAGGTATTCTGAGGGGTTAGTGTCAAAGTCTGTGTACCCGCTCTCACCTATTCTGCTACCCCGTAAGAGCCATGTATGAGTCCTACAACATCGCTCACCCCATATATTTCTGGCATATTTATCTATTCTTCTACTGCAGACGTATCTGGCTATCGCTTCCCTTCTCTCGGGCCCATCCTGTATCTTCAGTGGTGGATGACATTTGCTACAGCAGGGAACACTTCCAGGGTGTCTTCCTGTACTTCCATCTGTTCCCTCTCTGGTGTCTCCATCTACGGGTCCTCCATCTCCGTTGGGGCGATTGGTCATTATGGCGACTGACTGCCCGTCTCCTTCTGGTGGCTCATATTTCTCAACCCCTTCCTGCTTCTTATGGGCCTATGAGAACGAAAGTATACTGTCCTGTGATAATCTTCAGCTTCGCTGGGAGTACTTCAGGTTTGGATCTGGTAGTCTCATCTTCATCCAGGGAAAGTGGATCTTCCGTGTAACCCCTCAGGCCTGTACTCTGGAAAAATCCATATTTTTGCTATTCTTTGTAATGAATTGACCATCTATTCTTGCTGCCCTCTGTATTAGATCCCGGACTCTATGACGTAGCAACTTCACTGCTATGTTTGCATTAAGCAATGTCATATTTATTTTGTTATTTTAAGCACAGTGAGATTAAGTGATTTGCCCAGAATCCCAGGATGTTGAGCCGAGACTCGCTTCTGGTTCTCAGTTCCAAAGTCAGCCCATCCTCTCCCGCCACACCTCACACTCTTCACCTATCAAGTCCAACAAAGCTCACACCGTACAACCACCCCTTCCCCCATACTCCCTGAAAGTCGCGCAAGCAGTTGATACAAATTGTAACACTTCAATGTCTTTGTCACTGGTGTGAAGCGGTGCATGAATGATGAAACCAGACCACCCAGAACCGTGCTCTAGGCCTTGTGAGGGACCGGCTCAGCGCTACATAAACAGTACAATTCAGTACAATTGTTTTCCAAAGCCCACTCTACATTTTATGAATTCTCACATTGAGTCCCAAATCCTAACTGCTTTTATGCTTTAATTTATCTTATCGGTAGGCCAATTATATTGAATGTGCATTGCATTTTAGTAGCAATCTGCAGCTCATGCGTCCCTGAAAGGGATTCTCGGGTCCAGCCTATGTTTCATGCACTCCTGTATTTTAATTTGGAGCTTAGACTCTAGCCCAAATTCCATGTATTATACTCACAAATTGCACTGATGAATTGAAACACAAATGATCAAAGACTGAAATCTGAGTGTTTAAATGAAAGAGGAAAATATATTTGGTCATTGTCGTAGAAAGAATGCTCAGCTTTTTGCTTACAAAATATCTATTCTTACCCAGAGCAGACTTGAGCCTACATACTGTACTTCTTCCCAGGAGAGAATGCCTGGAAGGGACTGAGCATTTCTTTAAAAATATCCTCTCCATCATCCTACTGTCAGGAATGTTAAGAGGGGCCAAGCATCAACATGGGGGTACCTTGCCCAGCTGTGGCCCCCATAGCTGTGGCCCCCATGGCTGTGGCCCCGTGAAAACCCTACCTTTGAGATCTGAATTTCCCATTGATCTGCAACCTCAAGACCTGTTCTTGTGTTAGTCAGAACAGTACCCCAATCTCAGAAGCTCCCCCTCTCCCTGGCTTGTTGGGACATCTATGATCCTAAACCAGACGAGCGGCGTAAACAAATGAGGCAGGTTCCTATGATCTGGTAGATGGTCCATACCCCACCAAGTTTATGAGACATTGTAGATGACAGTGTGCCTCATGAGAGTTGAGAATGGAATGAACTTCATATTCAGACACCTCACTGTCAGTGACTGGGGCAGGAGGTGGAACAGAACAGAGTGGCAAGAAGGGAGCGGGTTCTAACTAGTAAACATGGAACACTGGGTGTATGTACCAATGCATGAGTAGTAAGAGTTGTACTGTTACTGAACTGATAACCTGTGAAATTGAGAAGGGAGCAGCAAAGCTAGGCTTCAACTTCACAGGGTATCCTCGAAGATGTAGCTGATGGGTGGAGATCCATACAGAATGTCCCACTTTAGAAGGTCACTGATGTCGATCAACATAATGCTTGTAAGTTCTTTGGCTGCATTCGGGTGTTGTTGAATGTTTAGGGGTTGTATAATGTTCTTTTGTACCTAATACATTGATGAAAACAGACCTTTTCTGGAGGGAACTGGGCTCCAGGATTCCTGAATGGGTAACATGCAAGGGTAAAATCCATAAAGACAATACAATGGTGATGATTTCAAGGAACTATTTAGTGAGTTGTTCTAAATTAATCCAGCAAAGGGAATTCACCTGCTCCACTCCTCCTGGTACTGGGTCACACTGTATCCAAGATACTGTCCTGTGGCCTGGTTCACTCTTTCCTCAGAGGGAGGATGAGAGCTGCTGAATTTATGTGACTTTAATTGTAAGAGGTTTATTGAAGCAGACCTGAATTTAGAAGTAAATTCTGTCCCTTGGTCTGACATGATATCCGTTCAGACAAACTATCTCCTGTATGAAGATTTTAGCCAAACTTGTGCTGCGGCGAGAGATGCTATAGGTATGAAATGCCCCATCTTAGTGAGTGAGTCAGTTACCAACCAAAAAGCTGTAAATGTGTTGAGGGTGGTACGTCCACAAAGAAATCCGCAGATATGGCTGACCATGGCAGAGAGGGCAGAGAACGTAAAGGGCGTACAGGTTGTTCGTAAACATTTTTCAAATGTAAACAAGCAACACATTGGCAATGTACTTGTGGATAGATTTTAGCATTTTTGGCCACCAGAATGAACATGCAATGAATTTTTCAGTGCATCTATTCTCAGGATGGGTGGTTAAATGTGCATTGTGACAGAGTGGCAGAGTCTGATCTTACAGTTCCTTTATCAGTACAAAAAGTTTTTTTTCTCTTTAGAGGATGCATTGTTCACCGAGTCCTTGTCTCTGTGAACAGTGCAGTCTCCCAGGAAGACTGTGGGTGTGATAGGTCTAGTGTGCAGCACAGAAAGGACTTCAGGTGGAGATGATTCCTCAATGATTTTGCCATTCCTTGCTAAACTGTCTGCTTTACTGTGTATACTTCCTTTCATACAATTAATGTGAAAGTGGAAATAAGAAAAGAACAGCATCTATTGTGCATCTCTGTGATTTTTCCATGCCATTGACTTGAGAAAACCAAGGTTTTTATTATCTGTCTAAACTTCCACTTCATGGTTGGCTCCTTTGAAATTGTGTTTTTTATCTCCAAATGTACCTTTGATGGACAATAACTCTTTATTGTGTAGACAGTATAAATGTGTTCATTCTCTGATAAGATTAAAGAAAAATAGGCCTCTGACTGCAAGGCCCCTATCTGCTGGTCTCTTTGAGACAGGATAGGTCCACAGGTTTTTGAGGGGGCATCATTTTATATAATAAAAAGATAACCCCATGCATCCCTGATCCCTACGATCCTCCACACATATGTAATAACCACATTTACTTAGAATCCAGTTCTTGAGAAATAGAATAGGGGAACAGAAAGGGAGAAACACTGGAGTGCCAGCTGCATGGAGCTCACTTTCACCACCTGTAAACAAAAGGCATACAGATTCAAAGTTTAAAAACACACTAGAAAATGAGCAAGTCAAAACCATAAGTCATTGGCTGTTCCTTTCACCACCTGAGGGTAAAGAGACAGTTTTTCCAACAGGATGAATCTGGAGATTCTAAGATTAAAGGACCTGAATGAGGAACAGAGAGAACTAGGTCGCAACAGCACAATGACTCCTGCATTGCAAAGCTACACACAAGAACACAAGAACATAACAAAGGTGCACACGGGAGATCAATTGACCAACCTATGCACCATTACCAAGCAAGGACTGATTTAGAATGCAGCCCTTAAATACTGTTCCGCCTAGCATGACCTGGAACAGGAACCTTGTTGTCGCCTCGATTTGGTCTGACCAATATACCGTACACTGGAATCCCTTCCAACTTGACCCCTTCCAACTCGACCCTTGACCCTCAGGTAGGTCGCTCCCCCGCCGCTGCAGCTCCACCTGCCCAGACCCTTGCCACCTGTGTGTAGGTCTTGACTCCACTCTGCGTCTTGCATCCGTTCTGCCGCTCTCTCTCTTGTTGCCTTCTTTCTCCTACTACCGTGTACTCTCTTGCTGCCTCTTCCATCTTGTTGCCTGATCTCTCTTGTTGCTGCCTTTCCTTCTCCTGTTGCCATTTCTCTCCTGTTGCCTTCTTGTATCTCGCGGCCTCTCCTTCTCCTGTTGCCGTTTCTCTCCTGTTGCCTTCTTGTATCTCGCTGCCTCTCCTCCTGTTGCTGTTTCTTTCCTGTTGCCTACTTGTATCTCGCTGCCTCTCCTTCTCCTGTTGCCGTTTCTCTCCTGTTGCCTTCTTGTATCTCGCTGCCTCTCCTTCTCCTGTTGCCTTCTTGTATCTCACTGCCTTTCCTTCTCCTGTTGCCGTTTCTCTCCTGTTGCCTTCTTGTATCTCGCTGCCTCTCCTTCTCCTGTTGCCTTCTTGTATCTCGCGGCCTCTCCTTCTCCTGTTGCCGTTTCTCTCCTGTTGCCTTCTTGTATCTCGCTGCCTCTCCTTCTCCTGTTGCCGTTTCGATCCTGTTGCCTTCTTGTATCTCGCTGTCTCTCCTTCTCCTGTTGCCTTTTCTCTCCTGTTGCCTTCTTGTATCTCACTGCCTTTCCTTCTCCTGTTGCTGTTTTCTCTCTTGTTGCCAATATCTATCTTGTTGCCTTAATCTCTCTTTGCCTTTTCTATATTGCTGCCTTTTCTATCTTGTTGCCTTAATCTCTCTTTGCCTTCTCTATATTATTGCCTTTTTTCGCCTGTTGCTGTCTTCCCCCTAGTTGCCTGTTTTGCGCTCTCCCGCCTTCCCACCTTCCCATTCTCCCGCTCTCCCGCCTCCCACTTTCCTGCCGCTGCCCCCGTGTGGCCCCGCCCCCCCTGCTTCCATTCGTTGTCCCACCTCCCGCCTCCCAGCTGACCCCTCCTCCTCCCCTTCCCTTTTATGGAAGCCGCTGGCGCGCCAAAGGCAAGCCCGTCTGCGTCCCTCCGCGCCTGGACCGCGCCCAGCGCCAGAACCCCTGGCCCCCACCGCACTCAAAATACCCATCTTAGATACGACGCCGCCTCCCTCAATGCCCTCAACCCCGGACGCACAGCCTCCTGCTACCAAGCCAGCCCCAAACGTACTCATGGACCCTTCGCCTGTCAAGCCTGCAAGTACACAATCCACCGCGCCTGCATTCCTTCCACCGGCCCACGCTCCAACAACCACCTCAAGTGCATCCTCCTCAACACACGCTCCGTCCACAAGCACGCCATCGAACTATGGGACCTCCTGGACACAACAGCACCTGACGTCGCCTTCATCACAGAGACCTGGATGAACGCCTCTTCGGCTCCCGACATCGCCTTAGCCATCCCAGACGGCTACTAGATCGCCAGGAAAGACCGCGCAAAACAAATCGGGGGAGGAATCGCCATCATCTACAAGAGCTCCATCAACGTCACGACCTCCACCGAAGACACCCTCCTCGCCGCCGAACACATGCACTTCCAGATCCACACCGACCCCAGAACCACCCTCAGCGGCACTCTCGTCTACAGGCCCCCCGGCCCTCGCGCCCCATTCAGCGAATCCATCACTGACTTCATCACCCCGCACGCCCTAGCTTTGCCTGACTACATCCTCCTCGGGGACCTGAACTTCCACCTGGAGAAGAACAACGACACCAACACCGCCACCCTGCTCGACAACCTCGCCAACCTTGGACTCAAGCAACTGGTGAACACCCCCACCCACACTGCCGGCCACACGCTCGACCCCATCTTCTCCACCAGCAACCATGTATCCTTCAGCCACGCCTCTGAGATACACTGGACCGACCACAGATGTGTCCACTTCACCTTCAAACGCGGGACCCACCACCTTCGCACACAACCAATCACCCGCAGACCCTGGAACAAAATCTCCACAGAACAGCTACCCTCCACTCTAAACCATAACCAACCAGCCATCACCACCGACGCCAACAACGCAGCCCTCAGCCTCACACAGTGGATCACCAACTGCACCGACAACCTCGCCCCTCTCAGAAGCCACCCAACAGAGACCAACATCAGGAAACCTCCTTGGTTCACAGACGCCCTGAAAGAATCCAAGAAAACCTGCCGTTCCCTCGAAAAAACCTGGCGCAAAGAACACACTGCAGAAAACATGTCAGCCCTCAAGACCGCCACCCGTGAACACCACCAGCTGATCCGCTCCACCAAAAGAACATCTTTCAAAGAGAGACTGGACAACAACACTCACAACAGCAAAGAACTCTTCAACATCGTCAAAGAGCTCTCCAATCCCAACGTCAGCTCCAACACCATCACGCCCTCACAAGAAGTCTGCAACTCCCTCGCTACTTTCTTCTATCGAAAGATCACCGACCTACACGACAGCTTCGGACCCCAGATCACGCCGACCACCACTGAACCAACAGCCCCAGCCATTACCCTCAACGCTTGGACCCCCATCAGCTCCGAAGAGACTAGAATCACCATGAACACCATCCACTCCGGCTCCTCTTTGGACCCTTGCCCCCATCACATCTTCAACAAAGCCGACGCCATCAACGCCCCCTTCCTCCAGAGCATCATCAACAGCTCGTTCGCTTCTGCCACCTTCCCCGAGAGCTGGAAACATGCGGAAGTCAACGCCCTCCTGAAAAAACCTACGGCAGACCCCAACGACCTGAAGAACTTCCGCCCCATCTCGCTCCTCCCCTTCCCGGCCAAGGTAACTGAGAAGGCCGTCAACAAGCAACTGAACAACTTCCTCGAAGACAACAACCTGCTCGACCCCTCCCAATCTGGTTTTCGGGCCAACCACAGCACGGATACCGCCCTCATCCTCCTAGACCTCTTGGATGCCTTTCGATACCATGTGCCACCGCACCCTAATAACCCGCCTCCGCTCCACTGGTATCCAAGGACAGGCCCTGGACTGGATAATCTCGTTCCTCTCTGACCGAACCCAAAGAGTCTTCCTCCCGCCCTTCCGCTCAGAACCCACCGAGATCATCTGCGGCGTTCCACAAGGCTCCTCGTTCAGCCCTACCCTCTTCAATATCTGCATGAGCCCCCTCGCCAACATCGCTCGCAAACACAATATCAACATCATCTCCTATGCCGAAGACACCCAGCTGATACTCTCCCTCACCAAAGACCCAGCCACCGCCAAAACCAACCTACAGGAAGGAATGAAAGACGTCGCGGAATGGATGAAGCTCAGCCGCCTGAGGCTGAACTCAGACAAGATGGAGGTCCTCATCCTCGGAAACTCCCCGTCTGCCTGGGACGACTCTTGGTGGCCCACGGCCCTGGGCACCACACTAACCCCTTCAGACCACGCACGCAACCTCAGATTCATCCTGGACCCCCTCCTCACCATGACCAAGCAGGTCAACGCTGTCTCGTCATCTTGCTTCCACACCCTTCGCATGCTCCGAAAGAACTTCTGCTGGATCCCCGCCAACACCAGAAAAACAGTTACCCACGCCCTCGTCACAAGCCGCCTGGACTACGGAAACACCCTATATGCAGGAACCACCGCAAAACTACAGAAACGTCTTCAGCGCATACAGAACGCCTCCGCATGCCTCATCCTCGACGTACCACGCCACAGCCACATATCCGCCCACCTGAAACACCTGCACTGGCTCCCTGTCAACCAAAGGATCACCTTCAGGCTCCTTACCCACGCACACAAAGCCCTCCACAAAAAGGGCCCTGAATACCTCAACAGTCACCTCGCTTTCTACACGCCCACCCGCCAACTCCGCTCAACCAGCCTCGCTTTCGCCGCCGTCCCTCGCATCCGCAGAACCACTGCTGGAGGCAAATCCTTCTCCTACCTGGCAGCCAAGACATAGAACTCCCTTCCAGTTCACCTCAGAACTACCCAGGACCACCTCACCTTCAGGAAGCTCCTCAAGACCTGGCTCTTCGAGCAGCAGTAACCCCCCAGCACCTTGAGACCCTCACGGGTGAGTAGCGCGCTCTATAAATGCCTTGATTGATTGATTGAACTTAGAATGGGTAAAATGCCAATACTCGCGTCCACAACTCCCAAACCTCCATTTACCCAACAGCCACAGGCGCCATACCACCCTTTGGTTTTTAAATCTCCCATGGCTCTCCAACCCCCTGAGATCTGCTCTCGAGTAAGTCCTGACACTAGCTCTTTTAGGCAGGTCTGCACTCATCTGACTTTTTGTGCAGTGCTTTACATAGATTCCTTCCCTGGGGCTGACTGGCAGGCCTCCAGCCAATTCATAGTGGTATGTGCATTCTGTGGTGCAGTCAGGGAGGGAACACCACACCTGGGTCCCTTCCCAAGGTGTGGAGCTCTTCGTCTTCGGACTTTATTGGGAGAGGCCACTGAACCAACTGACCCCACTTGACCAGTGTAGAAGAGGTGGTGTCAGTCATGAAATGAATGCCAATTAAGGTTAACAAGAGATATCAGCTGATAATATTTTGTTTGTCCTTTTATACCCGTGCTGTGGCCCTTGTTACTCCTGGTCTTGGGAGTGAGAGGAACTGAAGGTGAACTGTGTTTAAGGGCTTAGTTTTCTTGCGGTAGTTTCCACTCCTGGCTGTTCCTCTTGCCCTTCAGCAGCAAACAGAAGGATGTTGAGGAACTAAGAGCAGGACCTTGGGTTAACCTTCTGAGGTCTGCAAGGGGCAATTCAGCTAACCACTGCATTTTGGTGAATCAGCGTACAAGGATCCATCCTTTTTTGTGTGTCTGTTGTCCTTTGCTTCTGGGTCCTTGCTGTCCAAGTGGCCTCTATGAGGTCTTGGCTTTTGGAAGAACTGACACACGCCCAGGGAGTGATGCTGCAAATGTAGAACACTAGCGTGGAGCTCCCTAAAGGATCCCAACTCTAACTGCACCAGGTGTCGATGGTTCTATAATAAGTGTGAATAATAGCGGTGAAAGAGAGGATCTCTGTAGCGTGCCTCACCATTAACTCTGACCAAGGGTAGGCGTAGTGAGTGCCGACAAAACGGATAAAATAGGGCCTAAAATTCATTTTAGGTAGTACCTGATGCGTCAATGACCCCAACGCACTGTATCAAAAGACTTTTGTGGATCCGGGGAGAGTAAGGCTATGGGTCCACCAAGTTCCCTCACTCAGGAAAGTATGGTATGCAGGCGCCAGAGGCAATGTTGTGTACTCCTGCCGGCATGAAGCTGTTTTCTTCCTTGTGTATAACCATGTGCATTACACTGTGCAGTCTCAAAGCAGTATCTTAGCAAGGGTTCTAGATTTTATATTAATTTTGGGAAGTCAGGCAATATGAAGTGCAGAATTCTGGGGACTTCTGCAATAATTGCCCCTCGCAGATATTATGGTAATATTAGCTTCTCATAAGCCTCTTCAAACAGCGCTTTCAATTGTGATGTCACCAGGGAGGTGTATTTCTCGAAGAATTCTAACTGGTATCCATTGGGTCCTGGTGTTTTCTCAGGGGCCTTTGCGGCCCATTTGATCTCTTCCTCAGTAGTAGGAAGATCAAGCTTTTTCTATCCTCCCTCTACAGTTTCCGCAGTCAGAGAGCCCTAATAATGGGGTTCTGAAATTCATCATGGGGAGATAGGACATATATGTACAACATTCTATAATAGGAAACAAACACCTTTTCAATTTCAAGCAACACCCACAAAATATGCTGCTCTCTGCTGATGACGAGCAAAACCCCAGAAACACGTGTCCAGAGATACACAGCACTTGCTGCACTGACTAAGGGGAAAGACTTTGATTACTTTTGTTAATGTAAAACTAATCTGACTGCATTTACCAAGATGCATTGGGGCTAACTTTTTGCTGGAGTGTGAGGCAGGGTGCTCCCTTTTTTTGCACCTTTGCAATTTCTACCGAGGCTGTACACAATTTGCATGCATCTTCCCATCTAGATGGGCGGTCACGGCTCGCAGGAATTCCTGAGGAGCGGTGTTGCGCGCAGAGGAGGGAGGGTAACTAATACATTTACTTTTATTAACATAACATTTAAAAAAACATACCTCCTCCACCGCGCGCGTTCCTCTCTCCCGCATCGTTGCTGTAAGCAGGCACAGGCTCCCAGCCTGCCCTGCGGCCAATCCTGAAGCTGCTCAAAGCAGCGTTAGGATTGGCTGGGAGTGCCCTGGCGGTGTTTCTGGGCTGGAGAGAGCCCTGTGTGCATGTGTCTTTGACCGGTCCAAGACGGCCGGCCAAACACATATACACTCTGAGGGGAGTACACAGTGCACTTCCCCCTGCTTGTCACCGACAATGCCCCGCCCCTTTCACAAGGAAGGGATAATAAATAGTTTATTATCCCTTCCTTGTGAAAGAATTTGGCTCCGCCCTTATGGAGGAGCTGCCCCTGTAGATGGGACAATTCACGAGACATAGGGCCTGATTTAGATTTCAGCTGTCGGATATTCTGTCCGCCGAAATATAAATCCCATTGTAAATAATGGGATTTATATTTTGGCGGACAGGATATCTGTCATCATTGTGACAGAGTAAACAGTCCGCCAAAATCTAAATCAGGTCCATAATCTTTAATTGCCGGCCAATACAGAAGTTTCCCCGCCTTGACGTCCATTTAAAATATTCTACTTCATTAGTATAACCAGCCATTCAGCGCCGTATTGAGCAACTTTTGTTTGCCAGAGAAGACAATCCCTATCTGTAATTAAAAAGCCTGGCACTCCCTCCCCAAATGGACAATTTCTTTCATCATCTTAAAGCCACCAGGTGTTCATTCACAATACCGCTGGTGCACTCTGCCATCGACGATAGAAGGTTGACTGGATAAGTGAGTGACCTGAGAGCCCCATGGGAAGTATGACGCAGGAGGTCACTGTGTGACGCTTCATAGCCGGTATACAAACGTAATCTATTTGAGAATGCATGGAACATGCAAAGCAATGGTATGTAAATTGCTTAGTCGTCGCATGGTGGCAACAAGTCCCATTGGGGTGATCCACAGAGAGCAATGAGCAGCATGATGAGTTGCAGGGGCACCACTTGTAAAAAGAGTCCACACCACATTAAAGTCTCCTTCCATTACTGTCATACCTGATGGGGAGTCCCCCAAAAGAGGAGTCAATGCAAGCATCTTAGCCTTGGTAAAAAAAAGGGGGGGGGGCAGGGTTGTCCTTCAGCGTCCTTCTCATGGCCACAAAGCTCTAGATTGGTAGATTCTACCTTTCACACCTCAGGTTAGACACTTCAGTTAATCATCTAGGGAAACAGTTCATCCTCTGGGGGGTCAAAATATGCACCTCGACCTCTGTGACGTGGTCATCTACCTGTTCTAGATTCTGTGGGAGAAGTGTCACATCACACCCCACTGCGCTGATTTAGGTCTCCGATGCCTTTCCCGTGTAAGCAATTGCTCATACAATAACTTCTGTGGAGCTTTTATCACAAGGACCTGTGCTTGGAGTGTGCTGACGAAAAGCCTCCGCGGGTCCTGTTTTCCTGCCTGTGGCTCAGGGGGCCTTGATTTTTGTGATTTTGTCCAATTTGAATTGTCTCAACATGGACCTATTTTTTGTCATCTCTGATGCACCAGACAGGTGTAAGTGCATAAATGAAGGTACCCAAGGAGGTTGCAATCCATCCAGCCAAGGAAGAGAGGGGACCAGTAAGCCGGCACCAACCACCATAGACACCAATGGAGCCTACCAGCTGTGGATAGCAGGGCGGGAGGAGTGGCTCACAATGATGTCCATAGGCTTCCAGCTAGATGCGGCCTCTAAATGGCGAGCAGTTCAGCGACTCACACCAAGGTAATTGTGTCCACGGAGGCCCAGGCTTCCAGGCCCCCCTTAAACTTGAAGCCCAGCGGTGAGAGCCTGCTGAAGCACATAACAGGCAGACAGTCCAACACTTCTCAGGCACAGGTCTTGGCCTCACTTAGGGTCCTTCACCATTGTCCGTGCAGTGGTTTCATGTACCATTGCAGACCATGGGGCCCACAAATGGGAGGCCCATGGCCCTGCCCTCTCACGGCCCCTAGGGAGCCAATCAAGTCAGGTCCCTGATCATCCTACGCATCCTCCCTGGTGACGCCCACCTCAAGGCCACAACAGCCAACGGGCCCAGGACGCCCAGGTCAAATTGAGCAAACCAGGACTCCCTCAGCCTAGCCCCGGTGGTCCAGTCACTGCTCCACCTCCTCCTCCATGACCTTGGATTAGCGTCCCCTTCAAGGGGGCAGCAGCATCCCAGAGTCCACCGCTACCATCAGCAGCTCCATGAGAACCATCCCAGGCAAGAGCATCCCATGCCCACATTCCTGTCCTCCGCAGCTCAGGACCCAGCCACTGCTGCGGACTGCACATCACCGCCTCCACCACACAAGTGATACTGCCCCTGTCCTGAGTCTTCCCTGCCATCAGTGGAAGCAGGAATGCTTCATTGTTAAGGGGCTAAGGAGGGGTGTAACAAATGATTAATCTCCCAGGGATGATTTCAAGGAAACACGTCTGCCATCTTGCAAGCTCTTGCTACGCCCTCCCTCAGGGTTATTTATATTTCATACCATGTTTTATGGTATTCCACTGTTATATTTAAATAGCGGCTATTTTGTACCATTGCCAGTATACATCATTTGTCTATGAAGAGTTAAGATAGTTAAGCATGTATAAGAGTAACCACGTTTTACTATTAAATGTATGTAAACGGACCTGTCTTAAAAAGTGCTGCTGTTGTATAGACTGTTGTATTTTCTATGACAGTTTATGACATGTTATAAATAGCGAACTATGACCTCTGGAGTAGGAGGAGCTTGTGAACAGGGAAGGCATACCCTCTGCTTAGTGCTATGCCAACCAGTAAAGATTTACAAAATGTCAGGAAGGCGTGAATATCGCTCTGGGCTTAGGCTGAACTGCACTGTGTGTTGTGTCATCAGTTTCTTCTGCCATCTGTCGAAGACTCACATCTTGCTTATTCCCTCACAGGGTGGCAAGTACGCTCAAGAGAGCGTTTGGATTGCTGATGAAGTATATGGGAGGCCCCCTGGAGACAGACACGTGCCAGCTCTGCGAAAACGCCTTCTGCCAGGAGTGCGGACTTGTGCTCCATTCTGATGGACTCCCAGATGGCCTGGATGTCGAGAGTACAAGAGCCCGGCGGGGCTCTTCGAGGAAAGTGAGGCAACGCAGTCTCACGTCCAGCAATCGAGGCAGTGGGAAAGGCGTGCCCAAAACCAGTAATCCGTCATCCCAATCGATCCATCGTTCAGTACCAATGAGCTCCTCCGATGAATCAATATACGGATCTTCGCTTCGCTCTGCTTACCCGAGGAAAAGGAGCATCCTGGTTGACTGCCGGGACAGGGCTTGTCCCAGGAACTGCTGCTGCTTTGGAACCAGTGCATGGAAACGGTCTTGCGGAATGGCCACCTCTCGCCCATCAGATAAGCCAATGAGAGAGCGGCGATCCAGAGGCAGGAAAAGGTACCAAACAGACAGCTTGCAGGTTTCCAGGTGTCCAAGGAGCACCACCAATCAGAAGAGGAACAGTGACACCAGCTACCTGTCCAGCTCAACCTCTTCCTCATACAGGATGATACCATCTCAGCAAAGCTTGCCTACAGATGCATCCAGCCGACGGCTTTTACTGCCGGGTGACACATCAGGATGGCTCTCCAGTAGTTCTGATGATGACTTGATTCAGTCATGCCACAGTGGCCATACAACTACATACTCTGGGAGGTCCACACCACATTCTGGCACATCTTTGTATTCTGATATATCAAGCATGGAAAGTGCACGGCCATTGGAGTCGAAACCTGCGGTCCCTATATCCTCACTCTGTAATGATGAGGCATTTTCTCCCTCCGGTGTTTCACGAACCCTTCCTCCATATGCCAGGAAAATATCATTTCCACAGATCATCGACATTCCAGACAGTGAAGAGGACTCTTCCCGTGTTTCCCATTTCAGTTGCCTGCTCCAAGAAGCTCAGTCAACCAGAATTGCACATCTGCTGAGACAAAGAGTTCTACACCCTCTGTATGGCTTTCCCAAACCTGTAGCAAAGTCACAAAAATGGGCAGAGGAAAAGCAAAAAACGAATGAAAAGAAAATAGGCCAATGCCCTGGGAAATTTGTGCCTAAAATTCAGATTAATGACAACATCTTGACTCAACCAATGAAGAAGGTTTAAGGAGTGACCCCAGCATGGAGACATCATTTCTTAGTGACGCAATAAAGGAAAGGCTGGAGTTGCACCTCAACAACAAGGCCTTACAGAATGTCTGTGGTTTGCTAACCACTGTCCAGAAATCTCAGGAAATGTTCATGCCTTTAGCCCCCAAACCTATTAAGCCCACACCATGTACAAAGCATGTCAAAACAGTGCTTGCAGCTCTCGAGGGCTCGAAGCCCAGCAACTTCTTGAGGCACACCTCCAGAAGAAGGTCCAGAAGCATCATTCTACACTTCTTGGAAAAATATCAGAATCTGCGCAAGAGGTTCTTCCTTCAGGGTCCCCAAGACCAGACCATGAGAGCTTAAAGGACACTGCTGAGATGAACGAAGGGCCACCCATAAAAATCACAACTCATGTTTTCTTGGCAAACTCTCACCTTCCAAAATGTGTTTTCAAGGGCCAAGGAATTAAAAGGCCAAGAGTAGGAAACATGCCATCCTTAAGTCACGACGTCATGCGCAGCCTAGAACAGAACCTGAGCTGCAAACACCATGTGCTTTTTAGTGGGCCTTCCCCCCACCCCACAAATTCACAGCCTTCTCTGCCGGTCGAGTCTGGAACATCCTCCATTATGCTGAAGAAGAAAGAAGCAGATTTTTTAGAGTCCAAAACAAGACATAGCAGGGAATTATGTGGCCAAAAAAAGCTGCTGCTTGCCAAGGGGACACTGCCAGTCAAGCGAAAGCAGTCATTCTCTGTTGCATCGCCTCGTCCTCCCAAAATGCAACAAAAGCAAGGAGTGAAAACATCACTGTGGCCAAGAGAGCAGAAACATGCATCCTCTGTGCCTAAAACCACATCAAGTACAAGTTCACTAGGGAGTAAACCCCGTGTAGCAAATGGAGGCAGTAAGAGGAGGAGGAGGAGGAGGAGGAGGAAGTGTCATCCAGCTGTGACTAAAAGGTCTCAGCAGATGTTAATTAAAGGATTGGATCCATGCTCGCCCAAACCTCTCATCACAGTGAGCAAGTGCCTGCTTCCCAGGCCATGCCCTAGTCAAGAGAAGATTAGAAATGTACAGACGGATGGCTTGGAACCATGCTCGCCCAAACCTCTCATCACAGGGAGCAAGTGCCTGCTTCCCAGGCCATGCCCTAGTCAAGAGAATATTAGATATGTACAGACGAATGGCTTGGAACCATGCTCGCCCAAACCTCTCATCACAGGGAGCAAGTGCCTGCTTGCCAGGCCATGCCCTAGTCAAGAGAATATTAGATATGTACAGACGGATAACAAAGACACCCATGCCAAGTTGCCCTCTAAGCCTCACATGAGCTACAAACAATACTACTCCAAGATGGCTGCCAAAGAGACACAAATGTTCATGGAGAGTGAATCAGGAACAACCACAAGGATCGTCAACTGTACGTACAGTCCATTAGTTCAACCTAATGCCATGCAGGATTTGGAACTAGACAACACCAGAAAGACTCTGATACATGAGCAGCGTTTCACAGCGAAACCTGAGATGCCTCGGGGGGCCTTCATGCCTTCAGTCCCACTGGAAAGGCCACCAGCAGAGAGTTCAAAGAAGAAAGAAAATATGCACATTAATCTGGTAGATGTCACACTTTTAAATGAGAATTGTAAACACTTATTAGAACTACACATAACGAGGAACGATACGGAGGAAAATCATGAATGCCCAAGCAGCATAAGCAGTAAAACTGTAGACAAACTCATGGCCCATATGCCAAAGGTTAGTGCAACTAGCCAATGTCAAACGCAGCCAACAAACCGCAATTTGCATACATCAGTGATTAGCATACGATCAGACATATATCAGAAGGACGCTAATCAAGAAACTCGTAGCCTACAATATAATGACTACAAAAAGAGTAACACCAAAGATTTGCTTCGTCCACCACCTCCCGCGGAGGTGACTGCCAACACTGAGCTCTCTGAGGTTGAAAGTGATTTTCTCATGCTCACACAGAGGGCCCTTCTCGAGCAGCACATCCAGATGAAGACGATGCACTCTGGATGGGGTTTGCCAACTCTTTTGCGAAGTTCTCTCCAAGCAGTCATGGCTTCATCTCCTGAATGTAGTAGCATTGAGGCATGTCCACAGCCTGAAGATGAAATTGTTATGATTGGAGAAGAAGCATTCTTCAGTCCTGAAACAACTAGAAAGTGTGTTGAATCGCATGCCAAACAGCGATTAATGCTTCAGGATTTTGGACTTCCAAATACAGCAGAAGAATCTTTAGCAGAGTTGTTTCCACCCTCAACTTGCAATGAGGCATTGGCATCTCAAAAGGAAGCCACTGTTGATGTTCCACGATTACAAGCTTCTCCAGCATCGACCAAAGAGTCTGAAGCCAATGACAGTGCTCTTCTTGTATCCACATCTAAAAAACAGAAGGGTATGCCGTACAAGATACCCAAGGATGCACCTGTCCAAATCAAACCACCGATGTCCAAGAAAAAAAGTGTTCAGAAAAAAAGAGGACTACCACAAAAAATGGTGGACTTTTTTAAAGCTCTCATTGTTTGCAAACTACCCAGGAGTGAAGAAACAGTTGATTGTTATAGAATCAGCTCTGTCCTTGGTTGTCCATCTTTCTCTGTACAGATTGGAAAGGGCCATATTGAACTGTTCAACAGCAGTAAAGAGTTAACCATGTATTCCTCTGATCTCAGCAAGATAGCAAGAACCAGTTTCAGAGTGACAGATCTGCACAAGCACAATGACCTGTACTTACAACTAATAAAAAGATTATGTGAAACTGGACACAGAACAATTCACTCCTCGTTAATAGAGTCCTGGACTGTCTTCGGCACAAGTCACAAATTGTCTATTCGCACACCACCTGCAATATCTAAAACATGTCTAAGAAGATTTAGAAAACTGATGTTTTTCGTGGAACAAGATGCTATTGACTGCATAGAGAAGAACCTCCGGCACAAACATATCATGTCTAAATGGTGGTTTCCTAGCCCACATACAGATTCCGCATGTAAAATGTCACTTGCAAGGAAACCTGCGCAGCAACTGACACATCGTTGCAGAGTTGCCATTGAGTCCCCTTCAACAAAGATCCTTTCTGGGGACAGTCTACACCAACTAGAGCTCCAGATAGCCAAAAAATGTATAGAAGTGAGGCTAGGGGCTATACCTCTTGCGATGAAAATATCCTTAAAAGCGATGTATTCTGTGCAGAAGGTGCCCCTCCCCAAACAAACAACTGTTTGCAAATCTCCAAAATTTAGAAACAGTGCACCGATATTTGGAGAACAAAGGATCCTTGAGCCTATTGAGATGAACCTCAAGAAGAAATATCTTGCGAGTCTTTGGGGGCTGCCGTCTCTTTACGTAAACTCCTTGATGGAAAAGTGGCTACCACTTCCACCTAGTGCAGTCCATGTCGGTGGGATTAACACTGTGTCCAGCAAAGAAAAGCTATTCCTGAATGAGGAGATTAGGGAGTTGATAGAGTTGCATGTCAGGAAGAAGAGACTTCACCAGGAATTGGGTCTGCCTTTCAAACTCTGGAAGATTTTCAATTGGTTTACACCTCGGCCTTCAGCACTCTCTGGCCCCAAGAAGACCAAGGTAAACAGGGTTGTCCTGACAAAAAAGCCGATCTTTATAACCCAGAAGACACACCTTTGCCTTGATTATCACATCAAAAGAGTGCAAATGCAGCAGAGGAATGGGCTTCCTGAGAACATAATCCAGTCTTTAAAACACTTTATGCCCAGTGCACCTGAGATTCCTGAGTCTACCCCTCACTCTCCTATTGAGGAATGTAAAGGACCACTGCGTGACCCTGTGAAAGGGTTGAGTGAGACAAGGGATGCTACTACAAGAGCGTTGGTAGATGCATGGGACCCAAAGCAGCATAGCCAGTTCAGTAAACAAATGAGTTCCCCAAGAGAAACACTTAAAGAAAGCAAAAAAACTGAAATAATTTTTCTTCAACTACATTTGGTGCAGAAGTATATTGAAATCCACCTACAACAGTTCCCTTCTCGTGTCGTAAAGTCTTGGAATTCAGTACAGACTTCTGAGATTGATGAATTGGCAAAGACTGTTCTTTCTAGCCGGATTTCAAACTTGCCAAGACCCACACACCTTACATTTATAGAACCATTTGCCATAGAGCAAATCAATCAGAATTTGGTACACAAGCATTTGATGTTGATGTCGGCAATGGCTGAGTCTTCAAAGACCTTAGCGCCGCAAGCATGTACTTGGTCCACAACCCATACAAGACCCAAGCGGGCAGTCATGGAGTTTGTTGACATGCAAACATCATTCCTTGCAGGTGAAAAAAGGGATGCCCTAAAATGCCATGTTGACCCAGAGAGGCTGCAGTACGACCCTACACTGCCTTTTGCTAGCCAGAGAACCACAGTTCTTTCCCCAATGCCTGCAAAACTCACTGTAACAAAACCAAAGTTTCCCACTGAAGTTAACATTCGCCCAGTTGAATTGACATTCATAGAAAAGGCCACTGAAGAAAAACTGGTGTCAAGCTCAAGAAGCAGTCTTGCCTCCTGGGCATGTGGTCTTTCCATTGATAAGGAACTCAAGCCCCAAAAACTACAGATGAGCAAGCAAGAGTCTCCAAGCAGAGGTCGAGGCCCAATGTTTGTACTCGCCAAAAAGAGAAACACTAATATATTTAAAAAATGGACAAAACAGAGACGTGCTAGAGCCATGGAATCCAAGAAACACAATGTAGGAACCATTCGTCAGTGCAGTGTCCTAGACACACTCGCTATAGGTGCAAAATGGGTAGACCTGAACACGAATTTAGAGAACCCGCCCTCTCTCTGTGGCGTCCTGTCTCCGAGCACCAATCTCTTTCCTACAACAATCCACAAACCCTGTTCTAGAGGTCCACGGTTTAACCTTGATGGACCTTACATTGAGTTCTCAGCAATGGAAACGTCTTTTCTTGGGTGCAAAGTAAGAACTCACCTAGACTGGCATGTCAGGAAAAAGAGTTTGGAGCAAGAGTGCAGCCTCCCACAAGTAGTACAGAATTCTCTGCAAATGTTCATTCCACCAACTCAACATTTATTGAGATCGCCATACCACAGAGAGGCTAAGTTGAAAATCCTGCCGCTGATCTGGAAACTGGAATTCATTGATGAAGGAATAAAGGAGCAACTGGAGTTCCACATTCAGAGGTTGATTGTGCAGAAGAGATTTGGACTGTCCAGACACATCCAAGATGAATTGAAGCAGAGCCTTCTTTCCTTTCCCACCTCTGATGCGCAGACTTCGGATGACCAGGAATCTCTGGGATCTTTCTCCACGCGCTCAGAGGCGTCGCTCGCAACAAAAGGAAGTATTGCGGCTGAAGATAAACCACAGCGATTTACCGATGCTTATGCAACAACAGCATCTCAATTCAATAATCAGCTAGAACAGCACCTCCCCAGGAAATGCTTGGAAGTGAAGACAGGAGTGCTCCCCTTTTTGGCTGAGAGGTCTTTGAGAATTACCTCTTCTACCATGAAAACTAGTCTACCAAAACAAATCATCCAAAGCCCACACGTCAAGCCGAGGGCCACACTTGTGCCTTTTCTAGAGGCTGAGAATGTTCATCAAGTTGATATGAATATCAAACACAAACACTATATGTCGTTCCAAGTCTTGAAGTCTTTGGCATCTCCTTCAAGAAGACACCCTCTGACTTCTAATGAGAAAAGTGACCCGCCATTCCAACCACAGTCTGTCTTCAGACTCTGCTCTAAAAATGTGACCAAAATTCCTCCTCCAGTCAAACATGAGGACTCATTGTCTCCTGAAGAAGATTTGCACCATCCAAACTTACTATTTGGGAGGCCTGCCCTCAGGCTCACACCCCAAAAGGATAACCCAGGTGCAAGATGCAAATATCAACAGCAGATGGCCAAGCATTCAGATTCGTGGCAAGTTGATTTGTCATTGCCCAAACCGCTCGCCCAAATGTCCAGGGTTCAAAAGTATCAATATATGACCTGGAGACACAGAGACAGAAATGTGTCCCCTTCAGCTGCAAAAGCTAATCCTCTCTTAAGAAAGACACAGCACACTACATCCACTGAAAGGGAAGCACATTCCCTTGGTTCTTTGCATCAGAATTCCCCAAAGAGAGACGTTGTTTCTGGTGATAATGACTCTCTTCCTGATATTAATGACTTTCAAGATATAGCTAAGGCTATCGAGCTACACCTTCAGCAGAAATTGGTGCAATCGATGCTGCCTCATTTGCAAACCCCTGCTAGCAAGTCAGTTACATTTTCCACATTCACGAAATCTCCAACATCCCTAGAGGAAACACATCAAAAATGTTCAACAGTCTCCGATGCTATTGTAGCTTACTTCAAAACACCACAAAATATTTTAGAACTCATTTCTATTGTTAACTTTCACCTCAGAAAGAGGAATTTTGAAATCCCTTTTAATCCCCCTTGTCCTGTCCATGATTCCCCAAAATTGGAACCTCCTCATATTGATCATGATATCAATGCTGTGCTGGCTTCTGAGGACATCACACAACATGATACCCCAAAACAAAACTTGTTTGTATTGGAACAAATTCATAACATGAATCAAACCCCTATCAATACAGCTAAAGTGAATAAAAAACAGATCATGCATGATCTGGAGAATAAATTCAAACGCCAAATGCTTAGAAAGGCCTTTCCTTGGCCATCGCAAAGGCGGCAAGTTCTCACCTCCCAGTTCCCGCATCATAGTAGCCAAGGCTGTGGTTTGGGTTACTATAGCAGCATGATTGACACCCAAGGATTGGAACGTTCCAACCCTGCCTTGTTCCAATCACTGACCCCAAGGATGGTGCATAAAAAGAAGGTGAATTTCCAAAACAGTTTGGAGGATACACACTGGAGTGTGAGACGGGAGGTGGGGCTGGAAGCTGCCAGGATATCTTCCAGTGAAGGGTCTTCGCTATACACCGCAAGCCAAATGGCTAGTCCTAGGGCACCTTCTTTCTTGGTTCCAATAACCAGGACCAGTGTCTTTAATTGCTCTGATAATATAAAAAGAACTCTTGCTGCACACTTACAGCATAAAATTATTATGAATGCTCTCACACTTCCACTCTGTGTTATTAATTCTAGGAGCATTCACCAGGAGTTGCTTACCCACAGGAAAAGAGAAGCCACTCACCAAATCAGACCATATGGAGCCAGGCTAGGCCTGGAGACAGGGATTACATACAACTCCCTCGGACTAAACAGACTTGATCTGGTCAACGGAAATGAAAAACTTCTTATGCAGCTTCTAGATACTAATGAGAAAGAATTGAGAGAAGAAAAAAGGGAGATACTGACCATGAGGGACGTCAGCTCTCAGACTCTAGATGCGTGGGACCTACCCCTTGGGACATCAACGCCAATAAATACAGTAAGTGGTTATGAAAGAAATGTAGAACAAAAACCTTGTAACAGAATAGCTTCATTATTTCAGGCAAGCCATGGTGAAAACAGTCCAGCAATGCCTAAGCAAGCAGGCAAGGATATTCCAAACACCAGCACTGATGCCTCATCCAAAATGGCAGCTCGAAGAGCAAGCAAACGTGATTGCATTGCTTCTCCAGTACAAAGAAAAGCCACATTTCTGCAAAACTTGATGTCAAAACTCAAAAAAAGCATATTAAAATATGGACAAAGGAAAATAAAGACCAAAAAGGGTGGAGTTGAAGTACACAGACCGTCACGGGAGAGTGGGTTACCTTTAAAAAGAAACACAGCTCAAAACCCCACCAGCAAAGTGAGGGGAAAGGAGAAAGTAACAAAGAGAACCCCTAAAATACCAAAGGCCAACACAAAGACATCTAGCAAGATACGCCCTGTTCATTCCACACCTAAGCCTGGTAAGCCAATCAAGACCATATCATCACCATTTTCAATTGGAGACACAGCTTCAAGCGGCCAGAAGACAAGTGATAGAGAGACTCACAAGGCTGAAGATTTACTGGGACAAAATTTTAGAGTAGATCTGAAAGACATCCAGGATGGGAGAAAGTCACTGAAGGAAAGGAGAAAATCAGAGCATGTGGCATCCACACCTATTGTTAAAGAGGACACACACTCTACTAGGCACACATTGTATAAAGAAACCTCAAAGTCTACCCAGGAGTGGGAAGCAAACTGGGAACTAATGTCCGGCAGGACAGCAAGAATAAAACAATCCTCTTCGCCTGAGTGGAATGTGCAGCCTAGCACAGCTAGTACATCGGCTTCATGTGTGACAGTAGAGTATGGGCTTGATTCCACTAAGACTCACGGGGAATCAGGAGAAGTGATGAGCCTGGATGTCATTGCGCCAAGAGGAAGGCGACACAGAGGGGTGGAAACCCCCACTATCCAGGGCAATTCATCAACTGACAAAAGCACTAGCTTGATGAGTTACTACCTGGTGACTGGAAAGAGACATGCTGATAGGGGGCCAGGATATTCCTCCTTGTCCACAAAATCTTCAAGCAGCAGGCACAAAATGTTCTGCTGGAACATCAATGCTGAGGATCACATCTGAGATATGGATTCTGAACAACGCAGTCCCAGGAATACAGCTGAAGATTCAACAGCAGGGACCATCCCTAAAAGCAGATGTTTATATTTAGAATACTCTTGTTGATTTGCTAACGCAAGAATTAATAAATGAATAGTTCATATGCCGTCTGTGTTAAACATGCTGCGCTATCTGGGGGGGAGGAGAGGGGTAGTGAGCTTCCTGTTAGTGACACCTGGAAATGAAATTTTGACAGCAGAATAATGTTAGCAAAGTTCCATATTTCATACCTTTTAAACCCACCTGGTATTTGCATCTACCCGTTCAGCGTCCTGGACCTTCCATAAATACTGCCTTTTTCTATATAAGACCTATGCAATGCGTTAGACACTGAAAAGAGGCTTTGTCTTTCCTTGTCACCCACAGCATCAATTCCTAAGTAACCTCTTTCTGTCAGACCCCACTTTGTGGAAACAACTGGGGAAAGAGATTACAGCAAAGGGGAAAAGGGAAAAAGGTAATGACTCTCTTGTCAGACCCCGCCTACTAGATCACCTATTTTGACAAAAAAGTTATACCTTCACGTCTCGTCCACCCTGTCAATTAGACACAGGGAAAGAGGTTATGCTGATCCTATTAAACCCACTAGGTATACTGTTGAAAAAACTCTTCTCTAAAATTTACCTAGTAGAAAAGACATCATGTCCTGTAGAAAAAGAGGTTGTTCACTTCTTTTCATGGTGAAAGGAGATCACATCTTTCCTGTGTCGACTCCACTAATGCCAGTGCATAACTAAAAAGTTCTGCTCTTTCAGACCATCAAAATGGTAAAAGTGTTTAAGTTCCCCAGAAGATTTTCAACCTCCTATCAAATGCATGCTATCAATCAATCTATCAATCAAACATTTGTAAAGCGCGCTACTCACCCGCTAGGGTCTCGAGGCGCTGAAAGGGGGGTTGGAAAGGACTGCTACTGCTCGAATAACCAGGTCTTGAGGCATTACCTGAAGGTCAGTGACTGAATGAGAAAAAAGATCACCTACCACCTTTCAGACCCATAATATCTTACCTATTGGGTGACTAGTCGATGAGTGGACTGGGCGGATATGTATGAGTGGTTTGTGTCTGCATGTTCGTGGTTCAAGAGCTGCATAGGTCTCTCAAGTTTCCTTCTAGCTTGCCTGTAACAGAGTTCACTTACCTGACTAAGGGATCCCATGACAGGCTGGTGAAGAGGGAAGTCTATCGGGAGTCCTGGAAATGGAAGAAGGACACCATGAAAAAGAAGTAATTGAGATTTCCTTAGCTTTAGTAGGGAAGGGAAGTCTGGATTTTATGAAGAACACAGGCAAGTATTATGCATTCTTTTTTGCTTTAATTGTAATAGCAGCCGAGGACACAAGAACTACATTACCCAGAAACAGTAAGTAAAAGACAAACAATATAATAGCACAATAACTCCACCAACTCAATAATTATCTTGACTAAGAGAAACAAGCCCTCTTTAGACATTAGACATTATGATTGTAACATATGATTTATAATCATCAAAATAGAAAAGGCCAGAAAAAGATTGAAGAAGTCTTTAGCCCAATTCTTAAATGAGTGGATGGCAGATTTACAAAAATCTAAGGAAAGTCAGGAATCCAGAGGGTTCCTTTCAGAACATGTCTGGAAAAACTGGTGTCTAGTACCATCCATCGAAATAGCAGATGCACTTGAAAACGTCTTAGGTGGAGGAAGCTGTTGCCAGAGTTGGCACTACAAAAAACAAGCATGGGAGGGATAAAACAAAAAGTGGTGGGATAAGAGCCTGTGTGTCGTTAATACAACCAGACATCCATTCACTAAAGCTAGGGAAATCTCCATTTTATTACAATACCAGGGGCTTCTATTATGCTTGTTCAAAGCTTAGGCACAACAGTACTAGTCATATCAACAATTGGTTTACAATAATAGGTTTTGAAACAATTCTCATTTGCCTATCCACCAATCTGAGTATGTGCATAAGTCCAACACAAGCACAAAAAGCCTTTGAAACCATGACTGCTCTAGTGAAATGAGCTCCAAAATTGTTAATGCCAATACCCGCTAGGTTCATAACCCATTTGACCCAACGAGCTCAATTAGTGGAAGACACAGGTTTAAGAGGTTTTGGTAAAATAGCAGAAGTTGCACAGAGGAGGACATTCGCAGATCTGCTGTTGCCATCATGTAGGCTTTTAGACAATTTCCTACACATAATTGTGGTTGTGATGGAAAATATGGATCATGAACAGAAGATCAATTTGATTTTGTCCTTCTAGAAATCCGAAAACGTACCCCAGAAGAGGTTTACTGTACAGAAGAAATGTCTGAATCTCTGACATCTGATATATATTCCAGTGATACCAAGCAGAACAAAACTGTCAATTTTGCAGGCAAATTTGATTTTAAAAAAAGTTTGTCGTTACCCTGCACAGACAGAAACAATTGCAAAACTAAATTAACATCCCACATATGGTTACACTTTGGAAAAGGAGAATTACAAAATGTTACTCCCTTTAACAAACAACATATTAAATGATGGTCACCAACTGGTCTTCCATTTACTCGGACATGTTCCACTGAACATAGCTGATCTATATGTGTTAATCATTCTATAAGCCTTCCCTTGAGAGGCCAAGGAGGCTAGGAAATTAACAATTGAAGTCACATCACCTGAAACGGGATCTGAATCCCTCTCCATACACCAGCTTGTCCACAAAAGCCAGGCTTAACTTGTACTGTGTAGTTGTTGCCGGTGCCCAAGCCTGTTTAATGTATTGAGCAACAAAGCAAAAACAACAAGTGATGGACGGAATGCTGAACATTGTCAAACACTCACCCCCAGTCATAGATCTGGGTTTAATCCATCGTTTTTTTGCTCACCATGCCACCCCAGCTTGGACCCAGCCACATGCAAATCAGTCTTGACCCTGTTCCTCATGGGAACAGTCCAGACCGAACTGCTAAGCCAGGTCCTCACTGGACCGGAAACAAGCATCCTGGGACCGGTTTCGGGGTTTCACCCCTCATCAGCCAGGCTAGCAAGAATCCAGTGGCATAATGTATTGAGCAGCCTACAGCAAAGTACCTAGGGTTCTCCAGGCTGACCCAAAATCCTCAACCAGTTTCAGGGAGTTGTTGAGAATCATTTTGTGACAAAAACCTACAGGATTCAGAAGAAGATTGAGAAAAGATGGAAGAAGAATTGGGTAATTTATGGACAAATCTAGGACTGTGGGGCACCAAGGCTGTGCTTGCTAAAGAGGAGTTATCAACACTAGAGGGGTTTGTTAAACACGCACCTGTGCCAAGCCTCGAGCAATCATAATAAATGGAGGAAAAACATAGTATAAGTGATTGGGCCATACCTGAATGAAAACATCTGTTGCTAATGCCTGATGGTCTGGTTTCTAACTGTAAAAAGAGGAAGCTGTGGGTTTAGCTGGGATGCAAAGAGATATATCAGCACTGGACCAAACTTTGAAAAAATCTTGTCGAATAAAGAACAATGAAGATGCCAATTGCTGGAATCCTGACAATTTCTGGATTACCAATCAGCAAAAGTGTTAAGGTTCCCACAAAGGTATTCCACTTGAAGTGAAAGTTTCTGCTTGAGACAGAACTCTCAAAAATTCTTGGCTAATTCCACTAAGGGTTTGGACATTGTCCTTCCAGACAACGTACCGTACTGATGAAAGATTGCCCATTCATAACAGACTCAAACAACCTATTCTATTCTTGGCAGAGGTTTGAATTGTGAAAGAACCTGCAAGTAATTTCAAACAGTTTATGTGCTATAAAGATGCCCACATCTTGCACCCCAACCAGATCGCCCTGGCATTAAGTTCTAAAACAAGATCTGGAATGGTAGAAAATCCCAATCCTTTAGGTGATCTAGCCACTATTCCAGCTCTTCTCAAGATTCCAGATCTAAAAGAATTACTTCTGAGTAAAAAAGACCTTTGCAAAGCAGACCTGCTACAATATTACACACAAGGCCCTTAGAGCACAAACTACTCCCAGCTGTAAAGCAAAAGCTCCAGCCTTGAGAGAGCTTAAAGAGACATTGAATGGAGGAAGAGGTTATGGTTTTGCCCCCCTCCCAATCTAGTACTGGGACCTGAAGGATGAACTGGACAGAAAGAGCACAGTGTGCTGAACATTTTGGTGGTGGTCCCATCACCCTAGGACTACCAGAGGCTGAGTTATGGGTAAAAATGTGTTGTAAAAGGAATGCCCCGCAAAGCATTATGGGGGAGTTTCTCGAGTGAATATTGTAGTATCAGCTGTCCTGCTGAGCTGGAGAGAGCCGTGTTGGGGGTTGCCCTTGTGTCTTTTCTATTTAAAAGGCACCAGTTTGTATATTTTTCAACTGCAAAATTTGGGAATACTTTAGGAATGGGGCTGAAAATTTAACCAGTGCTCAAATAAAGCGCTCCAATCTTCCGGTCTAAATTCACGCTATATAACACTGCAAAAAATTCAGAATGAGCCCTAAAGTCCCAAAGAAGTAGAGTGCGCCTCTGAAGAGATATTTCCGCTAGGACCATTTTGAAGGCCCACAAGCAAATACAGGACAGTGCACGACAGTGAAGGGATTCAAAGGAAAGCTGATGTTAGGTTAAAAAGAATAACCTTATACCACCACTCACAGACAATAATATGCCCATCATTATGACCGGTCAGGGTTAATATGGTGGTAGTACTGCCAACAGGCTGGCGGTACATACCGCCATATTGTGAGATTGGCAGGTTGGCTGTAGCCAATCTGCCACTTCTTCACTCTTATCGCAATGGCGGTATGAGCCGCTGGGCCGGAGATGTCGTAAGTAGACTTAAGGGGAATTGCTTCCAGTTATCTGGTAGCATGATCCACTCCTAAAGGTATGTACTGATTCCCTGAACCTGTGGGTGGCTCAAGTGGACCCATAATGTCCACACCAACCCTTTCAAAGGGAACCCCCACCACAGGAATTGGAATGAGGTGGGGATTTGTGTGGCCACCTGCCTTGGCAGGTGACACAGGATTACAAAACTCCTTCACCTTCTGGGACATATTGGGCCAATAGAAGTGGTTGACAACCCTACTCCATGTTTTTGTTTGTCCCAGGTGCCCAGCTAGGGGTGTGTCATGGGCCAAAGTTTGGATAAACTCCCTAAACTGCTGAGGCAATACCACTCTCCTGGTTGCACCAGGTGTGGGGTCTCTGGCCTCAGTGTAAAGGAGTCCATCTTCTAAATAGACCCTCTGGGAGCCACTGACATCTCCCTGTTCCTGTGCAGCTGCTTGCTGCCTCAGGCCTTCAAAAGTGAGACAAGTCTTTTGTCCCTGGCACAGCTGTTCCCTCGAGGGCCCCTCTGGGCCCAAGAGCTCTACCTGGTAACAATCCAGCTCCATGGACTCAGTTCCCTCAGCGGATAAGACATCTTCCTGAGAAGAGAGGTCTTGCTACTTGTGCTGCTCAGAAGGTGGTCCCCCAGTCTTCTTGCCTTTTCTCTTAGAAGGTTGGGACATCATTTAAGGCTCCATCACTTCTTTTTCACCTATGCTCCGCTCTGTGCTCTTATTTTTAAACATACAAGTTCAGGGATACCCAGCATGGCTGCATGGGCTTTGAGTCCTACCAAGCTGAGGACTCCAGATCATTCCATAGCAAGCATTCCGCTGAGACTGCAGAAGAGACTACCTGTTTCTGGCCAGTAACCCCTCCCCGTTCTAAGGTCACCATAGCCACAGGATGGACCTTAGTTACACTGTCAACATGGGTAACTGGATATGTTTGTTCAGCCAAATACTGTCCTAGGGAAGCCAGTTTTGATGTCACCATGGTGACACTGGCATCTGTATCCCTCAGGGTTTCTACCTTTGTCCCATTAATTAAAAGGTGCTGTCTGTTTGTTTGCATATTAGGGGGCCAGACAGAAAGTGTGGCGACATCTACCCCACCCTCAGACACTAAAGTAGCTTCAGTATGAACCTTGATTTGCTCTGGGTACGCTGTTGATCCCATCTGGAGACTGGCCAGAACAGTACTAATTGGAGCAGTGCTAGGGAGATTCTTTTTGGGACACGCCAAGTCTCTAGTTTGGTGTCCATGCCATTTACAGTTGTGACACCAAGCCTTTTTGGGATCAAGGCTTTTATCCATCGTCTTTTATAAGGCGTCTGCCTTCTTTCCCAATTCTTGGGGAGAAATTGAACCTAGGTCTACCAGATATTGATGCAGCTTGTCATTGTAGCAGTTGTTCTTTCATAAACAAATCATAAAGCCGATCATAGTCTTGCAGTCCACTGCCAGTAATCGAACTATCTAGCGTTTTTCACTGAGTAGTTTACAAAATCAACCCAAGACTGGCTCAAGGTTTTCTGAGCCCCCCTGAACCTAATTCTATACTCCTCAGTGGTGAATCCAAAGCCCTCACCCAGGGTAGCCTTCATGAGGTCATAGGATTCAGCATCTGCACCAGTGAGCATGAGGAGTCTATCCCTACGCTTGCCAGTAAACAGTTCCCAAAGGAGAGTCTCCCAGTGAGATTTGTTTAGTTTTCTGGTTGTGCTATCTCTCTCAAAAGCTGTGAACCATTTGGTGATATCATCATCCTCTTCATATTTTGGGACAATCCCTTTGGGGATTTTTAGGACATCAGTATTCTCTCTGACCCTATTCACGATGCTGCCACCGTCAATGGGTGCTAAGCCCATTTCTGCTCTCTCCCTCTCTGTAGCTTAGAGCTGTTGCTCCAAAGCTAATCTTTTGGCCATCCTTGCTAAAAGGAGGTCCTCTTCATTAAGGCTGCCCTCAGTGTTTCTAGAGGAACTGGGCTCCCCCGTGGAAGATCCAGGTCCTGTGAGCACTATTCTTGGAGATAGGGGCCTTGGGGCCCTGATCTCCCTAGTTAGGTGAGGAAACAGGAGTTCATCCTCCTCATCTCTAACATCTTCCCTATCTGAGGGGAGGTCTTCCTCCTCAGCAGGGTGGTCCCTGGTGTACTCTGCCAAGAGCTCCTGGAGCTTGACCTTGGTAGGGTTGGACCCTGTTTTAATCTTTTTCAGCTTGCAGAGGGACCTTAACTCTCCCATCCCTAGATGGAGGTAAGGGGTGAGATTGAGTTCCACAACCATTTCCTCTGAGCTGCTCATTATGTTACTAAAGTTGGGGATTATTTGTAGAAACTAAAAACTAATTCTAGTTCCTAACCATTAACTTAAAATAATGTTTAAATCTAAAATGAAATGCTAAAGGGGACTTAACCGAGGCCCTAGCAGGACTTTTTAATAATTTAGAAAAATGTATAAAATTTAAAAAGTGAGTTACTAAAGGCAATTTTGGAATTTAGTCATGTGATCAGGTATTGGCTGAGTATTCCAGCAAATGCAAAGTTGTAGACACCACCACTGATCCACAAATGTAGGAAGCTACCTCAATAAATACTATATCAAAATGAGATATAGTGTGCACGGAGTCCAGGGGTTCCCCAGAGGCTTAACAGAGGCTAAAGTAGATAATACTAATGCTCTTTTTTGGTAGTGTGGTTGGGCAGTTAGGCTTATCAGAGGGTAGTGCAAAGCATTTGTTGTACACACACAGGCATAATGAAGCACACTCTCAATGACTAACTCCAGGCCAATTGTTTTTATATAGCAAAACTAGATTTTGTTACTTTATTTCCAGAACCACAAGATTCAAGTTGCAGGTAAGTACATTTGCAAGTAAGTATCCAACATATGTATTAATACCACTTTGTTTCAAAATGGCAAGTTATACTATTTTCGAATAAATATCAATAATCTGTTTTAAAAGTTGACTGCAATTTTCAGAAACAGTTCTGGGGGAAGAAAAGTTAGTACAGTTTTGAGATAAGTACGAGACTTACAGTTCCAGTCTCTGGGGGTTAGGATGTCCACAGGGTGTGGTTCAAGTTAACCTCAAACACCCACCACCAGCATCACCAGGCCGGCCGGGTGCAGAGGTCAAAGTTGAGGTCGTTTTAACATGGACTCCTATGGAGACTGGGGCCATTCGGAATCAGGCCTGCTTGCAGGTAAGTAGCTGCGTCTTTGGAGGGCAAACCAGGGGGGTTTAGAGGAGCCCCCGGGGGCCACAGGTCAGCACCAAACACAACCTCAGTGGCGAGGGGGCGGCCGGGTGCAGGCTCCCAATGCTTTCCTGTAGGGGAATCCAGGGGGTCACAAAGATGCTGCAGATGGGTTGGTTCAGGGAAACCAGAGGTTAGACAAGCAGGAGGGCCACTTGCAGACGTTGCTGCACCAAAAGTCGGATTCCCCAAGGTCAGGGGGCTGCAGGTGAAGGGGTACCTTTTGGCATCTGGAATCTTAGTCTGGTTCTGTGGCAGTCAGGGGAGGTCCTCTGGATTCAGGCTGAAGGAGTCATCATGTAGGACAGAAGGGGTCAACCCAGGGTGGGCACTTGCTCAGAATCACCTGGGCACCAGCTCTAGCCATTTGGACCACCTGGACATGGGCCGTGGGCGTCGGGTACAGAGTGGACATGACTTGCGGATCCGGGTAGGCTCTGGAGTCCTTGGATGAAGTTTCTTCTTGGACAAGGCCGCTGTCCACATGAGTTCTTGGTCCTCTGGGGTGCAGGCAGTCCTCTTTAGGCTTTTCAGAGGTTTCTGGTCCTGCAGGATGAGTCGCCTTCTTTAAGTAGGGCTTTAGAAGCTGGAGACAGGCCAGTAGGGCTAGGGCCAAGTCAGTTTGCGTCTTCAGTCTTCTCTGCCGTGGGGGGGCTTAGCTTTCTTCTTGTGAGGTCACCAGGAATCTGATGAGCTAGGTTCAGGGGAGCCCTTAAATCCTGGATTTAGGGATTTTACAGGGATCAGAGAGCAGTAGACAATGGCTACTGTCCCTGAGGGTGACTACACCCTTCCAGTCTCCACTCCCTTTTGGGAGGGCAACCCAGACCTAACCCTATTGGTCCCTGTCCTCCAAAACCAAGATGGAGGATTTTGCAAGGAGGGGGTCACTTCAGCTCGGCACATCTTAGGGGTGGTCCCAGCTGAAGTGGTCACTCCTCCTTGTTTTCCATAATTTTCCCGCCTGACTTACCGCCAAAAGTGGGGCTTTGTCTGGGCGACGGGCACCTCCACTAGCTGGAGTGCACTGGAGCACTGTAACAGAACGCCTGAACCTTTGAGGCTCACCGTCAGGTGTTACAGTTCCTGCAGGGGGAGTTGTGAAGCACCAAGTACAGGCTTTGTTTCTGGCCACAGAGAGCACAAAGGCTCTTACTCTAGGTGGTCAGAAACTTGTCTGGAAGTGGCAGGCTGGCACAGACTGGTCAGTCCTGCCCTAGTCCTTTGGCTAAAATACAGGGGGCATCTCTAAGTTGGGCTCAAGGTGCATTTTTTTAAAAATCCAACACTGGCATCAGTGTGGGTTTATTGTGCTGTGAAGTTTGATTTTGGAGCTGTGGAGTTCGTAATGACAAACTCCCAACCCATATACTTTATCTGGCCACACTGCACTTACAATGTCTAAGAATGGACCTAGACACTGTAGGGGCATATTGTTCATGCAGCAATGGCCTCACATGTGGTATGGTGCACCCTGCCTTAGGGCTATAAGGTATGCTAAAAGGGTGACTTACCTATGCCACAGGAAGTGGTTTGTTGGCATTGCACCCTGAGGGGAGTGCCATGTCGACTTTGTCTTTTTCTCCCCACTGGCACACATGAGCTTCAAATGTAGTGTGCATCTACTTGGTGAGGGTCCCCCAGGGTTGAATAATACATGCTGCGGCCCTTGGGAACCTTACTGAGCCACAGGGTCCTTGGTACCATGGGTACCTTTTACAAGGGACTTAACTGTGCGCCAGGGGGGTGCCAATTATGGAAACAATGGTACCAGAGAGAACACTGGTGCTGGGGCCTGGTTAGCAGGATCCCAGCACACTCTCGATCAAGTCAGCATCAATATCAGGCAAAAGGTGTGTGGGGTGTAACCATGTCAAAAGGGGCACTTTCCTACAGTACCATTGGTACCTTTTACAAGGGACTTAGCTGTGAGCAAGGTGTGTGCCAATTGTGTAAACAATGGTACAGTTTTAGAGAAAGAACACAGGTACTGGGGCCTGGTTACCAGGATCCCAGCACACTCTCAGTCAAGTCAGCATCCATATCAGGCAAAAAGTGTGGGGGGTAGGTACCCATGCCAAAAGGGGCACTTTCCTACACACCTAGCCAATAAAGAGCTGATCATCCACACGGAACTCTTTGGTACGATCAAGGTAGGACACCAGTGCTCTTTTTGGGTCCAGGCAGTGGAGTCTCTCCTCTTCCTCAGAAGGAAGCACCACTTTGTCCAGATAGATGGTGAGGTATGGAGGCATAAATGACAAGGCCTGCAGCTCTCTCACCCTGTGGGCAGAGGTAATGGGCTCAAGAAAAGCCATTTTCAGGGTCAGGAGTCTTAGAGGACAATTGTGTAGGGTCTCAAAAGTAGCACACATAAGAAAAGGGTAAGGCCCTTAAGGAACCTGTTAATTGTAGGAAACTTAAACAAGGAGGGTTGACCGGGTAACCTCAAAAAAGGAGAAAAGACAGAGAGATAACCTTTGAGAGTGCCCAAAGCAGAGCTGTACTAGCCAAAGAAAGTAGAAACAAGAGGACCTTGGTCAGATGAGCAGACAGGGGGTCAACAGACTTATATGTACACCATGCCACAAATATATGCCAATGGCATGCGTATACTGTTTTGGTGGAGAGACGTCTGGCTGCCACGATGATCTTACAGACTTCGGGCAGAAGGCTGAAAGCTGTCAACTGCAGCCACACAATCTCCACACAAAAAAAGCGGAGACTGGACAGGTTCGGGTGGAGGACCCTTCCCTGCTGTTTAAGACACAAGATCCTCCCTAAGGAGCAGTCTGATCGGAGGCTCGATGGCCATGATCAGCAGCTCGGAATAGCAGACTCTTCATCCCCAGTCAGCCACAAAGATCACTTGGGCCCGGTCATTCCTGATCTTCTTGAGAACTCTGGGCAGAAGTGGTATGGACAGAAAGGCATACAGGAGGCCTGAGCTCCACTTGAGACAAAAATCGTTGCTGAGCGAGTGCCGCCTTAGAAACTCCAACGTGCAAAACTGCTGACATTGTACGTTCTCTGCGAAGGCAAACATATCTAACCAAGGTTCTCCATATTGCTGAAAGAGACCTTGTGCCACCTCCGGATCGCAATGCCATTCGAGATTGATCAGGCATTATCAGCTGAGTTTGTCATCCCTTACGTTCAGAGAACCCTCCATGTGTTGAACCACCAGGGAAATGTCCAGAGGCGCAGTGCTTCCTGATAAAGGGTTCACGACCCCACCCTGCTTGCTGCACTACTACATGGCAGTGCTATTGTCCATGAACACCTGCACTGCTTTCCCTTTGAGAGAGGGAAGAAATACTTTCAATGCCAGTCGGATCGCCCAGAGCTCCAACAGGTTTATGTGGAGTTCAGATTCTTCCGAAGACCAAATGCCTCTGATCACCGCCTCTCCCAGATGGCCGGCACAACCCAGGAGTGACGCATCTGTCACTACTGTAAGATCTGGTTGGGGAAGGGAGAGGGATCTGCCTGTGACACAATCGCATTTCATGAGCCACCACTGCAGCTCCTGCGCAGTTCGCTCTGAGATCTGGACCATGTCGGAGAGATTCCCCTGATGCTGCACCCACTGGAACTTTAGGTCCCACTGCAGAGCCTGCATATGCCACCTGGCATGTAGCACCAGCAGGATGCAGGAGGCCATGAGGCCCAGCAGCCTCAGAGTAATTCTCACCAAAATCCAGAATAGAGGCCGCAATATCAGTATCATAGCCTGAATATCCTGGACTCACCGTTCAGGATGATAAGCCTGAAACTGCACTGTGTCCAGAACATCTCCAATAAAAGGGAGCGTCTGAAAGGGAGTCAGGTGTGACTTGGCCAGATTGATAGTGAACCCCAATGAATGCAGAGGTTCTGCTGTAGTCTGGAGGTGGGACATGACAGCCTGAGGTGAGCCCACCTTCAACAGCCAGTCATCAAGGTAGGGGAATACTGAGACCCCTAACCTGCACAGATGAGCTGCGACCATCACCATCACCTTGGTTAACACCCGAAGGGGGCTGGTGAGGCAGAAGCAGAGCACAGTAAACTGAAAGTGCTTGTGGCCCACCATAAACCGCAAGTTACATCTGTGGGCAGGCAGGACGTGAATGTGAAAATAAGCCTCCTGCAATTCCAATGCTACCATCCAGTCTCCTGCGTCCAGGGCAGATACAACCTGAGTCAGAGTAAGCATTTTGAACTTCTCCTTTTTAAGGAAGAGGTTGAGGGACCAAAGATCTATGATAGGGCGGAGGTCCTTTTCCTTTTTGAGCACCAGAAAGTAGAGGGAATAACAACCACGGCCTACTTCTGGCACAGGGTCCCTCTGTATTACTCCCTTGGCCAAGAGAGCCATAACCTCACGGCAAAGTGCTAAGTGATCCCCCGTCACCCAATGGTAGGATGGTGGCAAGAGGGGTAGTCATGAAGGAGAGGGAGTAGCCCCTTCAAACTATTTGCAATACCCACATGTCCGATGTGATGACATACCATTGGGGCAGGTGATGGTGAATCCTGCCGCCGAATGGTCCCTGGTGGGGAAGGGCTGGACTTGGAAGGTTTGGAGGCTGTGGGGGTGGTGGACTGGGCAGACCGCTGGCTCCTTGATCCATGACACCAGTAGATCTCACGTCCCTGGCCATGCGGAGGCAGGGCAGGATGCGTGGCACATTGGCTGGAGGGGAACGGACATGAGGGGACACCCTTTCTGTAGCCATAAAAGGGGTGAAAAGCAAACTGAAGGAGGCGAGGGGCAGCTGCAAGATCCAGGGATCTGGCCATAGCCTGAGAATCTTTGCAGCGCACAAGCGCCGAGTCTGCTTTGTCTCTGTAGTGATGGGTGCTATCAAAGGGCATTTCCATAAGGGTGGATTAGACATCCCCCGAAAAGCCAGACATCCTCAACCAGGTGTGGTACCTCAAGGCCACTGTCGATGCAATTGCTCTGCACAGTGAGTCAGTCGTGTCCAGCACACATCTGATTGTGAACTTCATTCCATCTTTCCCGTCAGCAACAGCTTGGGGGAGGATGGCCCAGGCCTCCTCTGGGACCTGTTATGACACTTGTACAACCGTGTCCCATAAAGTATGGGTGTAATGGCCCAACAGACATGCAGTGTTCACAGACTCCAATGTCAGGCTGGAGGAAGAGAACATTTTCTTCCCAAGTTGGTCCAGCCTCTTGTATTTCCTATCCGAGGGTGCTGCAGAGAATGCATCCTGAGACATAGAGGCTTGGATAACCAGGCTCACGGGGTGGGGTGTTGCGTTAGGAATGCTGAGTCATTAGTAGCAGGCCTATGGAGGCAGGTGATCGTACTGTTCACAGGAGCCCCGGTGCTGGGTTTGGACCAGGGACCCAGTAGGACATCTGTAAGGGCTTCATTAAAGGACAAATGGGGTTCAGAGGAGGAAGCCCCAGGTTCAAACACCTCTGTCAGAATGTTGGTCTTGACTGCCACTGAAGAAAGCCTGAGGTCGAGGATCTTGGAAGCCCTTTGCACCATCATGAAATAAGACGCTCCCTCCTCTCTAGCCACAGTAGGGGGAGAAAGCATGCAAGTGTCAGACGAAGTGTCGAGACCACTGGCATTACCCAAGTCCGTCTCACAGTCCTCCGATTCCTGCAGCTGGCATTAGAAAGGGTTCAGTGACCCCTCCCAACCTTCACTGTGCCCCAACCCTTAGTTAGCATAAGGGGTCAGGATCCAACATAGGGGGCAGGCCCCTGCCTAAGTCAGAGTCTGCATCGCACAATGCGGATCCAGCTCTATGTCGGAGTCGGCAATAAGGATGGGGTCAACGACGCCCAGGGCACGGGAGGCGTCATGAGCGTCAACATCGGAACCTGAGTTGGGGAAGGTCGAGGTGGCGCGACCAACACCGGTTCGGATCCAGGAACAGATCTATTGGTACCTCCGGAGCCGAGACTGAAGTCTCCAGCGTGGAACCCGAGTGGGCTCTTTCCAACCCTGTGGGGCCCGAAGGTACAGCACCCAGGGGCACGAGCAGCATTGGTAGCATTGACGTTGGAACCAGCATCGTGGAAGGTGGAGTTGGTACGACCGACTCCGGATCGGATCACTGAATGGATCCACGGGTAACCCCCCTGTGAGAAAGTAGCCTCTTTCTAGCCTTGTTACCCCCACTTTTGGCCTGTTTGTGAGTGTATGTCAGGGTGTTTTCACTGTCTCACTGGGATCCTGCTAGCCAGGGCCCAGTGCTCATAGTGAAAACCCTATGTTTTCAGTATGTTTGTTATGTGTCACTGGGACCCTGCTAGTCAGGACCCCAGTGCTCATAAGGTTGTGGCCTATATGTATGTGTTCCCTGTGTGGTGCCTAACTGTCTCACTGAGGCTCTGCTAACCAGAACCTCAGTGGTTATGCTCTCTCTGTACAAATTGTCACTAACAGGCTAGTGACCAATTTTACCAATTTACATTGGCTTAATGGAACACCCTTATGATTCCCTAGTATATGGTACTCAGGTACCCAGGGTATTGGGGTTCCAGGAGATCCCTATGGGCTGCAGCATTTCTTTTGCCACCCATAGGGAGCTCTGACAATTCTTACACAGGCCTGCCACTGCAGCCTGAGTGAAATAACGTACACGTTATTTCACAGCCATTTTACACTGCACTTAAGTAACTTATAAGTCACCTATATATCTAACCTTTACCTGGTAAAGGTTAGGTGCAAAGTTACTTAGTGTGAGGGCACCCTGGCACTAGCCAAGGTGCCCCCACATTGTTCAGGGCCAATTCCCCGGACTTTGTGAGTGCGGGGACATCATTACACGCGTGCACTACATATAGGTCACTACCTATATGTAGCTTCACAATGGTAACTCCGAATATGGCCATGTAACATGTCTATGATCATGGAATTGCCCCCTCTATGCCATCCTGGCATAGTTGGCACAATCCCATAATCTCAGTGGTCTGTATCACAGACCCTGGTACTGCCAAACTGCCTTTCCTGAGGTTTCACTGCAGCTGCTGCTGCTGCCAACCCCTCAGACAGGTTTCTGCCCTCCTGGGGTCAAGCCAGGCTTGTCCCAGGATGGCAGAATAAAGGACTTCCTCTGAGAGAGGGTGTTACACCCTCTTCCTTTGGAAAATGGTGTGAAGGCAGGGGAGGAGTAGCCTCCCCCAGCCTTTGGAAATGCTTTCATGGGCACATTTGGTGCCCATTTCTGCATAAGCCAGTCTACACCGGTTTAGGGACCCCTTAGCCCTGCTCTGGCGCGAAACTGGACAAAGGAAAGGGGAGTGACCACTCCCCTGACCTGCACTTCCCCTGGGAGGTGTCCAGAGCTCCTCCAGTGCGCTCCAGACCTCTGCCATCTTGGAAACAGAGGTGCTGCTGGCACACTGGACTGCTCTGAGTGGCCAGTGCCACCAGGTGAAGTCAGAGACTCCTTCTGATAGGCTCCTTCAGGTGTTGCTAGCCTATCCTCTCTCCTAGGTAGCCAAACCCTCTTTTCTGGCTATTTAGGGTCTCTGTCTCTGGGGAAACTTTAGATAACGAATGCAAGAGCTCATCAGAGTTCCTCTGCATCTCTCTCTTCACCTTCTGCCAAGGAATCGACTGCTGACCGCGCTGGAAGCCTGCAAAACTGCAACAAAGTAGCAAATACGACTACTGCAACTCTGTAACGCTGATCCTGCCGCCTTCTCGACTGTTTTCCTGGTGGTGCATGCTGTGGGGGTAGTCTGCCTCCTCTCTGCACTAGAAGCTCCGAAGAAATCTCCAGTGGGTCGACGGAATCTTCCCCCTGCAACCGCAGGCACCAAAGAACTGCATTACCGGTCCCTTGGGTCTCCTCTCAGCATGACGAGCGAGGTCCCTTGAATCCAGCAACTCTGTCCAAGTGACTCCCACAGTCCAGTGACTCTTCAGTCCAAGTTTGGTGGAGGTAAGTCCTTGCTTCCCCACGCCAGACTGCATTGCTGGGAACCGTGACTTTTGCAGCTACTCCGGCCCCTGTGCACTTCCGGCGGAAATCCTTTGTGCACAGCCAAGCCTGGGTCCACGGCACTCTAACCTGCATTGCACGACTTTCTAAGTTGGTCTCCGGCGACGTGGGACTCCTTTGTGCAACTTCGGGTGAGCACCGTTTCACGCATCCTCGTGCCTGTTTCTGGCACTTCTCTGGGTGCTACCTGCTGATGAGAGGGCTCCTTGTCTTGCTCGACGTCCCTTCTGCCTCCTGACGCAATTTGCGACATCCTGGTCCCTCCTGGGCCACACCAGCATCCAAAAACGCTAACTGCACGATTTGCAGCTAGCAAGGCTTGTTGGCATTCTTTCAGCGGGAAAACACTCCTGCACGACTCTCCTCGGCGTGAGGGATCCGTCTTCCAGAGGGAAAGTCTCTAGCCCTTGTCGTTCCTTCAGAAACCTAAGCTTCTTCTGTCCAGTAGAAGCTTCTTTGCACCCCCAGCTGGCATTTCCTGGGCATCTGCCCATCTCCGACTTGCTTGTGACTTTTGGACTTGGTCCCCTTGTTCCACAGGTACCCTCGACTGGAAATCCATCGTTGTTGCATTGCTGGTTTGTGTCTTTCCTGCAGAATTCCCCTATCACGACTTCTTTGTCCTTTGGGGAACTTTAGTGCACTTTGCACTCACTTTTCAGGGTCTTGGGGTGGGCTATTTTTCTAACCCTCACTATTTTCTAATAGTCCCAGCGACCCTCTACAAGGTCACATAGGTTTGGGGTCCATTCGTGGTTCGCATTCCACTTTTGGAGTATATGGTTTGTGTTGCCCCTATCCCTATGTGCTTCCATTGCATCCTATTGTAACTATACATTGTTTGCACTGTTTTCTAAGACTATACTGCATATTTTTGGTATTGTGTACATATAACTTGTGTATATTTGCTATCCTCATACTGAGGGTACTCACTGAGATACTTTGGCATATTGTCATAAAAATAAAGTACCTTTATTTTTAATATAACTGTGTATTGTGTTTTCTTATGATATTGTGCAAGTGACACTTGTGGTACTGTAGGAGCTTCACTCGTCTCCTAGTTCAGCCTAAGCTGCTCTGCTAAGCTACCATTATCTATCAGCCTATGCTGCTAGACACCCTATACACTAATAAGGGATAACTGGGCCTGGTGCAAGGTGCAAGTACCCCTTGGTACTCACTACAAGCCAGTTCAGCCTCCTACATTGGTTGTGCAGCGGTGGGATAAGTGCTTTGAGACTACTTACCACTCTTGTCATTGTTCTTTTCATAAGAGAAAAATATACAAAACAAGTTCAGTGTATGTACACATAACTAAAAAGTTTTGCATTTCCTCTTTTCACTGTTTTCTAAAGTGCTGAAAAGTACTTATAACTTGCTAAAAAGTTCTAAAAAGTTGTAAAAGTTTTTTTTCTCTCTTTTTAAAAGTTCTGACAAACTTTTTATTCTTTTTCTATCACTTTAACTCTTTCTAAAAATGTCTGGCACAGGCCAAAATGTTGATCTGTCCAAACTTGCATATGACCACCTTAGCTGGAAAGGAGCAAGGAGTCTCTGTATAGAAAGAGGTTTGAGTGTAGGGAAGAATCCTTCTTTGGAATTATTGCTTAACATGCTTAGAGAACAAGATAAGGCCAAAAGTGCCCCATCTGTTGAAAAAGTAGCTAATGGTTCCCAATCTGATCCTGGGACTCCCCAAGGACAAGATTCAGGAAAGAAACTTCCTAGCCTGCCCATTACTAAACAGTCTAGCATAGTTGGTACTGAGGTGCAAGGTGCAAGTACCCCTTGGTACTCACTACAAGCCAGTCCAGCCTCCTATACCCCCCCCCCGGGACCTGAGCCCATGCCGCTGGAATGAAACCCCAACTGGGCCCCTACCAACCGTCTGAGGCCCAAGAGCGCGGAAGTGGAGTCGGACTGCTGAAATATGCAGCGCATGACCTCATAAAAGTCTTGCAGTTGAGATGGGGTGGCTTCGGCTCCTGGAAAATCGGAGAAGCGTGGAGTCGGCAAGACACAGGCTCTGAGGATGGAGGCCTAGAGCGCTGATGCTCCTTCTCCCTCGTCTCATCTTGTCTGGATGAAGTCGAACAATGCTTGCTCTTGTTTGACTTTTTTGACTTTTTTTTGTGCCTCATACCCGATCATCCTGGGGACTTAGAGAGGGACGATGAGGAGTGGGGGCTCCACAACCATTCTTGACCCTCCTCTCGACCGAGATCGGGAGTGACGCGGAGCAGAGCATCAGGCTGCCAGAAGCTCTAGGGACCACTCCCTCAAAGCCTTGGGATTCATGGCCTGGCACTCAGAGCATGACTTCTTCACATTCCAGACACCACAAGCACATGAGGTGAGGATCCGTCACAGAAATCATCCACTGACAGGATCCACAGGGCTTGAATCTGGTCTTCCGTAAAAGACATTCCTTTGTGTACCAGGAGTGTCAAGAATCAAAAGGACTTTGACAAAAGTCGAAAAGGTTCAGTCAAACAACGACGGAAGGGTAGCTCTTCTTCGGATCTGCACTAGGCTGGCGTGGAAAGAAAATAACTGACATCAGCGCACCAGGGTGGAGCCTGTATAGGACCCGTAACATCATATCCGGCATGCACGACGCCAACAATGGGCGCAGAACCGAACAACACCACCTGATAGTGCATAGAGGTACTGCTTGAGAAATCTCTCTGGATGCAAACTGACGCCTGGGGGAAATTCTAAGGTAAGGAACCTGCAACTAGAAATCTCAATCAGATATAGAAGTCACACTAGAAAGAAAGCAGGAGAAGAAATAGACATAAAGGAAGAACTAAAAAGCGTGAATTTCCAGAGACAGGTTGGGAGACAGGCACAGGCCCTAAAAAAAGTAAACAGGTTTGTGACCACGCCGGCACTAACCAGGAATGAAAATGGGGACACAGATTTGAATTCCTGACAAGATCATTTAAGTCCTCTCTCTACGCCACTAACAACTGGTCCCGCCGGACACCACACACGGCTGATGGCATATGAAGTAAAGCAGTAGAACTGGACGCACCAAAGTGGAGCTCATGTGGACACAAACCAATATTATGAGACATAAACAGTCCTAACAAGTCGGTATGGGGAAGGGAAGCTCGATAACAAGGATTTGAATGTGCTGGGTTCCTGCCGACTGCGAGAGTACCAGAGAAGAACCCAGAAAAAAAAAGAACCGGATTAATTGCTAAACTGGGGTGCCGAATGTGGTCGAATGTGGACGGGTGTCCGGGCGGCCAGGACCCTCAGGAGGATACATCCATCTAAGTGGGCCACGGGCTATCGCTGACTCGAACCCTCACTGACCACGCCCTGGCGCCAACATGGGCTACCGAATGGACCTAGATTGGAGTAACGTATTTAACGTATTTGTTGGCACTGGTTGTGCCATGCAGTTTATTGATGCTTTGGTTATTGTAAGTTCTATTACACCTTTACACCTTTCCTTACATGCGCCACGTGCTCTGCTCTCGGAGGGTGGGGTGGATGGGACCTCGGGCTGGGAGGGGACACTGTCCGATGGAGGGGGGACACGAAATACAGTCAACTCAAAATTATGACTATATATAATATTATCACATGGAATGTGAGAGGGATGGCTAATGCCTCCAAACGCAGCAGAATATATAACTACCTTAAGAGACATGCAGTACATATTACAATACTTCAGGAGACACACCTTACCAAGGATGAACTAGGCAGGGTTGACAGGAAATGGCCGGGAACAATATATGGCATTCAGACATCAACATACGCAAAAGGGGTGTTGGTATGGGTAGCTCCAGGGGTCCCCTACTCAATTAAATGCACACAAGTAGACAAGGAAGGTAAATATGTTCATTTGTGGGGAGAATTGGACGGTAAACAGTTGACAATAACAGGAATATACGCATCCATTATTAAACAGGGAGATTTTTTATTATCCATCTACGCAGCCCTAACATGGGACCCATCAGTACCCAGCATCTGGGGGGGAGATTTCAATTGCGTTCCAGATGTAACTATAGACAGGTCTCACCCTCCGATTGAGGGCGCTCAAAGTAGAAGACTTTCTCAGGCGTTGCAAACATGGCTGACAGAAAGGAGGCTCCATGATGTTTGGAGGATCCTGCACCCCACAGACAGATAATACTCCTTCTATTCCCCAGTACACCAACTCCACACCCGGATAGATTTGTTATTATGGTCCAGCAAACTCACTCAACTCATAGACAAAGCAACATATCTAGCTAAAACAATATCAGACCACAGCCCCCTAATTTCCACAATGCGATGAGGTAGAACAGTAACGCGTATCCCTGCAACCTTCTCTATTACGAGATCCCCCTTTTTGTGCCGAGCTAGCAGAGGGTATAGAATCATATTTTAAAATAAATGCAAAATAGGCATCATCAAGAGCAGTCGAATGGGACGGGCATAAGGTGGTAGTGAGAAGCTTATGTATGTCGGCGTCGGGCGGAGTCAGACGCGCGCTGATCGCGGAACTACAGGAAGTGAAGGGAAAACTGAGAGAAGCGGAGAGGGGGGTGGAAAGAGACAGAGGAGACATGAAAGAAGTGACTGAATTAAAGGCGCAATGGACCGAGACTGACACACGCTTGAGAAAGTTTGACTATCTGCACTATACGGCAAGACTACATGCCAAAGGGGACAGATCCAGCAGATTGCTATCATGGCTGGTAAACGATGAGCAACAACAGTCCACCATAAGCGCTATTCGGTTAGATACGGGCGACATAGTCAATACACAGTGGGAGATTAATGAGGCCTTTAAACAATACTATGCTACTCTGTACAAAGTGGGTCCCCCCCCCCGTCGGAGGAACAGCTGGGAGAATTCCTACAAGCATCCCGGCTGACCCGCCTGACGGAAGCACAACTATTAGATTTGGAAAAGCCAATAGAAACAGAGGAGATTCAGCAAGCCCTGAAGCAAATGGCCCAAAATAAAGCCCCAGGCGGAGACAGCCTCCCAGCAGAGTACTATCAAGCTTTCTCAGCGCAGACGATAAAACCATATTTAGAAATGCTGCAAGAAGCATACGAAAAAGGTCACCTACCAGAATCACAGCGAGAGGCAATTATTGTGGTTTCCCACAAAAAAGGACGTGACACTCTGGATGTCCGGTCCTATCAACCTTTATCTCTGCTGAACTCTGATTGCAAATTGTTAGGGAAAGTGTTGGCGAATCGTCTCCTCCCGATGATGCCAACACTAATCCACCCAGATCAATCGGGATTCATACCCGGCCGCAGCACTCACATTAACATCAGATGCCTCTTAAGATTAATAGCCGAGACCCCGGAATTAGATCATTCACGAACGGCGGTCTCACTAGATGATGAAAAAGCATTTGACACACTAGGCTGGGCTTATCTGATGGAAACCCTTAAATGTATCGGTTTCTGAAATACATTCACGAGATGGGTAGCAACGCTGTATGCAGAGCCGAAGGCAAGAGTTAAGACAGGCGGGATTATATCAGAGAAATTCACGATTAATACAGGCACCAGATAAAGGCTGCTCATTGTCGCCACTCCTGATTGCACTGGCAATCGAGCCGCTTACGGCTCAGCTACGCTGCAAAGCTCCTCGATGGGGTATCCCCGATGGGAGTGTTCACAAAATCATCCCTCTATACGCAGATGATGCATTGATATATCTGCGCAACTGAACTGAATCTCTACCAGACCTATTACAACTATTAGATATATTTGGGGACATATCAGGCCTATGGGTACACTGGCCGAAATCATGCCTGTTCCCGTTGCAACAGATTCCAAACCTCCAGAGAGAAACCTCCCCTGCACATAATTTACAATGGTGTTACACCACTTTCAAATATCTAGGAGTGCAAATATACCATGACGAAATGGACCTAAGAGGAGGAAACCTAGACCGGATGATTAGATCTATCAGAGGCTTGATACCCTTTTGGTGTTCACTCCCACTCTCGCCCATGTCGGCCTTACCGCTAAAACTCCCCAAAAACTACTGTGCGCCTTTGTCCAGCTTACTGACAGATTTAATTTGGGGTGGAGGACGTTGCCGCATGGCACTAGATAAGATTTATATGCCACTGGAAAAGGGGGTGCTGGGAGTACTGCAACTCGAGTTATACTATGCGGCGGCACAAATACACTGGATCATGGATTGGTTGTGCAACCCAACAGGCTCAGAGGGACAAATGGTATATGCACAGCTGGGACACTCGGATGTGTTCCGGTGGCTCATAGGCCAAGAAAATCCACTGCCCAACAGAAATATTTTGATGGGAGTGGCGGAATGGGTGTGGCGCCAATACGTGATAAAAAAAGGGCAGAAAACACCATACTCATCCAAGATTCCATTGCTTGCCACTCCGGGCGCAAATAAAATAAAAAGACAGTTTAAATTGTCCACTTGGGTTGACAAAGGGGAGAAAACTATTGGAGAAATATTCGAGGAGGGAGACTTCCAACCGTATGAGACACTGGCAAACACATATGACTTAGGAAGGGGCGAATTTCTCACACACAGGGCACTGTAGCAGGCGATACGCAGTACGTGGGGAAATGGCAATAGTGAACCGCACACATCAACAGTACTTCACGAATTACTACTAGGCGCGGACGAGCAAGCAATCAGATATATCTTGGATATACAAGATATTACAGGATTACCCCGAGGAGATACAATCACAGGTTAAAATCAGGTGGGAAGCGGCCCTGCTAACACCGTTACCCACGCAAACGTGGAACACAGTGCTCGCAACTACACGGGAAGAATCGAGAAACACCCGTTTCCGATACACCCAATTCAATTACTTACACCAGACATACCTAACCCCAGCCAGGATAAAATGCATGTTCCCACAGTCAACACCAGACTGCCCGAGGTGCGGATCCTTGGAGGCTGACTTTTTACATATGACGTGGAGTTGCCCACCAGTACTCCGCGTATGGCAGGAGGTAACGACGCAGACGGCTGACTGGTCGAGATTGCCCCTACTCCCGACTCCGGAATCCTGCCTATTAGGGATACGCCCACGGCGAGGAAAGGACAGACAAAAACACAGGTGCGCTGACCTCGCGTTCGTTTGACTTAAACGACTAATAGCGATACAATGGAAATCGCTCAGCACACCAGATATACACCGATGGACATTAGAATTATTACACTGGGCCAGAGCAGAAGCACAAATAATACACGACATGCGCGACAGCGGAATGGAAATCAAGGGGGCAGATATATGGGACGCCCTCATAAAGCAGCTGGAACAAAAAGATGACACTCTACCTCCATGAGTCAACCCCGCCTTAGTCACAAATATTTACACAAATCATCTTCTTACCTGGTCTGGAACCTTTTAGAAATGGGTAGCACATTCTCCCCTCCCCCCCCTCGCTCCCTTCCCACCCTTTCCCCCCCCCTCATAGATCCCGGTCCCCACGGCTCCCCCCTCCCACAAAATGGGGAACATGGGCTGGGTTGCTGGCACACCAGAACATTTCTGAATGGCGCATCAACGTTAAATTTCCTCTCTTTCTCATTCTTTTTCTTTATTACTTTTGATTGTTAATCGTAGGAGTTACTAAGTTGCACAATGGACAACAGAGTTATCCTGGATGCAAGATAGACCGTTGCAATAACTCGATGTTATGTTTAAAGCAATTCAAAATATGTAATAAAATCAATAAACAGATTAAAAAAAAAATATGTCCTAAGCAGAGATATATACAAACACAAATATGATTAAAAACAGGTAAATAACAGCATAAAATAACATGGGCCCCTATGGGGGGGGGGGGTCAAACCATATACTAAATAAATGACATTAGAAAGTCACAACTAACCAAGACTGGCACCCAAGGATCTTCAGGACTAGGGAAGTACTAAAACACCAGATGTGAGAGACTAGGATTCCCTAGGCGCCCGTGTGCAGAGATGTTACAGTGAGTCAGGTGTCCATAGAATAACATGGGGAAGTCGTGATTAGAGTTTCTGTGTTTTAGGACCCTTCCCAAAAGGCCCCCAAGAAAACAATTGGGACAAGGGAGGTTTGAGAGTGCCCCACCCGTGGATACCCAAAGAAATGGAGCCCAGGTGCATAAGGGTGAAGTTGTGTCTGAACCTCCCGTTGAAGTCAATGGGGACCTCGGCTGTCCAGCTGCTACAGTGACTCATGGACCAGGTTGGTGGAACCGAGGCATGAATTCTGAATGAGGACTACCTGTGGAGAGAGGGGACAGAGTCCAAGCAACCCAGAGTCCCCAGGGCGTGCAGGGGGGCAATGCCCACCCTTCTTGTGGATACCTCACTGTAGGACGGAGGTCTTGAAGATGCAGCTCTGAAGTCCAGGTGATGCAGATGGATCCCGGGAGTCATCCACGAGCTGTTCCACACCGGTTATCACATTGCAGAAGGGTCAGTGATCAGCGGGACCACCAACAAGCCTTGGCAAATGCAACAGATGTGCTTCAAGAAGAGTTGCAGAAGTGGGGACCAATAAGATCCAAGGGACTCACCCTTTACAGATAGGTCAGGGCCAACGCTCAGCAAGAAGAAGGGAGAGAGGGAAATGATGGAGCCCCCAGGAGGACTGTCTGGCAGCAAGCACAGGGAGTCACAGGAAGGCCTCAGCAGCACAAGGAAGATGGATGCCCACGTTGCAGAAGTTGCAGGGAGGACGTCGGTCTAGGAGCTGTGTGATGCTGGATTCCGTGGCTTCTTGGAGCTAGGGGGTCTTTGGACAGAAGAGCCAACAAGCCTTGGCAACAGCAAACAGATATGGTGCACGGGGGTTCTGTTCAAGTACCACCAACTTTCCAGTTGCAAGGAAGGCAGGTCAGACCTCTGAAGAGCCACAGAACCACACAAGTTGCATAGCTGTGAAGAGTCAGTGGGACAGCAGGATCCACAAACTGGTCATCGACACTGAGGTGCCTGCGGTTGCAGGGGAGTGACACCTTCACTCCAAGGGAGATTCCTTCTTGCAGTCCTTAGTGCAGGCAGAGTCCTTGTGACTCTGGAGGATGCACAGCCATGGAAGTTGCAGAGTCCGTGCAATAACCGGGGACAAAGTTGCTGTAGGGGCCCTCCTACCAGTTGCAGTCTTATCTTGGGCCCAAGTGAAGTCCAGCAGCAGAATTTGGTGTCCAGGTAGCAGAAGTGTCTTGAAGAATATTGCAGATGGTTCCAAGACAAATCCAATACGAATCTAAGATGAATCTAGGGTCCCACCCGTAGGGGAGCTCTTAAATAACCCAGGAAGGGAGTTGGACATCTACTGCTATGACCCACCTGTGGGGGGTCAGGGACGCTACTCTCCTGGACTGACCAGTCAAATACTCCCAGGGGCCTCTGCTCATCTTGTTTCCAAGATGGCAGAATCAAGTGTCCACTTGGCAGAGCTCTGGGCACCTCCCTAAGGGAGGAGCTGGACAGCGGGGTGGTCACCCCCTGTCCTTTGTGTGTTTTTGCACCAGAGTGGGAGCCGGGGGCTCCTGCACTGGAGGAAACGGATTTTGCAAATGTGCCCTTCAAGACAGTCTACTGGCACTCAGGAGCACCCTCACCCCAGCCCAGAGACACCTATTTCTAAAGGAGAAGTGGTAACTGTAGGAATCTAGCCTGGTGTGTGGTGCCACCTATGGTGTGGGCACCTTATACCAGGTCCATGCAACCCCTATTAGTGAATTTAGGCAGTGTCTAGGATGCCAGGGCTCTCTAGAGGTAGCTGTGGATGAGCCGCCAAGACTTATCAGGGAGACATGCAAAGCTTATGCAATACCACAATCGTCACACAGCAACTTGTCACACATGAAAGAACCACACAGTGATACAAAAATAAAGGTACTTTATTATAGTAACACAACACTAGATTACTTATAGGCAGTCCTCCAACTGGAGGTAAGTACACACTATATATACACATGGTAATAATTAGGATATGGCGAAACAACAAACATTGGCAAGAATTAATGAAAAATATTTAGGACCCTAGGGGAGGACCAAACAATATGCTAAAATAGTGAAATGCAAAGTGAAGTCCCCCATCCAAGGATATAGAGTCATTACAGGGGAGGTGGAAGAACTAAGAACCCCAAGAGGTGAGTACCTGAGTGACCCCAAGCGACCAGGAGAGCAGAGGTAAGTACCTGGTCTTCCCAAGGACTAACAGGAGGACTTAGAAAAGGGATTGTGCAAGAACAGGACCAGACTAGAAGAAACAAATAGTGGATTTGGAAAGAAGAGGACCTGCATAAGAAGGGGACAGAGTCCTGTCCACGATGGAGTGTCCAGTCGGAGCAGGAGCCACTACCTACCCTTCTGTGGCGGAACAACTAGGTCGACGGTAATGAAAAAGAAGACCAGCTGTGGAGCCCAGGAGCTGAAGAGGAGACTTTGGAGCAGTGCAGATGGTTTTCCATGTTGGTTGTCAGGTTGCAGATAGTCAGTGGTTAGGAGAACCACTAACAAGCGTTGGCATATGCAAGCAGAAGCAAAAGGAGAGTTGCAAGGCTAAAGAGGACTAGCAAGGTCCAGTGGACTCGACTCTTGGAGGGGAGTCTGGGCTGACCGTCAGTAGTTGGGAGAGCCAACAGAAGCCGTCACAGCCCCCACAGTCAACCTACTGGCAGCAGGCACAGTAAGTCTCAGTGAGGCCCAGTCAGCACACGTGAAGAGGAGTCCCACATAGCTGGAGCAGCAGAGAGGAGACTTTGCTTGGCAGTAAGAAGTGCTGGGAGCCGGGGCTACCCAGAGCCTGACGATCCCTCAGAGGAGGATACAACAAGCCTTGGCAGCTGCAAGAGCTGCAGTGCATAGGGTACTATCCTGCAAGGGGAGGCAAGGGCTCACCGTCTCCCAAGTTGGATAGCTAGCAGAGAGCACCAAGAGGACTACTCTAGACCACCACCTGTCATGCAGGATCCACGTGGTTCCAGAGGAGAGCAGATCCACGCAGCTGGATGTTGTTGCTGTAGGTGCCTGCAGATGCAGGGGAGTGACTCCTTCACTCCAAGGGAGATTCCTTCTTGCTTCTTGGTACAGGCTGAAGTCTTGCTATCCCGAGAGGATGCACAGCTGGGGAAATGTTGCAGTTGCTGGAAGGAGCCAGAGAAACAATGTTGCAAAGCAAAGTCGTTGCTGGAGTTGCAGTCTTGTTGGTTCCTGAAGAGTCCAGTTGCGGTTCCAGTGGCCAGATGCAGAGGACACCTGGTGGAGTCTTGCATGTTGAATCTGGAGACCCACCCCTAAAAGGGGGATTGGTCACCTAGCAAGGTGGCCACCTATTAGGAGGGGTCTGTGACATCACCTGCCTGCTCTCGCCACTTAGATGCTCCCACGGGTCTCAGTGCATCTTGGTTTCAAGATGACAGAATCAAGTGGCCACCTGAAGGAGCTCGGGGCACGTCCCCTGTGGTGATGATAGACAGGGGAGTGGTCACTCCCCTTTCCTTTGTCCAGTTTCGTGCCAGACCAAGGACCGGGGTCCCTGGACTGGTGCAAACTGGCTTATGCAAGGAGGGCACCTAAATTGCCCTTCAAATCAAACTGGTGGCTTGCGGAGGCTACCCCTCCCAAGCCTTGTAACACCTATTTCCACAGGAAATCCTTTGTTCTGCCTTCCCTTGCTTGAGCTGGTCAAACAGCAGGAGGGCAGAAACCTGTCTGAGGGGTGACAGCAGCGCAGGCTACCTGAATAACCCTAGAAGACTGGTAGGAGCCCCCGGAGTGCATGGAATCATACAACCAATACTGGCAACAGTATTAATGTATGATTCTGACATGTTTGATACCAAACATGCCCAGGTTCAGAGTTACCATTATGTAGCTGGACACAGGTCCAATACATGGGTAAAATGGCTTCCCCGCACTTACGAAGTCCAGTGCGATGGAACAGGAGTTCAATGGGGCACCTCTGCTCATGCAGGGGTGCCCTCAATCAATCAATCAATCAGGGAATTTGTGAAGCACACTACTCACCTGTGAGGGTCTCAAGGCGCTGAGAGGAGGGATGCTACTGCTCAAACAGCCAAGTCTTGAGATGTCTCCGGAAGGTAAGGAGGTCCTTCGTCTGACGCAGGTGGGTGGGAAGAGTGTTCCACGTCTTGGCGGCGAGGTGCGAGAATAATCTGCTGCCGGTGGTTGTTCTGTGGATGCGTGAGATGGTGGCAAGGGCGGGGTTAGTGGAGCGAAGCTGTCGGGTCGGGGTGTAAAAGGTTAGCCGTCTGTTGAGGTATTCTGGTCGGGTGTTGTGCAGTGCCTTGTGAGCGTGGGTGAGCAGTTTGAAAGTGATTCTCTTGTTGATGGGGAGCCAATGCAGGTCTCTTGGGTGGGCTGTGATGTGGCAGTGACGGGGGATGTCCAGGATGAGGCGTGCTGAGGCGTTCTGGATGAGTTGCAGTCTTTTCTGGAGTTTGCCTGTGGTTCCTGCGTAGAGGGCATTGCCGTAGTCCAGTCTGCTGCTTACGAGGGCTTGGGTGACTGTTCTTCTGGTTTCAGTGGGGATCCATTTGTAGATCTTCTGAAGCATGCAAAGGATGTTGAAGCAGGAGGAGGAGATGGCGTTGACTTGCTGGGCCATAGATAGTGAAGAGTCCAGGATGAATCGACTGCTGTGTGCGTGGTCGGTGGGTGTCGGTGCGGTTCCCAGTGTGGCAGGCCACCAGGAGCCGTCCCATGCAGAGGGGGTGGAGCTGAAGATGAGGACCTCAGTCTTGTCGGAATTCAGTTTAAGGCAGCTGTTCTTCATCCATTTGGCGCTGGTCTCACACACAGGGACCTGCACCCTGCTCTCTGCGCTAGGAGGGCCTTCCATAGGGGTGACTTACAGTGACCTGGTGCAGTGACCTGTGGTGAAAGGGTGCATGCACCTTTTAACACAGGCTGCAATGGCAGACCTGCAGACACATTTTGCATGAGCTCCCATGGGTGGGACAATACATGCTGCCGCCCATCGAGAACCCCTGGTGCCCCAATGCCTTAGATACCTAAGTACTATATACTAGGGACTTATAAGGGGGCACCAGTATGCCAATTGCAGAGTGTACAAGGTCCTAGGCAGCCAAATTTAGAGGGAGAAAGCACAATCACTGGGGTCCTGGTTAGCAGGATCCACTGAAAACAGTCTAAGTATAATGATAGCAGGGAAAAAGTGGGGGTAACCGTGCCACAAAGAGGGTACTTCCCTACAGTAACATCCTTCCTCTACAGGAAATCCTTTGTTCTGCCTTCCCCTGCCTGAGTTAAGCTCAGCAGCAGGAGGCCAGAACAGTGTCTGGGCTCAGCAGCAGCACTGGCTTGTACGCAGACCCTGCAAGGCTGAACAGGCAAACATGGGGGATCCTCAAAGGAACCCCTAAAGTATGTGGTATCTTGCAACTAGCACTGGAACCGGTGTAGTTGCAAGATTCCAACATGTTTGATAACAAACTTGACCAGGTTCAGTGAAGCCATTATTTAGTTGGACATCTCATGATGACCATTGTCCACTACATACCTTAAAATGGCCCAGAAAATGGAGTTTGAGGTTTGTAGGGGTACCTCTGCTTATGCAGGGGTACCCTTATACTTAGAACCATGCACCCTGCCCTTGGGCTGAAGGGTCTACCTTAGGGGTGACTTACAGTGTCAGTAGTGCAGTGATCACGACATAGGGTGAACCTTATGTCTGGGGGGAAAGGTGCATGAACCATTTCACATAGGCTGCAATGGCAGGCCTGTAGACACACTTTGCATGGGCCCCCATGAGTGGCATAATACCAGCCCATGAGGGACCCCTGCTGTACCTATGCCCTGAGTACCTAAGTACCATATACTAGGGACTTGCAGGAGGGCACCAGTATGCTAATTTTGTGATGTAAGAAGTACTTACCAATCAAATTTAGGGGAAAGCGCACCAACACCGAGGTCCTGGTTAGCAGGATCCCAGTGTACTACAGTCCAAACATACTGACACCAGGCAAAAAGTGGGAGCAACCATGTCAGAACGATCCTATTTTCCTACATTGTCCACCTTAAGGGAGGACTGGCATGAAGTGGGCACACCTCCTAATCTACCTAATTTTCTCACCTGTCTTGCTGTCAAAAGTGGGGTCAGGACAGGGGAGTTGGTCATCTCTGCCATTTGGAGAGACCTGGGTCGCATTACAAAGGTGTCTAGGCCTTTGAAGCTTGCCGCCCTGGAATGTCCATCCTGCTTGGATGAGAGGTCAACACCCCTGCCCAGTGCAGGCTTTTGTCTCTAGACCCCAAGAGGGCTGGCTCTCACCTCAGGGTGTCAGAAATGTGGCTTAGGTGGCTGAACTGGTCAGTGAACACACTAGCAGTTAGTAGGTTTTGCAGGGAGCACCTCTAGAGTGCCCTCTGGGTGCATATATTAATAAAACCCTCACTGGAATCAGAGTTTATTAATACAAGATGTTTGATACCAAACATCCCTGAGTTCAGGGAAGCCGTCATGTAGCTGGGGAACTCGTAGGGACCAGTGTCCAGCACATGCATTTAAAATGGCTTCCGTGCACACTTATTATGTCTAAGAATCGACAAACACATAGTAGGGGCATATTTGCTCATGCATATGCCCTCACTTCTAACATACTGCACTCTGCCTAAGGGCTGGAGTCCTGCTGTTGGGGTGACTTAATGATATCACAAGCAGTGTTTTGGGGAACATTGCACACAAGTGTGTACCATGTTGTGTTTTCAATTTTGGGAGTATCTTGTCATGCTCCCTGCAATGGAAATATGTATAAGGTTGGTGCTGGGTCCCTCAGCTCTGGAGGCCTGGAGGCCCTCTTCAGTACCCAAGCCCTAGGTACCAGGGGTACCATTTACTAGGGACTTATAGAGGTGCTGAAGGACCTCGTCACTTAGGGATCAAGTGACCAGCTGTGTTCTTTTGGGGTAGGAACACTGGGAACCTGGTTAGCAGTCAAGGTTGAATCTAAAAGCCAAGCAAAAAGTGTTGGGGTATTGAAACCAGAACCCAGCGCCCCACAGAAGCCTCCGTCCCACCCAAGTCAACAGGCCTGGAGGCTCAGCCAAACTGGGAGAGTCTTCCTAGTCCATCAGGCAAGGAAGAGTAAGGGAGCAGGCTGTATGGTTGCAGGGCCTACTCTGCCTCACATCCTACTGTCCAGGTCATTTCATCTGCGAAGCTGACCTACCTCATCAGTGTTAGGACCTCATTTAGAATGCACTGTCTGCCTTCTCCTTTTCTTTGGGATGAGAGGTGTCCACCTCTGCTAACCCTATCTTAGCCAGGGCAACCCATAGCTTAACCCAAGAGGTCACCCACAAATGAAGTAACCCCACCATGACCAGCAGGATCAGGGGGCCTATCTTGCTATTGGGCATTGGGCCAGGCCACCATGCCAGAGTCAATGCTGCTATAAAGTTAGCACCCAGCAGAGGCCACTAACAGCTGTCAGTGCCCAGAACCACACCTTTAGCTCTTCACTGCCAAGTGAAGGGCTAAGTTATAGGTTTTTGGGATCAGGGTACCTGTCCACTGTTTTAGAGTGTGGGGTTGCTACATCCTGTAGCAAACACCCTCCTTCCACTCTCTTTTCTGTTAGCTGAGGAGCCACCAAATCAAACGTAACAGCTGCCTGAGTAGTCAGGAGTTCTTGTGGGTCAGGCTGGGCTTCACCAGTGCCACTTTGGAGTTCTTCCCTACTAGAACAGAATCTTTTTGGCTTACTGAAACTTTGTCTAAAAGTTGCCCACCTTTCCTACACCACTTTCTTTTCCTTTTGTTCTGGGGTCTACTTGCACTCACTGCAGGGGCAGCACCTCCAGAATTCTTGGGAGAGGGCTGGCACTGGCCCAGCTCCTCTCTTCGGCTCTGACCAACCTCTGGGAGATCATTACCAAGGAGACAATCAAGGAGGATGTCTGTACTGACTATCACCTTTTCCAACTAAGGGACCCACCTATTTCTAGGGGCACTAGTGCCACAGGCCTATGAGTGAGCTCCCCTGAGATAACGCTTACCCTGGCAGTCTCACCTGAGATGTATTTACCAGCCTGTCATGAACAACTGTGTTGCTAGCACCGGTATCTCTCAGGGCAGTTGCTGGGATTCCATTCACCAATAGGTGGTGGACTCTCTAACTCACCTGTTGGCCCCATTTTCCAGTCAAAGGCTAAGACGGCCTCCTCATCTGAGGAATCATCCCCTATAGCTACGCTGGCAACCCCTGGGGATTTACTAGTGGGTTTGTTTTTAGGACAAGGAATGCCCTAGGTGTGGTGCCCTGTCTGTTTGCAGTGCAAGCACCATGCTTTAGTGGTATCCCTGTTTTCACCCTGGTACCCACTTTTGTTTTGTGAGGTGTTTTGGAGCCCACCCTCATGAATAGATTTGTGGGGCCTACAAAGTATTCCTTTTCTCTAGTTTTAGGGTTGTCCACCTTTTTTTCTTGCGTGGTTTCCCTGACTCTTTCTTGTGGTCACCCCTAGTTCCAAGTCAATGATCAGCCTTCCTCCCCAGCTCTTGGGGGGAGACTGGCCCCAGATCCACCAGCTATTGTTGGAACGTCTCAGAAGTAGAGTTACTTAATAGGTGTTCCTTCATAATCAAATGATATAACCATTCATAATCTTGCACCTGGCGTCCCTTCAACAAGCCACCTAGTGTTTTCACTGAAAAGATTTTGTGAGTCTCCCTGAACCTGATTCTATATTCTTCAGTGGCGAGTCTGAATCCCTCAATCAGGGTGTCCTTCATGAGGTCATAGGACCTTGCGTCTGCCTCATTTAGGGTCAGGAGTCTATCCCTGCACTTTCCTGAGAGCATTTCTCAAAAGAGAGAGCCCCAGTTCTGGAAACACAGGTCCTCTCAAAGGCCATTAACCACTTGCTGCCATCATGACCATCCTCATATTTGGGGACATTCCCTTTAGGGATTTTAGAGTCACAGTTCCCTGCTCTGTTCCTAGGTATTAACTTGCTGTCACCATCTGTGGGTGCTAAACCCCTGTAGGAAGTTGGCTATGTATGCACTATTTCAAAGTAAGGAATAGTATGCACAGAGTCCAAGGGTTCCCCTTAGAGGTAAGATAGTGGCAAAAAGAGATAATACTAATGCTCTATTTTGTGGTAGTGTGGTCGAGCAGTAGGCTTATCAAAGGAGTAGTGTTAAGCATTTGTTGTACATACACACAGGCAATAAATGAGGAACACACACTCAGAGACAATTCCAAGCCAATAGGTTTTTGTATAGAAAAATATCTGTTCTTAGTTTATTTTAAGAACCACAGGTTCAAATTCTACATGTAGTATCTCATTTGAAAGGTATTGCAGGTAAGTACTTTAGGAACTTTGAATAATCACAATAGCATATATACTTTTACATAAAACACATTTAGCTGTTTTAAAAGTGGAACAGTGCAATTTTCACAGTTCCTGGGGGAGATAAAGTAATGTTAGTTCTTGCAGGTAAATAAATCACCTACGGGGTTCAAATTGGGGTCCAAGGTAGCCCACCGTTGGGGGTTCAGAGCAACTCCAAAGTCACCACACCAGCAGCTGAGGGCCGGTCAGGTGCAGAGATCAAAGAGGTGCCCAAAACACATAGGCTTCAATGGAGGTAAGGGGGTGCCCCGGTTCCAGTCTGCCAGCAGGTAAGTACCCGCGTCTTCGGAGGGCAGACCAGGGGGGGTTTTGTAGGGCACCGGGGGGGACACAAGTCAGCACAAACAGTACACCCTCAGCAGCGTGGGGGCGGCCGGGTGCAGTGTGCAAACACGCGTCGGGTTTCCAATAGTTTTCAATGAGAGACCAAGGGGTCTCTTCAGCGGTGCAGGCAGGGAAGGGGGGGGCTCCTCGGGGTAACCACCACCTGGGCAAGGGAGAGGGCCTCCTGGGGGTCACTCCTGCACTGGAGTTCCGATCCTTCAGGTCCTGGGGGCTGCGGGTGCAGGGTCTTTTCCAGGCGTCGGGATTTCAGAGTCAGGCATTCGCGGTCAGGGGGAGCCTCGGGATTCCCTCTGCAGGCGTCGCTGTGGGGTATCAGGGGGGACAACTTTGGTTACTCACAGTCTTGGAGTCGCCGGGGGGTCCTCCCTGTAGCGTTGTTTCTCCACCAGTCGAGTCGGGGTCGCCGGGTGCAGTGTTGCAAGTCTCACGCTTCTTGCGGGGATTGCAGGGGTCTTTAAATCTGCTCCTCTGGATACAAAGTTGCAGTCTTTGTTGAACAGGGCCGCTGTTCTCTGGAGTTTCTTGGTCTCTTAGAAGCAGGGCAGTCCTCGGAGGATTCAGGGGTCGCTGGTCCTGGGGAAAGCGTCGCTGGAGCAGTTTTCTTCTGAAGGCAGGAGACAGGCCGGTAGGACTGGGGCCAAAGCAGTTGGTGTCTTCTTTCTTCTTCTGCAGGGGTTTTTCAGCTCAGCAGTCCTCTTCTTCTGTAAGTTGCAGGAATCTAAATTCTTAGGTTCAGGGAAGCCCTTAAATACTAAATTTAAGGGCGTGTTTAGGTCTGGGGGATTAGTAGCCAATGGCTAATAGCCCTGAGGGTGGGTACACCCTCTTTGTGCCTCCTCCCAAGGGGAGGGGGTCACATTCCTATCCCTATTGGGGGAATCCTCCATCTGCAAGATGGAGGATTTCTAAAAGTTAGAGTCACTTCAGCTCAGGACACCTTAGGGGCTGTCCTGACTGGCCAGTGACTCCTCCTTGTTATTCTCATTATTTCCTCTGGCCTTGCCGCCAAAAGTGGGGCCGTGGCCGGAGGGGGCGGGCAACTCCACTAGCTGGAGTGCCCTGTGGTGCTGGAACAAAGGGGGTGAGCCTTTGAGGCTCACTGCCAGGTGTTACAGCTCCTGCCTGGGGGAGGTGTTAGCATCTCCACCCAGTGCAGACTTTGTTACTGGCCTCAGAGTGACAAAGGCACTCTCCCCATGGGGCCAGCAACATGTCTCGAGTGTGGCAGGCTGCTAAAACTAGTCAGCCTACACAGGTAGTTGGTTAAAGGTTCAGGGGGCACCTCTAAGGTGCCCTCTGGGGTGTATTTTACAATAAAATGTACACTGGCATCAGTGTGCATGTATTGTGCTGAGAAGTTTGATACCAAACTTCCCAGTTTTCAGTGTAGCCATTATGGTGCTGTGGAGTTTGTGTTTGACAGACTCCCAGACCATATACTCTTATGGTTACCCTGCACTTACAATGTCTAAGGTTTGGCTTAGACACTGTAGGGGCAAAGTGCTCATGCACTGGTGCCCTCACCTATGGTATAGTGCACCCTGCCTTAGGGCTGTAAGGCCTGCTAGAGGGGTGACTTATCTATACTGCATAGGCAGTGTGAGGTTGGCATGGCACCCTGAGGGGAGTGCCATGTCGACTTACTCGTTTTGTCCTCACCAGCACACACAAGCTGGCAAGCAGTGTGTCTGTGCTGAGTGAGAGGTCCCCAGGGTGGCATAAGATATGCTGCAGCCCTTAGAGACCTTCCCTGGCATCAGGGCCCTTGGTACCAGGGGTACCAGTTACAAGGGACTTACCTGGATGCCAGGGTGTGCCAATTGTGGATACAAAAGTACAGGTTTAGGGAAAGAACACTGGTGCTGGGGCCTGGTTAGCAGGCCTCAGCACACTTTCAATTCAAAACATAGCATCAGCAAAGGCAAAAAGTCAGGGGGTAACCATGCCAAGGAGGCATTTCCTTACAACCCCTTTTTCCTCTTTCCCTTTCTATGGCCAGTATCCCGTCCTCCAGGGCAATTTTTCAAGCCAATCTTTCTAAAAGAATCTCTTATTCAGAAAGTTTTTCACTGGACCTCGAGGGACCTAAGCCATCATCACTAGAGGGAAGTGCTCTAGACATAGTGTGTTGTCTGTGGGGTGCAGGTTGCTCACTTTCAATGGGGATGAGGTCTAAGTCCTCCTCACTCAATCTATTCTGACTCTCAGAGTCAGTGGCCACATCGTTAGGATGGGCCTGCTCATACTTTGCCAAGAGCTGCTGGAGCTTTGCCCTGATAGAGTTTGAGCCAGTTTTAATTGTGTACCCTTTGCAGAGGGTCCTCAACTGTTTATGAGACAGCTGGAGGCAAGGGGTGAGGTCAAGCTCCTTGTCCACAACCTCCGAGCTACTCACTATTTTACTAAAGTTGGGACCTTTTTGTGGCTAGAGCAACTTCCTAACACAGGTTTCTGGAGTCGTAACTAAAGTTAGTTTTCACATTTTTTAAACTGTTACCCTGCAGGAACATAACCGAGGCCCTAACAGTTACTTTTAAGAATTTAGAAAAATAATCAATTCAAAACATGCTATTGATCTAAAGGCAGTTTTGGGATTTACTCATGTACTCACATTGACCCCACCGCTGTTTCACTACTGTAGGAAGCTGGCTCTCTATATGGTGCACTAAAAAGAAGTACCCAGGGTAGAGAGTCCAGTGGGTCCCCAATTGGTTTGCAGATTCAAACGTAGATAGGGCTCATGCTCTGTTTTGTGATAGTGTGGACGAGACGTTAGCTTATCAGAGGGTGGTGCTAAGCATTTGTTACACTCACAAAGGCAATAAATGAGACACTCAAAAAATAATTCCGAGACCAATTTAGAAAAAGAACACTTCTTTTTATATGTACTTTGAACGCAAGAACTTTGTTATAATGTAAGTATGTTTTAAGCATAAAACCTATCCACTTGCAAAAATCAACAGTGCAATTTCAGCATTCTTCAATGTTAGCCTATGGAAGGAAAATACATTCAACAAACAGGCACTTTACGATGACTCATGGGACCAATTTTGTAGACTTACGGTGAGTGCTGGGCAAGGGTAAGGACTACATCAACAGGTCACTACGGGCATCGCTGGGGCGGCCGGGTGCAGAGGTGCAGTCCCTGTGGATTAAGTCAGCAGGCTCTGGCTGGGGGGCAGTCGGGGACAACCAAAAGGTAAGTTGGAAATGTGGGGTGTTCGGGGATGCAGGTGCACCTTTGGTCCTCTCCACCAGGGCCCAGGGGTGATGGATGTAGGGGTATCCTTTTGGCATTGGGTTTCCTTGTCCAGGAGCACTCGCAGTTGGGAGGGTCCTGTGGTCTGAGGCTGCAGGCATCATTGTGGAGCCCAGGAGGGGTAAAACCACAGTGGACTCAATCTCAGGAGAGCTGGGGGACAACTTTGACACCAGGGGTCCACTTCAACTCGGGCCGGAGGTGACGGATGCAGTGGTTGCTTTAGGTGTCAGGTTTCTCTCTCCTCAGAGGCTGCGGGAGAGTGGGCCTGCGTGCAGAGGGTGCAGGCGACTTCAGGAAGTCCAGGAGGGATGAAACCATGATGAACTCAGAATCTGGACAACTGGGGGACATGGTTGGCACTGGAGGTCCACTTGGGTCGGTGACGGCGGGTGCAGGTGTCAGGTCTTTGCACTTCCGAAGGCTGCAGAATCCTTACTTTAGGTTTTGTTGGAGAGCAGGTCAACTGCTCACGGGAGTCTTGAGTCTTTTTTAAAGGCAGGCAGGCTTCCTAGGTTTCTGGAGTTTCAGCTGCAGGATGTCATCTTTTTGGGCAGAGTCCATCGAGGGTTGCAGGCAGGCCGGTGGGGTTGGTACCAGGCAGCTGCTTCTTCTTCTCTTCTTCTGCAGGTGAGACTCTTCTGTGTCCTTGTCTTCTTAGGTCATCAGGATCTGCGTTCTGGCTTTCATGGGTGCCACCTAGATACTCAATTTAGGGGCATTACAGGCGCTGTCAGGTGGCAGTCAATAGGTTGCCTAACTTTAGGGTGACTACACCCTTCCTATGACCACTTCCTGTGGGAAGTGGGCATAATCTTGACCCTAGTGGCCTAGTTCTTTCCAAATCAAGATGTAGGAATTTAAAAAGGAGTATCCACTTCAGCTAAATCCACCTTAGAGGTGGGGCTGACATGAAGTGGCACACCTCCTAATCTGCCTAATTTTCCGCCCTGTCTTGCTGCAGAAACAGGAGGGTTGGTCATCTCTGCTATTTGGAGACACCTGGGTCGCATTACAAAGATGGCTAGGCCTTTGAAGCTTCCCGCCCTGGAATGTCCATCCTGCCTGGAGGTTGTGTGAACACCCCCACCCAATGCGCGCTTTTGTCTCTGGACCCTGAGGACGCTGGCTCTCACCTTAGGGGGTCAGAAATGTGACAAGAGGCTGAACTGGTCAGGACCAGTCAGTGAACACATTAGCAGTTAGTAGGTTTTTCAGGGGGGCACCTCTAAGGTGCCCTCAGGGTGCATGTATTAATAAACCCTTCACTGGAATCACTGAGGTTTTTTTTATATGAGATGTTTGATACCAAACATCCCTGGGTTCAGGGAAGCCATCTTGTAGCTGTGGAACTCGTAGTGACCAGTGTCCAGCACATGCATTTAGAATCGCTTCTCTGTACATTTACTATGACTAAGAATCGACAAAGACATAGTAGGGGCATATTTGCCCTTGCAGATATGCCCTCACTTGTAATATACTGCGTCTGCCTTAGGCCTGAAGTCCTGCTGTAGGTGTGACTTACAGATATTACAAGCAGTGTTTTAGGAGACATGGCACACAAGTGCATGCTGTGTTGTGTTTTCAATTTTGGGAGCACCTTGTCACGCAGCCTGCAATGGCAGTCTCTATAATGTTGGTGTAGGGTCCCTCTGAATGGCACAAGTTGTGCTGCAGCTCGGGGGTCATCTTCAGTATCCATGCCCTAGGTACAAGGGGTACCATTTATTAGGGACTTATAGGGATGCTGAAGGGCCTGGTCACCTGGGGATCCAGCTACCAGCACCCTACTGTAATCGAAGCTTATCCTGTGCTTGTCCTGTGCACCTGTGTATTGGACAGATGCTGCTGCGTTGTATGTAAAGCATCTGCTTGAGGTTTCCACCACTATCTTCAATGCTTTCGATCAGGAAAAGTCCTGAATATTCAACTTGCACTCATGGCCGGACTGGGAACCCAAAGCAGCCCCTAGAGGGTACATAGCAAGTGAGCCTGACCACTACAATGGGGCGTGAGGGGTTCTCTCCCACCAAACAAAATGTGGGAAGAAATGGTAAAAACTGTGCATTCTACAGCTTGTTTTCCATTATATTTTCAATTGTATTAGATTTTAAGGCATAGTTAATGATGACCTTACAGTGCCCCAGGATATGGCAATCTTTATCGGGGCTCTTCAATGATTCCCTCACCATCACCCTCTAACAGTACCTCTCATCTCTCCTAGTCCCTCTCTCACATGGTGTTGGAGCACTTTACATCACACATACAGTTAATGAACCATATGTGTGTATAGAAACTGTTACATAGGACATGTTACATAAGACAAAGGGGACAACAAGGTGTAGGATTCACGTCATCCATACTGGTGAGCAGTTTTTGCTTGGGCTTGGTAAGCATAAACTGAGGATCCAGAACTTAACACAGTGATTGTGGGAAACGGGCACCTTGTTGTAGTACCCTCCCCCCCACACACACACACTTGTTTCTGAATGCAACTTGGACTAGAGTGCACTGGGGTTCTGCTAACCAGGCTCCCAGTGCCAGTGTACTTTCCCTAAAACATTGTCAAAGTAACTGGACACACCTTTAGCTACCACTATAAGTCCCTAGTGAAAGATACTTAGGTACCCAAGGCATGGGGTACTTTGGGTAAGGCCCTGAGGGTAGCAGCACTGATTGTGCCACCCTCAAGGGCCATGCATCCAGTTGCACCCAGCACTGCCATAGCAGGCTGATTGTCCTGGTGAAAATCTAAAATACAAACTCGACTGTGTGCCCTGTTCACCCTACACTGCATATGTTATGGGTAAGTCCTCCCTCAAGCAGGCCTTCCAGCCCTAAGGCAGGGTGCACCATACTATATGTGAGGGCATAATTGCATGAGTAATATGCCCCCACTGCTTCCTTGCTAAACCTGTGACATAGTGAGTGAACAGAGCAGCCATTTTAATATATGTGCTGGACGCTGGTCAATATGGGTTTCCCAGCTACATGATGGCCACTCTGAACTCTGGGTTCTTTGGTATCAAACAACTCAGAATGATAAATCCAAACTGGAACCAGTACTGGATTTATTATCAAATGTACCCGGGGTCACCTTAGAGGTTTCCCCTGCAAAAACTATCTATCCTGGCATCGTTGCTGACTGGTTCCAGCGAGCCTGCCACATCCAGACAGCCAATATACAAACCTGGGGGCGAGCCCTGGCTCTCTGGTTTGTAAAACAAGTCCCTTCCTGGGTGGAGGAGCTAACACCCCCTCAAACAGGAATGTGTACTCTCCTGGGGGTGAGCTTCAAAGGGCCACCGCAGCAGATGGCTTCCCTCTTTGTCAACCCCTACTTTTGGAGGGAGCAAAGGCAGGAAAACAAAGGGTAGGAGGAGTGGTCTCACTGAGCATGCACCACCCCTAGGGGCTTGAAGGGGAAGTGAACCCTCCATTTCATTTTCCTCCATGTTGGATTGCAGGAAAATAGCCAATCAGGTTTAGGGAAGTGACCCTTCCCACAGGAAGTGGTCACAGTAGTGGGTGTAGGCACCCAAGGGTAAGTGTCCCATTGGACACTACCAGGTTCCCCCTAAAATGCCCACTAAATTCAGCATTTAGTGGGCTTCCATAGACCAAGAAATCGGATTTGAAAAGACAAAGAAGACCAGCACCAAAGAAGATACAAGGCAAGAGAACTGTGGACCTGCTGCACAAGAAAAGGCACCAAACCCTGCCTGCTGCACCCAGGACCTGAAAATCGCAGCTGCAGAGCAGCTGGACACTGGAGTGCCCCAAGAAACCCAGGGGACTTCCAGGCTTCAAGAATCATCCCAGATACCCCTTCTGAGTGGAGGCACCACTCAAAAATCAAACGAGAACCTTGAAGCCAGTGAGGGTCACTTCACTGACTGGCTGATATCTCTGCACCCAGAAGATGCAGCTCGACCTCACAACACACTGACAACCACTCAGATGTGACCTATAATTGTGCCAAGTTTGGTGGCACTGCGCCCTCCAGTGGCCGAGTTATGCTAATGCCCTGTGTTCTGGTCAGCTGGCGTCGACCAACCAGAAAACCAGCTCCCTCAGAGCTGAAAAAGGATCAGGAGGAAGCCCTAGTCAAGGGACTTCAGGAACACCCTGAACCCCTAACCAGAGTACCCTCATTGTCCTGTAAGCAGCCCTCAAAGAGACTCACCTCCAGCTCCAAAGGACTCCATTGCGCACCGCTCCTGGATCTTCAACTTGTCCTGCATCCGGCCGCCCTGCGCACTGAAACAAGGAACCAGCTTTGCTCCATGGGTCTCCAACCCCTTGTGACCTCAACAGCTGAAGGGGACACCCAGGCATCATCTTTAAATATGCAACCAGTTCATTTTCCAAGTGGCCCCTCCAGGTGGCCCTGTGCCTGAGCCAAGAGACTTTTTAACGCTGCTCCCACCGGAACCGGGAGCCACCCGAGGCTCTCCAGCTGGCACAAGGTGCCCACCAACTGCTGCTACCATCTTCCAAAAGAAGAGACTGGTAACCCAACTGTATGATTTTGCATTGATTCCAATGGTGTGTAATTACGTACAGAAAGACTAACTTAATCAAAATTTTTAAAATACATAACTTTAAAAGTACTTAACATATTCTAAAGATCTTGGTCTCAAAATGTATATAAAAGTCTGAAGTATTTTTATAAATTCTGGTCTTGAGTTATTCATTGAGTGTGTGTGGTGCATGATTGGATTTGTGAGTACAGCAAATACTTAGCAAATCTCCTGCATTAGCCTAACTGCAGGACCAGCTACCTTAAAAATTGGAGCCTTAGGTGGTCTCATTTTTACCTCTGGAAAGCAACGTGTGGTTGCCTGGACCCCCTGAATAGTGTACCTAGTTTTGCATACTACATAGAGGACCAGCCTCCAACAGTGGTTAGGGTTGACTTTATTATTAACTTTTTATTTCTACCCAAACAACCCTGGGGCAAAAACATAATTCTCTAACCTGTACTATTCAGTCTGCATGTAGCTCTTTCGTGGCAGTCCATAGCTCACTGTGCTAGATTATGACTGTAACGTATGGACTGCACAGTAATAAAAGGATCTATATGACAAAAGCAGTATGCCACTGAGCATTGCAGATACAATACTATTCTGTGATCAGTATAGTACACATTCTTTGCAGCAGGCGTATTATTCCTCTGCTCTACCTTAGATAAGTCAAAACCAACACTAGACAAAACTCCTATCTCCCTCCAGCAGGTACATTGATTACCAGAGTTATCATAGCACTTTTATTGTTGCCTGAAAACTACCGGATATACAAGAAACTCTGCAGTGTTTTTAAAACTGCAGCACTGCTAGAAAACCGGCCCCACCTTTCCAGCCTCCCAGGAAAACACTCAATGCCCCATATGGCCAGTCCGGCCATGCTTGAGCTCTGGGCTGACTGAAGTCCACTGCTGTATGACTGTCACAGATCTCCGCATATTATAAAGGTTTGTCAGGTCATGCATTTTGCATTTTCATTTATGTTACCTGAAATAGAGCTGCCTAATAAGCAATACTATTTACTGAAAGAATTGTTTTCTTGGCACTGATCAATAATGGCACAAGAACGACACCTCAATATAGATTAGCTTGAAATGGATAGTTCAGACCAAACAACACTGCAATCTCCAAAGAAGTAAATGTTCAGATGTATTTATTCCCTAAGTCAGTGACACGTATTAACTAGCAGCCTCTTTGCAGAGCAGTTTGCATGAGTGGTTATACCCCAGAGAAAGGAAGTTTTTAGAAACTGATAACTTTCCATAAGATATATCTACATTTTTAGACACACAGTAAGTAGATAGGAGATGTATACAATTTGTTTTCTCTTTCCGGAAGCCATAGTTATTTCATGCATTGGAAAAGTTTCCCAAGGATGCCTCATGTTACAGAGCATACTAAAGTGGGATGAACCCACCAGTGCCCTGGTTTGAGTGAGACTTCTGTCCATTCCAGGCAGAGCAGCCTCACTGTGTATGTGTGCAGCCAGCAAGGAAACACCAACTTCAAGATTTGTAAGGTGTGAGGGCTTGACCCTGTGCGGTGCTCTCAAGCTAGCCTACTCACCCAGTGACAATCACCATGAGGCTCACAAATGATTATGACACTGAATGCCACAGGTAAAAACAAACTACTGACCTTTCTGTTTAATAGTGTTGCTGGTGAAATATCGACAGCCAGGGTGACAACCCTTAGCTTGATGCTATCTGTGGGAAGGTCTTTAAATTGGGTGCCAATGGTGCCCACCAACAATGACACAAATTAAGTACTGATGATGACAAATGGAGCAAAATATCATGGTCAAATTTTGCCTGTTAATCTATGAATATGTAGTGAGATGACAACTAGACTTTAGCACCAAAAGGATATCACATTGACCTTGACTTGTCAGCATGTTCTTTCAGTTTGATTTTGAATGAAGTAATATTTTCAAAAACAATGTTCTATATTTCTGTAAGTGATTCATTGAATCAGTAGTTGCTGGAACTAAAGCATTCGCACAAGATGAAGAAAGAAAAACTCTGAGATTAAAGACTTACAAGCAGAAAAATGGTGAGAATCTTGGCAGCAATTTTTAAGTTTCATTATTAGAAGACAATTCTGTCATTTTCAGTGGCATTGGAATAGCATCGGAGATACTGTTCTGAACTTTCAGTAGTTCATTCTGTTTGTCAATTAGATTGAGGATGACAATCAGAAGAGCTTGACCAACTTACAGTGCCTTATAAAAGTTTGTCCAAAAATATGGAAGACATTGAGTTGTTCAGTAGTGATTCTATGTGGGAAACGATGATAAAAAATGTCAGTCAAAGAGCACTGAGGCACTTCTTCTGCTGTAGGTAATTTAGACAAAGGCAAGAAATAAGCCAGAGGTATCAGCTGTATCCAGTCTGACCCAAATGCCTTCTGTGGATGGAAGATCTGCTATGAAGGTAGCAGACAGTGTGTGCCCTGGCTCAGGAGCACTGGTAAAGGTTGCAGAAATATTTTGAATGTCACAATGTATTTTCATCAGAAAAGGGACAAGGAATGATGCATTTTTGCCTGTCAGAGTGAATTGTAAATCACTAAAAGGATCATGGATCAAAGTCTAACATCATCTTAACCCCCCCTGTAATTCGTAGCCGAGATGAAAAGAGCTTTTTGACTTAAGTACAAATCATGATGTGATACAAGTGGTGTATTCAGAGGATGACCCTCTAACTATTTACGGTCTATTTGTTCTTGAGTCTCTTTAATCCTTTCTAAAAAAAGGCGTGAACAATTCTGGGGCACCTGAACTGAGCGGCCAATATGGTGGATGCGGACTTTCAGAGCTCTCAGCTCGTAATCTCCAACCCATACGACCAAATTGAGATGTAACATGGTGAGATGGAGGTATAAACACATTAATGGCAGGGGTGGAGCACATGTGTAAGGAATGCGCCTGGATCTGGTGGCCCGGCCTGAATGTGGTCAACAGGAGATGCTGCATGGCCGGCCTCACGCTCTGTGTGTTGCCTGCGATCCCTCTGGGCCTGCGGTCACTCCCCAGGCTATTGCCCGGGATGATGCTAGCCCATGCTTGAAAGCTGGCTGCGAGCCTCCTCATCTTGGAGGCCCTATGGGTCCTGATTGCTGGGTCCTGCCCTTGGGGCCTGTCAGCGGCTGGGTGGGCCTGAAGAGGTTGGTGCTGACAATGCGGGCCCACTATTGGCGGCGGTGCGGCCCACTCTCCATTTAAGGCTGGTGACAACGTCCAAACAGCCCTCTGATCCCCGTGATGTGAGACATTGATGAGTGCTGGTAAGAAACATTGAACAAACTAGCCCACAGACATTTGAGTACATAATCTACATTGAAGACACTGGTGGCCTGCTAGGAGCCTGGTTTAGGCCCGGTTGACAGTGATTGTGTATCCAGTGAGATCTTAGTGAACACTGCTGACTAAGAGTATCCATGTTTTGCAGACACGTCTCCCTCTCCCTGGGCTTGGTGCTGGGGGCTGCATCAATGGACTGCCTCCTGCGGTCGACTGCATGGAGGACAGGTCCTGGGCCCTAGAGGTGTGTGCCCTCCCCTGGACCAAAGAGGGCCAGGCCCTCAAAGGGTGACTTTCATCCCATACTTCCTTACAGATTCGATCTTTGAAGGCCCTATAGTGCTGAAGCAGTAGGTTTAGGGTATCTGACTGTCCGTGGTGCACCGCTGGAATAACATCGTTAAGGTATGAGGTGGCTGCAATTGGATCGGGATCCCCCTGTTGCCTTCCTTCCCTGCCCCACATTCTGACTGTTCCAGAGATCCGTCTTCTGCACTCCCAGATCCTGAACTATGGGACTCTGCACTACCTGTCCTCAAGGGCACTGATGAGATACCGGACCTGGCGCCTTTTCCCGCTGAGATTGATTATCTGGGACTTTATCCACTGGTGACAACACAACAGGCTGGGGCTGCTCATGCTCCCACATGCATCTAAAACGCACCTAAATCTATTACATGTGGTTATCCATTTTCAACGTTCATAAAGGAGATCACCACCTACCCATGGAACCCTTTGGCTGCCTGAAACCCTGCTGTAGGTACTACTGTCTATGAATATCAAGCCGTACCTGCCTTAGAGATGGGCAGAACTAAACCACTCAAAGCTGGTCAGCGTTTACCACAAGACACGTTGAGCCAGATGTAGCAAGGGTTTCGCGAGTCGCAAACGGCAAAAACCGCCGTTTGAGAGTTGCAAAAGCCTCTTTGCTATGTAGAAATGCATTTTGCGAGTCGGAACCGACTCGCAAAATGCATTTCCGACTCGCAAATAGGAAGGGGTGTTCCCTTCCTATTTGCGACTCAATCAATCAATCAATCACATTTATAAAGCGCGCTACTCACCCGTAAGGGTCTCAAGGCGCTGGGGGGGGGTGGGGGGGATCAGTGCTCGAAGAGCCAGGTCTTGAGCTGCCTTCTGAAGGAGAGGTGGTCCTGTATGGCGCGAAGATGGCTGGGAAGAGAGTTCCAGGTCTTCGCTGCCAGGAAAGAAAAGGATCTTCCTCCGGCGGTGGCTTTGCGGATGCGGGGTACGGCTGCTAGGGCTTGTCCGGTCGAGCGTAGGGTGCGCGGAGGAGTGTAGAAGGAGACGCGGTGGTTGATGAGTTTTGGCCCGAGGTTTTGCAGGGCTTTGTGTGCGTGGGTGAGGAGTCTGAAGGTGATCCTCTTGTTGACTGGTAGCCAGTGAAGTTTCTTCAGGTGTCCGGAGATGTGGTGGTGGTGGGGTATGTTCAGGATGAGTCGTGCGGCAGCGTTCTGGATTCGTTGAAGTTTCCTCTGCAGCTTGATGGTGATGCCGGCGTACAGAGTGTTCCCATAGTCCAAGCGACTGGTGACGAGGGCGTGGGTGACGGTCTTCCTGGTGTCGGTGGGGATCCAGCGGAAGATCTTGCAGAGCATGCGGAGGGTGTTGAAGCATGCCGAGGTCACCGAGTTGACCTGTCTGGTCATGGAGAGGGAAGAGTCCAGGATGAAGCCGAGGTTGCGTGCGTGGTCGGTGGGTTGGGGAGTGCTGCCTAGGGCGGGAGGCCACCAGGAGTCGTCCCAGGCGGTTGGTGTAGGGCCGAGGATGAGGACCTCCGTCTTCTCTGTATTCAGTTTAAGCCGGCTGTCTGTCATCCAGTTCGCTACTTCCTTCATGCCTTTGTGTAGTCTGGCTCTTGCTGAGGTGGGGTTGTTGGTGAGGGATAAGATGAGCTGGGTGACGTCGGCGTAGGATATGAGGTTGAGTCCGTGTTTTCGTGCGATGTTCGCCAGGGGGGTCATGTAGATGTTGAAGAGGGTGGGGCTGAGGGAGGATCCTTGGGGGACGCCGCAGATGATCTCCGTGGCTGTGGATCTGAAGGGGGGGAGGCGGACTCTCTGAGTTCTTCCGGAGAGGAAGGAGATGATCCATTCCAGGGCCTTGCCTCTGATGCCGGCGTTGCTGAGGCGGCGTATCAGGGTACGGTGGCATACCGTGTCGAAGGCTGCAGCGAGGTCCAGGAGGATGAGGGCCACGGTTTCTCCTTTGTCGGTGAGGGATCTGATGTCGTCCGTGGCTGCGATGAGGGCGGTCTCGGTGCTGTGATTAGCTCTGAAGCCGACCTGTGAGGGGTCGAGTGAGTCGTTGGTTTCCAGGGCGGTGGTGAGTTGAGCGTTGACGATTTTCTCAATCACTTTGGTGGGGAACGGTAGGAGCGAGATGGGCCGGACGTTTTTGAGTTTGGTGGGGTCTGCTGTTGGTTTCTTTAGGAGGGCGTTGATTTCGGCGTGTTTCCAGTTCTCCGGGAAGGTGGCGGTGGTAAAAGACGCGTTGATGACGTCTCGGAGGTGGGGTGCGATGATGTTGTCGGCTTTGTTGAAGATGTGGTGCGGGCAGGGGTCGGATGGTGATCCTGAGTGGATGGAGTTCATGATGCGGGTGGTTTCCTCGGTGGTGGTTGAGTTCCAGGTGAGGATGGTGGTGTTGTCGGTGGCGGGTTCCAGTGGTGGGTTTGTGTTGGTAGTGGTGAAGCTGTTGTAGATGTCGGTGATCTTGTGGTGGAAGAAGGCTGCGAGGGAGTCGCAGAGGTCCTGTGAGGGAGGGATGGAGTTGTTTTCTGCGTCGGGGTTGGAGAGTTCTTTGACGATGCCAAATAGTTCCTTGCTGTTGTGGGCGTTGTTGTCTAGTCTGTTCTGGAAGGCTGATTTTCATGCGGCGCGGAGGCGTTGGTAGTGTTGGCGGGTGGCGTTCTTGAGAGCAGACATGTTCTCTTCGGTCTGGTTGAGGCGCCAAGTCTTCTCGAGGGTGCGGCATTCTTTTTTGGAGTCCTTGAGGTCGGGGGTGAACCAGGAGTTTTTCTTGTGGTTGTTGGTGTTTGCTTGGGTCTTCAGGGGGGCCAGGAGGTTGGTGCAGTTGGAGATCCAGCTCGTGAGGTTGTTGGCGGCTTCGTTGGGGTCTGTGGTGCTGGTGGGTTGGTTCTGGGAGAGGGTCGATGTGAGTTGTTCCGTGGTGATTCGATTCCATTGTCTTCTTGGTGGTTGCTGGGTGTGGTGGTGCACGGTGGTCTTCTTGAAGCTGAAGTGGACACAGCTGTGGTCCGACCAGGCGAGTACGGTGGTGTGGCTGAAAGAGATGTGTTTGCTGGAGGAGAAGATGGGGTTGAGCGTGTGTCCGGCGTAGTGGGTGGGGGTGTTGACTAGCTGTTTCAGTCCCAGGTTGGCGAGGTTGTCCAGTAAGGCGGTGGTGTTGTTGTCGGTGTGGTTCTCTAGGTGGAAGTTGAGGTCCCCTAGGAGGATGTAGTCGGTGGAAAGGAGTGCGTGTGGGCTGACGAAGTCTGCGATGTCTTCGCTGAACTTAGTGCGTGGTCCTGGTGGTCTGTACATGAGGGTGCCTCTGAGGGTGGTCTTGGGGTCGCTGTGGATTGCGAAGTGGAGGTGTTCGGCGTCGGGGAGTGAGTCGTCGACGTGGGTCGAGATGCGGATGGAGTTTTTGCATGCGATGGAGATGCCTCCTCCAGTGCGGTTGGTGCGGTCTTTCCGGATGATTTTGTAGCAGTCGGGGATGGCTATGGCGATGTCGGGTGCCGAGGAGGGGTTCATCCATGTCTCGGTGAGGAAGGCGATGTCCGGGTTTGTTGAGTTGATGAGGTTCCACAGTTCGGTGACGTGCCTGTGGACGGATCGGGTGTTGATCAGGATGCAGTCGAGGTTGTTTCCGTGGGAGTCGTTCTTGATGGGTGCGATGTGTGTTCGTGGGCAGGTGAAGCGGCAGTTGCGGCAGGTAAAGGATCCGTGGGTCCGCTTCGGGGTGGCGCGGTAGCAGCCCGGCGTGCGGCCGGGGTTGAGGGCGGTGAGGGTGGTGGTGTCGTAGGTCAGGCGGTGGTGGAAGGTGGGGTGGGGGTCGTGGGGACCAGGGGTTCGGGTGCTGGGCGCGGTCCAGGCGCGGACGGGCGCAGACGGGCTTGCCTTAGGCGCGCCTTTGGCGCGCCAGCAGCGCGCACACTGCGCGGCCTCGCAGCGGCCGCCATTTAAGGGGTAGCCGGGGAGGCGGGGTCAGCTGGGAGGCGGGAGGCGGGCGGGTAGGGAAAAAAGCGGGAAAAAAAGCGGCGGGAAGGTCTTGAGAACGGCGAGGAGGCCTGAAAAACGAAAAGTACCTCAAAAAGGTACGAAAAAGAGGAGAAAACGGCGGAAGGACGAGGGGGACGGCGGGGGCACTCAGGCGAGCAGACACTCGGGAGACACGGAGTAAAGGGGAGCGCGATCACACACAGGCAGCAATCGGGGACAGACACTCGGGAAACAAGGAGAGAAGGGGAGCGCGATCACACACAGACAGGGACTCGGGAAGCAAGGATCACACACAGGCAGACAGCGAGGGAGAAGGCACGCAGGATCTGGTGGCGCTGTGAGGACAGGGGAGCGACCTACCCTGGGGTCAGGGTCGCTACCACTGCCTCGCAGCGGCCGCCATTTAAGGGGTAGCCGGGGAGGCGGGGTCAGCTGGGAGGCGGGAGGCGGGCGGATAGGCAAAAAGCGGGAAAAAAAGCGGCGGGAAGGTCTTGAGAACGGCGAGGAGGCCTGAAAAACGAAAAGTACCTCAAAAAGGTACGAAAAAGAGGAGAAAAACGGCGGAAGGACGAGGGGGACGGCGGGGGCACTCAGGCAAGCAGACACTCTGGAGACACAGAGTAAAGGGGAGCGCGATCACACACAGGCAGCAATCGGGGACAGACACTCGGGAAACAAGGAGAGAAGGGGAGCGCGATCACACACAGACAGGCACTCGGGAAGCAAGGATCACACACAGGCAGACAGCGAGGGAGAAGGCACGCAGGATCTGGTGGCGCTGTGAGGACAGGGGAGCGACCTACCCTGGGGTCAGGGTCGCTACCACTGCCTCGCAGCGGCCGCCATTTAAGGGGTAGCCGGGGAGGCGGGAGGCGGGCGGGTAGGGAAAAAAGCTGGAAAAAAAAGCGGTGGGAAGATCTTGAGAACGGCGAGGAGGCCTGAAAAACGAAAAGTACCTAAAAAAGGTACGAAAAAGAGGAGAAAAATGGCGGAAGGACGAGGGGGGCGGCGGGGGCACTCAGGCAAGCAGACACTCGGGAGACACGGAGTAAAGGGGAGCGCGATCACACACAGGCAGCAATCGGGGACAGACACTCGGGAAACAAGGAGAGAAGGGGAGCGCGATCACACACAGACAGGCACTCGGGAAGCAAGGATCACACACAGGCAGACAGCGAGGGAGAAGGCACGCAGGATCTGGTGGCGCTGTGAGGACAGGGGAGCGACCTACCCTGACTCGCAATGCTATGCATTTTCATTTGCAACCGCGATTGCGGTCGCAAATGAAAGCGCAGTTACCATCCACTTGAAGTGGATGGTAACCCAGGCGCAAACAGGAAGGGGTCCCCATGGGACCCCTTCCCCTTTGTGTCTGGAAAAAAACATAATTTTTCAGAGCAGGCAGTGGTCCAAGGGACCACTACCTGCCCTGAAAAATACCGAAACTAAAGGTTTCGGTTTTTTTTCAAAGTGCAGCTCGTTTTCCTTTAAGGAAAACGGGCTATACTTTGAAAAAAAAAGACAGCTTTATTTAAAAGCAGTCACGGACATGGTGGTCTGCTGTCTCCAGCAGGCCACCATCCCTGTGAGTGCCCTGAATCGCTATGGGGTCGCAAATTGCGACCCACCTCATTAATATTAATGAGGTGGGTCATTGCGACCCCATAGCGACTCGCAGAAGGTGTCTGAGACACCTTTCTGCATTCCAAATTGCGAGTTGCAATTTGCGAGTCACTGGGACTCGCAAATTGCAACTTGCAATTTGGAGTTTTGCTACATCTGGCCCGTTATTACCTAGTACATAAGCAGTGGAAATCTGATAAACAGGATGCTATCCTAAAGACCATAGAGACATCCAGGATATCCCTCAAAATAAAAGTGGATGCAGTTGACATTGATGTCAACTTGTTAGAAGTTAATCACAAAAAACTTGCAGAACGAGTCGCCCACTCAAAGAAGACACTGCAACAGCGATAGCCGTAGACTGCAGGCCTCCAACAACAACTATGGGACTTAACTGAACATATACGCTTCCTTGATGGCAGGTTAGAGGAAGAAGGGGGAAGGTCTTGCCACAGCAATATTGGCGTAGTTGGCCTACCCAAGGGCTCTGTGAGGCACAACATGGTAGACTACATTGCAAAATGGCTTAAAGACTTTGTGCCACCACAGGACCTAACCCCTTCTCCATTGAGAGGGTACATCGGGTGTCAGCTCACTACCCCATCTTCCTGGTGGTCCTCTGAGGCCAATAGTCGCCAAACTCTTATGCTATAAGGAATAAGTTATGAGGGCGGCGAGTCAGAAGGATCAGCCTGAAAAACATACAACACTCAGATACTGGTCTGTCCAGACTACATGCTGGCACTCCAGTACCAACGGGTTTCCTTTTAGGAGTCTGGAGGAACCTGAAAGAGAAGGGTTTAGAGTATGCACTACTTTTCCCGGTCATGGGGACAGAAGGATACATCTTACCTCAAACTGATGGAAGCCTAGGACTGTGTGGAGAGCCAAGGCACCTGTTCCAAGTCAGACACTGCCCATAAATGGTCACAACAACTGCCTAGATGACAACAAACACATCCTCAGAAACACACCTGGAGCACAATAACTGCTTCGGTAAGCCTGTGCGAGGAACAAGCTCTTGACAGCAAGCCTATTTACTTGCTGCAGCAGCTACCTCTCGGGATCCACCACGTGTCTCCTCAAATACCTCCTTAAAAGAGTCAGACGGAGACAACACCTCCTTCTTTCTTCTACAATAATATGGGATTCCCACTCTGCGGATTACCCCACAAACTGAAAAAAAACTCCTGTAGCAACTGTAGTCAATTTGAGTTCCACCTGGGAACCACACTAAACCTCGCTTATCCCACTCTTATCCCCCTTCTGGGAGATTTCTACACTTGGACACTCCTCATCGGGGAGGGATAGAGGAGATGTTTTCCTTTTCTTTCTTTTCAACCCTACCTTGTGCAGATATCCCTAAGAAACTCTGTCCTCATACCTGTTCCACTCCTCATCTATCACCTTTACGAGCTAGAGGCAGGCTTCTCTAAACCCGCAAAGTCCCATTATTGCATCTACCTGGCTGCAAACTACTACTGCCCGACTAGCAAGGAGATTGTAATTACATAAGAATCAAATTGGTGACTGCCGCTCCACGTGAGCCCTCTAAAATAGAGCCCTCCTAACACTGTTACCCCATTTGCTGTCAGGTTGTAGTCCATGCCCCCAGATGCCTACTAGAGGTGTTATGGTACTGTTTGGACATTTGGCAGTTTGGTTCACTTCCTTTGCATTCCCAGCTTTCAGGAATAAGCAGGCTTGAATTCGAAAATCTAATTTTCCAACACCATTTTGGCATTTTACTCCAACATACTCCATTTTTACTATTTTTTGTGCTTTCAGCCTCCTTCCAGTTATTGGTAGAAATAGGTGTGAAACCAGTGGTGGATCCCAGACAGCTAAACATTTCTGAAAAGTAGACAGAATTCTGAATTCAGCAAGGGGTCATTTGTGTAGATCCTTCAAGATTTTCCTACAGAAAGTAACAATTGAAATAAAATAATATTGAAGTCGAGTTGAAAAAACCAGCCCTTTCTGACCAGGTTTTCTTCCGTAACTTTTTCCAACCATGATAGATTTGTTAAAGCAATATACCATTAGGTTTTCTGGACCCTCCTGGCTGTGGGGATATATAGGTCTTGCAGGATCATCAAGAACCCAAGCTACTCAGAGCCAATAAATGAGCTGTACCTTGTAATGGGTTTTCATTGTATACAGCAATTCATTTGGTAAAATATAAACAGGGAAAAAATGGGTATCAAGGAAACCTATGTATTCCCAAAACGGGGACAAGATAAGGAGTTTAGAAACCAAGGTTATTTGCACATCTCTGAATTCAGGGGGGGTGGGGGTGGGGCAGGTCACCATACTAGCATGTGAATTATAGGGCATTTCTCAAATAGACATCTTTTTTACCCACTGTCTTACATTTGGAGAGAACAACTGTAGAGAAAGACAATTGGCAATAACAATTGTTCTTCTATTCTGTGTTCCCCCAAGTCTCCTGATAAAAATGGTACCTCACTTTTGTGGATAGGCCTAGTGCCTACGATAGGAAACATCCCAAAACGCAACATTTACACATCACATTTTTTCCATTGAAAATTATTTTTAGTTGTTTTTGTGCAAAGCTCCTAGCTGTGGATTTTGGACTCTAGCTCAGCTGGCACCTAGGGAAACCTACCAAATCTATACATTTATGGAAAGTAGACACCTAGGGAAATCCAGTATGGGGTGACTTGTTGGGTTCTCACTGGGTTTTGTCACTCAGAATCCTTTGCAACCCTCAAAATTGGGATAAAAAAACATGTTTGCTGCACATTTCGGCGATGGAAAGTTCTGGTGTCTGAGAGCCAAAAACTTCCTTCCACCCAGCATTCCCCCAAGTCTCCCGATAAAAATGGTACCTCACTTGTGTAGGTAGGCCTACTGCCCGTGACCGGAATGGATCACACAACGGTTATTCCTTACATGAGGGCAACCGTTGAACCTGGGTGATCCATTCCTGATGCAGGCACTAGGTACAAGCACTCAAGTAGCGTAGCGTTGTTATCAGGACAGGTGGGGAAACACAGGGTGGTAGGAATTTTGTGGATCCCAGCATATTCCTGTAGTTAGTTTGACAGAAATGCAAGAAAAAATATTTTTTATTCAACATTTCACCTTTGCAGGGTATTCTGGGTAAGAAAACTTTAGGTAATCCACACCTCCGTGTATAGTTTCCAGAAATGTCTGGGTTTGGTAGGTTTCTCTGTATGGCTGCTGAGCCCAGGACCAAAAATGCAGGTGCCTGCCTTACAAAAACAGGTTTTTTTTGTGATAGATAATTTTGATGTCTCCACAATACGATATGGGCAGTGGAATTTGGGGCTGAACTAAATTGGAGAGCCCCCAAGAGAGCACTCTCTCTGTGCTTGCCGCCACCTGCACCTGCTCTCTGGGTTGGACTAACCCGCTATTGTCCCGTTGCATAGACTGTGCTTGTGAGGGGACAGCACGACTGTCCTCATCACCTCCCTCAGAATCACTGGAAGATAAGTTGTCGGATGGGACTCCGACGACTGAAAAATCACTCCCAGAGTCTGCTACATTGTCCTATCCTTCAGATGCTGTCTCAGTATTTGATCTTTCGTCAGAGCTGCCCTTCATAACCAGAGTTAGGACTTGAGCAGCAGTCATCCAACCAGATGCCACCTCTGCTGCTGGCTAAACTGTCCCTCTAAAGCACTAGACAATGATGATGATTGGGGGGGGAAGGAAAGAGAGAGAGAGAAAAAAAATCACACCCACCAGCAATTTTGTGACTGTTTACATCACAACCCTACCTTCGCTTCTCCCTTTAACCCCTTCTGTGCCCAGGACGTAACCATTACGTCCTGTGCACAGAGCCCAGAGGGAGCGCTAGCGCTCCCTCTGTGGGGTTCCCCCCCACCCCCCCAAGTCAGGGATGGAAGGGGAAGCCCTTCCCCTCCCACCCCCGACCCCCCCAACCCCCCCTGTGACGTCAGCGCGCGAGCGCGCGCTGATTAGTCACAGGGTCTCCCCCATCGCGCTGGAAGCAGAGCTTCCAGCGCGATTGAAAAAGAAATGCTTTTGCATTTCTTTTTCAATCCCATGGGGGAGGCCCCGAGAGGCTTCAAAGGGAAGGAAATGTATTTCCTTCCCTTTGAAGTCTCTCACAGGTTTCAAAAGCCGGATTGCTTGCAATCCGGCTTTTGAAACCCCACTAGACACCAGGGATTTTTTTTTCCTTGAAATTGGCAAAAGGGAGCGACCCCTTGGGCAAGGGTCGCTCCCAGGGGGGCCTTTTTTTAGGAAGGCCTTTTCTGCCCCCCCTGGGGGCAGATTGGCCTATTATTAGGCCGATCTGCCCCCAGGGGGGGCAGAAACCTCTAGGCACCAGGGACCTTTTTTTTTTTTTTTGTGATGATTTCTTTTTTTTTAGGCAAGGGTCGCTCCCCTACGGGGCAATATATATTTAGGCCATTTCTGCCCCCCTTGGGGGCAGATTGGCCTATTTTGATGAGGCCAATCTGCCCCCAAGGGGGGCAGAAACCATTAGACACCAGGGAGTTTGTTTTTGCCCGCGAATGTCACGCAACGAAGCGACCCCTTTGGCAAGGGTCGCTCCCAGGGGGGGCATTTTTTTGGGAAGGCCTTTTCTGCCCCCCCTGGGGACAGATCGGCCTATTATTAGGCCGATCTGCCCCCAGGGGGGGCAGAAACCTCTAGGCACCAGGGATCTTTTTTTTTTTTTTTTCTTTTTGTTATGTTTTCTTTTTTTTTTAGGTAGGGAGCGACCCCTTAGGCAAGGGTCGCTCCCCTAGGGGGCAAATTATATTTAGGCCATTTCTGCCCCCCTTGGGGGCAGATTGGCCTATTTTGATGAGGCCAATCTGCCCCCAAGGGGGGCAGAAACCATTAGACACCAGGGAGTTTTTTTTTGCGTGAATTTCACGCAAGGGGAGCGACCCCTTAGGCAAGGGTCGCTCCCTGGGGGGGGGGATTATTTTAGGCCATTTCTGCCCCCCTGGGGGGGGGGTAGATCAGCCTATTTTGATTCGGCTGATCTGCCCCCAAGGGGGGCAGAAACCACTAGGCACCAAGGATTTTTTTGTTTTTCTGTTTTACAGATGGGGAGCGACCCCCCTTGGACAAGGGTCGCTCCCCTGGAGGGGCAAAATGTATTTAGGCCATTTCTGCCCGCTTTGGGGGCAGATCGGCCGATTTTAGGTCAATCTGCCCCCAAGGGGGGCAGAAACCACTAGGCACCAGGCATCTTTTTTTTGCGCCGTCACACAAGGGGAGCGACCTTGTAGTCAAGGGTCGCTCCCCGGGGGCGGGGGTGGGGGGGGCAAAATTATTTTAGGCCATCTCTGCCCCCCCCTGGGGGCAGATCGGCCTATTGGTATTAGGCCGATCTACCCCCAGGGGGGGCAGAAACCTGTAGGCGCCAGGGCAAATTTTTTTTTGTGTTTTTTTTATTGGTTTGGGGTTTTTTTTAGAGATGGGGAGCGACCCATCAGGCAAGGGTCGCTCCCCTGGGGGGCAAATTGTATTTAGACCATTTCTGCCCCCCTTGGGGGTAGATTGGTTGATTTTAGGTCAATCTGCCCCAAGGGGGCAGAAACCAGTAGGCACCGGGGATTTGTTTTTTGGCGCCAATGTCACGCAGGGGGAGCGACCCCGTAGGCAAGGGTCGCTCCGGGGGGTGGGGGGGGTGGGTGTTCGGGGGCAAAATGTTTGTGTTTTTTTTTTGTTTGTTTGGTTTTTTTTAGAGATGGGGAGCGACCCATCAGGCAAGGGTTGCTCCCCTGGGGGGCAAATTGTGTTTAGACCATTTCTGCCCCCCTTGGGGGCAGATTGGTCGATTTTAGGTCAATCTGCCCCAAGGGGGCAGAAACCACTAGGCACCGGGGATTTGTTTTTTGGCGCCAATGTCACGCAGGGGGAGCGACCGCATAGGCAAGGGTCGCTCCGGGGGCGGGGGTGGATGTTCGGGGGGCAAATTTATTTTAGGCCATTTCTGCCCCCCCTGGGGGCAGATCGGCCTATTATTAGGCCGATCTGCCCCCAGGGGGGGCAGAAACCTCTTGTTGCCAGGGCAAATTTTTTGTGGGTGTTTTTTTTTTTTTTTTTTAGAGATGGGGAGCGACCCATCAGGCAAGGGTCGCTTCCCTGGGGGGCAAACTGTATTTAGAGCATTTCTGCCCCCTTTGGGGGCAGATTGGTCGATTTTAGGTCAATCTGCCCCCAAGGGGGCAGAAACCACTAGGCACCGGAGATTTGCTTTTTGGCGCCAATGTTACGCAGGGGGAGCGACCCCGTAGGCAAGGGTCGCTCCTGGTGGGGGGGTGGGGGGTGGGGATGCAAATTTATTTTAGGCCATTTCTGCCCCCCCTGGGGGCAGATCGGCCTATTATTAGGCCGATCTGCCCCCAGGGGGGGCAGAAACCTCTTGTTGCAAGGGCAAATTTTTTGTTTGTGTTTTTTTTTTGTTTGTTTGGTTTTTTTTTAGAGATGGGGAGCGACCCATCAGGCAAGGGTCGCTCCCCTGGGGGGCAAATTGTGTTTAGACCATTTCTGCCCCCCTTGGGGGCAGATTGGTCGATTTTAGGTCAATCTGCCCCAAGGGGGCAGAAACCACTAGGCACCGGGGATTTGTTTTTTGGCGCCAATGTCACGCAGGGGGAGCGACCCCATAGGCAAGGGTCGCTCCGGGTGCGGGGGGTGGATGTTCGTGGGGCAAATTTATTTTAGGCCATTTCTGCCCCCAGGTGGGGCAGAAACCTCTTGTTGCCAGGGCAAATTTTTTTTTTGTGTTTTTTTTTTGTTTGTTTGTTTTTTTTTAGAGATGGGGAGCGACCCATCAGGCAAGGGTCGCTCCCCTGGGGGGCAAACTGTGTTTAGACCATTTCTGCCCCCCTTGGGGGCAGATTGGTCGATTTTAGGTCAATCTGCCCCCAAGGGGGCAGAAACCACTAGGCACCGGGAATTTGTTTTTTGGCGCCAATGTCACGCAGGGGTAGCGACCCCGTAGGCAAGGGTCGCACCTGGGCAGGAGGGGTTTGGCGGGGTGGGGGGTCAAATTTATTTTAGGGCATTTCCCCCCCCCCCTGGGGCCGGCTGAGCTAGAGGCCAAAATCCACAGGTAGGCACTTTGCAAAAAACACCTCTGTTTTCTGTGAAAAAATATGTTGTGTCCACGTTGTGTTTTGGGCCATTTCCTTTCGTGGGCGCTAGGCCTACCCACACAAGCGAGGTACCATTTTTATGGAGAGACTTAGAGGAACGCTGGGTGGAAGGAAATTTGTGGCTCCTCTCAGATTCCAGAACTTTCTGTCACCGAAATGAGAGGAAAAAGTGTTTTTTAGCCAGATTTTGATGTTTGCAAAGGATTCTGGGTAACAGAACCTGGTCAGAGCCCCGCAAATCACCCCATCTTGGATTCCCCTAGGTCTCTAGTTTTCAAAAATGCGCTGGTTTGCTAGGTTTCCCCAGGTGCCGGCTGAGCTAGAGGCCAAAATCCACACGTAGGCACTGTTTTCTATGAAAAAATGTGATGTGTCCACGTTGTGTTTTGGGCCATTTCCTGTCGCGAGCGCTAGGCCTACCCACACAAGTGAGGTATCATTTTTATCGGGAGACGTGGGGGTGGAAGGAAATTTGTGGCTCCTCTCAGATTCCAGAACTTTCTGCCACAGAAATGTGAGGAACATGTGTTTTTTTAGCCAAATTTTGAGGTTTGCAAAGGATTCTGGGTAACAGAACCTGGTCCCAGCCACACAAGTCACCCCATCTTGGATTCCCCCAGGTCTCTAGTTTTCAGAAATGCACAGGTATGGTAGGTTTCCCTAGGTGGCGGCTGAGCTAGAGGCCAAAATCTACAGGTAGGCACTTTGCTAAAAACAGGTCTATTTTCTGTGATGTGTCCACGTTGCGCTTTGGGGCGTTTCCTGTCGCGGGCGCTAGGCCTACCCACACAAGTGAGGTATCATTTTTATCGGGAGACATGGGGGAACGCTGGGTGGAAGGAAATTTGTGGCTCCTCTCAGATTGTAGAACTTTCTGGAACAGAAATGTGAGGAACATGTGTTTTATTAGCCAAATTTTGAGGTTTGCAAAGGATTCTGGGTAACAGAACCTGGTCCGAGCCACACAAGTCACCCCATCCTGGATTCCCGTAGGTCTCTAGTTTTCAGAAATGCACAGGTTTGGTAGGTTTCCCTAGGTGGCGGCTGAGCTACAGGCCAAAATCTACAGGTAGGCACTTTGCTAAAAACAGGTCTGTTTTCTGTGATGTGTCCACGTTGCGCTTTGGGGTGTTTCCTGTTGCGGGCGCTAGGCCTACCCACACAAGTGAGGTATCATTTTTATCGGGAGACGTGGGGGAACGCTGGGTGGATGGAAATTTGTGGCTCCTCTCAGATTCCAGAACTTTCTGCCACAGAAATGTGAGGAACATGTGTTTTTTTAGCCAAATTTTGAGGTTTGCAAAGGATTCTGGGTAACAGAACCTGGTCCCAGCCACACAAGTCACCCCATCTTGGATTCCCCCAGGTCTCTAGTTTTCAGAAATGCACAGGTTTGGTAGGTTTCCCTAGGTGGCGGCTGAGCTACAGGCCAAAATCTACAGGTAGGCACTTTGCAAAAAACACCTCTGTTTTCCTTAAAAAATTTGGCTGTGTCCACGTTGCGCTTTGGGGCGTTTCCTGTCGCGGGCGCTAGGCCTACCCACACAAGTGAGGTATCATTTTTATCGGGAGACGTGGGGGAACGCTGGGTGGAAGGAAATTTGTGGCTCCTCTCAGATTCTAGAACTTTCTGCCACAGAAATGTGAGGAACATGTGTTTTTTTAGCCAAATTTTGAGGTTTGCGAAGGATTCTGGGTAACAGAACCTGGTCCGAGCCACACAAGTCACCCCATCTTGGATTCCCCCAGGTCTCTAGTTTTCAGAAATGCACAGGTTTGGTAGATTTCCCTAGGTGGCGGCTGAGCTACAGGCCAAAATCTACAGGTAGGCACTTTGCTGAAAAACAGGTCTGTTTTCTGTGATGTGTCCACGTTGCGCTTTGGGGTGTTTCCTGTTGCGGGCGCTAGGCCTACCCACACAAGTGAGGTATCATTTTTATCGGGAGACGTGGGGGAACGCTGGATGGAAGGAAATTTGTGGCTCCTCTCAGATTCCAGAACTTTCTGCCACAGAAATGTGAGGAACATGTGTTTTTTTAGCCAATATTTGAGGTTTGCAAAGGATTCTGGGTAACAGAACCTGGTCCCAGCCACACAAGTCACCCCATCTTGGATTCCCCTAGGTCTCTAGTTTTCAGAAATGCACAGGTTTGGTAGGTTTCCCTAGGTGGCGGCTGAGCTACAGGCCAAAATCTACAGGTAGGCACTTTGCAAAAAACACCTCTGTTTTCCTTCAAAAATTTGGCTGTGTCCACGTTGCGCTTTGGGGCGTTTCCTGTCACGGGCGCTAGGCCTACCCACACAAGTGAGGTATCATTTTTATCGGGAGACGTGGGGGAACGCTGGGTGGAAGGAAATTTGTGGCTCCTCTCAGATTTCAGAACTTTCTGCCACAGAAATGTGAGGAACATGTGTTTTTTTAACCAAATTTTGAGGTTTGCAAAGGATTCTGGGTAACAGAACCTGGTCCCAGCAACACAAGTCACCCCATCTTGGATTCCCCTAGGTCTCTAGTTTTCAGAAATGCACAGGTTTGATAGGTTTCCCTAGGTGGCGGCTGAGCTACAGGCCAAAATCTACAGGTAGGCACTTTGCTAAAAACAGGTCTGTTTTCTGTGATGTGTCCACGTTGCGCTTTGGGGTGTTTCCTGTCGCGGGCGCTAGGCCTACCCACACAAGTGAGGTATCATTTTTATCGGGAGACATGGGGGAATGCTGGGTGCAAGGAAATTTGTGGCTCCTCTCAGATTCCAGAACTTTCTGCCACAGAAATGTGAGGAACATGTGTTTTTTTAGCCAAATTTTGAGGTTTGCAAAGGATTCTGGGTAACAGAACCTGGTCCCAGCCACACAAGTCACCCCATCTTGGATTCCCCCAGGTCTCTAGTTTTCAGAAATGCACAGGTTTGGTAGGTTTCCCTAGGTGGCGGCTGAGCTACAGGCCAAAATCTACAGGTAGGCACTTTGCAAAAAACACCTCTGTTTTCCTTCAAAAATTTGGCTGTGTCCACGTTGCGCTTTGGGGCGTTTCCTGTCACGGGCGCTAGGCCTACCCACACAAGTGAGGTATCATTTTTATCGGGAGACGTGGGGGAACGCTGGGTGGAAGGAAATTTGTGGCTCCTCTCAGATTTCAGAACTTTCTGCCACAGAAATGTGAGGAACATGTGTTTTTTTAACCAAATTTTGAGGTTTGCAAAGGATTCTGGGTAACAGAACCTGGTCCCAGCAACACAAGTCACCCCATCTTGGATTCCCCTAGGTCTCTAGTTTTCAGAAATGCACAGGTTTGATAGGTTTCCCTAGGTGGCGGCTGAGCTACAGGCCAAAATCTACAGGTAGGCACTTTGCTAAAAACAGGTCTGTTTTCTGTGATGTGTCCACGTTGCGCTTTGGGGTGTTTCCTGTCGCGGGCGCTAGGCCTACCCACACAAGTGAGGTATCATTTCTATCGGGAGACATGGGGGAATGCTGGGTGCAAGGAAATTTGTGGCTCCTCTCAGATTCCAGAACTTTCTGCCACAGAAATGTGAGGAACATGTGTTTTTTTAGCCAAATTTTGAGGTTTGCAAAGGATTCTGGGTAACAGAACCTGGTCCCAGCCACACAAGTCACCCCATCTTGGATTCCCCTAGGTCTCTAGTTTTCAGAAAAGCACAGGTTTGGTAGGTTTCCCAGGTGGCGGCTGAGCTACAGGCCAAAATCTACAGGTAGGCACTTTGGAAAAAACACCTCTGTTTTCCTTCAAAAATTTGGCTGTGTCCACGTTGCGCTTTGGGGCGTTTCCTGTCGCGGGCGCTAGGCCTACCCACACAAGTGAGGTATCATTTTTATCGGGAGACGTGGGGGAACGCTGGGTGGAAGGAAATTTGTGGCTCCTCTCAGATTCTAGAACTTTCTGCCACAGAAATGTGAGGAACATGTGTTTTTTTAGCCAAATTTTGAGGTTTGCGAAGGATTCTGGGTAACAGAACCTGGTCCGAGCCACACAAGTCACCCCATCTTGGATTCCCGTAGGTCTCTAGTTTTCAGAAATGCACAGGTTTGGTAGGTTTCCCTAGGTGGCGGCTGAGCTAGAGGCCAAAATCTACAGGTAGGCACTTTGCTAAAAACAGGTCTGTTTTTTGTGATGTGTCCACGTTGTGTTTTGGGGCATATCCTGTCGCGGGCGCTAGGCCTACCCACACAAGTGTGGTATCATTTTTATCGGGAGACCTGGTCCCAGCCACACAAGTCACCCCATCTTGGATTCTCCTAGGTCTCTAGTTTTCAGAAATGCCCAGGTTTGATAGGTTTCCCTAGGTGGCGGCTGAGCTACAGGCCAAAATCTACAGGTAGGCACTTTGCTAAAAACAGGTCTGTTTTCTGTAATGTGTCCACGTTGCGCTTTGGGGTGTTTCCTGTCGCGGGTGCTAGGCCTACCCACACAAGTGAGGTATCATTTTTATCGGGAGACATGGGGGAACGCTGGGTGCAAGGAAATTTGTGGCTCCTCTCAGATTCCAGAACTTTCTGCCACAGAAATGTGAGGAACATGTGTTTTTTTAGCCAAATTTTGAGGTTTGCAAAGGATTCTGGGTAACAGAACCTGGTCCCAGCCACACAAGTCACCCCATCTTGGATTCCCCTAGGTCTCTAGTTTTCAGAAAAGCACAGGTTTGGTAGGTTTCCCAGGTGGCGACTGAGCTACAGGCCAAAATCTACAGGTAGGCACTTTGCAAAAAACACTTCTGTTTTCCTTCAAAAATGTGGCTGTGTCCACGTTGCGCTTTGGGGCGTTTCCTGTTGCGGGCGCTAGGCCTACCCACACAAGTGTGGTATCATTTTTATCGGGAGACGTGGGGGAACGCTGGGTGGAAGGAAATTTGTGGCTCCTCTCAGATTCTAGAAATTTCTGCCACAGAAATGTGAGGAACATGTGTTTTTTTAGCCAAATTTTGAGGTTTGCGAAGGATTCTGGGTAACAGAACCTGGTCCGAGCCACACAAGTCACCCCATCTTGGATTCCCGTAGGTCTCTAGTTTTCAGAAATGCACAGGTTTGGTAGGTTTCCCTAGATGGCGGCTGAGCTACAGGCCAAAATCTACAGGTAGGCACTTTGCAAAAAACACCTCTGTTTTCCTTCAAAAATTTGGCTGTGTCCACGTTGTGCTTTGGGGCGTTTCCTGTCGCGGGCGCTAGGCCTACCCACACAAGTGAGGTATCATTTTTATCGGGAGACGTGGGGGAACGCTGGGTGGAAGGAAATTTGTGGCTCCTCTCAGATTCCAGATCTTTCTGCCACAGAAATGTGAGGAACATGTGTTTTTTTAGCCAAATTTTGAGGTTTGCAAAGGATTCTGGGTAACAGAACCTGGTCCCAGCCACACAAGTCACCCCATCTTGGATTCCCCTAGGTCTCTAGTTTTCAGAAATGCACAGGTTTGGTAGTTTTCCCTAGGTGGCGGCTGCGCTACAGGCCAAAATCTACAGTTAGGCACTTTGCAAAAAACACCTCTGTTTTCCTTCAAAAATTTGGCTGTGTCCACGTTGCGCTTTGGGGCGTTTTCTGTCGCGGGCGCTAGGCCTACCCACACAAGTGAGGTATCATTTTTATCGGGAGACGTGGGGGAACGCTGGGTGGAAGGAAATTTGTGGCTCCTCTCAGAGTCCAGAACTTTCTGCCACAGAAACGTGAGGAACATGTGTTTTTTTAGCCAAATTTTGAGGTTTGCAAAGGATTCTGGGTAACAGAACCTGGTCCCAGTCACACAAGTCACCCCATCTTGGATTCCCCTAGGTCTCTAGTTTTCAGAAATGCACAGGTTTAGTAGGTTTCCCTAGGTGGCGGCTGAGCTAGAGGCCAAAATCTACAGGTAGGCACTTTGCTAAAAACAGGTCTGTTTTTTGTGATGTGTCCACGTTGTGTTTTGGGGCATATCCTGTCGCGGGCGCTAGGCCTACCCACACAGGTGTGGTATCATTTTTATCGGGAGACTTGGGGGAACATAGAATAGCAAAACAATTGTTATTGCCCCTTGTCTTTCTCTACATTTTTCCCTTCCAAATGTAAGACAGTGTGTAAAAAAGATGTCTATTTGAGAAATGCCCTGTAATTCACATGCTAGTATGGGCACCCCGGAATTCAGAGATGTGCAAATAACCACTGCTTCTCAACACCTTATCTTGTGCCCATTTTGGAAATACAAAGGTTTTCTTGATAGCTATTTTTTACTCTTTATATTTCAGCAAATGAATTGCTGTATACCCGGCATAGAATGAAAACCCACTGCAGGGTGCAGGTCATTTATTGGCTCTGGGTACCTAGAGTTCTTGATGAACCTACAAGCCCTATATATCACCGCAACCAGAAGAGTCCAGCAGACGTAACGGTATATTGCTTTCGAAAATCTGACATTGCAGGAAAAAATTACAGAGTAAACTTAGAGAAAAATTGATGTTTTTTTCACCTCAATTTCAATATTTTTCTTTTTCAGTTGTTATTTTCTGTAGGAAACCCTTGTAGGATCTACACAAATTACCCCTTGCTGAATTCAGAATTTTGTCTACTTTACAGAAATGTTGCGGTTTCTGGGATCCAGCATTGGTTTCATACCCATTTCTGTCACTGACTGGAAGGAGGCTGAAAGCACAAAAAATCGTAAAAATGCGGTATGTCCCAGTAAAATGCCAAAATTGTGTTGAAAAATTGGGTTTTCTGATTCAAGTCTGCCTGTTCCTGAAAGCTGGGAAGCTGGTGATTTTATCACTGCAAACCCTTTGTTAATGCCCTTTTCAGGGGAAAAAACACAAGCCTTCTTCTGCAGCCCATTTTTCCAATTTTTTTAAAAAAAACGAAATTTTCACTGTTTTTTGGCTAATTGCTTGGCCTCCTTCTGGGGAACCCACAAAGTCTGGGTACCTCTAGAATCCCTAGGATGTTGGAAAAAAAGGACGCAAATTTGGCGTGGGTAGCTTACGTGAACAAAAAGTTATGAGGGCCTAAGTGCGAACTGCTCCAAATAGCCAAAAAAAGGCTCGGCACAGGAGGGGGAAAAGGCCTGGCAGCGAAGGGGTTAATCAGCACATTCTCTCAAGACACTCAAAAAATACACTATTACTTCACCTTGTCACATACATATCATCACAGTCTTTAGCACCTGTGGCACCCAGTCCGACAAGCATTATTGGTGCTCCCACTCCCATGACCACCTCTTCTGATTCCCTCACTACCACAAGCAAAAGTGGCCAATGCGTGCACTGATGAGTTTAACATGAGATGTGAGGCGAGGCAGGTGTATTCTCCTCCCTTTTCTTTTTTGTGATATTTAAAGGGGCTGGAGAAGTCATTAGTGGAGGCTAAGGTAGACTGCCCAATAATTGGCTCACGTTCTTTACCAGTCCTGCTATATGCGGACGCTGCGTCCTAATGGCCAGAACCGCAAATGGTCTGCAATAGATATTGGATGTATTCGATAAACTCATGGGGGAACTGGATCGTTCAGGCGACCTGACAAAATCATATATCATGGTGATGAGCCCCAAACTGTCAAAGTCCAGGACCGTCAACCTAAAAGGGGCACCACTAGCTAAAGTTGAGAGAGTGCCTATCAAAGGCATTTGTTATGTGTCCCACAATGCACCTCCCCCCGTCAATGAGGACCTGGGGCTTAAATGTCTTAGCAATCTTATTGCTGTGAGCCTGCTGTTTTCATGGATTAGGGCAGTGGTTCCCAACCTTTTGATTCCTGTGGACCCCCACTTTAACAATAATGGAACCCAGGGACCCCCACTGAATCATCATGGGAATCCAGGGACCCCCGTCTGAGTCATTACTGGAAGCTGGGGACCTAATTTGTCAATATTTGTTAATATTTTTTAATTTTCTAGGCTCAGGCGGACCCCCTGAGAAGGCTTCGCGGACCCCCAGGGGTCCCCGGACCACAGGTTGGGAACCACTGGATTAGGGTGTTCAAGGAGGAGTTAACCCTTAATCTTCTAATTGTCTAGAGATGAATCCAGCCCTCAAAATTCCTTGGTTAAAATACTTGAAGGAGTCTTTTACCAAGCTAGGGAGGGCGGGGATATTCCTTAACCCAGAGGGCATAACCAAGACAGACGCTAAGTGGGTCAAAGATTATTACTGAGAAGGGGCATTAATGCTAAGGGATAAGGGCGAGATGGCTAAATCCTCTGGTCGCCGATATGTGCTTTTCTGCAACTTGGGATATTGAGCCATATTTAATAATGGTAGAAAACAATAGGGACAGAAGTCTACTAACTCGCCTGAGGTTTAACCTGTTGCATTTGTCTCTAGGCTTTCTACTGGGATGATATGATTTTGAGTTGCTGAGTCAATGTAGATGTGATAATATATCCCCCCCAATATAATGAATATTATATGTTGTGCTGTAAATGTTATCTTGCATCAAGGATTCAATATATTGTCCGCCTCCTCAAAGGGTCTGGTTTGAGGCCAGTTAGTCCGGCATTCTTATACTTGCAAATATTTACAGGGGCCTGGGTGATAGCTAGCGTTACTAAATTTGTAAATGCTGCTATTTTAATCAGACATACCTTGGAAGAGCTTTCTTTTTAACATTGTTTTTTGTTATTTTTTTGATATTATTTCTATTTTAATCAGACATACCTTGGAAGGGCTTTCTTTTTAACTTTGTTTTTAGTTACTTTTTTTTAATATAATTTCTTATTGTATTTATTATGTATCTACTTCTGTTTTTTTCTTATAGTTTCATTTATGTTAACCAAATAAAGAAAAAAAAAAGAGATACTGATCCAAACATACAAGATCCGACAATGTTTTATATCAGCGAACAGGGACACACCTAGGAATTCTGGACGTGGGTGCAGCAGAGAAAAAAAAATACATTTTACAGTGATTCACTGTGTTCAAGCGGACAAATTAAGCAGACAAGCTTCATCCTCCCACAAGTGGGAACTCAATCAAGTAGTACTCAAACAGATCTTTGAATGGTGGGGAACACCAGAGGTAGTCTTAATCGCAACACAAGCAGATGCCAATACTTAGCGTCAAGATGCCCAGACCACCAATCTCTGGGGAATGCCCTGTAGATAAACTAGTCTGGGACATTTGACCCCACCGCCCACCCCCCTCGTCCCCCCCCACGGACCCTCCTGCATCCCCTCCGCTAATGGATACCAGTGTTACTCAGGGTAATTAACAATTGCACACAAAAAAAACAAGGTGAAGCTGATACTTATTGCCCCACAGTGGGCAAGACTCACATGGTACTCAAAACTAATACAAATGGCACAGGGAAATATTTTAAAATTACTAAAGCGGCAAGACCTGCTGTCAGTGCAAGGAGGGAGAGTGCTTCATTTGGAAACAGTCGCTAAGGTTGGCAGCATGGCTCCTGAAGGCTTAGGTCAGTATTTATACTTTTTTAGCGCCGCATTTGTGTCACTTTTTGACGCAAAAGCGGCGCAAACATGCAAAATACAATTGTATTTTGTAAGTTTGCACCGTTTTTGCGTCAAAAAGCGGCGCAAATGCGGGGCTAAAAAAAGTATAAATATGGGCCTTAGAGTTTGGTCATCAAGACTTGCCCGAAAAGATAATGGCAGTTCTAAGAGGCAAGAAAGCCAACAACTAGAAAATGTTATATGCCAAAGATCAGGTTTGGTACAGCCAAACACTGGACGTTACAGTCCTTAAATACCTTACACATCTCCTAGACTGCGATCTTACTTACGCATTGTTAAAAGTTTACCTGGCAGAAATTGTGGCACACAGAAGTGGACATATAGGAAGCTTCTTTAGAGCACCAGTCATAAAAAGCTTCCCAGTGAGGGCAAAGAGAATTGCACCACTCAGTCAGGTACCAGCACCTACATGGAGCCTTAATCTTATTTTAACCCAACTCATGACAAAGCCCTTTGAACCTCTACACAAATCTTCATTGAAGATGCTAACACTGAAAACTGCCTTTCCGGTATCTATGACCTCAGTCTGCAGAGTGAATGAACTACACGTGCTTACAATCCAAGAGCCATACCTGAGAATACACATGAAGAGTAGTTACAAGGACGGTCCCTCATTTCCTTCCCAAGGTAATTTCATATTAATCAAATGATTCAAATTCTAAGTTTTTTTTCTCCCTAGAACCAAAAAATCAAGGGGGAAAAGAAAAGCGTTACTCACACTAAATGCAAGAAGAGTAATTGTCCAATATATAAAGGGCAAAGTCAAATAGGAAAACAAAACAAATATTTGTTTCCTTTGTTAGCAGCAATCTTTGCAAACCAGTGACCAATGATACAATTGCCAAATGGTTTTCACAAACCATCCAAATGTGTCGTGCAATTGCAGAAGTACAGTGGTTCCTTGAGGACTTCCTCCCTGTTATTACGCAGGCTGTTCAAGTTGGTGGCAATGCTGTGCAATTCACCACCCCCTGTGGTTTGGATACCACGGTTTATCTAACCAGCGTGGTGGGCACCAGTGTTGGCTCCAAGGAGACACCCTGGCATGACATCCATGGGCTTCTCAGAGGACGTTCACTCCACATTAATCCCTCAGGTGCCCTGAATGTAATGGTTACGTCCTGGGCAGCACCGCTCGGGTGCCAGCACGTAACCGTTACGTCCAAGTAGGGGCTCTCGGGGGGAGCAGGGGCTCGCACACCCCCCTCCGCTGAGCAGGGATGGAAGGGGAATTGTTTCCCCTCCTACCCACCCATTTTTTTTTTTTTAGTTTCACATGAGGGGAGCGACCCCTTAGGCAAGGGTTGCTCCCCTGAGGGGGGCAAATTTGTTTTAGGCCATTTCTGTCCCCCTTGGGTGCAGATTGGCCTATTGTAATTAGGCCAATCTACCCCTGGGGGGGGGCGGAAAACCCTAGACATCAGGGATTTCTTTTCTTTTTGCTTATTTTATTTTTCTATATGTGGGGAGTGACCCCTTAGGCAAGGGTTGCTCCCCGGGGGGGAAGGGCAAATTGTCTTTAGGCCACTTCTGCCCACAGGGGCAGATCAGCCTATTTTTATTACGCCATTCTGCCCCCAAGGGGGGCAGACACCACTAGATACCATGGATTTTTTTTATTTTGAGTAAGTATCACGCAAGGGGGCAAAAAAGTTTCCAGCCATTTCTTGCCCTCTTGGGAGCAGATCGCCCTATTGTTATTTTGCCGATCTGCTCCAAAGGGGGGGCTGAAACCACTAGGCTCTGGGGATTATTTTTTTTTTGCGCCAATTTCATGCAAGGGGCAGGTCAGCCTATTTTTGTAAGGCCCATCTGCCCCCAAGGGGCAGAAAGCCCACCAGAAACCAGGGAAGATTTTTTTTCAAAATAGGAGGGGGAGGGCATGACTGTACCCCCACCCCAAAGAAATGGGGCCAAAGTTGTTCTGTCCACCAGTGGGCAGATGGGGCAATTACCCCCGATCCACACCCTGGGGGGCAGAAAGTCTACTAGATGCCAGGGAATTAAAAAACAAAATAGTGGGGTGATGGCTACCAACCAGTATGGGCATGGTTATGCCCCCACCCCAACTCAAAGGGGTAACAGTCTTTCAGCTCTCCCCCCACACACTAAAACATGTTATCCCACGGCAAGCAAGAACATTTTTTCAACATTTTTGTGATGGAACCTTCCAGGACGGGCAGGAATCCACACAATTCCTACCACCCAGCACTGTCTCTTCTATACCGATAAAAATGTTGCCCCACTTATCTGCCTAGAAACATTTTTTTTTTTCTTTTCAAACTGCCCTTTTGGACCTGCTTTGGTTCCCCCTCAATTTCGACATGTTTTTGGCTCTTCCCTGTCACAGGCACTTGGCCCACCTACACAAGTGAGGTTTAATTTTTACCCGGAGACTGAGGGGAACGTTGGCTGGTAGGAAATTTGTCCCGGTGCGGTGATCCCACACAGAAATGTGGGAAAAATTAGATTTGTTTTTTAACTAAATTTGAGGTTTGCTGAGGATTCTGGGTAAGAAAACACTGGGGGATCCACACAAGTCACACTTCCCTGGATGCCCTTTGGTGTCTAGTTTTCAGAAATGTCTGGGTTTGGTAGGTTTCCCTATATGGCTGCTGAGCCCAAGACCAAAAACGTAGGTGCCCCTTCCCCGCAAAAACAGGTAGTTTAGTATTTGATAATTTTGATGTGTCCAGATAATGTTTTGGGGCATTTCCTTTCGCGGGCACTAGGCCTACCCACACAAGTGAGGTACAATTTTTATCAGGAGACTTGGGGGAACGCTGGGTGGAAAGAAATTTGTGGCTCCTCTCCGATTCCAGAACTTTCTGTTACCGAAATGTGAAGAAAAAGTGTTTTTGGCCAGATTTTGAGGTTTGCAAAGGATTCTGGGTAACAGAACCTGGTGAGAGCCCCAGAAGTCACCCCATCCTGGATTCCCCTGGGTGTCTAGTTGTAAAAAAAAAAAAATGCACCGGTTTGGTTGGTTTCCCTAGGTGCCGGCTGAGCTAGAGGCCAAAATCCACAGCTAGGCAATTTGCAAAAAACAGCTCTGTTTTCTTTGAGAAAATGTGATGTGTCCCTGTTGTGTTTTGGGGCATTTCCTGTCGCCGGTGCTAGGCCTACCTACACAAGTGAGGTACCTTTCTTATCATGAGACTTGGGGGAACGCTGAGTGGAAGCAAATTTGTGGCTTCTCTCAGATTCCAGAACTTTCTGTCACCGAAATTTGAGGAATACGTTTTTTTTGGCCAAATTTTGAGGTTTGAAAGGATTCTGGGTAACAGAACCTGGTGAGAGCCCCACAAGTCACCCCATCTTGGATTCCCCTAGGTGTCTAATTTTAAAAAATGCACAGGTTTGGTAGGTTTCCCTAGGTGACGCCTGAGCTAGAGATCAAAATCCACAGCTAGGCACTTCCAAAAAAAACACATCAGTTTTCAATGTAAGAATGTCATGTGTCCATGTTGCGTTTCCTGTCACGGGAGTTAGGCCTACCCAGGCAAGTGAGGTACCATTTTTATCAGGAGACTTGGGGGAACACAGAATAAAAGAACAAGTGTTATGCCCCTTGTCTTTCTCTACATTTTTTCCTTCCAAATGTAAGACAGTGTGTAAAATAGACGTCTATTTGAGAAATGCCCCATAATTCACATGCCAGTATGGGGACCACAGAATTTAGAGATGTGCAAATAACCACTGCTTCTCAACACCTTATCTTGTGCCCATTTCGGAAATACAAAGGTTTTCTTGATACCTATTTTTCATTATGTCCCAGTAAAATGCCAATATTGTGTTGAAAAATGTGGTTTTCTGATTCAAGTCTGCTTGTTTCTGAAAGCTGGGAAGATGGGGATTCTAGCACCGCAAACCCTTTGTTGATGCCACTTTCAGGGAAAAAAATCACAAGTCTTTTTCTGCTGCCCTTTTTCCCCATTTTTTTTTTTTTTTAAACAAAATTTTTGCATGTATTTTGGCTTATTTCTTGGTCTCCTTCAGGGAAACCCACAAACTCTGGGTACCTCTAGAATCCCTAGGATGTTGGGGAAAAAAAGGACGCAAATTTGGTGTGGGTAGATTCTGTGGACAAAATGTTATGAGGGCCTAAGCGCGAACTGCCCCAAATAGCCAAAAAAATGCTTCGCACCCGAGGGGGAAAAGCCCTGGCAACGAAGGGGTTAATGGACATGCTTTCGATTGCTGTTACCGTGTTGGTGACAAAGCAGCTCCTTTACTTGAGCGCTTTGAGGATTGTATGGTCACTGAGCACTTCTCGGCCTATCCACCCGTCATTTTACGGCCAGGACTTCAGTATTTACAGACCATGTGGACAGCAGAGGCAGCGTGCAGCGCAGCCTTCCAACCCTCCTGATGTTGCAGCCTTAAAACCTCCTAGTTGATCACTTGAGGAACATACCCACCCTATTGTAGGCAGGACCTGACATTTTCCGCCAGGCTGACAGTAACTTCAGACGAGCAAGTCCTACATGTTGTCCAGTGGTGTTACTTCCTACTGTTTCTTGTCACTTGCCACACCTTCCATCATCCTCCGACTGGCTGACAGTGAACGATTTGTCCCTTTTCCAGGAGGATGTGCAGGTCCTTCTGGCCATGGAAGCCAAAGAGAGTATACTGGCATCAGAAGTAGGCTTTGGTTATTACTCCTGCTACTTCTCGTGCCGAAGGATGGAGGCCTTTGTCTTATTTTAGACCCTTTCGCTCTCAATGTTTTTCTACAGAAGGGCCAATTCCAGATGCTCACCCTGTGGGAAGCTGGCCTGGTGTGTGGTGAGCACCTCTGGTGTTATCACCTTATACCAGGTCTAGGTATCCCCTATTAGTGAGGTGTAGGCAGTGTCTAGGAAGCCACGGCTCTCTAGAGGTATCTGTGGATGAGCAGCCAAGACTTATCCATGAGACATGCAAAGATTTTCCAGTACCACCTTAGTCACACAGCACTTACACACATGTAAAAACCACACAGTGTTACAAAAATAAAGGTAGTTTACTATGGTAACACAATTCCATTTCCAGTTGGAGTGTCCAGTTGGGGGGCAGGAGCCCTATCCACTCTTTTGGAGATGCAGGACCAGGTCGACGGTGAAGAACAGGAGTCGGCTATGCAGTGCAGGAGAAGAGTTCCAGGAGTAATGCAGTCGATGTCCCATGTCGGAAGAAGATTTGCAGTCAGTGGTGTAGAAGAACCACCAACAAGCCTTAGCAAAGGCAAGAGTTGCAGAGCTGCTGGGGACAAGGAAGGTCTGGTGGGGGACTCAACCCACAGAGGGGAGTCCCAGATGACCCTACAGCAGTACAGAGAGTCAGAAGGCAAAGATGCAGCCCTCACAGGCTGCAGGCACAGGAGTCTCTGTGAGGCCCACTCAGCACACCTGGAGAGGATTCCCACATTTGGAGCAGCATTTGCAGGGAAGAGTGCTGGAGGCCGTGGCTAAAGGGAGCCTGAAGATCCCTTGGAAGAAGAGCCAACAAGCCTTGGTAGCTGCAAGAGTTGTGGTGCACAGGGGTACCGTCTTGCAAGGAGAGGCAAAGACTCACCATCTCCAAAGTTGGACAGCTGGTAGAGGAGACCGAGGGGACCACTCCAGAACTCCACCTGTGTTGCAGGATCCACATAGAGTTGCAGGGGGAGGATCCACACAGCCAGACATCGATGCAGTTGGTGCCTGCGGATGCAGGGGAGTGACTCCTTCATTCCAGAGGAGATTCCTTCTTGCTTCTAGTGCAGACTGAAGACTTTCCACCCTCAGAGGATGCACAGCCGGGGAAACCATGTTGCAGAGTGAAGCCACAGCTGGGGCTGCAGATCGTGGGTTCCTGTGAAGTCCAGTTGTGGTTCCAGTGGCCAGAAGATGAAGTAAACTATGCAGAGGAGTCCTGCTGGAATCTTTCACATCGAATCTGAGGACTTCTCCAAGAGGGATACCCTAAATAGCGCTGGAAGGGGGACTGGTCACCTAGCTAGGTGACCACCTATCAGGAGGAAGCTGTGGCATCTCCTGCCTGAGCTGATCACTCAGATCCTCCCGGGGGCCTTTTCCCACCTTGGATTCAAGATAACAGAATCAAGTGGCCACTTGGAGGAGCTCTGGGCACCACCCCTGGGGTGGTGATGGATAGGGGAGTGGTCACTTCCATTTCCATTGTCCAGTTTCACGCCAGAGCAGGAACCGGGGGTCCCTGGACCGGTGCATACCAGTTTATGTAAGGCGGGCACCAAATGTGCCCTTCAAAGCATACCAGTGGCTCGGGGAGGCTAGCCCTCCCAAGCCATGTAACACCTATTTCCAAAGAGAGAGGGTGTTCCCTCCCACTCCCAAAGGAAATCCTTTGTTCTTCCTTCCTGGGCTTGAGCTGGTCAAACAGCAGGAGGGCAGAAACCGGTCTGTAGGATGGCAGCAGCATAGGCTGCCTGGGAAAACCCTACAAACTGGTGGCAGGAAAGCCGGGGGTCCTCTATGGAGCCCCCAGAGTGCATGGAATCATAAAACAAATACTGGCAACAGTATTGGGGTATGATTCCAACATGTTTGATGCCAAACATGCCCAGGTTCAGAGTTACGATTATGTAGCTGGACCCAGGGAGTGACCTGTGTCCAGTACATGGGTGAAATGGCTTCCCCGCACTTACTTAGTCCAGGAAAATGGCACTGGAGTTCGTGGGGCACCTCTGCACACAGGTACTTGCACCCTGGCCTCTGGGCTAGGAGGGCCTGCTATAGGGGTGACTTACAGTGACCTGGTGCAGTGACCTGAAGTGAAAGGGTGCATGGGCTCCCAGGGGTGGCATAATAAATGCTGCAGCCCATGGGGATCCCCTGGTGCCCCAATGCCCTGGGTACCTAGGTACCATATACTAGGGACTTATTTGGGGGCACCGTTATGCCAATTGGGGGGTATACAAAGTCAGGAACAACCAAATTTACAGGGAGAGAGCACAGACACTGGGGTCCTGGTTAGCAGGATCCTAATGAACACAGTCAAAACACACTGACAGCAGGCAAAAAGTTGGGGTAACCATGCAAAAAAGAATGTGCTTTCCTACACACCCTGGCAATGGTCTTGTCTACCCTTGATCCTGCAGTCTGGATGGTAAAGCTGGACCTACAGGACTCTTATTTCTATAGACAATCACCCACCTCCAGACTGTGGTGAATCTCCTCATTTCAGTGGGTTTGCTATCAATGTGCCAAAGTCGCACCTGACTTCTCCACAGGTGCTCCCATTTATCTGAGCCATTCTGGACACACTGACGCTTCAGTTCTTCCTCCCAGAATGGGATCTTCATGACATTCCAGCTATGATACCAATGTTACAGCCTCTGTCCTGTAACTCACTAATAACAACTCTGTGTCAGAGTCACCAGATCCTCGGGGTCTACGCACGTTCCCAACACATCCTCTAATGAACAGCTCCAAGACTCTGATAGACAATTTACAGAGACTGTGAGAGTTCAAGAGGGGAAGAGGGGATTAGGAAGGGTACTGCTGGGAAGGAGACCTTTAATAGGAAAAAAGGTTAGAACACACAATATAACCTGAAGTAAATATTAATAAACATAGGGGGTCATTCTGACCACGGCGGTAATTACCGCCATCAGGCCGGCGGTGCTCCGCCGGGCATTCTGACCGCAGCGGTACAGCCGCGGCCAGAAGCGGAAAGCCGGCGGTGTACCGCCGACTTTCCGCTGCCCGTCAGAATCCTCCATGGCGGCGGAGCACGCTCCGCCGCCATGGGGATTCTGACACCCCCTACCGCCATCCTGTTCCTGGCGGTTCTCCCGCCAGGAACAGGATGGCGGTAGGGGGTGCCGCGGGGCCCCTGGGGGCCCCTGCCGTGCCCATGCCACTGGCATGGGCACGGCAGGGGCCCCCGTAAGAGGGCCCCACAACGTATTTCAGTGTCTGCTTAGCAGGCACTGAAATACGCGACGGGTGCAACTGCACCCGTCGCACCTTCCCACTCCGCCGGCTCAATTCTGAGCCGGCATCCTAGTGGGAAGGTTGATTTGCCCTGGGCTGGCGGGCGGTCTTTTGGCGGCCGCCCGCCAGCCCCGGGCAAATCTCAGAATCACCGCCGCGGTCTTTTGACCGCGGTGCGGTGTTCTGACGGCAGTACCTTGCCCGACGGCCTCCGCCGTCCGCCAAGGTCAGAATGACCGCCATAGTCTTTCTGAAAATATGAGCAATCTTTAATTGCAGTTTAAAGATGAACAGATTTTGTGATGATCAGATACCTGTAATGGAATCAAGATTAATTGAAATAAAACTTTTCTTATTCAAGCATGAATTAGAATAGCAAGAATATGCATAATAGGAGCATATAATATTGCATCTAGAACTTCTGATCCTATATATATATTTTCCTTGAAATGTTTTCAACACATATTACACTCTTAAAACACTAGAGAAGAAATATATTTCAATGGGTTCAATAGTTCAAGAAATATTTCCCATACTTGTCAACTCGAATTGTACCAAGCGTTTATCCTGGAATGGTAATATGCAGTTCACAACATAAATAAACTCTAGTAGAAAAATTGCATGTCCTGCTGACTCGAATGCCACCATGCAAAGTCAAGAAATGGTTGCAAAATAAATAGCAACAGGTTTTGAAATTATCTTAAATTGAATTATACATCGTGCCACTTCAAAACCTTCTTTTAAATGTCAATAAATAGTAGCACACAATGTACCACAAGCTTTCAAAGCTTCATAAATGAACCGTGCCTCTTTCCGATTCGTGATCATTCATGTATGTGTCAATAAATGCCAGCGCGCAATGCAACTCAAGATTTCAAAGCTTTTCAAACGAATCGCGCCTCCTGCTGATTCATAAATATCCACGCGTGTGTCAACAAACACTGGCTCGCAATGTAACAGTTTTTTTTTTTTTAAGCTTTTCAAACGAATCGCGCATCCTGTCGATTCGTAAACCTCAACGCGTATGTCAATAAATGCTGGCGCGCAATGTAACACAAGTTTCAAAACTATAAACGAATTGCACTTCTTGCCGATTCATAAACATCCATGTACACACTTTAACAAAAATACTCGAGTGCACTTTTTATGACCTTAAAACAATTTGTTAACATAAATAAACAATCAGATCTTAGAATGAGATAATTCTAGAAAAAATAAACGGTGTTGGGAATAAACCCAACTACCGTCTTACCACCCAGGAACAAGATGCACCAATGAAGTTTTCAAAGCAGAGAGCTGGGAGATCAAAAAGGCCACCGGAACAGGAGCTCTGGAAATAGCTGCTCTTCTGCAGCGGGACCTCTGAATAGTGAGCACTGGGAGTTGGGCTGACTCTCGTTATATAGAGTCTTGGCCCAGCCCAGAACCACACCCAGGCATGTTGCAGGGAAAGTCTCTGGAAGGCCCTGGAAAGGGGCCACACCCTAACCCACTCTGAAAACCTATAGCAATACCTTGCAAAGAAACAGTATTTGTAAACATATTAAGAATAAGTGTTTAGGATTGAACTCTGCAATGCAAAAGGGTAAAATACAACATATCAGCACAATGCATGAATCATGTTGTTTTGAAAGTGATGTTTTTTTTGCATTTTTTGACGCCAATAGAGCGCATACTGTTCTGGTGTTGACACTCTGGGACTGTTGGCTGTAGGAAGCTGGCTCTTTATATGATATATCAAAATGAGATATATTGTGCAAAGAGTCCAGGGGTTCCCTTAGTAGTGGACCGAGGTTTGCTCTAGCAATCCCACGGTGCGCTTTTAGGGGGATGTGCGCTTGAGCGTCCTTAGGCTTATCAGAGAGGAGTGGGAGACACTTGCATTTACACAGTCAATAAATGAGGCACATGATTCAAGGCAATCCACACCAACTTACAAAAATAACAAGTATATTTATATATTTTTTGGCACCAGAATCTATACAATCAGGTGAGTACATTTTGCAAGAGAAATCTTTACAGTTTTCAAAAGTCGACAGTGCAATTTCTGAAAATCTGCAATGTTATCCTATGGAGAGAAAAACAAGTACTGCATTCAGGTTTAATAAAGAGACCTATGGGTCCAGTCTCCTGGGCTTAAGGCAAGTATCGGGCAAGGGTCAGGACCACACCAACAGGTCACCCCAGGCGTCATTGGGACAGCCAGGTGCAGAGGTGTAGTACGGGGTTGGGTGCCCAATGTTAGTCAATGGGGATCAGTAAACTGTAAACTTCGTACTTGTATAGCACACTACTCACCCGTTAGGGTCTCAAAGCGCTGTACGCATACCACTGTGGAACCCCTCCTGGCTTTTCCCTGTGAGGTGCCCACTCCTGGGCAACCTCCAAGATGAAGCCAGGCACCCCAGCACTGTTGTGGAGATTAAGCAAGATATTGCCCAGAGTCACAGAGTGGGACCCATGAATTAGATTAGGCACTGATGCGAGAATTATCAGGTCCGAGGAAATTGAGCCCAAGACCCACCGAGGCAGGAATTGAACCCTGGTCCCGAGCCAGATTTCTGCATCAGGGTCTGCCGCTCTAACCATTGAGCCACACTTCTCAGTCCATTTGAAAAGAGGCTGCAGGTCTGGAGAGAAATAACCCACAAGTTGGTTCCAATCTTGAGATGTTCAGGGACGTGGGGACACCTTCAGTCCTCTTCTCCATGGGCCAAGTGCGACAAATGCAGAGGTGTCCTGAGGCGTTGGGTTTTCTCTACCAGAGCACTCGTGGTTGAGGGGGCCTGTGTGCAGAGGATTCAGGCCATGTCAGTGGGTCCACAGCGAGCAAGTCCAAGGTGGGCTTTGTCTCTGGAGGGCTGGGGGCCACCCTGGTCTACTTTACCTCGGGCTGTGCGGCACAGATGCAGTGGACCTTTCAGGTGTCAGTTTTCAGTAGACCAGAGTCCTCACTGTTCTCTTGGGGTGCCTAGAAGATGCAGGGAAGCAGCTCCACTGCTCCATGGGATTTCCTGGGTCTTTGATGAAGGTGGCAGTCCTCGTAGGCTTTTGGAGGCACAGCAGCTTGCAGGACAAGTTGACTTTGGTTCAAATCGGAGGGAACAGCAGACAGGCCAGCAGGGTTGGGACTAAGTCAGGTACTTCTTCCTCAGGCTCTGCTTTTCTGGCTCCTGAATGTCGTCCTTCTTCATATGTCAGCAGGAATCTGCTTTTCTAGTGCTTGGGGCTCCTCTAAATACTGCATTTAGGGGTCTTTCGGGGAGTGTAGGGCAGTAGCCACCGGGCTACATATCCCTGGGGTCACTACACCCCCTATATGATGAACACTTCCTATGGAAAGTGGGCATAACCCTGTCCCAGATTTCCTAAATCTGCCAACACCAAGATGGCAGGTTTCTAAAAGTTGCATCCACCTTGGGGGTGGGCATACCTCCCTGAATATTACATTTCCCACCAGTCTAGGTGCCAAATGGGCCCTGTGGCAGGGGGTTGGCATCTCTCCTGTGAGTGAAGCCAGATCTGCATACAAAGGGTGGTGGGCTTCTTTGAAGCCCCCATTGCCTTGGAATGCAAAATGACAGATCATCCTGTCGGGTGCTGTGTGTAAATACATCTCACAGAGCAGGCTTTGTGATTGACTGCCCAAGAGCACAGTCTCTCATCCTGGGGCATCGGACTCGTGTCTGGTGGTGGCAGGTTAGCTAAAACTGGTCAGTCCGTACACGGGTTTTTGGTAGGTTTTCAGAGGCAATCTTTAAGTTGCCCTTGTGGTGCATGTACTAATAAAATACATCACTGGCATCAGTGAGGGTTTTATTAATATGAGATGTTTGATACCAAACTTCCTTATTTTCAGTGAAGCCATCATGTAGTTGGGGAACTTGTATTGACCAGTGTCAAGCACTTATGCTTAAAATGGCTTTCCTGTCCACTCACGATGTCTTTGAATTGACAAAGACATAGCAGGGGCATATCTGCTCATGCAGATCTGCCCTCACATGTAATATAAAACACTCTGCCTGAGGGCCGTAAGGCCTGCTGTAGGGGTGAAATATATTACACACAGTGTTAGGAGACATGGCACACAGGCTTTGTGCTATGTTGTGTTTTCACTTTAAGCTGCACCAAGACACGCAGAATGGAATGGCAGTCTGCATGTGCTAGGTGAGGGGTGCCTGAGGGTGGCACAATACGTGCTGCAGCTCTTGTGGAACCTCTTTGGTACCCATGCCATAGGTGATTTGGGTACCGCTTACTAGGGACTTACAGGGGGACCAAAAGTTTTTCCAATTGGGGAACAATTGTACAGTTTTAACGAAAGAGATCTGGCACTGGGAACCTGGTTAACAGGAACCTAGTGCATGTTCAGTCAGAATTGCATCAAAAAACAGGCAAAAAGTGAGGGTGACCATGTCAAAAAGGGGCACTTTCCAACAATGGCATTTTGTATCCTATTGGTCAAGCACACAAAGTGGTATATACGGGTTCTGCAGTGGGATCTGAAGTCACAGTGGGCAAAGCATTAGGGAGACCTTTGATTACGTCCAGATTTCAGAGTAGACTGCAAAAGACTTGAAGTGGTTTGTGCTGGGCTGCAATTGGATCAGCAGGAAACCCCCTCTCTATCCCTGCCCTCAACAGAGTTAACAGTGGTGACCAATGTGTTGCTTCTGTTTTGGTGTGGCCACTTGGGAGAGGTGGATGCCTTCTGGAGCTGCAGGCCATCTCCTTGGCGCCAAAAACCTTTCTATTGTTGATCAAAGAGAGGCTTGTGCAGGTTTTCGTGGAAAACCCCTACCATGTGGTATTGCAACAAACAGGGCAGAGTGGGGCCATAGACCCTAAGCCAGGAAGCACAATGGCCCTCATTATGACATTGGGGGTAAATTCCAAATACCGCTGCGGTGACTGCCCCAACATACCACCACGGAGGTGAACATCCGTCCACCAGATTATGACACATACACACAAAACCGACAGCAAACAGCCACAAATCCTCCACACCCACTGAATGTGATAAACTGTTGGAACTACCACCCATACGGTTACGCCACCAAAACAATGCCCACCAAATAACGACCCACTTATCACCATAGCGGACATTTAACGGCGGTAAACCATTGGCGGTGCACACCGCAGTGGCGGATATGGCCACCCAAAAACAAAACAAGACAACATTGGACAGAACCACCTGACACAAATACACACACCCCAAACACCCATCAACAGCACTATAAAACACACCCCCACATCACCCACAATCCTTTGCAATCCCATCCCCCCACTCCATCTCACACAGTGCAACCACCCATTTACCAAACCTAAATGCCAAGCCCTGCATGTCATACCGACTGCATGCACATCCCTTCCATCTCTGGATGCACACCCACCACCAATGCATGCACAGCATGGAGAACTGACAATTCCCACAATCCATCACCATACTCAACCAAAGGTGGGAGGACAACAGCAATAACATTGGGAAAGCTAGAAATGCAAAATATGTCACAGACATGTACCAAAATACATCACTTGCATCCCCACAGGTGCGCCAGCCAATGTCAGCGGCGAGGAGGTGCCACAGCTACCTAGTCCCCCACCAGAAGATGCCCCCATTGAAGACAGCAACTAAGGAGCTCTGGATCTAGATGAACTCCCTGGCCCATCTGGGACCACTGGTCAGTCGGCTACCCCAACCCACAGCCAGCCCACCACAGACCCCCCCCCCTCAGAATCTAACAGCACAGCAGCCAGCCAACGTCCCCAGGACACGTCAATCAGTAGTGTGCCCACCTGTAAAGGGACACGAGTCTACACCACACAGGCAAGACAGTGAGGGTCCTGGTGTCAGTGGGAGTAGGCACGCAGTTCAGGGGACACAGGCACAGGAGGCCAGAGACACTCGGAGGACAGCTGTGCACCAGGGGGCGGACAGGCCCAGGGAACCGACTTCTCAAGAGGCACTCACTAATGTCCTGGGGGCATACCAACAATCCCAGGACAGGAAGGGTCAGGTGATCAACATCATGCAGGAGCACCAGTGGCTGCAGGGGGTATGCCACCAGGAGGTAATTCAGAAATACCAATATGTCCTCCATTGTAGGGGTGCTGGGTGACATGGCCAGCACCAGCGGGCTACTTCCACTAGCCACTCCGCCTAGAAGCCATCAACATCTGCTGCAGCTAGTGGATAGGAGGCCCTGCTGCAGGACTCACAGGCCACCAGCACCCCTCCCCCTGCAGAAGGTGAACCACCACGTGAACGGTCCCTGTGACCTAGGCAGACACCAGAGACAGTTGCCAAGACCACCACCAGGAAATGAGCCCCCCCAGAATGCCCCCTTGTGTTCCACTGTGTCACCTTGTCCACTTTCAACTGCCATTGCTCCCCTTCCTGTGGCCCTTTGGACACTGGACCAGTGCAACAAACAGACTGGCCCACTACACAGGACTTCTCCCGTCCATCACCCCCACTCTATTGCACTTTGCATTGTATAATTGATCCATTAATGAACACCCTTGGACACAACTTGAGTAATAGTGCTTTATCTTAAAGTAATGTACAATGTATTGAACTGTACTGAACTGCATGAACCTGAGCAAATGTCCTGTAATATGTTGATCCATGCTGCATATGTGTCTCAGCATTCTGTACACATCACAGCATTACACTGTTGTAACCACACCAACATATGCAATAAGGGAAGGAATAGGTGGCAGTCAGTTGGGATGCAAAGGTAGTGACTGGCATTATGCCACAGCCACACAGCACAACACTTAAATGGAGAAATGTTTAGTTCAACAGTCTTACCTGAATGCCATTGGAAATACTGCAGGATCATATGTGTCCTGTTGTCCACATCTTCATCCTCTTCCTCTTCCTCCTCACTGTCCTCAGTGTCCACTGCTGCTACAGGTGCATTGTCACCCCGTCCTGCAGGTAGGGCACATGGTGTCTGCGGGCCAAAATGTGCAACATGCAGCACACAACAATCTTGCAGACCTTCTCAGGGGAGTAGCATAGGGATCCACCTGTCAGATAGAGGCACCTGAACCTGGCCTTCAGGAGACCGAAGGTCTTTTCAACAATCCTCCTGGTGCACCCATGAGCATCATTGTACCTATTCTCAGCCCCTGTTCTCGGGTTACTAAGAGGGGTCAAGAGCCAGGACAGGTTTGGGTAGCCGGAGTCACCTGGAAGAAGTGAGGGACACACATTAGCCCTGCACAGTGGCATGAGTATGACTCCTGAAGGCATACAGGCCCTCATTTTAACCTTGGCGGTCTTTTGACCGTCATGGTTAATGTGGCGGTATCACCGCCAACAGGCTAGCGGTGTATACCGCAACATTATGAGTGTGGCGGGTTGGCCGCAGCCAACCCGCCACATCACCACTCATTCCGCTATGGCGGTGTGAACTGCTGGGCCGGAGATGTGCATCTCCGACCTGGCGGACCACATATGACCGCCAGCGGTATAATGAGCCGGCCTACCACCAGCAGCGCCCCGCCAACAGGACACCACCAAGCCGTCTTTTTGGTTAAAATATGTCTGGCTGTGTCCTACTGGTGGGGCCTCGACCGCCAGCATGGCTACTGCCGTATTTCCGCCCTTATTGTGGCCATATTATGGTGGGCAGAAGACTGCCAGCACTGGTGGTCTTCTGGTGCCCTTGGCATCAGCAGTTTCCTAAGGAAACTGCCAATGTCCTAATGAGGGCCACACTGACATACATTGGGTGGGGACTCAGGCTCACCTATAAGCCACACTCTGTGTCTCTGTAGTTGTGCCGTCAGCTGTGGGACGCTGCTATTCCTGCACCCTGCAGCCCCAGTGCCGCCCGGTGTGACCTGTTGGTGTTGTTCTGATTGGTGCCCAGTACTTACCTTAATTCCCTGATATTGGCTTCATAAGTCGTTGTTAACCCTGTGTTCGCTGAACATTGTTTTTCCTCCATAGGATAATATTGAGAGAACTCTGAAAAACGGCGCTGTCTATTTTTGAAACTGCAAAGTATTCATGCTTAAAAGTCTACTTACCTGATTTCGAAGTTCTTGGGTTTGAAACATAAATAAAAAGATTTTGTATTTGTCTAAATTAGTCTCAGATTTATTCTTTGAGTGTATCTCTCGTGTATTGCCTCTGTGAGTACAAATGCTTAGCATTACCCTCTGATAAGCCTCTCCGCTTGCCTACACTACCACAAAATAGAGCATTAGTCCTATCTACTTTTGCCTCTGCAAAGCCATTAGGGATCCACTGGACTCTCTGCACAGTCTACTTCATTTTAGTGCACTATTTATAGAGCCAGCTTCCTTCAACAGCCATGTCCATGAGATGGGGATTTTTCCTGCTCCATTCTGCAGGACTTCTTGGTTTGATCCCGTTCACAGACCCTCCACCTGGGAGGTTCTGCTTTGGAATCCATTCAAAATGTGAAGAATCTGTGGTTAGAAGTATCTAGTAGAAGAACACATTACTTACATTCAGCATTGCCTTTTCTGGTAGACACTGTATTTAACTGCAGATTCCCCACCCACCCTCCTCTTTCTGCAAACTGAACTCTTTTCTTTTCATTTTTCTTGTGCTCAAGCCTTGTGGATACCTTCCAGCCCTATTCCTTTTTTTTCAGCACTAGTTGTGCCTGCCATCCTTGAACCTTTCATCCACCTTTTCTGTCCTGGTGACTCTCCTGTATCTGACCATATTGGACTGATAATCTCTTATCAGTGTATCAGGGTTTTTTTCTGTACTTCTAAACTTTTCCTCTACTTCTGGAGCCATCTTTATAAAAGAAACTGCTCTCTGAATGTTAAAATAATTGTCTCTGACACATCCAGCCATGGATGCCCTCACTGTATGAGATGTTCAGGTACATAAGAGAAAAGGCTCTTGGGTATAATACTGTAAAACCATGAAAAATGCTTGCCTTCCCTTCGGATGTATGATGGCACTACGATTGCAATTAAAACGGATGACTTTACAACTCAGTCGCAACTACCCATTAAACAGTACCACCGACGTTACTGCCACGCATAAAACAACGCATATAGATTAACATGAACTAAAAGACAATGACAACGCATGTTATTACCACGCACACTATTACAACGTAAGCATATGTGCCGCATTTATACATAACGTAATAAATATTTTAGAATCCATTTTTGAGAAACAATATAAACAGAGTATTAACAATATAGATACATATAAATTTACAACATTTTTTATAAAACAAAAAAGGCAACAAAAATTTACCTTTGAACTTGAAGAGAGTAACAACAAATTGCCAAAAAAGAAAGAAAAACAGTAAATCACAGGAAAATATGTTAGTAAAATGAAGGCATTCACTTGGTGCTTACATGAGATGTAGATTCCTATCAGTCCATTTTCTATTCCAATTACTTTAGACCATTCCGCCCACCAAAATGGCTGTCAAACATACACCAGAAGGTCAAACAATAATTAAATCACTTTCAAAATAAATGTTTAGTCAGGTAATAAAGTTAAAAAAAAATAAGGATTCGAAAACATATTTTAGTTTAATTTAAAAATCTCTTTTGATAAAAACTATTTAAAGTGCTATCCACCATTTTGTGAGCAGTGGTCATTTGAATTGAGCACAAGCGACTGCAAGAACTCCGGGAAGAAATCTCGAAGAATAGTAAAAAACTGCCACCTATTGGTTTACGTAAGTTTAGTACAAGTCTGCAAACCTTTAAACAATTAATAATTAATTTAAAATGATATATTTGACATTATTGTTTTATTTTGTCAGTGAATTCAACTCAAACTCAAAGGAAGTATTACAGATATAAAGAAATTATCTTCGTTTAACACTCAGGTAAAAGTACAAAACCATAAGTAGTAAGAACATATAGAAAAATGTTCTATTAATGAAAAAAGATTTGATAAGACAGTATAGTAAAAATAGGTTGATGTTTTTTAATATTGAATGGAGAAGTTAAAATACTATAATCACAACAAAAGACATGAAAAAAATATTCAGAAAGTAATGTTACACAGTGAACAAACAAAAATGACTATTATAAGTTTCTATAGGATTTATATTAGGTAAGGTGAAGCAGAGTGACTAATTTGAAGACATACCTAGTGTAACGTGTACTCACCTTAGTGAACTTCTAAGACAGTGATGTAAGGGTAAAATTACTATAGTAACTGTATAAGTTACTTGGTTCAGAACAGGTGCTGGATAGTGACTAGACATAGAAGGTCAGTATTCCAACTCCGCCGGGTACTTACCCCAGAGCAGGTGATGGACAGTGACTGGGGGCAAAATGAATATTCTAACTCAACCAGGTACCATTCTAAATGCGCCCTCTACTCACTGTCCAGCACCTGCCCTGAGGTAAATAAAGTTAAAAGAGTTAAAATAGTAAATTTGCCCGGTCACTATACAGCCTAACGGATCCAGTGTCTCTACTAGGGTGAAGACCTGGCTTTTCGAGTACTCCCACAGGGCCCTAAGTTTGGCTAGGCTTATACCAGATCAATTCCAAAATACCCTTCTGGGTGATAGTGTGCTCTACAAATCTGCATAACATAACATAATGCTCGTTAGCTGAAAATGTCCGTCTAGTGAGTGAAATCTTTGTTCTCTGCCAACAGGTCTTCATTATTAAATAACACTGACTTGCCCCAACTACCTGTGGGATTCCTGAGTAATTTGGACTATTATACATATAAAACTATATGTAGGTTTTTAATTTAAAAAAAGCTAATTCTTTTGTAAGAAAGGTATTTTAGAACACACTCTGAAAGGCTATAATTGGCTAATTTCCACCCAGTTACTTTTCTTAAATCAATTTTAATAAAAGATAGTCACTAGAAATCATATAGGTGGTCATTATGACATTGGCGGTAAAAACCGCCTACCGCTGAGGTGACTGCCGCCAAAAATATTGTCACCACAGCTACCATCCATCCGCCACATTATGATCACTGCTCGACTTCTGACACAAGAAGGGCAGAAATCCGGCAGTGATCATGCTGGTGGACGGTGGTAAACTAGTGCTGCTACTACCAGCACCACCACGCCAGTAGAACACCACCAGCCGTATTTTGACCAGAAATACGGCCTGGCGGTGCTCTGCTGGCAGGGTGCTGCTGACGGTAGCAGCACCCCTTCCTGTTCCCTGCCGGACGACCTCCTCGCTGGACAAGGTATGTCGGGCGCCCGACAGGGGAGGGGGAGGGAAGGGTGGGGGTGTTGTGTGTGTCTGAGTGCATGTGTGAATGCGTCTGTGTTTGTTGTGTAGTTTGCGTGGTTGTATGCGTGTGAGTGATTGATGTATGCAGTGTGTGTATGAATGCATGTATGGCAGTGTTAGTGAATGGGTGTATACGTGGTGCTTGAGTGTCTGTGTGTGTGTATGCAGGGAGGGGGGGTGGGGTGACGGGCACTGTGACTGGTGGAGATGGGGGAGAGGGTGATGTGTGCATGTGTGGCTGTGGGGTCAGTTGTGTGGTATGTGCATGTCTGCGGGGGTGTGTGTGTATAGGGGAGGGGGGTGTTTGTGGATCGGAGGGGGTGGGGTATGTTTGTAGATTGGAGGGGGTGGTGGTGTGTTTGTGGATCGAAGAGGGTGGGGGGAGTGTTTGTGGTTTGGAAGGGGTGGGGGTTAGTTTGTGGATTGGAGGGGTGGGGTGGGGGGTTAGTGTGTGTATGGGGGGCGGGTGGAGGAGTGAGTTTGGATGGAGGGAGGGTAGGGGGCATCAGGTGAGTGTTGCGGGGGTTGGGGAGCTGCCTACCAGTGACAGGGAAGGAATTCCCTGTCACCGGTGGGGCCTACCACCATGGCTTTCGCGATGTTGCTAATGCCACAGAAACCACGGCGGTAGGCTAGCTCATAATGCCATGGGCGGTACTCTGTTGGCCGCTGGGCTGGAGATAGACATCTCTGGCCTGGCGGCTCATACCGCCATGGCTGCATGAGTGGAGAAGTGGCGGGTTGGCTCTCATAATATGGCCGTATGTACGGCCATATTAACCCGACTGCCAGGGTCATAATGACCACCATAGTTCTTAGAAAACTTTCACAAACCTTTTAAAGGAAGAGTGAAAGAAAAAGGGATTATTTAGTCTAACAGGCTGCAGCCTTAAAGGCTAGGAAACTGGCACTGTTACTATGAGAAATAGCATACTGCCAGTATCCCATCATGCCCAGTTGAGTTACGTTTTTTACCCAGCTCCTGATTTTAGGGCACTGGTGCTGGAAATGTGCACATTCTGCAGATTCACGCCATTTATGTTTTTTGGCTATTTGATGGATCCGATTTTTGCTTGCTCTAGAACTCTGAGCACTTTACATCTGCTAACTAGTGGTAAAATGCTTGTGCTCCTTTTTTCAGAATGGTAAAATTGGTATATTACTGATTGACACTTTTAATTTACTCATCAGTCCCTAATATATGGTACCCATGGAATGTAAATTAAATGCTAGCAATGGACTGCAGCAGTTATTGTGCCATCTGCTGCACTGACATCGTAAAGCATGTCTATTTGAGACTTCTAGCTGCAGAGTCCTTCCTTTGAATTATCCCCAGGCTTTGGACTGGATCTGGAAGATTATTTTGAGAAGTACCTCTGTGCGGCGATAGATGGCATCAATCGGCTCCACGTCCGTCGGCCGTGCCAGAAGTGACGTCGCAGTACCTATATAGGTGCCACCTAGGCATGCAAACATCAGTTCTTTTCTTTCCACGCCCAACTTGCACTAATCCAGAGAAGAGTTACCCCTCAGTAATTTTGACATTTTGTCAACTGTTTTTAAGGTTTTTCCTCCTGAGGAGTCTGTTCCTGCCCACTGTTGATGATGGATCTGCACCTAGTCTGTCTGTGGTGTTTGGAATGTGACCAAGACCCAAAGCTGTGCTCCGATTGCCAGGCCATGCATCCAAAGGCTTTGAGGTAGCGGTCCCTAAAGCTAATGGGAACCCAGGCATGTGACTCCACGTCAAGGGGGAGGTCCCCGGAACGATCGCAGAGTCCGAAGTAGCCTTCATCCCACTCAAAGTCCTTGGGACGATCAGGTAAGTCGAGGCACAAGAAGAAGTGCAAGAACTGGAAGCGGTCTTCAACTTCCCCTCGGTCGATGTGATGAGGGAACACATTGGTATTCTCAGCCTTGTTCTCCGGAACCTGTGCCTGGGCCGGCTTCATGCCTCCCCAGTTGTCCGGGAGCTGGAGCTACCTCTGCCCAGCTCAAGGAGTTTTATGAGGCAATGCACATAGTTTTTTTAGCAATCTGACCCCACTAGTCTTATGAGGAAGAAATTGACTGGCAGGAAGATCTGGGTGAAGCCAGTGAACAGAATACTTCTCCAGATACTGATATGCTACAGGGGAGGTAGCTTCCTACGCAATGGTGGTGCAGATGGCGGCAAGGTCCTAGATCTTCAACTGCCCTCGGTGGCAGTCAAGACTTATCTCTTGACAGAGGTGCTACACCTGGGAGTTTCCACCACTGAAACTTTACTCCACGTCCAAACCCAGCACAGGGGCTCCTGTGAATAGGATGATTGCCCGCAACCATCAGCCTGCTCTCGGGGACCCAACCTTCCTCACACGGCACCCTGCCCCTGAAAGCCTGGTGGTTCAAACCTTAACTTTCCACAGCACTTTCCCTACTGTTCCCCTGGAAAGGGACTCCAAGAGGCTGGATTAATTTGGGAGGAAGATGTTTTTTTCTCCCAGCTTGGTATTGGGGTCCGTGAACACAGAAAGCCTTTTGGGCCCTTATTCCCACACCTGGGTTTAACACCGTTGCGCTAGTACTGCCATAGGTTCCGGGGGATGGCCGGACAGTACTCTCTCAGGCTGCTACAATGAGAGAGTTGCAGCAATGTTCAAAATTTGTTGCGGACTTGACACAACCAACTTGCTGGGTAGAGAGTGTAGGAAGCCGGCCTGATGTGTGGTGAGCACCTATGGTGTTATCACTTTATACCAGGATCCCCTATTAGTGAAGTGTAGGCAGTGTCTAGGAAGCCAGGGCTCTCTATCTAAAGGTAGCTGTGGATAAACAGCCAAGACATATCTAGGAGACATGCAAAGCTTATGCAATTCAACTATTTATTTATTTTTTGGTAACATCTCTTTATTATTTCAGAGTGACATACATAGTGGAGCACTCCTAAATCGACAGTTCAGGTACATGGAAAAGAAAACATACCATATATCATAGAGATACAAATACAACTTCAACGTCAAACTATAAACTATGCCACTTGACAATTAACCTACCTCCTCACTGTAGGAGGCTGGACTGGCTTGTAGTGAGTACCAAGGGGTACTGGCACCTTGCACCAGGCCCAGTTATCCCTTATTAGTGTATAGGGTGTCTAGCAGCTTAGGCTGATAGATAATGGAAGCTTAGCAGAACAGCTTAGGCTGAACTAGGAGACGTGTGAAGCTACTACAGTACCACAAGTGTCACTTGCACAATATCATAAGAAAACACAATACACAGTTATACTAAAAATAAAGGTACTTTATTTTTATGACAATATGCCAAAGTATCTTAGAGTGTACCCTCAGTGAGAGGATAGGAAATATACACAAGATATATGTACACAATACCAAAAATATGCAGTATAGTCTTAGAAAACAGTGCAAACAATGTATAGTTACAATAGGATGCAATGGGGACACATAGGGATAGGGGCAACACAAACCATATACTCCAAAAGTGGAATGCGAACCACGAATGGACCCCAAACCTATGTGACCTTGTAGAGGGTCGCTGGGACTATTAGAAAATAGTGAGAGTTAGAAAATTAGCCCTCCCCAAGACTCTGAAAAGTGAGTGCAAAGTGCACTAAAGTTCCCCAAAAGACAAAGAAGTTGTGATAGAGGAATAATGCAGGAAAGACACCAACCAACAATGCAACAACTGTGGATTTCCAATCTAGGGTACCTGTGGAACAAGGGGACCAAGTCCAAAAGTCACAAGCAAGTCGGAGATGGGCATATGCCCAGGAAATGCCAGCTGTGGGTGCAAAGAAGCTTCTACTGGACAGAAGAAGCTGAGGTTTCTGCAGGAACGCAAAGGGCTAGAGACTTCCCCTTTAGAGGACGGCTTCCTCTCGCCTTGAAGAGTCGTGCAGAAGTGTTTTCCCGCCGAAAGAACGCCAACAAGCCTTGCTAGCTGCAAATCGTGCGGTTAGCGTTTTTGGACGCTGCTGTGGCCCAGGAGGGACCAGGAGGTCGCAAATTGGACCAGGAGAGAGAGGGGACGTCTCAGCAGCAGGTAGCACCCGGAGAAGTGCCAGAAACAGGCACTACAAGGATGTGTGAAACGGTGCTCACCCGAAGTTACACAAAGGAGTCCCACGTCGCCGGAGACCAACTTAGAAAGTCGTGCAATGCAGGTTAGAGTGCCGTGGACTCAGGCTTGGCTGTGCACAAAGGATTCCCGCCGGAAGTGCACGGAAGCCGGAGTAGTTGCAAAAGACGCAGTTTCCAACAATGCAGTCTGGCGTGGGGAGGCAAGGACTTACCTCCACCAAACTTGGACTGAAGAGTCACTGGACTGTGGGAGCCACTTGGACAGAGTTGCTGGATTCAAGGGACCTCGCTCATCGTGCTGAGAGGAGACCCAAGGGACCGGTAATGCAGCTTTTTGGTGCCTGCGGTTGCAGGGGGAAGATTCCGTCGACCCACGGGAGATTTCTTCTGAGCTTCTGGTGCAGAGAGGAGGCAGACTACCCCCACAGCATGCACAGACAGGAAAACAGTCGAGAAGGCGGCAGGATCAGCATTACAGAGTTGCAGTAGTCGTCTTAGCTACTTTGTTGCAGTTTTGCAGGCTTCCAGCGCGGTCAGCAGTCGATTCCTTATCAGAGAGATGCAGAGGAACTCGGATGAGCTCTTGCATTCGTTATCTAAAGTTTCCCCAGAGACAGAGACCCTAAATAGCCAGAAAAGAGGGTTTGGCTACTTAGGAGAGAGGATAGGCTACTAACACCTGAAGGAGTCTATCAGAAGGAGTCTCTGACGTCACCTGGTGGCACTGGCCAATCAGAGCAGTCCAGTGTGCCAGCAGCACCTCTGTTTCCAAGATGGCAGAGGTCTGGAGCACACTGGAGGAGCTCTGGACACCTCCCAGGGGAGGTGCAGGTCAGGGGAGTGGTCACTCCCCTTTCCTTTGTCCAGTTTCGCGCCAGAGCAGGGGCTAAGGGGTCCCTGAACCGGTGTAGACTGGCTTATGCAGAATTGGGCACATCTGTGCCCAAGAAAGCATTTCCAGAGGCTGGGGGAGGCTACCCCTCCCCTGCCTTCACACCATTTTCCAAAGGGAGAGGGTGTAACACCCTCTCTCAGAGGAAGTCCTTTGTTCTGCCATCCTGGGACAAGCCTGGCTTGACCCCAGGGGGGCAGAAACCTGTCTGAGGGGTTGGCAGCAGCAGCAGCTGCAGTGAAACCCCAGGAAAGGCAGTTTGGCAGTACCAGGGTCTGTGCTACAGACCACTGGGATCATCGAATTGTGCCAACAATGCCAGGATGGCATAGAGGGGGCAATTCCATGATCTTAGACATGTTACATGGCCATATTCGGAGTTACCATTGTGAAGCTACATATAGGTATTGACCTATATGTAGTGCACGCGTGTAATGGTGTCCCCGCACTCACAAAGTTCAGGGAATTGGCTCTGAACAATGTGGGGGCACCTTGGCTAGTGCCAGGGTGCCCTCACACTAAGTAACTTTGCACCTAACCTTTACCAGGTAAAGGTTAGACATATAGGTGACTTATAAGTTACTTAAGTGCAGTGTAAAATGGCTGTGAAATAACGTGGACGTTATTTCACTCAGGCTGCAGTGGCAGGCCTGTGTAAGAATTGTCAGAGCTCCCTATGGGTGGCAAAAGAAATGCTGCAGCCCATAGGGATCTCCTGGAACCCCAATACCCTGGGTACCTCAGTACCATATACTAGGGAATTATAAGGGTGTTCCAGTGAGCCAATGTAAATTGGTAAATTGGTCACTAGCCTGTTAGTGACAATTTGGAAAGAAATGAGAGAGCATAACCACTGAGGTTCTGATTAGCAGAGCCTCAGTGAGACAGTTAGTCACTACACAGGTAACACATTCAGGCACACTTATGAGCACTGGGGCCCTGGAGAACAGGGTCCCAGTGACACATACAACTAAAACAAAATATATACAGTGAAAAATGGGGGTAACATGCCAGGCAAGATGGTACTTTCCTACACAACCCCCCCCCCCAAACGAAGGACAATAAGACTAGCCATGACCTGATGAGTCTTCATTGTCTAAGTGGAAATATCTGGAGAGTCCATCTGCATTGGAGTGGCTACTCCCAGGTCTATGTTCCACTGTATAGTCCATTCCCTGTAGGGATATGGACCACCTCAACAATTTAGGATTTTCACCTTTCATTTGTTTTAGCCAAAGTAGAGGTTTGTGGTCTGTCTGAACAATGAAGTGAGTGCCAAACAGGTATGGCCTCAACTTCTTCAGAGCCCAGACCACAGCAAAGGCCTCCCTCTCTATGGCAGACCAACGCTTTTCTCTAGGGGTCAACCTCCTACTAATAAAAGCAACAGGTTGATCCTGGCCCTCAGAATTTAGTTGTGATAGGACTGCCCCTACTCCTAATTCAGATGCATCAGTTTGGACATAGAAGTTTTTTAGAGTAACAAGGGCTTTTCAGGACAGGTGCAGAGCACATGGCCTGCTTCAGCTCCTCAAAAGCTTTCTGACAGTTTGCTGTCCATAATACCTTTTTAGGCATCTTCTTGGAAGTGAGGTCATTAAGAGGGGCTGCAATGGAGCCATAGTTCTTAATGAACCTCCTGTAATACCCAGTGAGGCCTAGGAAGGCTCTCACCTGAGTCTGAGTGGTAGGGGGAACCCAATCAATAATTGTTTGGATTTTCCCCTGAAGTGGTGCAATCTGTTCCCCACCAACAAGGTGTCCCAGATAAACCACCTTACCTTGCCCTATCTGGCACTTTGAAGCCTTGATAGTGAGGCCTGCCTTTTGCAGGGCCTCCAAAACTTTCCATAGGTGGACCAGGTGCTCATCCCAGCTGGAGCTAAAGACAGCTATATCGTCCAGATATGCTGCACTGAAAGCTTCCAGCCCTTGCAGGACTGTGTTCACCAACCTCTGAAAAGTGGCAGGTGCATTTTTCAAACCAAAAGGCATTACAGTGAACTGGTAATGTCCTCCAATGGTTGAAAATACAGTCTTAGGTTTAGCATCTTCTGACAATTTGATCTGCCAATACCCTGCAGTCAAGTCAAAAGTGCTTAGATACTTGGCAGATGCCAGTGTATCTTTGAGCTCATCTGCCCTGGGTATAGGGTGAGCATCAGTCTTGGTTACCAAGTTGAGACCTCTGTAGTCTACACAAAACCGCATTTCCTTCTTTCCATCTTTGGAATGGGGTTTTGGTACAAGTACCACAGGAGAAGCCCATGGACTTTCAGAGTGCTCAACCACTCCTAGTTCTAACATTTTCTGGACCTCTTGCTTTATGCAGTCCCTGACATGGTCAGGCTGCCTATAGATCTTACTTTTGACAGGCAAGCTGTCTCCAGTATCTATAGTGTGCTCACACCAAGAAGTGGTACCTGGCACAGTAGAGAAGAGTTCAGAGAATTGATCTAGGAGATTTATGCAATTATCTTTCTGCTCAGCAGTAAGACAATCAGCCAAAACTATACCTTCCACAAGAGCATCTTGTTCTGTGGAAGAGAAGAGATCAGGTAGAGGATCACTGTCTTCTTCCTGTCCCTCATCAGTTGCCATGAGCAGGGTGAGATCAGCCCTGTCATAGTAGGGTTTCAGGCGGTTTACATGGAGTACCCTAAGGGGACTCCTTGCAGTGCCTAAGTCAACTAAATAGGTGACTTCACCCTTTTTCTCAACAATTGTGTGGGGTCCACTCCATTTATCTTGGAGTGCCCTTGGGGCCACAGGCTCCAAGACCCACAGTTTCTGCCCTGGTTGGTACTGAACCAAAACAGCCTTCTGATCATTGTGAGAAAGAAGCCTCTTTCTAGCCTTGTTACCCCCACTTTTGGCCTGTTTGTGAGTGTATGTCAGGGTGTTTTCACTGTCTCACTGGGATCCTGCTAGCCAGGGCCCAGTGCTCATAGTGAAAACACTATGTTTTCAGTATGTTTGTTATGTGTCACTGGGACCCTGCTAGTCGGGACCCCAGTGCTCATAAGTTTGTGGCCTATATGTATGTGTTCCCTGTGTGGTGCCTAACTGTCTCACTGAGGCTCTGCTAACCAGAACCTCAGTGGTTATGCTCTCTCATTTATTTCAAATTGTCACTAACAGGCTAGTGACCAAGTTTACCAATTTACATTGGCTTACTGGAACACCCTTATAATTCCCTAGTATATGGTACTGAGGTACCCAGGGTATTGGGGTTCCAGGAGATCCCTATGGGCTACAGCATTTCTTTTGCCACCCATAGGGAGCTCTGACAATTCTTACACAGGCCTGCCACTGCAGCCTGAGTGAAAAAACGTCCACGTTATTTCACAGCCATTTTACACTGCACTTAAGTAACTTATAAGTCACCTATATGTCTAACCTTTACCTGGTAAAGGTTAGGTGCAAAGTTACTTAGTGTGAGGGCACCCTGGCACTAGCCAAGGTGCCCCCACATTGTTCAGAGCCAATTCCCTGAACTTTGTGAGTGCGGGGACACCATTACATGCGTGCACTACATATAGGTCATTACCTATATGTAGCTTCACAATGGTAACTCCGAATATGGCCATGTAACATGTCTATGATCATGGAATTGCCCCCTCTATACCATCCTGGCATAGTTGGCACAATCCCATGATCCCAGTGGCCTGTAGCACAGACCCTGGTACTGCCAAACTGCCCTTCCTGGGGTTTCACTGCAGCTGCTGCTGCTGCCAACCCCTCAGACAGGCATCTGCCCTCCTGGGGTCCAGCCAGGCCTGGCCCAGGATGGCAGAACAAAGAACTTCCTCTGAGAGAGGGTGTGACACCCTCTCCCTTTGGAAAATGGTGTGAAGGCAGGGGAGGAGTAGCCTCCCCTAGCCTCTGGAAATGCTTTGTTGGGCACAGATGTGCCCAATTCTGCATAAGCCAGTCTACACCGGTTCAGGGGACCCCTTAGCCCTGCTCTGGCATGAAACTGGACAAAGGAAAGGGGAGTGACCACTCCCCTGACCTGCACCTCCCCTGGGAGGTGTCCAGAGCTCCTCCAGTGTGCTCCAGACCTCTGCCATCTTGGAAACAGAGGTGCTGCTGGCACACTGGACTGCTCTGAGTGGCCAGTGCCACCAGGTGACGTCAGAGACTCCTTCTGATAGGCTCCTTCAGGTGTTAGTAGCCTATCCTCTCTCCTAGATAGCCAAACCCTCTTTTCTGGCTATTTAGGGTCTCTGTCTCTGGGGAAACTTTAGATAACGAATGCATGAGCTCAGCCGAGTTCCTCTTCATCTCTCTCTTCACCTTCTGATAAGGAATCGACTGCTGACCGCGCTGGAAGCCTGCAAACCTGCAACATAGTAGCAAAGACGACTACTGCAACTCTGTAACGCTGATCCTGCCGCCTTCTCGACTGTTTTCCTGCTTGTGCATGCTGTGGGGGTAGCCTGCCTCCTATCTGCACCAGAAGCTCCGAAGAAATCTCCCGTGGGTCGACGGAATCTTCCCCCTACAACCGCAGGCACCAAAAAGCTGCATTACCGGTCCCTTGGGTCTCCTCTCAGCACGACGAGCGAGGTCCCTCCAATCCAGCAACTCTGTCCAAGTGACCCCCACAGTCCAGTGACTCTTCAGCCCAAGTTTGGTGGAGGTAAGTCCTTGCCTCAACTCGCTGGGCTGCATTGCTGTGAACCGCGACTTTGCAGCTACTCCGGCCCCTGTGCACTTCCGGCGGAAATCCTTCGTGCACAGCTAAGCCTGGGTCCACGGCACTCTAACCTGCATTGCACGACTTTCTAAGTTGGTCTCCGGCGACGTGGGACTCCTTTGTGCAACTTCGGCGAGCACCGTTTCACGCATCCTCGTAGTGCCTGTTTCTGGCACTTCTCCGGGTGCTACCTGCTTTAGTGAGGGCTCTTTGTCTTGCTTGATGTCCCCTCTCTCTTCAGGTCCAATTTGCGACATCCTGGCTCCTCCTGGAACCCGGCAGCGTCCAAAAACGCCAAACGCACGATTTGCGGCTAGCAAGGCTTGTTGGCGTCCTTTCAGCGGGAAAACACTTCTGCACGACTCTCCAAGGCGAGGGAGATCCGTCCACCAAAGGGGAAGTCTCTAGCCCTTTTCGTTCCTGCAGAAACCACAGCTTCTTCTGTCCAGTCAAAGCTTCTTTGCACCCACAGCTGGCATTTCCTGGGCATCTGCCCATCTCCGACTTGCTTGTGACTTTTGGACTTGGTCCCCTTGTTCCACAGGTACCCTAGATTGGAAATCCACAGTTGTTGCATTGCTAGTTTGTGTCTTTCCTGCATTATTCCTCTAACACGACTACTTTGTCCTTAGGGGAACTTTAGTGCACTTTGCACTCACTTTTCAGGGTCTTGGGGAGGGTTATTTTTCTAACTCTCACTATTGTCTAATAGTCCCAGCGACCCTCTACAAGGTCACATAGGTTTGGGGTCCATTCGTGGTTCGCATTCCACTTTTGGAGTATATGGTTTGTGTTGCCCCTATCCCTATGTTTCCCCATTGCATCCTATTGTAACTATACATTGTTTGCACTGTTTTCTAAGACTATACTGCATATTTTTGCTATTGTGTATATATATCTTGTGTATATTTCCTATCCTCTCACTGAGGGTACACTCTAAGATACTTTGGCATATTGTCATAAAAATAAAGTACCTTTATTTTTAGTATAACTGTGTATTGTGTTTTCTTATGATATTGTGCATATGACACTAAGTGGTACTGTAGTAGCTTCACACGTCTCCTAGTTCAGCCTAAGCTGCTCTGCTAAGCTACCATTATCTATCAGCCTAAGCTGCTAGACACCCTATACACTAATAAGGGATAACTGGGCCTGGTGCAAGGTGCAAGTACCCCTTGGTACTCACTACAAGCCAGTCCAGCCTCCTACATTGGTTGTGCAGCGGTGGGATAAGTGCTTTGAGACTACTTACCACTCTTGTCATTGTACTTTTCATAAGAGAAAAATATACAAAACAAGGTCAGTGTATATACACATAGCCAAAAAGTTTTGCATTTCCTCTTTTCACTCTTTTCTAAGTGCTGAAAAGTACTTCTAACTTTCTAAAAAGTTCTAAAAAGTTTTAAAAGTTTTTTTTCTCTGTCTTTCTAAAAGCTCTGACAAACTTTTTATCTTTTACTATCACTTTAACTCTCTCTAAAAATGTCTGGCACAGGCCAAAATGTGGATCTGTCCAAACTTGCATATGATCACCTTAGCTGGAAAGGAGCAAGGAGTCTCTGCATAGAGAGAGGTTTGAGTGTAGGGAAGAATCCTTCCTTAGAACTGTTAATTAACATGCTTAGAGTACAGGATAAGGCCATAAGTGCCCCATCTGTTGAAAAAGTAGCTAATGGTTCTCAATCTGATCCAGGGACTCCCCCAGGAAAAGATTCAGGAAAGAAACTTCCTAGCCTGCCCATTACTAGACAGTCTAGCATAGTTGGTAATGATGATGAGCCACACCATATAAATAGTGTTGTCTCACATCATAGCAAAAGCATTTATTCTCACCATACTGGTAGTGATGTTTCTGTTAGCCAAGCTGTTAGGGTGGCTTCTGTAAGGGACAGGTCTCCTTCTGTCCATTCTCACCATACTTCTGTTTCAAGGCATGTCCCTCCCACCCACCCTGATGACAGATTGTTAGAAAGGGAGCTCAATAGATTGAGAGTGGAACAAACCAGACTGAAGCTCAAGAAGCAACAGCTGGATTTGGATAGACAGACTTTAGAAGTAGAGAAGGAGAGACAGAAACTGGGTTTAGAAACCCATTGTGGCAGCAGCAGTATTCCCCATAGTCATCCTGCAAAAGAGCATGATTCCAGGAATCTGCATAAGATAGTTCCCCCTTATAAGGAGGGGGATGACATTAACAAGTGGTTTGCTGCACTTGAGAGGGCCTGTGTTGTACAGGATGTCCCTCAAAGGCAGTGGGCTGCTATCCTATGGCTATCATTTAGTGGAAAAGGTAGGGATAGGCTCCTTACTGTGAAAGAAAATGATGCTAATAATTTTACAGTTCTTAAGAATGCACTCCTGGATGGTTATGGCTTAACCACTGAACAATACAGGATAAAGTTCAGAGAGACCAAAAAGGAGTCTTCACAAGACTGGGTTGATTTCATTGACCATTCAGTGAAGGCCTTGGAGGGGTGGTTACATGGCAGTAAAGTTACTGATTATGAAAGCCTGTATAACACAATCCTGAGAGAGCATATACTTAATAATTGTGTGTCTGATTTGTTGCACCAGTACCTGGTAGACTCTGATCTGACCTCTCCCCAAGAATTGGGAAAGAAGGCAGACAAATGGGTCAGAACAAGGGTGAACAGAAAAGTTCATACAGGGGGTGACAAAGATGGCAATAAGAAGAAAGATGGTGAAAAATCTCAAGATAAGCATGGGGATAAGGGTAAAACCAAAGATCCCACTTCAAATCTTAAACACTCTTCAGAGGGTGGGGATAAAACAAATTCTTCCTCTTCTTCCCAACCTGCACACATTAAAAAGCCTTGGTGCTTTGTGTGTAAAAACAGAGGCCATAGGCCAGGGGATAAGTCCTGTCCAGGTAAACCCCCTGAGCCTACCACCACTAATACATCAAGCTCTAGTGCCCCTAGCAGTAGTGGTACTAGTGGTGGGACTGCTGGCAACAGTCAAGTTAAGGGTGTAGTTGGGTTCACTTTTGGGTCCATAGTAGAAACTGGGGTAGTCAGTCCCAAGACAGTTTCTGTCACACTTAGTGGCATCGGCCTTGCCACACTGGCTGCTTGTCCCCTTACAATGGATAAGTACAGGCAGACAGTTTCAATAAATGGTGTTGAGGCCTTGGCCTACAGGGACACAGGTGCCAGTATCACTTTGGTGACTGAAAACCTAGTGCATCCTGATCAACACATCATTGGACAACAGTATAAGATTATTGATGTCCATAACTCCACTAAGTTTCTCCCCTTAGCTATAATTCAGTTTAGTTGGGGTGGAGTTACTGGCCCTAAGCAGGTGGTGGTATCACCTAGCTTACCTGTAGACTGTCTCTTAGGTAATGACCTAGAGGCCTCAGGTTGGGCTGATGTAGAGTTTTATGCCCATGCAGCCATGCTGGGCATCCCAGAGGAATTGTTCCCTCTCATTTCTACTGAAATGAAAAAGCAAAGGAGAGAAGGCCTGAAAACTCAGGATCCCTCCCCAACAACAGGTAAAAGGGGTATCACAGTATCCCCTAACCACCCTACCATTCAGGATACCATTCCTGTGGTGGGAGAAACCTCTCCTGGGGTGGCACCTGTTCCAAGGGAATCATCAGTTGGCAAAACTGTACTCCCTGAGGTAGAAGTACCTCTCTGTGGGATAACTAACATTGGTGAGAAAAAGAGCACCATTTTAGTTAACATGGAGCATCCCTCCAACCCTCCCAGAGAAACTTTAGTGCAGAAACCCTGCACTGCCTCACAACACTTAGGACAGCATCCCTGCCCTAGTGTGGAGCTCATAGGACAGCATCCCTGCCCTGCTCCAACTCAAGAGAAACAGCATCCCTGTTCTCTCTTCCAGCCATATGGACAAAGTTTTTGCCCAGCCATGGCTTTTCTGAGACAGCATCCCTGTCTGGCATTTCCATCACTACAAATAGGTTCAGTGGATAATTCCCACTGCTCTAAACTAAAACTTATTGATAGAAACTCTGAAAATACATCTTCACATTGTTGCTTAGCTAAAAAACTTCAAACAGGGTGGTTTACATCCCCACAGGGAAGTAACCATATAGTGGATGATAAAGGGAGTAACCAGTCTATTGCAGAGCTACTCTCTACTTATCACCACTTAGACAATAAAGTCTCAACTGGCCAAGGTTAGCCTTATTGTCCTTCGTTTGGGGGGGGGGTTGTGTGAGAAAGTAGCCTCTTTCTAGCCTTGTTACCCCCACTTTTGGCCTGTTTGTGAGTGTATGTCAGGGTGTTTTCACTGTCTCACTGGGATCCTGCTAGCCAGGGCCCAGTGCTCATAGTGAAAACACTATGTTTTCAATATGTTTGTTATGTGTCACTGGGACCCTGCTAGTCGGGACCCCAGTGCTCATAAGTTTGTGGCCTATATGTATGTGTTCCCTGTGTGGTGCCTAACTGTCTCACTGAGGCTCTGCTAACCAGAACCTCAGTGGTTATGCTCTCTCATTTATTTCAAATTGTCACTAACAGGCTAGTGACCAATTTTACCAATTTACATTGGCTTACTGGAACACCCTTATAATTCCCTAGTATATGGTACTGAGGTACCCAGGGTATTGGGGTTCCAGGAGATCCCTATGGGCTACAGCATTTCTTTTGCCACCCATAGGGAGCTCAGACAATTCTTACACAGGACTGCCACTGCAGCCTGAGTGAAATAACGTCCACGTTATTTCACAGCCATTTTACACTGCACTTAAGTAACTTATAAGTCACCTATATGTCTAACCTTTACCTGGTAAAGGTTAGGTGCAAAGTTACTTAGTGTGAGGGCACCCTGGCACTAGCCAAGGTGCCCCCACATTGTTCAGAGCCAAATCCCTGAACTTTGTGAGTGCGGGGACACCATTACACGCGTGCACTACATATAGGTCACTACCTATATGTAGCTTCACAATGGTAACTCCGAATATGGCCATGTAACATGTCTATGATCATGGAATTGCCCCCTCTATACCATCCTGGCATAGTTGGCACAATCCCATGATCCCAGTGGTCTGTAGCACAGACCCTGGTACTGCCAAACTGCCCTTCCTGGGGTTTCACTGCAGCTGCTGCTGCTGCCAACCCCTCAGACAGGCATCTGCCCTCCTGGGGTCCAGCCAGGCCTGGCCCAGGATGGCAGAACAAAGAACTTCCTCTGAGAGAGGGTGTGACACCCTCTCCCTTTGGAAAATGGTGTGAAGGCAGGGGAGGAGTAGCCTCCCCCAGCCTCTGGAAATGCTTTGTTGGGCACAGATGTGCCCAATTCTGCATAAGCCAGTCTACACCAGTTCAGGGGACCCCTTAGCCCTGCTCTGGCGCGAAACTGGACAAAGGAAAGGGGAGTGACCACTCCTCTGACCTGCACCTCCCCTGGGAGGTGTCCAGAGCTCCTCCAGTGTGCTCCAGACCTCTGCCATCTTGGAAACAGAGGTGCTGCTGGCACACTGGACTGCTCTGAGTGGCCAGTGCCACCAGGTGACGTCAGAGACTCCTTCTGATAGGCTCCTTCAGGTGTTAGTAGCCTATCCTCTCTCCTAGGTAGCCAAACCCTCTTTTCTGGCTATTTAGGGTCTCTGTCTCTGGGGAAACTTTAGATAACGAATGCATGAGCTCAGCCGAGTTCCTCTTCATCTCTCTCTTCACCTTCTGATAAGGAATCGACTGCTGACCGCGCTGGAAGCCTGCAAACCTGCAACATAGTAGCAAAGACGACTACTGCAACTCTGTAACGCTGATCCTGCCGCCTTCTCGACTGTTTTCCTGCTTGTGCATGCTGTGGGGGTAGCCTGCCTCCTATCTGCACCAGAAGCTCCGAAGAAATCTCCCGTGGGTCGACGGAATCTTCCCCCTACAACCGCAGGCACCAAAAAGCTGCATTACCGGTCCCTTGGGTCTCCTCTCAGCACGACGAGCGAGGTCCCTCCAATCCAGCAACTCTGTCCAAGTGACCCCCACAGTCCAGTGACTCTTCAGCCCAAGTTTGGTGGAGGTAAGTCCTTGCCTCAACTCGCTGGGCTGCATTGCTGTGAACCGCGACTTTGCAGCTACTCCGGCCCCTGTGCACTTCCGGCGGAAATCCTTCGTGCACAGCCAAGCCTGGGTCCACGGCACTCTAACCTGCATTGCACGACTTTCTAAGTTGGTCTCCGGCGACGTGGGACTCCTTTGTGCAACTTCGGCGAGCACCGTTTCACGCATCCTCGTAGTGCCTGTTTCTGGCACTTCTCCGGGTGCTACCTGCTTCAGTGAGGGCTCTTTGTCTTGCTTGATGTCCCCTCTCTCTTCAGGTCCAATTTGCGACATCCTGGCTCCTCCTGGAACCCGGCAGCGTCCAAAAACGCCAAACGCACGATTTGCAGCTAGCAAGGCTTGTTGGCGTCCTTTCAGCGGGAAAACACTTCTGCACGACTCTCCAAGGCGAGAGGGATCCTTCCACCAAAGAGGAAGTCTCTAGCCCTTTTCGTTCTTGCAGAAATCTCAGCTTCTTCTGTCCAGTCGAAGCTTCTTTGCACCCGCAGCTGGCATTTCCTGGGCATATGCCCATCTCCGACTTGCTTGTGACTTTTGGACTTGGTCCCCTTGTTCCACAGGTACCCTAGATTGGAAATCCACAGTTGTTGCATTGCTGGTTTGTGTCTTTCCTGCATTATTCCTCTAACACGACTACTTTGTCCTTAGGGGAACTTTAGTGCACTTTGCACTCACTTTTCAGGGTCTTGGGGAGGGTTATTTTTCTAACTCTCACTATTGTCTAATAGTCCCAGCGACCCTCTACAAGGTCACATAGGTTTGGGGTCCATTCGTGGTTCGCATTCCACTTTTGGAGTATATGGTTTGTGTTGCCCCTATCCCTATGTTTCCCCATTGCATCCTATTGTAACTATACATTGTTTGCACTGTTTTCTAAGACTATACTGCATATTTTTGCTATTGTGTATATATATCTTGTGTATATTTCCTATCCTCTCACTGAGGGTACACTCTAAGATACTTTGGCATATTGTCATAAAAATAAAGTACCTTTATTTTTAGTATAACTGTGTATTGTGTTTTCTTATGATATTGTGCATATGACACTAAGTGGTACTGTAGTAGCTTCACACGTCTCCTAGTTCAGCCTAAGCTGCTCTGCTAAGCTACCATTATCTATCAGCCTAAGCTGCTAGACACCCTATACACTAATAAGGGATAACTGGGCCTGGTGCAAGGTGCAAGTACCCCTTGGTACTCACTACAAGCCAGTCCAGCCTCCTACATTGGTTGTGCAGCGGTGGGATAAGTGCTTTGAGACTACTTACCACTCTTGTCATTGTACTTTTCATAAGAGAAAAATATACAAAACAAGGTCAGTGTATATACACATAGCCAAAAAGTTTTGCATTTCCTCTTTTCACTCTTTTCTAAGTGCTGAAAAGTACTTCTAACTTTCTAAAAAGTTCTAAAAAGTTTTAAAAGTTTTTTTTCTCTGTCTTTCTAAAAGCTCTGACAAACTTTTTATCTTTTACTATCACTTTAACTCTCTCTAAAAATGTCTGGCACAGGCCAAAATGTGGATCTGTCCAAACTTGCATATGATCACCTTAGCTGGAAAGGAGCAAGGAGTCTCTGCATAGAGAGAGGTTTGAGTGTAGGGAAGAATCCTTCCTTAGAACTGTTAATTAACATGCTTAGAGTACAGGATAAGGCCATAAGTGCCCCATCTGTTGAAAAAGTAGCTAATGGTTCTCAATCTGATCCAGGGACTCCCCCAGGAAAAGATTCAGGAAAGAAACTTCCTAGCCTGCCCATTACTAGACAGTCTAGCATAGTTGGTAATGATGATGAGCCACACCATATAAATAGTGTTGTCTCACATCATAGCAAAAGCATTTATTCTCACCATACTGGTAGTGATGTTTCTGTTAGCCAAGCTGTTAGGGTGGCTTCTGTAAGGGACAGGTCTCCTTCTGTCCATTCTCACCATACTTCTGTTTCAAGGCATGTCCCTCCCACCCACCCTGATGACAGATTGTTAGAAAGGGAGCTCAATAGATTGAGAGTGGAACAAACCAGACTGAAGCTCAAGAAGCAACAGCTGGATTTGGATAGACAGACTTTAGAAGTAGAGAAGGAGAGACAGAAACTGGGTTTAGAAACCCATTGTGGCAGCAGCAGTATTCCCCATAGTCATCCTGCAAAAGAGCATGATTCCAGGAATCTGCATAAGATAGTTCCCCCTTATAAGGAGGGGGATGACATTAACAAGTGGTTTGCTGCACTTGAGAGGGCCTGTGTTGTACAGGATGTCCCTCAAAGGCAGTGGGCTGCTATCCTATGGCTATCATTTAGTGGAAAAGGTAGGGATAGGCTCCTTACTGTGAAAGAAAATGATGCTAATAATTTTACAGTTCTTAAGAATGCACTCCTGGATGGTTATGGCTTAACCACTGAACAATACAGGATAAAGTTCAGAGAGACCAAAAAGGAGTCTTCACAAGACTGGGTTGATTTCATTGACCATTCAGTGAAGGCCTTGGAGGGGTGGTTACATGGCAGTAAAGTTACTGATTATGAAAGCCTGTATAACACAATCCTGAGAGAGCATATACTTAATAATTGTGTGTCTGATTTGTTGCACCAGTACCTGGTAGACTCTGATCTGACCTCTCCCCAAGAATTGGGAAAGAAGGCAGACAAATGGGTCAGAACAAGGGTGAACAGAAAAGTTCATACAGGGGGTGACAAAGATGGCAATAAGAAGAAAGATGGTGAAAAATCTCAAGATAAGCATGGGGATAAGGGTAAAACCAAAGATCCCACTTCAAATCTTAAACACTCTTCAGAGGGTGGGGATAAAACAAATTCTTCCTCTTCTTCCCAACCTGCACACATTAAAAAGCCTTGGTGCTTTGTGTGTAAAAACAGAGGCCATAGGCCAGGGGATAAGTCCTGTCCAGGTAAACCCCCTGAGCCTACCACCACTAATACATCAAGCTCTAGTGCCCCTAGCAGTAGTGGTACTAGTGGTGGGACTGCTGGCAACAGTCAAGTTAAGGGTGTAGTTGGGTTCACTTTTGGGTCCATAGTAGAAACTGGGGTAGTCAGTCCCAAGACAGTTTCTGTCACACTTAGTGGCATCGGCCTTGCCACACTGGCTGCTTGTCCCCTTACAATGGATAAGTACAGGCAGACAGTTTCAATAAATGGTGTTGAGGCCTTGGCCTACAGGGACACAGGTGCCAGTATCACTTTGGTGACTGAAAACCTAGTGCATCCTGATCAACACATCATTGGACAACAGTATAAGATTATTGATGTCCATAACTCCACTAAGTTTCTCCCCTTAGCTATAATTCAGTTTAGTTGGGGTGGAGTTACTGGCCCTAAGCAGGTGGTGGTATCACCTAGCTTACCTGTAGACTGTCTCTTAGGTAATGACCTAGAGGCCTCAGGTTGGGCTGATGTAGAGTTTTATGCCCATGCAGCCATGCTGGGCATCCCAGAGGAATTGTTCCCTCTCATTTCTACTGAAATGAAAAAGCAAAGGAGAGAAGGCCTGAAAACTCAGGATCCCTCCCCAACAACAGGTAAAAGGGGTATCACAGTATCCCCTAACCACCCTACCATTCAGGATACCATTCCTGTGGTGGGAGAAACCTCTCCTGGGGTGGCACCTGTTCCAAGGGAATCATCAGTTGGCAAAACTGTACTCCCTGAGGTAGAAGTACCTCTCTGTGGGATAACTAACATTGGTGAGAAAAAGAGCACCATTTTAGTTAACATGGAGCATCCCTCCAACCCTCCCAGAGAAACTTTAGTGCAGAAACCCTGCACTGCCTCACAACACTTAGGACAGCATCCCTGCCCTAGTGTGGAGCTCATAGGACAGCATCCCTGCCCTGCTCCAACTCAAGAGAAACAGCATCCCTGTTCTCTCTTCCAGCCATATGGACAAAGTTTTTGCCCAGCCATGGCTTTTCTGAGACAGCATCCCTGTCTGGCATTTCCATCACTACAAATAGGTTCAGTGGATAATTCCCACTGCTCTAAACTAAAACTTATTGATAGAAACTCTGAAAATACATCTTCACATTGTTGCTTAGCTAAAAAACTTCAAACAGGGTGGTTTACATCCCCACAGGGAAGTAACCATATAGTGGATGATAAAGGGAGTAACCAGTCTATTGCAGAGCTACTCTCTACTTATCACCACTTAGACAATAAAGTCTCAACTGGCCAAGGTTAGCCTTATTGTCCTTCGTTTGGGGGGGGGGTTGTGTGAGAAAGTAGCCTCTTTCTAGCCTTGTTACCCCCACTTTTGGCCTGTTTGTGAGTGTATGTCAGGGTGTTTTCACTGTCTCACTGGGATCCTGCTAGCCAGGGCCCAGTGCTCATAGTGAAAACACTATGTTTTCAATATGTTTGTTATGTGTCACTGGGACCCTGCTAGTCGGGACCCCAGTGCTCATAAGTTTGTGGCCTATATGTATGTGTTCCCTGTGTGGTGCCTAACTGTCTCACTGAGGCTCTGCTAACCAGAACCTCAGTGGTTATGCTCTCTCATTTATTTCAAATTGTCACTAACAGGCTAGTGACCAATTTTACCAATTTACATTGGCTTACTGGAACACCCTTATAATTCCCTAGTATATGGTACTGAGGTACCCAGGGTATTGGGGTTCCAGGAGATCCCTATGGGCTACAGCATTTCTTTTGCCACCCATAGGGAGCTCAGACAATTCTTACACAGGACTGCCACTGCAGCCTGAGTGAAATAACGTCCACGTTATTTCACAGCCATTTTACACTGCACTTAAGTAACTTATAAGTCACCTATATGTCTAACCTTTACCTGGTAAAGGTTAGGTGCAAAGTTACTTAGTGTGAGGGCACCCTGGCACTAGCCAAGGTGCCCCCACATTGTTCAGAGCCAAATCCCTGAACTTTGTGAGTGCGGGGACACCATTACACGCGTGCACTACATATAGGTCACTACCTATATGTAGCTTCACAATGGTAACTCCGAATATGGCCATGTAACATGTCTATGATCATGGAATTGCCCCCTCTATACCATCCTGGCATAGTTGGCACAATCCCATGATCCCAGTGGTCTGTAGCACAGACCCTGGTACTGCCAAACTGCCCTTCCTGGGGTTTCACTGCAGCTGCTGCTGCTGCCAACCCCTCAGACAGGCATCTGCCCTCCTGGGGTCCAGCCAGGCCTGGCCCAGGATGGCAGAACAAAGAACTTCCTCTGAGAGGGTGTGACACCCTCTCCCTTTGGAAAATGGTGTGAAGGCAGGGGAGGAGTAGCCTCCCCCAGCCTCTGGAAATGCTTTGTTGGGCACAGATGTGCCCAATTCTGCATAAGCCAGTCTACACCAGTTCAGGGGACCCCTTAGCCCTGCTCTGGCGCGAAACTGGACAAAGGAAAGGGGAGTGACCACTCCTCTGACCTGCACCTCCCCTGGGAGGTGTCCAGAGCTCCTCCAGTGTGCTCCAGACCTCTGCCATCTTGGAAACAGAGGTGCTGCTGGCACACTGGACTGCTCTGAGTGGCCAGTGCCACCAGGTGACGTCAGAGACTCCTTCTGATAGGCTCCTTCAGGTGTTAGTAGCCTATCCTCTCTCCTAGGTAGCCAAACCCTCTTTTCTGGCTATTTAGGGTCTCTGTCTCTGGGGAAACTTTAGATAACGAATGCATGAGCCCAGCCGAGTTCCTCTGCATCTCTCTCTTCACCTTCTGATAAGGAATCGACTGCTGACCGCGCTGGAAGCCTGCAAACCTGCAACATAGTAGCAAAGACGACTACTGCAACTCTGTAACACTGATCCTGCCGCCTTCTCGACTGTTTTCCTGCTTGTGCATGCTGTGGGGGTAGCCTGCCTCCTCTCTGCACCAGAAGCTCCGAAGAAATCTCCCGTGGGTCGACGGAATCTTCCCCCTGCAACCGCAGGCACCAAAAAGCTGCATTACCGGTCCCTTGGGTCTCCTCTCAGCACGACGAGCGAGGTCCCTCGAATCCAGCAACTCTGTCCCAGTGACCCACACAGTCCAGTGACTCTTCAGCCCAAGTTTGGTGGAGGTAAGTCCTTGCCTCACCTCGCTGGGCTGCATTGCTGGGAACCGCGACTTTGCAGCTACTCCGGCCCCTGTGCACTTCCGGCGGAAATCCTTTGTGCACAGCCAAGCCTGGGTCCACGGCACTCTAACCTGCATTGCACGACTTTCTAAGTTGGTCTCCGGCGACGTGGGACTCCTTTGTGCAACTTCGGCGAGCACCGTTTCACGCATCCTCGTAGTGCCTGTTTCTGGCACTTCTCCGGGTGCTACCTGCTTTAGTGAGGGTTCTTTGTCTTGCTCGACGTCCCCTCTCTCTTCAGGTCTAATTTGCGACCTCCTGGTTCCTCCTGGGCCCCGGCAGCGTCCAAAAACGCTAAACGCACGATTTGCAGCTAGCAAGGCTTGTTGGCGTCCTTTCAGCGGGAAAACACTTCTGCACGACTCTCCAAGGCGAGAGGGATCCTTCCACCAAAGAGGAAGTCTCTAGCCCTTTTCGTTCTTGCAGAAATCTCAGCTTCTTCTGTCCAGTCGAAGCTTCTTTGCACCCGCAGCTGGCATTTCCTGGGCATATGCCCATCTCCGACTTGCTTGTGACTTTTGGACTTGGTCCCCTTGTTCCACAGGTACCCTAGATTGGAAATCCACAGTTGTTGCATTGCTGGTTTGTGTCTTTCCTGCATTATTCCTCTAACACGACTACTTTGTCCTTAGGGGAACTTTAGTGCACTTTGCACTCACTTTTCAGGGTCTTGGGGAGGGTTATTTTTCTAACTCTCACTATTTTCTAATAGTCCCAGCGACCCTCTACAAGGTCACATAGGTTTGGGGTCCATTCGTGGTTCGCATTCCACTTTTGGAGTATATGGTTTGTGTTGCCCCTATCCCTATGTTTCCCCATTGCATCCTATTGTAACTATACATTGTTTGCACTGTTTTCTAAGACTATACTGCATATTTTTGCTATTGTGTATATATATCTTGTGTATATTTCCTATCCTCTCACTGAGGGTACACTCTAAGATACTTTGGCATATTGTCATAAAAATAAAGTACCTTTATTTTTAGTATAACTGTGTATTGTGTTTTCTTATGATATTGTGCATATGACACTAAGTGGTACTGTAGTAGCTTCACACGTCTCCTAGTTCAGCCTAAGCTGCTCTGCTAAGCTACCTTTATCTATCAGCCTAAGCTGCTAGACACCCTATACACTAATAAGGGATAACTGGGCCTGGTGCAAGGTGCAAGTACCCCTTGGTACTCACTACAAGCCAGTCCAGCCTCCTACAATCATGCCATTGCTTCTGGAGCTCTTGGCTGGCCTGAAGGTTTTTACTGGCCTTTTTCATATACTCAGCCATCCTTGATCTGAGGCCAAGTACATAGTCCACAATATCCTGCTTAGGAGCTTTTAATGGTTGTTCCCAACCCTCCTTCACAAGTGTTAGTGGACCCCTAACAGGGTGTCCAAAAAGAAGTTCAAAGGGGCTGAAGCCCACTCCTTTCTGGGGTACCTCCCTCTAGGCAAAAAGGAGGCATGGTAAAAGGATATCCCATCTCCTGCGGAGTTTTTCAGGGAGACCCATAATCATGCCTTTGAGAGTTTTGTTAAATCTCTCCACCAGTCCATTAGTTTGTGGATGATAGGGTGTTGTGAACTTATAAGTTACACCACACTCCTTCCACATGGCCTTTAAGTATGCAGACATGAAATTGCTTCCCCTGTCTGATACTACTTCCTTTGGGAAGCCCACCCTGGAAAATATTCCCAGGAGGGCCTTTGCCACTGCAGGAGCTGTAGTGGTCCTTAAAGGAATAGCTTCAGGATATCTTGTGGCATGGTCCACTACCACCAAGATGAATCTATTGCCTGAAGCAGTAGGAGGGTCAAGGGGGCCAACTATGTCAACCCCTACCCTTTCAAAGGGTACCCCAACCACAGGCAGTGGAATAAGGGGTGCCTTTGGAGTTCCACCTGTTTTGCCACTGGCTTGACAGGTTTCACAGGACTTACAAAAATCTTTTGTGTCCTCAGACATCCTAGGCCAATGAAACAAGGGAACAAGCCTGTCCCAAGTTTTCATTTGTCCTAGATGACCAGCTAGGGGAATGTTGTGTGCCAGAGTTAGGAGGAACTTTCTGTACTCCTGAGGAATCACTAGTCTCCTGGCAGCTCCAGGTTTAGGATCCCTATGCTCAGTGTACAAGAGGTTGTCCTCCCAGTAAACTCTGTGAGTCACTGACATCCCCATTAGCCTGTTTGACAGCTTGCTGTCTTAGACCCTCTAATGTGGGACAGGTTTGCTGTGCCACACTCAGCTCCTCTCTGGCAGGCCCCCCTTCACCCAAAAGCTCAGCAGTGTCTGCTTCAAGCTCCTCTGGTGTAGGTTCTGCACAGGGAGGGAATTCTTCTTCCTCTGAAGTTGAATCCACTGTAGAGGGAGGGATAGTAGGAAGTGGTTTGCTTCTACTAGCCTTAGCTTTAGGGAGCACTTGGTCCATTGTACCAGGATCCAAGCTTCCCTGTCCTTTTTGCTTTTTGGCCTGAGCCCTGGTTAAAGCAAAAATATGCCCTGGGATGCCCAGCATTGCTGCATGGGCCTCCAACTCCACATCTGACCAAGCTGATGTCTCCAAATCATTTCCTAGTAGACAGTCTACAGGTAAATCTGAGGCTACCACAACTTTCTTTGGACCAGTAACCCCCCCCCAGTTGAGATTAACAACAGCCATGGGGTGGCTAAGTGTGTTGTTGTGAGCATCGGTTACTTGGTACTGGTGACCAAGTAGGTGTTGTTCAGGGTGGACCAGTTTCTCTATGACCATAGTCACACTGGCACCAGTGTCCCTGTAGGCCTGAACCTCAACACCATTTATTAGGGGTAGCTGCCTGTACTTATCCATATTAAGGGGACAAGCAGCTAGGGTGGCTAAATCAATAGCCCCCTCAGAGACTAACACAGCCTCTGTGGCCTCCCTAACAAGGCCAACCCCAACTAAATTACCAAAAGTGAGCCCAGCTACTCCCTTGGATTGGCTATTAGTAGGTTTGCTCCCACCACCACTGCTATTAGTAGGGACACTAGGTGTAGCAGTAGGGGTTGTAGCGGTAGGAGGCTTGGTGCTCTTCTTTGGACAACTGGAATCTGTTGCCCAATGGCCTTTTACTTTACATAAATAGCACTATGGTTTCTTTTCCATGTTCTGATTAAAGGAGGATTTGGACCCACCACCCCCACCAGAGTGTTTTTGTGGGCCTGATGAAGACTAATTTTTAGATTTGTCCCCACCCTTGTCTGAAGACTTACCATCCTTCTTTTTGTTGCCATCTTTGTCACCCCCTGTATGAACTTTTCTGTTCACTCTTGTTCTGACCCATTTGTCTGCCTTCTTTCCCAATTCTTGGGGAGAGGTCAGATCAGAGTCCACCAAGTACTGGTGCAACAAATCAGACACACAATTATTAAGAATATGCTCTCTCAGGATCAAGTTATACAGGCTTTCAAAGTCAGTCACTTTACTGCCATTTAACCACCCCTCCAAGGCCTTCACTGAATGGTCAATGAAATCAACCCAGTCTTGTGAAGACTCCTTTTTGGTCTCTCTGAACTTTATCCTGTATTGTTCAGTGGTTAAGCCATAACCATCCAGGAGTGCATTCTTAAGAACTTGGAAATTATTTGCATCATTTTCTTTCACAGTAAGGAGCCTATCCCTACCTTTTCCACTAAATGATAGCCATAGGATAGCAGCCCACTGCCTTTGAGGGACATCCTGTACAACACAGGCCCTCTCAAGTGCAGCAAACCACTTGTTAATGTCATCCCCCTCCTTATAAGGGGGAACTATCTTGTGCAGATTCCTGGAATCATGCTCTTTTGCAGGATGACTATGGGGAATACTGCTGCTGCCACCATGGGTTTCTAAACCCAACTTCTGTCTTTCCTTCTCTAATTCTAAAGACTGTCTATCCAAATCCAGCTGTTGCTTTTTAAGCTTCAGTCTGGTTTGTTCCACCCTCAACTTATTGAGTTCCCTCTCTAACATTCTGTCATCAGGGTTGGTGGGAGGGACATTCTTAGACACAGAGGTGTGATGAGAATGAACAGAAGGAGACCTGTCCCTTACAGAAGCCACCCTAACAGCTTGGCTAACAGAAACATCACTACCAATATGGTGAGAATACATGCTTTTGCTATGATGTGAGACAACACTATTTGTATGGTGTGGCTCATCATCGTGACCAACTATGCTAGACTGTCTAGTAATGGGCAGGCTAGGGAGTTTCTTCCCTACATCTTTTCCTGGAGTAGTCCCTGGATCAGATTGAGAACCATTAGCTACTTTTTCAACAGATGGGGCACTTATGGCCTTATCCTGTTCTCTAAGCATGTTAATTAACAGTTCTAAGGAAGGATTCTTCCCTACACTCAAACCTCTCTCTATGCAGAGACTCCTTGCTCCTTTCCAGCTAAGGTGATCATATGCAAGTTTGGACAGATCAACATTTTGGCCTGTGCCAGACATTTTTAGAGAGAGTTAAAGTGATAGAAAAAGAGAAAAAAGTTTTTAGAACTTTTTAGAAAGACAGAAAAAAACTTTTTAAACTTTTAAGAACTTTTTGAAAGTTTAGAAGTACTTTTCAGCACTTTAGAAAAGAGTGAAAAGAGGAAATGCAAAACTTTTTAACAATGTGTACACACACTGAACTTGTTTTGTATATTTTTCTCTTATGAAAAGTACAATGACAAGAGTGGTAAGTAGTCTCAAAGCACTTATCCCACCGCTGCACAACCAATGTAGGAGGCTGGACTGGCTTGTAGTGAGTACCAAGGGGTACTTGCACCTTGCACCAGGCCCAGTTATCCCTTATTAGTGTATAGGGTGTCTAGCAGCTTAGGCTGATAGATAATGGAAGCTTAGCAGAGCAGCTTAGGCTGAACTAGGAGACATGTGAAGCTACTACAGTACCACAAGTGTCACTTGCACAATATCATAAGAAAACACAATACACAGTTATACTAAAAATAAAGGTACTTTATTTTTATGACAATATGCCAAAGTATCTTAGAGTGTACCCTCAGTGAGAGGATAGGAAATATACACAAGATATATGTACACAATACCAAAAATATGCAGTATAGTCTTAGAAAACAGTGCAAACAATGTATAGTTACAATAGGATGCAATATGGACACATAGGGATAGGGGCAACACAAACCATATACTCCAAAAGTGGAATGCGAACCACGAATGGACCCCAAACCTATGTGACCTTGTAGAGGGTCGCTGGGACTATTAGAAAATAGTGAGAGTTAGAAAATTAGCCCTCCCCAAGACCCTGAAAAGTGAGTGCAAAGTGCACTAAAGTTCCCCAAAAGACAAAGAAGTCGTGATAGAGGAATAATGCAGGAAAGACACCAACCAACAATGCAACAACTGTGGATTTCCAATCTAGGGTACCTGTGGAACAAGGGGTCCAAGTCCAAAAGTCACAAGCAAGTCGGAGATGGGCATATGCCCAGGAAATGCCAGCTGTAGGTGCAAAGAAACTTCTACTGGACAGAAGAAGCTGAGGTTTCTGCAGGAACGCAAAGGGCTAGAGACTTCCCCTTTGGAGGACAGCTCCCTCTCGCCTTGGAAAGTTGTGCAAAAGTGTTTTCCCGCCAAAAGAACGCCAACAAGCCTTGCTAGCTGCAAATCGTGCCGGTAGCGTTTTTGGACGCTGCTGTGGCCCAGGAGGGACCAGGAGGTCGCAAATTGGACCAGGAGAGAGAGGGGACGTCGAGCAAGACAAAGAGCCCTCTCAGCAGCAGGTAGCACCCGGAGAAGTGCCAGAAACAGGCACTACGAGGATGCGTGAAATGGTGCTCACCCGAAGTTACACAAAGGAGTCCCACGTCGCTGGAGACCAACTTAGAAAGTCGTGCAATGCAGGTTAGAGTGCCGTGGACCCAGGCTTGGCTGTGCACAAAGGATTTCCGCTGGAAGTGCACGGAAGCCGGAGTAGTTGCAAAAGACGCGGTTTCCAACAATGCAGTCTGGCGTGGGGAGGCAAGGACTTACCTCCACCAAACTTGGACTGAAGAGTCACTGGACTGTGGGAGCCACTTGGACAGAGTTGCTGGATTCAAGGGACCTCGCTCGTCGTGCTGAGAGGAGACCCAAGGGACCGGTAATGCAGCTTTTTGGTGCCTGCGGTTGCAGGGGGAAGATTCCGTCGACCCACGGGAGATTTCTTCGGAGCTTCTGGTGCAGAGAGGAGGCAGACTACCCCCACAGCATGCACAGACAGGAAAACAGTCGAGAAGGCGGCAGGATCAGCGTTACAGAGTTGCAGTAGTCGTCTTAGCTACTTTGTTGCAGTTTTGCAGGCTTCCAGCGCGGTCAGCAGTCGATTCCTTATCAAAAGGTGAAGAGAGAGATGAAGAGGAACTCGGATGAGCTCTTGCATTTGTTATCTAAAGTTTCCCCAGAGACAGAGACCCTAAATAGCCAGAAAAGAGGGTTTGGCTACTTAGGAGAGAGGATAGGCTACTAACACCTGAAGGAGCCTATCAGAAGGAGTCTCTGACGTCACCTGGTGGCACTGGCCACTCAGAGCAGTCCAGTGTGCCAGCAGCACCTCTGTTTCCAAGATGGCAGAGGTCTGGAGCACACTGGAGGAGCTCTGGACACCTCCCAGGGGAGGTGCAGGTCAGGGGAGTGGTCACTCCCCTTTCCTTTGTCCAGTTTCGCGCCAGAGCAGGGGCTAAGGGGTCCCTGAACCGGTGTAGACTGGCTTATGCAGAATTGGGCACATCTGTGCCCAAGAAAGCATTTCCAGAGGCTGGGGGAGGCTACCCCTCCCCTGCCTTCACACCATTTTCCAAAGGGAGAGGGTGTAACACCCTCTCTCAGAGGAAGTCCTTTGTTCTGCCATCCTGGGACAAGCCTGGCTTGACCCCAGGGGGGCAGAAACCTGTCTGAGGGGTTGGCAGCAGCAGCAGCTGCAGTGAAACCCCAGGAAAGGCAGTTTGGCAGTACCAGGGTCTGTGCTACAGACCACTGGGATCATCGAATTGTGCCAACAATGCCAGGATGGCATAGAGGGGGCAATTCCATGATCTTAGACATGTTACATGGCCATATTCGGAGTTACCATTGTGAAGCTACATATAGGTATTGACCTATATGTAGTGCACGCGTGTAATGGTGTCCCCGCACTCACAAAGTTCAGGGAATTGGCTCTGAACAATGTGGGGGCACCTTGGCTAGTGCCAGGGTGCCCTCACACTAAGTAACTTTGCACCTAACCTTTACCAGGTAAAGGTTAGACATATAGGTGACTTATAAGTTACTTAAGTGCAGTGTAAAATGGCTGTGAAATAACGTGGACGTTATTTCACTCAGGCTGCAGTGGCAGGCCTGTGTAAGAATTGTCAGAGCTCCCTATGGGTGGCAAAAGAAATGCTGCAGCCCATAGGGATCTCCTGGAACCCCAATACCCTGGGTACCTCAGTACCATATACTAGGGAATTATAAGGGTGTTCCAGTGAGCCAATGTAAATTGGTAAATTGGTCACTAGCCTGTTAGTGACAATTTGGAAAGAAATGAGAGAGCATAACCACTGAGGTTCTGATTAGCAGAGCCTCAGTGAGACAGTTAGTCACTACACAGGTAACACATTCAGGCACACTTATGAGCACTGGGGCCCTGGAGAACAGGGTCCCAGTGACACATACAACTAAAACAACATATATACAGTGAAAAATGGGGATAACATGCCAGGCAAGATGGTACTTTCCTACACTCACCAGTAAGACTGGAGAGGCACATGCAATAGAATCCAAGAGAGGGGTGGGGGACAAGGCATCCAAGTGCATTATAGGTATATGTTATGCAAGTGTGCTGGTGCAATGGAGTAGAGCATAAGTAATACGAGCTAAAGAGTGGGGTGAGCCATATCATGGTAGATAGAGCCACAGGGGTGTCAAGGTTTTCTTTACGCCGACACATTGTTAGCGTCATCTCCTGTGTGGGAGCAACAACATCCACAACAATCATTCACAGAGAGGGAATACATCCGGGGGGTGCAAGTCGTCAGCCTGCCTCAATGTCTGCGGGAGATTTAAGGTGGGTGAGTGTCGTCCCTGACCTCCATCTTAACAATAAAGGCGTCCCATATGTCTGAGCCGCCCTGCACTACTCCTCTATACGGTAAGCTGCGCAGTGTCTGAGCCTCAGCTTGGGACTGCTGTAGCAAGACCCGTAACCACCCATCCTAATTAGGGGCGTGTGGCGCCTTCCAATTGATAGCTATTTGTCGTTTGAAAACAATGTATGCCAAGTCAATAAACCTATGTAATTGCTTATCCTTACTGGAGCAACGCCTCAGTCCTAGCAGACAAGATTCAGGAGTCGGCTGCAGAGCGTGGGCAGGGATGTCGGACACCACGGCAGTGATGCGTTGCCAAGCCATGGCCAGCGGGGGACAATTCCACACCATGTGGTAAAAATCTGCCAGGGTGTCCGCGTAGTGAAGGCAAACTGAGTCTGACGCAGGAAACATGCGTTTTATGCGGAGAGGGGACAGGTAAGAGTGATGTATGTAGTTAAATTGAGTGTAGCGGAGTCTAGCATTTTGAGAGATTTCGACCACGCCGCCGAGGACAGGGGGTGGGCAACGTCTCGTCCCAGAGAGACTTTGCATAATCTAGGTCCTGGAGTGTGTCCAGTAGCAACAAGGAGTACAGTCGCGACACCGCTCTCCCAGTTCCACCCATTGAAAGGAGCAAAGTGAGGATCTGCGACGTAGGAGGTTCAACGTCTCCCATGCCCCATGTGATATGAAGGAGGTGCCGTATAGTGCAGTATAAGTTACTGGCCAGTATCTTTGTGTGGGTCGATAATTCGTCGAATGTTACTAGCATATCCTCAGAGTAAAAGTCTCCAGCCGTGACAAGGCCCGCAGCCCTCCACGGGGACATATTGTGATGCGCCAGCAAGGTCCGGGCCTCAGGTAGAAGTGTCAGAGGTTATGGGGGAGTATGGTGTGCAAGGTCCTCCACCATGGACATAGCATAGCCAGAACGCCTTTGCAGTAGCTAATACAACATTGCTGCGTAAAGGGGGGGAAGATTTGTCTGTCAGCCAAGTCAACAATGGTGCCGGTGCCAAGGCACTGAGTAGGACCATTTTTTCCCCTGAACAATGTTCGCCCAGCCAATCTGCTGGCCACTGTATCTGGGCTGCTGCATAATACATTTCGAAGTTGGGGACACCCAGTCCACCCCCAATCTGCGGGTGTTGAATGGTAGACGAGGCCGCGCAGCATCTGTCTTTACCCCATATGAAGTCCATCGCCATGCCTTGTAGTGTCGGCAGGGCTGTAAAGTAGTAGAGTAGATGAGGTAGGATGATCATCTTAGTGATAGAAACCCTGCCCATAGGGGACAAGGGGAGTGCTCCCCAGAAGGGCAGAGAGCCCCTAATGGAGCGAAGAGCTCTCCCCAGATTGCCCTCCCTGAGGTCCTCAAGAGAATGGTATATCTGTACGCCCAAATATTTAAAGGTGGTATGACATCATGGCAGATGATAGTTTGGCAGTGCCGACTAGAGTTCCTAAGGCCCTGGAGATAGGGGGAAATACCGGATTTAGACCTATTTACCCACAGGCCGGAGATGTCCGCGTAGGAGACCATGTCTCCAGAACCTGACACATAGACGTCGTGTGATCACGCAGCTAGATCAGAGCGTCGTCCGCATACAAGGAGATTATGTGATATGTGTGCAGCTCTGGGATACCCCAACATTGTGCGTGTTGTCTAAGGTGGGCGGCTAAGGGCTCCATAGCTATGGCAAACAACAAAGGAGATAGTGGGCATCCTTGTCTGGTGCCCCTGGAGATGGAGAATGGGTCTGAGATAATTTGCCCCATCTTGACGCGGGCCGACAGGTTAGAGTAAAGTATCTTGATCCATGTTATGAATCCTGCACCAAGCCCAATCGTAGCGAGTGATTGAAAAAGAAAGTCCCAACTCAGCGTATCAAACGCTTTTTCTATGTCCAGTGACACGGCAACTTCATTGCGGGTGGGAGTAGAATCAGTGTGATTTAGTATACAGACTAATCTCCTGATATTCAGGAAAGTATTCCTGCCAGGTATAAAACCTGATTGCTCCTCGTGAATCAAATGAGGGATATAAGGGAGAAGCCGGTTGGACAATATTTTCCCGAGTATTTTGCAGTCTGTATTTAGCAATGAAAGAGGGCGATACGAGCAAACATCTAGGGGGCCGCAGCCAGGTTTCGAAAGTACCGCTATGAAGGCCACCCGCATTGAGGCAGGCAGCAGAACGCAGGACTGCGCCTCATTAAATACCTGAAGCAGGGGTTGCAGGAGGTGAGGTGCTAACAATGCAAAATACTCAATTGGGAGACCATCTGAGCCGGGAGCCCTGCCACGGGGCATTTGGGATAACGCAAGGCGTATATCTTCCACCTCAATAGGTCCATTCAATGTGTCCGCTTGTTCCGGGAGCAGGTGGTTAAGCTGTAGGGAGTCCAGGAAGCCAGTCACACGTTCCCTTTGAGGGAGAGGGGAAGGTGCGTATAATTCACGATAGTATGTATAAAAAGCTTCATTGATCGCCCTTTGACTATTTACTATTTCACCGGTATCCAATTGGATCGCTCCAATGGGCGAAGATTGGGGGTTATCACGTGCCAGCCAAGCCAGCAAGCGGCCTGCTCTGTCACCTTCCGCGTACTGATGTATATTGTAATGTCGATAATCATGTTTGCACAGTCTGTCATCAGCTTCTCTGCAGTCTGCTCGTAAGGATAGAAGCGTAATCGCCACTCTCTCACCTCTAGTCACTGCGACCTCTACTGTTTGTAGCTTAGTTTCCAGCTCCGACAACTCCCCGACCAAGACTCGACGGACCCCGAAGGAAGCCGCTGTGCAATGGCCTTGTATCACCACTTTGTGAGCGTCCCACTCCGTTGCCCTATGCAAAGTCGGGTTATGATTTTGTGAGAAATAAGTGGCCAGGCACTGAGCTAGCTCTGCCCGAAAAGGAGGGTCCGTCAGGGCTTCTGGCCGCAAACGGCACCTAGGTATCCAAGTCCTCGGACGGCCCCAATGCAGGGCCACCTGTAAAGGGCAGTGATCCGACTCAGTTCGTGCCAGGTAAGCGGCGGTGTTAATCTTGGGTACCACTGAAGGAGGGACACAGAACAGGTCTATCCTTGTATGTAAGTCGTGCACCGGAGACTAAAATGAGTATTCACGGTCTGTCGGGTGTCGCAGGCGCCAGACATCATTCAGGCCATTTTTCACGCTCAACTCACCAAACTCATTTGATATCTGTCTGCTCGGAGCAGAGGGCGGGGGGGAATGAGCGATCGTGATGAATATCCAGAACACAATTGAAATCTCTGCCCCAAATACTCTCCACCGAAGGGTCTCTGAGTAGACCAGCGGACATTGCATGTAGAAAGCTTTTTTGGGAAGAATTGGGTGCCACAAGGGTCAAAGGCACATCATCCCGGCAACCCTCTATCAGCACATAACGACCATCAGGATCCAATTGTGTATGGGAAATTGTGTACGGTACACTTGCTGCAATCCAAATTGCTATGCCTCGAGCAAAGGACGAGGAGATAGTGCCCAACAATTGTCCCCTCCAGGTAGCGCACGTCCTCTCTATCGTGGTTGAAGATAAGTGCGTTTACAGCAGCATTGCAATATGGACTAGGTGTCGCCTCAAGGAATTATATATGCGTTGTCGCCTGCGCGTAGTGGACATACCCCTAACATTCCATGTGACTACGCTATAGCGAGGGATGTGTGTCTGAGGTTGTACTACAACTACTGCTATACTATCATGTGTGACAGCAGGGGAGCTCCCAAGCACTAACCCCCCACTGTTCGTAGGATCACAATAGGCTCATTCCCCTGGACAAGAGTTTTGGTTTGAGAACACCAGTAAAACCTCGCTCCCCTCCTGTGACTACCAGCCGTGGCATTAATGAAACAAACTGATGGAAACACAAAAAAGAAAATCCCCTACAGAATGGGGGTGGAAACAACCACACATGACAGATAAAAACAACACGCAAACATAGAACAAGGCCTTCAAGCAGGCATAATAGAAAATTGGTCCATATGGAGCGGGGCGTGGTATGAGAGTTCAGATTGCGGAAGTCTTGCCCCCGGCCTTCCACGCAGCAGCACAGGCCACTCCAACCTCAGATCCCATACTGGTTGTTCCAGTTGCGTGGCCCAGGACCGCGATCGCCAGCTCGCCGGCACGGCATATCATACATCGAACAGATAGGCCCAAAGGGGTGAAAGAGTATCTTAGGGCTTTTCCCCATGGAAATAGCAGTAGCACGGATCATGTAGTTCAGATGTCGTCCGCCGATCGTGGGGTGAGTAACGGGCCCTGATGGGAGTCTCCAGTATCTGAGGAGTCAGCCCGGTCAGCTTCGGCATCAGCCAGTTCATTCAAGGCCAAGTAAGGATTAGAAACAAATTGCGTGGCTTTGCGCAGTAGGTGGGTACGTTCCTCCGCCGACTGCGCCTTGGTAGGTTTGTTCTCAGAGGGGGCCCGACATCCGCGTCTCCCTTTGGTGGGCGTCCAGGACTCCTTCGAGTTCCTCTGTTGTACAGGTTGGGCAAGCCCCTTAGCGTGAGGCCAGGTCCAGGCGTCCTCCGAGGAGGTAAAAACGTGCACAGTAGAGCCATCCTGTATCCGCAGTTTTGCAGGGAAGAGAAGGGCATAATTAATGTTATGCTCGTGGAGACGTTGTTTCGCTGAGTAGGACCAGTATGCCAATTGTGGGGCGTGCAAAGTCCTAAGCAACCAAATTGAGAGAGAGAGAAAGAGCACAGTCACTTGTGTCCTGGCTAGCAGGATCCCAGTGAACACATTCAAAACATACTGAGAGCAGGCAAAAAGTGGGGGTAACCATGCCAAAAGGAGGGTACTTTCCTACATAACCCCCACCCAAATGAAGGACAATAACACTAACCTTGGCCAGATGAGTCTTTATTGTCTAAGTGGAAATATCTGGAGAGTACCTCTGCATTGGAGTGGTTACTCCCAGTATTATTTTCCACCCTATGGCCCCTTCCATGTGGGGAGGTGGACTACCCTATCAGTTTGGGTTTTTCTCCTGTAATGTGCCTAAACTGTGAGCCCTCTAGTTCCCTAGTTGGAGGTTGTGGACTTAAGGGTATTTAAGCAGGGCAGGATTGCTGTCCCTGTGGCTCTATAGTAGGACAGGGTTGCTGTCCTAAAGGCTCTAGAGGTGGACATATCTATCTTAGGTTTTCTAGGGTGGAGCAGAGTTGCTGCTCCAATGTTTCCCTGGAAGGACAGGATGGTTCTTCCAAGTTTTTTAAAAGTAGATCAGGGTTACTGTTCTACCCTAGGTTCCTTCCAGATGGATTTGTTTACCCCTAGGAACTCACCTGTTATAGTCTTAGGCTCCTGTGGTGTAGTTTCCTCCCCGGGAGTGGGTGCCTCCCTTAGAGGAGTGGGATCCTCAGCAGGAGTTTGGACAGGAGGTACTCCGTATCCTGCCTGCCTCTGTTCTTAGGAGTGTCCTGGGCCATTATTCCAGGCTCCAGGGCTCCTTGCTCTCCTTGCTCTTTAGCCTACATTGAGGTCGAGGCACAGAGGTGTTTAGGGGTGCCCAGCATGGCTGCCTGGGCTTGAAACTCTACCAGCCCAAGCTGTGGTCTCCAGGTAATTACCTAGGAGACACTCTACAGGTAAGTTACAAAGACCCTACAACCTGTTTAGGATCAGTAACCCCACCCCAACTAAAGTCTACCATAGCTATAGGGAGGCACTGAGTGGAGCTATTCACATCAGTGACTTGGTACCTGTGACCACGTAGGTGTTGTTCAGGTGACACCAGTTTTTCAGTTACTGTGGTGAGGCTGGCGCCGGTGTCCCTGTAAGCCTCAGCCTCAACACCATTTATCAATGGGTGCCGCTTGTACTTACCATGTTGAGGGGACAAGCAGCTAAGGTAGCAATGCCAGTTCCACCCTTAGAGACAAAAACTGTCTCAGGGGTTTATATGTCTACCACCGGGCCCACTACAGTCCCAAAGGTGAACCCAACTATACTTTTGGGCTGACTACTGCTACCACTGTTGTTGCTACTACTAGGTGGCTGCTAGGGGTACTAGTGGTAGCAATGGTAGTAGGCGTGGTGCTGTTTTTAGGACACGTGGTGTCACCTGCCCTGTGGCCTGGCTACTTACAAATGTAACACTAAGATTTCTTGTTAGAAGAGGAAGAGGACTTAGACCTACCCCCAGAAGAGTTTTGTGGGCCTGATGAAGATCATTTTTGTGTCTTTGTCCCCACCCTTGTACTCATACTTACCTGCTTCCTTTTTTGTGGTGACCCCCTGTATGAGTTTTTCTACTCACCCTGGTGCAGACCAACTTGTCTGCCTTTTTTCCCAATTCTTGGGGAGAGATAAGATCAGAGTCCACCAGGTATCAATGCAGTTGATCTGATACACAGTTATTTTAAAAGTGCTCTCTTATAATGAAATGTTATAAGCCCTGGTAGTCACTCACTTTGCTCCCATGCAACCAGCCTTCCTGAGCTTTAACTGAGCAGTCCGCAAAATCTACCCAATCATGGGAGGACTCCTTTTTGGTTTCCCTGGACTTACTCCTATTTTGTTCAGTGGTCAAACCAAAACCATCTAACAGTGCATTTTTGAGTGCTGTATTGTTGTCTGCATCTTCCTCTCTGACAGCGAGGAGTTGTCTCTGCCTTTGTCAGAGAAGGAGAGCCACAATATTGCTGCCCACTGCCTTTGGGAGACCTTCTGAACTTTACCGGCCCTCTCCAAAGCAGTGAACGATTTGTAAATGTCATCTCCCACCTTGTAAGGTGGGACTATCTTGCTTGGGTTTCTAGAATCATAAACTCCTCCCAGATTATGGTGTCCCTAAGGCCAAGATTGCTGCCACCATAGGGTGCTAACCCCACACCCTGTCTCTCTCTTTCCACTGCCAAGGCCTCCCTGTCTAGAGCCAGCTGTTGCTGCTTCAGCCTCAGCATGGCCTCCTCCTCCAATCTCAATTTCCTAAACTCCCTATCTAAAAAATCTTCCCCTCAGGTGGAGCCGTGGGTTCCCTCAGATACTGAGGAGACATATATTGACAGAGGAGAAATTATCCCTCCTCCTCAGGACTCTTGGGACCAACCCTGTTGGGGCAAAAGTGGGCTACTGACATGACCCTCCTCTCACTACCTGCACTGCTCCGAACAGGGCTTTGGTGTTCCCCGGGTTCTTCCTGACCCTCCCCAGTGTAGCCTAAATCTGCCCTGTCTAGGACTGGACGGTCAGTTTTTACTTCTTCCTCCTCCTGGCTTCCTGCATTATCCTGGTCAGCCTGGAGGAGTAACTCTAGAAGTAGACTCTTATTGGGATTTCTCCCTGTCTTCAGTTTTCTAGAGGCACACATTTCCTTCAGCTCTTGGAAAGTAAGACCCTCATAGTGAGAGTCTGGGGCCTGAGAGTTGTGCTCTACTGAAGATATTCCTGCTAGAGTGGTGTAGCTGTACCTAACCTAACAATTAAGCTCCATAGGAAAGTTTGGAGCAAGTGCTACTCTAGACACCTAGCTTACCCAAACTTAGGAATCTAGAAATCCTGACAACTAAGTGTAGTATGTACCTAAAAGCTATTACTAGCCTATCCTGTAGAAAGTGACTAGTGACAGAGCGGTAAGGCAATTGCAAGTGCTTAGTCCACAACTGCACCACCAATGTAGGAAGATGGCCTTGTGTGTGGTGAGCACCTATGGTGTTATCACCTGGTACCAGATTCAGGTACCTCCTATCAGTGAAGTGTAGGCAGTGTCTAGAAGCCAGGACTCTTTAGAGGTAGCTGTGGATGAGCAGCCAAGACTTATCTAGGAGACATGCAAAGCTTATGCAATACCACTATAGTCACACAGCACTCACACACATGAAAGAACCACAGTGTTACAAAAATAAAGGTACTTTATTATAGTAACACAAATACTAAAATACTGTAAAGGCAATACCCCAACTGGAGGTAAGTAAACACACTATTATACACACATTAGCATTCAGGAAATAGCATATAATGCAATAGGAATTGGCAAAAGCAGTAGGAAATAGTTATGGCCCTAGGGGAGGGCCAAACCATATACTAAGAAATGGAATGTGAAAGGCAGTGCCTCACCCAAGGGAGTGGAATCAGTAGTGGGGAGCAGGAGGAATTAGGAACCCGGAGAGGTGAGAACCAGAATGACCCTCAGCAACCACGCAAGCAGAGGTAAGTACCTGGTTGTACTCAAAACCAACAGGAGGAATTTGGAAATAGATTGTGCAAGACCCAATCAAGACTGGAAAAACCCAAAGGTGGATCCTGACAGAAGAGGACCTGCAAAGAAAGGGGACCAAGTCCAGTTGAGATTCAGTGTCCGGTTGTGGCAGGAGCCACTACCGACCCTTCTGTGGTTGCAGGACCAGGTCGACGGTGGGCGAAGAAGGTCAGTCGTGCAGCACAGGAGCAGAAGAGGAGTTCCAGAAGTGATGCAAATGATGTCCTATGTCTGCGGTCATGTTGCAGTCAGTAAGTGGTGCTGGAAACCACAAACAAGCCTTGGTAAATGCAAGAGTTGGAGAAGAAGGTTTTGCAAGGATGAAAAGGACCAGCAAGGTCCAGGGGACTTGACCCAAGGAGTGGAGTCCGAGGGGACCCTCAGTAGCTGGGAGAGTCAGAAGAAGAGGAGGCAGCCCCCACTGGTGACCCACTGGCAGCAGGCACAGGATCCGTGGTGAGGCCGACTCAGCACACTTGGAGGAGTGTCCCATGTCTCTGGAGCAGCAGGCAGGAGACTGTGCATTGCAGGAAGAAGTGCTGGGGCTACACAGAGCCTGAAGATCCCTTGGAAGAGGAACAAATAAGCCTTGGTCTCTGCAAGTGTTGTGGTACACAGGGTTACTTGCAGGACAGGCCCTTGCCTGTCCTGCAAGGACAGGCAGGGGCTTACCATCTCCAAGTTGGACAGCTGGTAGAGAGGACCAAGGGGGCCACTACAGACCATCACTGTGATGCAGGGTCCACGCAGCTCAAAAGGAGAGGAGATTCACGCAGTCAGTCGTCTTTGTAGTTGGTGCCTGCAGATGCAGGGGAGGGACTCCTTCACTCCAAGGGAGATTCCTTCTTACTTCCTGTGCAGGTTGAAGACTCGTCAGAGGATGCACAGCTGGGAAAATGTTGCAGTTGCTGGAAGGAGCCAGAGAAACAATGTTGCAGAGCAGAGTCATTGCTGTAGTTGCAGATTGTCAGTTCCTGGAAGGTCAAGTTGCAGTCCCAGTGGCCAGAAGATGAAGTAAACAATGCAGAGGAATCCTGCTGGAATCTTGCGCATCAAATCTGCGGTCCCACCCAAAAGGGAGACCCTAAATAGCCCAGGAAAGGGGATTGGTCACCTAGCAGGTTGACCACCTATCAGGAGGGGGCTGTGATGTCACCTGCCTGACCTGGCTACTCAGATGCTCCCAAGGGCCTCTGCCCACCTTGGATTCAAGATGGCAGAATCAAGTGGCCTCCTGGAGGCACTCTGGTCACCACCCCTGGGGTGGGGATGGACAGGGGAGTGGTCACTCCCCTTTCCACTGTCTAGTTTCATGCCAGAACAGGGATTAGGGGTCCCTGGACTGGTGCAAACCAGTTTATGCAAGGGGAGCAGCAAATGCGTCCTTCAAAGCATACCAATGGCTTGGGGAGGCTACCCTAATAGGCTAACACCTATTTCCAAGGGTTTACCTCCCTCTCCCACAAGAAATCCTTTGTTCTGCCTTCCTCTGCCTGAGCTGGTCAAGCAGCAAGAGGGCAGAAACCTGTAGTGAAAGGATGCATGCATCTTTTCATGCAGGCTGCAGTTGCAGGCCTGCAGACACATTTTGCATGGGCTCCCATGGGTGGCACAATACATGCTACAGCCCATGGGAAACCCCTGGTGCCCCAATGCCCTGGGACCCTAAGTACCATATACTAGGGACTTATAAGGGGGCACCAGTATACCAATTGTGGGGTGTGCAAAGTCCTAAGCAACCAAATTTAGAGAGAGTGAGCACAACCACTGGGGTCTAGGATAGCAGGATCCCAGTAAACAGTCAAAACACTCTGACAGCAGGCAAATAGTAGGGGTTACCATGCCAAAAACAGGGTACTTTCCTACCGAGCGGTTTCCATGACAGTGGCCTTGAGGTGCCACACCTCACTGAGGACATTTGGCTTTTCAGAGAACATCCAGGCTTTCCTTAAGGACATGTCCTTCAATGGCACCCGACTCTTTGGAGACTCGGCACTTGAGTGCTTCAAGACTCTCAGGCTACGGCCAGGACCTTGAGCCTCACGGTGGCCCCTCATCCCCGCAATCTGCCTTTTGCTCCTTTCATGGCTGCAAAAGGGGCTTCCAGCTGAGCCAATTCCCAGCCAGCCACCGTGCCGCGCATGCTTCTCTACCTCTGTGTGGATGAGGGCACGGTACCCACAGACCTCGTAAGACAGGTGGCCAGCAGTCTGGGTAGTTCCTCCAACCCCACTGCAGCAGCCTCCAAACCCTCTTAGTCTGCCCCTTCACCACCATGAGCACTTAGCTAGAGGCAGGATCACCATCACTGGCACTCTTAATCATTTCAACATCACAAGACAAAATAAAATGATCGGCGGAGTATTGAAACTTTTCACCCCAGTCATAGATTCAGGTTTATTCCATCATTCTTTTGCTCACCACGTTGCCCCAGTTTGGACCCAGCCATATGCAAATCAGTCCTGACCCTATTCCCCATGGGAATAGTCCAGCCCTACCTGCCAGGCCAGGTCCTCCCTGGACAAGAAGCAAGCATTCTGAGTTACTGTAGAAAAGTGTGACAAGGATGGCAAGAAGAAGGATGGTAAGTCTTCAGACAAGGGTGGGGACAAATCTAAAAATGAGTCTTCATCAGGCCCACAAAAACACTCTGGTGGGGGTGGTGGGTCCAAATCCTCTTCTAATCAAGTAAAGAAACCATGGTGCTATTTTTGTAAAGTAAAAGGCCATTGGACAACTGATGCCAGTTGTCCAAAGAAAAGCACCAAGCCTCCCACTACCACAACCCCTACTGCTACACCTAGGGGGTCATTACAACATTGGCGGTAAAATGTGCTTACCGCCGTGCAGAAGACCGCCAATAGACCGCCGCAGAATCCCGCCACAGCTATTATGACCCACATCTCGGAATCCGCTGAAATTCAGACACCCACACAACACCGCCACACCAAAGGTCAGTGATAAACTGGCGAAAACAAAACCTCCACCTCCACCTCCACTCCAACAGAAACACGCCATGCTATTACGACCCACGAATCCACGCAGCGGTCTTTCAACCGCGGTATTCCATTGGCGGTTCACACTGCCGCGCTCAAAATACACACACATCTCCAAAACACCGCCACATTGGACAATTCCAAATACACACACCTGACACACATACAAACACCACTCCCACACACCCAACACTATATACAATACACACCCACATCACCCACAAACCCCTACGACCACAAATTAGAGACGAAGGCCAGAGAGACTGCACAGCCAAGACAACACCACCATACAGAGGCACACAACACCATCACCCAACCCACATCCACGCACAAAACACCACACACCACTACACATCACCACACACATCAACACTCACACCGCCCCACACATCACACACACCACCCCATGTCACGCCAAAGACACCCCCGCTTCTCCGAGGAGGAGCTCAGGGTCATGGTGGAGGAAATCGTACGGGTAGAGCCACAGCTATTTGGCTCACAGGTACAGCACACATCAATAGCCAGGAAGATGGAGCTATGGCGAAGAATCGTGGACAGGGTCAACGCAGTGGGACAGCACCCAAGAAATAGGGAGGACATCAGGAAGAGGTGGAACGACCTACTGGGGAAGGTGCATTCAACGGTTTCCAGGCACAACATCGCGGTTCAGCGGACTGGCTGCGGACCCCCACCTCCTCCCCCACAACTAACAACATGGGAGGAGCAAGTCTTGACCATCATGCATCCTGAGGGCCTCGCAGGAGTCGGTGGAGGATGGGACACTGGTAAGTCAAATCTTAACTATCATATCCCCCACCCTACCTGCATGCTATCACCCCCCCACCCTCACACCTTCCCCTATCACCCCAAATCCTCAATAATTTACTAATAACACAAACCACACATTCCAACACCAAGCCCTGCATGACAGAACTAAGCATGGACACCCAGCACTAAAGCATGCCCACTGCACACACCTATACAACCCCCTAAACCACCATCACCCAAGCTCCCACAGAGGAATGCTTGCACTGGGGTACACGCTCACCCACCCATTGCACACCATTACACACACACATATAATAATCATGCTCTTATGCCCCTGCAGGAACCCGAAGGACCGTCACCACACCAGAGGGTCCAGACAACACCACTCCACCCCCAGAAGAGGCCCACAGTGACAATAGCAGCTCTGCCCTACTGGATCCTGATGACCAGCCTGGACCATCGTGGGCCTCGGGACATTCGGTTCCCCTTGCACAGGAACAGCCCAACACCGACCTTCCAACCTCTGGTAACACCAGCACAGCACCCACCCAGCGGGACCAAACCTCCCTACCCAGGTCAGGTCAATCAGCGGTGTGTCCACCACTACAGGGAACCCAGGCTAACCCACCACCCCAACAACAACAGGGACCTGGGGGCAGCGGTAGTGGGCACACGGTCCAGGGGACGGAGGCACAGGAACACAGGGGAACTGGGAGGGCTGCTGTGCGACAGGGGGCGGACAGGCCAAGGGAACCCACTCTCCACGAGGCCCTATCCTCCATCATGGGAGCATACCACCACTCCCAGGAGACGATGGAGACGGTCCTGGACAAGTTGCAGGAGACCCTGCGTCTGCAGGAGGAACAGTATTTGGGGTTCAGGGAGGAGCTCAGGACCATCAACTCCGCCCTGAGCACCATCGTAGGGGTGCTGAAGGACATACAGCAGACCTTGATGGACACCGTGGCACTCCAAGGGGCCCCTGACACTAGCCAGGACGATGAACTGCCCACCACCTCCGCCGGCGCTAGTGGACAGGACGCCCTGCCACAGGACCACCACACCAGCACCCCACCCCCTGCAGACGGACAACCACCACGCAAGCAGTCCCTGAGATCCAGGAACAGGACAGAGCAAGATGGCAAGACCCCCGCCAGGAAATGGGACCACCCTGTTTGTCCTCTCACTGTCCCACCTTGTTACCCTGTCCATTCTGAAACTGCCCCAGCTCCACTTCCTATGCCCAGATGGGCAGTGCACCTGTGAGACTAATAGACTGGACTCTGCCATGGACATTCCTCCACCATCACCCATCACCATTTTACCACCCCCTCCAATAATTAGCACTTCAATAAACACCCTTGAAACACAAAACAATCTGGAGTCAGTCTGTGATTTAGTAAATATGTATTATCAATGACAGTGTGATAATGCGTTTCCTATTGTAAAGCTAACATACCTATGTCACACATCACAAGTACTTGAAGGATGCAAGCAGATGACACGTTGGTAACCACACCTGTGAAACAGTAATCGAAAGGTACAACTCAGTTACCAAATAGTGGTTGAAACCGACAGACAGGATAGAGGTAGACCTGTGAAAGTTAATGTAATGTCAAACATGAAAATGTTCTCACCTGAGTGTCACTGGAAATATAGCTGTATGACTGATTCCCTGTTGTCGTTGTCTTCTTCCTCAGCTTCCTCCTCATCACCGTCCACAGGCTCCACAGGCTCCACAGCTGCTACAACACCGTCATCTGGATCATCCTCCTGCAGAAAAGGCACCTGGCGTCGCAAAGCCAGATTAGGAAGCATGGAGCAGGCGATGATGATCTCGCACACCTTCTTCGGTGAGTAGAATAGGGATCCACCTGTCATATGGAGGCACCTGAACCTGGCCTTCAGGAGGTCGAAGGTGCGTTTGATCACCCTCCTAGTCCGCCCATGGGCCTCATTGTACCGTTCCTCAGCCCTGGTCCTGGGATTCCTCACTGGGGTCATTAGCCAGGACAGGTTGGGGTAACCAGAGTCTCCTAATAGCCATACACGGTGCCTCTGAAGTTGACCCATCATATCAGGGATGCTGATATTCCGCAGGATGTAGGCGTTATGCACTGAGCCAGGGAACATAGCATTAACCTGGGAGATGTACTGGTCTGCCAAACATACCATCTGGACATTCATTGAATGATAACTCTTCCGGTTCCTGTACACCTGTTCACTCCTGTGGGGGGGGACCAGAGCTACATGGGTCCCATCAATGGCACCTATGAAGTTGGGGATATGTCCAAGGGCATAGAAGTCACCTTTCACTGTAGGCAAATCTGCCACCTCAGGGAAAATGATGTATCTCCTTACGTGTTTCAGCAGGGCAGACAGCACTCTGGACCACACTTTGGAAAACATAGGCTGGGACATCCCTGATGCCATGGCCACTGTTGTCTGAAAAGACCCACTTGCAAGGAAATGGAGCACTGACAGCACCTACACGTCAGGGGGGATTCCAGTCGGATGGCGGATTGGTGACATCAGGTCTGGCTCCAACTGGGTACATAGTTCCTGGATTGTGGCACGGTCAAACCGGTAGGTGACGATGACATGTCGCTCTTCCATTGTCAACAGGTCCACCAGCGGTCGGTACACCGGAGGATTCCGCCATCTTCTCAACTGTCCCAGCTGACGGTGCCTACGAAGGACAACAGCGACGAATCAGTCATTATTCCTCCAGGTATGTACCCACAGTTACACACAAGACTACACCACTCACAAAACCCTTCCTGTATGTGTGTTGAGTGTAGGCCTAGCTATGTGTGACGCAGAGGTAAATTAGGCCATGTGGGCCCCTGAAATGGCGGCTGCCTGACCTCTAAACTGGGACAATGGGATTGTGGGGTAACTGAGCTGGCGTTGAACACCGTCGCGGTAGGCGGTCGTAGACCGCGGCGCAATGCTGCATTGGTTAACATAGGACCCTATGGGTCCCAGGAGCCAATGAACAGGTGCACCGGCGGTGATGATGCGCACCGCCGCGGACATCACCGCCGCGGACGTCACCGCTATTTTCTATCTGTTCAATCACTAGATACCTGACCTTCGACAGGAGAGGACCTACACTGCAAGTGCTGCTGTGACCTCGGTCTGGAAGCGACGATGGCTGCTGCGTCTGGGGAATGGGCCCCTGCCTTCACTGCACAGGAGTTGGAGAAACTGGTAGACGGGGTCCACCCCCAGTACGCGCTACTCTACGGTCCTCCAGACCAACAGGTTAGTACACAGGGAGCACGTTGTATGGGCTAGGCCTGGGTGGAGAGGGCTGGTTGGAAGAGGGAAGGGGGCAGAGTTCATAGAACATTAATGAATGGGAATGAATGGGCCACATGGCCAGAGTAGGGAGGGGGCCACTCACAACGACGGTGCAGTTGGTAATGACTGTTCCTCTTTCCTTGTGCATGTCATGTAGGTCAGCGCCCACCAGAAGAGGGACATTTGGCGTGCCATCGCCAAGGAGGTCCGGACCCTGGGGGTCCACCAGAGACGGGGCACCCACTGCCATAAGAGATGGGAGGACATTCGCCGCTGCAGCTAGAAGACGGCAGAGGCTCAGCTGGGGATGGCCTCCCAACTTGGTAGGGGTGCCCGTCGCACCATGACCCCCCTGATGTTCCGGATCCTGGCGGTGGCCTACACGGAATTGGATGGACGCTTGAGGGCATCACAGCAGACACAAGGGGGTGAGTACACTCTCATTCTGCGGACTTTTCGTGCAGTGGAGGTGTCTGGGTGGGGAAGGTGGGCTGTGGGTGTCCCTAGGCCAGGGCGAGTTCGGTAGGCAAGGCCCCTCCGTAATGTAGGCCATGTGGCACTCTACCCCACCTCAGCATAGTGCCAAGTTGAGGTATAGTTGCCCCTGTGGCATCCATGTGCGCAGATGTCCACCATTGCCATGTAGGCCATATCCCAGAAATTGAATGTGCAGAGGGCAGGAGCACGGCGTAATGCAGGGGGCTGCTGTGTCTGTCTTGTCCGCCAACGGTAGCGGTACGCCATGCACTAAAACTCTCTTTCTTCTGTCTCCCCCCCTTTTTCTGCTCTCCCTGTCCTTTTGTACATCAGCATCATCAGACGGAGGTACAGTGGTACCGGAGCACGAGAGAGCTGCATTCCACATGGCCATGGAGGGCCACACCACGGACTCTGAATGCACCAGTGGGACGGAGGGCGAGGGGAGCTTCACGTCGGTCACCGGATCACCAACCAGCGACATGGACTCGTCTGCCGATGGGAGCTCCCTTGTGGTGGTGGCACCATCTGTGCCCCACACTTCTACAGGTACACCCGCCACCTCCCCTACCAGCACCGCCCTCCTAGCAGCCCCTCAGCCTTCACCCCGTGCCCTCTCACCCAGGAGGGTGGGCATCACCTTCGCCCCAGGCACCTCAGGCCCTGCCCCTGTCACCCCTGCTGACCTCAGTGAGGAGGCCATTGACCTCCTCAGGTCACTCACTGTTGGGCAGTCTACCATTGAGAATGCCATCCAGGGTGTAGAATGAGAGTTGCAACACGGTAATGCAGTCCTGGAGGGCATTCATTCTGGTCAGGCTGTCCTTCAGCGAACCCTGCAATCTCTGGCCTCAGCACTGATGGCAGCCATTGTCCCTGTGTCTAGCCTCCCCCCTCCAACCTCCTCCACCCAGATCCAATCTCCTGTACCCCAACCCATCCCAAGTACACCTACAGACGAGCATGCACACAAGTCAGCACACACAGGTAGCTCAAGCAAACATAGGCACCACACAACCCACAGGCACTCACGCAAGCCTCACCCACGTACAGACACAGCAACATCCACTACCTCCACTGTGTCCCCCTCCTCCTCTTCTCCCTCCTCCCTCCCAGTCTCGTCTACACACACACCTGCATGCACCACATCTACAGGCACCATTAATCGCACAAGGAGACCCAGTACTACAAGCCGCTCACCTGCACTCACCACCTCCACTCCCATTTACACGTCCCCTGTGTCCTCTCCCAGTGTGTCTGTGTCGCCCCTCCCAAAGTACACAAACGCCGGCAATCACTCACCCAACATCCATCCACCTCACGACAGCCTCCAGTACCTGCACCTGCACCCAAAACACCTAAAGTGACACCTCCGACAACCACCTCCTCTTCCTCCACTCCCAGGCCCCCTCCAACTACCCATCCCAGTGTTCGTCAGAAACTGTCCCTCTGTAAAGTAGACCTTTTTGCCCCACACCCCCTCCAATTCATCAGTCCCGTCGTAGCGCCTCAGCCAAAAAGCCTCCAATACCAGTGGTGCCTGTTCTCGGTTTGTGGAGTGCACCGGCCACCAGGGCAGGCAGTGTGACCCGGAGCCAAGGCACTGGCAGCCCACCCTCTGTAAAGGCTCTAAAATTGGAGAGTGGACGATGGGACTGTGTGAAGACTCCTGGTGGGAAAACAACTGACATGGATTCCAAGGGGATTGGAGAGTCAGCTGTGACTCCACCAAAGGTGGGGAAGGGCCAGAGGAAGGCTGCCCAGTCTGTTGTGAGTGTCACGGCGGAGAAGTGCGCCATCATTTCCGGCGGTCGAGACACAACCGCCAGCACTGTCGTCACTGGTCCAGAGACCACCGCCGGAGTCACAGCCCAGGAGGGCCCAAGTATCGTCACTGGTCCAGAGACCACCACCAGAGTCATTGCCCAGGAGGGCCCAAGTATCGTCACTGGTCCAGAGACCACCGCCAGAGTCACAGCCCAGGAGGGCCCAAGTATCGTCACTGGTCCAGAGACCACCGCCAGAGTCATTGCCCAGGAGGGCCCAAGTATCGTCACTGGTCCAGAGACCACCGCCGGAGTCACAGCCCAGGAGGGCCCAAGTATCGGCACTGGTCCAGAGACCACCGCCAGAGTCATTGCCCAGGAGGGCCCAAGTATCGTCACTGGTCCAGAGACCACCGCCAGAGTCATTGCCCAGGAGGGCCCAAGTATCGTCACTGGTCAGGAGACCACCGCCGGAGTCACAGCCCAGGAGGGCCCAAGTATTGTCACTGGTCCAGAGACCACCGCCAGAGTCATTGCCCAGGAGGTCCCAAGTATCGTCACTGGTCCAGAGACCACCGCCAGAGTCATTGCCCAGGAGGGCCCAAGTATCGTCACTGGTCCAGAGACCACCGCCGGAGTCAGTGCCCAGGAGGGCACAAGTATCGTCACTGGTCAGGAGACCACCGCCACCGCCGGACTCAGTGCCCAGGAGGGCCCCGGCTGCCACAGCCCAGGTGGGCTATGATGGAACGTCATGCCACACACCAATGCCCAGTGTAGGGAACGTCATGCCACACACCAATGTCCGTACCAGAACCGCCATGTCAAAGCACCGCTGAACAGGGCAAAGACCACCATGGTGAAGACCGCTGAACAGTCCAGAACCGCCATGGCAAAGCACCGCTGAGCAGTCCTGAACAGCCATGTCAAAGCACCGCTGAACAGGGCAAAGACCACCATGGTGAAGACCTCTGAACAGGGCAAAGACCGTCATGGCAAAACACCGCTGAACAGTCCAGAACCGCCATGGCAAAGCACCGCTGAACAGTCCTGAACCACCATGTCAAAGCACCGCTGAACAGGGCAAAGACCGCCATGGTGAAGACCGCTGAACAGGGCAAACCGCCATGGCAAAACACAGCTGAACAGTCCAGAACCGCCATGGCAAAGCACTGCTGAACAGTCCTGAACCGCCATGTCAAAGCACCGCTGAACAGGGCAAAGACCGCCATGGCAAAGCACCACTGAACAGGGCAAAGACCGCCATGGCAAAGCACCGCTGAACAGTCCAGAACCGCCATGTCAAAGCACCGCTGAACAGGGCAAAGACCGCCATGGTGAAGACCGCTGAACAGGGCATAGACCGCCATGGCAAAGCACCGCTGAACAGGGCAAAGACCGCCATGGCAAAGCACCGCTGAACACTCCAGAACCGCCATGTCAAACCACCGCTGAACAGGGCTAAGACCGCCATGGTGAAGACTACTGAACAGGGCAAGCACCGGGTAGGAATGAATAGACCGCCTTATCAGGCATCCTTAATCCCATGTACAGCTGGGACAGTGACAGGACAGGAACTTTCACAGGGAGACTCATCCAGTCTGGGCACCAGTCCCCCTCCAGAACCAGTGGAGACCTGCATCCACTCTGTCTGTCCTGCACAGGATGAAGCACTCTGGGCACCAGTCCCCCCCAGTACCAGTGGAGACCTGCATCTACTTGAGAGACTGTGGTTTTGCACTCCCCAGGATGGCAGGGTGGGCACCCCACCCACTGTAGAGACTTGAAAGACTGTGGCTTTGCACTCCCCAGGATGGAACAGTGGGCAACCCACCCACTGTAGAGACTTGAGAGACTGTGGCTTTGCACTCCCCAGGATGGCGCGGTGGGCACCCCACCCACTGTAGAGACTTGAAAGACTGTGGCTTTGCACTCCCCAGGATGGAACAGTGGGCAACCCACCCACTGTAGAGACTTGAGAGACTGTGGCTTTGCACTCCCCAGGATACATCAATGGGCATGGAGCCCCGTCGTGGATCTGGCTATGCAGTCATCCGGCTGAGATGCCCCCCCTTCCCTTCCCCCTGAGGTGCCTGTAGTATTTCTATCTGATGCCCCCGCAGTGTTATCTCCGATTGTGGTCAGGTATCCTTTGTGGGCCTCGCCCATGCATTTTTGGACTGTTGGTGCACGGACATTGTTATGTAGATATCTGCACTACTTCTCGTAATGTATATAATTATGACTGATTTTCATATATATCTGTATATTTTTGTATGACATGTATATTGCCACATTACAATGTTTGACCGAATTTCGCTTTGTCTTTTCATTCTTCCGGGGGGATTGTGGGTTGTTACTGTGATTTTTGTGAATGCATTGGTGTGTATGTTGTATTATGCGAGGTTGGGGGTGGGGGTGTTTGGTGGGTGTCTCCCTAACTTTTGCCTCCACCCTCCCCCATGTCGTAGGTGCAGTACTCAACGTTGTCTTCGGCGCCTACGTAGATGTTGGTCGTAGAGTAGCAGAAAGACAAGGGCAGGGAGTATTTGGAGTTCCGGGTCCGTGGAGTCCTCGTTCCTCGTGGGATGTGTTCAGGTGAGTGTTTTCCCAGTGCAAAAGCTGTTTCCGCCGTGTTTTTATCCACGGTGAATCCGCCCCGGAAAAGGTGGCGGATTGGCGGGTTGTAATACTATGGGCGGTACATTGTGTTCCGCCTGTCTGTTGGCGGTGACCGCCGCGCTGCTTGTCTGTACCGCCGTGGCGGGCGGTGTGTTAAAGTGGCTGTCTTTTTTGGCGGTTTCCACCAGGGTCATAATTCCATTTTTTTATCCGCCGCACTGTTTGTGGTATTACCGCAGCTTTAACACCGTCCGCCAGGGTTGTAATGACCCCCCTAGTGCCCCTAGTAATAGCAGTGGTGGTGGGAGCAAACCTACTAATAGCCAATACAAGGGAGTAGCTGGGCTCACTTTTGGTAATTTAGTTGGGGTTGGTCTTGTTAGGGAGACCACAGAGGCTGTATTAGTCTCTGAAGGTGCCATTGATTTGGCCACCTTGGTTGCTTGTCCCCTTAATATGGATAAGTGCAAGCAACTTCCCCTAATAAATTGTGTTGAGGTTCAGGCCTACAGGGACACAGGTGCCAGTGTTACCATGGTAATAGAGAAACTGGTACACCCTGAACAACACCTACTTGGTCACCAGTACCAAGTGACAGACGCTCATAACAACACTCTTAGCCACCCCATGCCTGTTGTGAATCTCAACTGGGGGGGGGATTGTGTAGGAAAGTACCATCTTGCCTGGCATGTTACCCCCATATTTCACTGTATATATGTTGTTTTAGTGTATGTGCCACTGGGACCCTGCCAGCCAGGGCCCCAGTGCTCATAAGTGTGCCCTTTATGTGTTCCCTGTGTGATGACTAACTGTCTCACTGAGGCTCTGCTAACCAGAACCTCAGTGGTTATGCTCTCTCTGCTTTCTAAATTGTCACTAACAGGCTAGTGACCAATTTCACCAATTCATATTGGCATACTAGAACACCCTTATAATTCCCTAGTCTATGGTACTGAGGTACCCAGGGTATTGGGGTTCCAGGAGATCCCTATGGGCTGCAGCATTTCTTTTGCCACCCATAGGGAGCTCTGACAATTCTTACACAGGCCTGCTAATGCAGCCTGAGTGAAATAACGTCCACGTTATTTCACAGCCATTTACCACTGCACTTAAGTAACTTATAAGTCACCTATATGTCTAACCTTTACCTGGTAAAGGTTGGGTGCTAAGTTACTAAGTGTGTGGGCACCCTGGCACTAGCCAAGGTGCCCCCACATCGTTCAGGGCAAATTCCCCGGACTTTGTGGGTGCAGGGACACCATTTCAAGCGTGCACTATACATAGGTCACTACCTATGTATAGCGTCACAATGGTAACTCCGAACATGGCCATGTAACATGTCTAAGATCATGGAATTGTCACCCCAATGCCATTCCGGCATTGGGGAGACAATTCCATGACCCCCCGAGTCTCTAGCACAGACCCGGGTACTGCCAAACTACCTTTCCCGGGGTTTCACTGCAGCTGCTGCTGCTGCCAACCCCTCAGACAGGTTTCTGCCCTCCTGGGGTCGAGCCAGGCTTGGCCCAGGAAGGCAGAACAAAGGACTTCCTCAGGGTGTTACACCCTCTCCCTTTGGAAAAAGGTGTCAGGGCTGGGGAGGAGTAGCCTCCCCCAGCCTCTAGAAATGCTTTGATGGGCACAGATGGTGCCCATCTCTGCATAAGCCAGTCTACACCGGTTCAGGGATCCCCCAGCCCTGCTCTGACGCGAAACTGGACAAAGGAAAGGGGAGTGACCACTCCCCTGACCTGCACCTCCCAGGGCAGGTGCCCAGAGCTCCTCCAGTGTGCTCCAGACCTCTGCCATCTTGGAAACAGAGGTGCTGCTGGCACACTGGACTGCTCTGAGTGGCCAGTGCCAGCAGGTGACGTCAGATACTCCTTCTGATAGGCTCTTACCTGTGTTGCTAGCCTATCCTCCTTCCTAGGTAGCCAAACCTCCTTTTCTGGCTATTTAGGGTCTCTGCTTTGGGGAATTCTTTAGATAACGAAAGCAAGGGCTCATCAGAGTTCCTCTGCATCTCTCTCTTCACCTTCTGCCAAAGGATCGACCACTGACTGCTCAGGACGCCTGCAAAACCGCAACAAAGTAGCAAAGACGACTACTGCAACCTTGTATCGCTGATCCTGCCACCTTCTCAACTGTTTCCTGGTAGTGCTTGCTCTGGGGGTAGCCTGCCTCCTTCTTGCACCAGGAGCTCTGAAGAAATGTCCAGTGGGTCGACGGAATCTTCCCCCTGCAACCACAGGCAACAAAAGACTGCATCACCGGTCCTCTGGGTCCCCTCTCAGTACGACAAGCGTGGTCCCTGGAACTCAGCAACTCTGTCCAAGTGACTCCCACAGTCCAGTGACTCTTCAGTCCAAGTTTGGTGGAGGTAAGTCTTTGCCTCCCCACGCTAGACTGCATTGCTGGGTACCGCGTGATTTGCAGCTGCTCCGGCTCCTGTGCACTCTTCCAGGATTTCCTTCGTGCACAGCCAAGCCTGGGTCCCCGACACTCTAACCTGCAGTGCACAACCTCCTGAGTTGTCCTCCGGCGTCGCGGGACTCCCTTTTGTGTCTTCGGGTGAGCTCCGGTTCACTCCTCCTCCAAGTGCCTGTTCCGGTACTTCTGCAGGTGCTGCCTGCTTTTGTGAGGGCTCCCTGACTTGCTGGGTGCCCCCTCTGTCTCCTCATCCAAGTGGCGACATCCTGGTCCCTCCTGGGCCACAGCAGCATCCAAAAACCCTAACCGCAACCCTTGCAGCTAGCAAGGCTTGTTTGCGATCTTTCTGCGTGGGAAAACCTCTGCAAGCTTCTTCACAACGTCGGACATCCATCCTCCAAAGGGGAAGTTCCTAGTCCTCTTCGTTCTTGCAGAATCCTCAGCTTCTGCCATCCGGTGGCAGCTTCTTTCCACCCTCAGCTGGCATTTCCTGGGCATCTGCCCACTCTCCACTTTGTCGCGACTCTTGGACTTGGTCCCCTTGTTCCACAGGTACTCTCGTTCGGAAATCCACTTTGGTTGCTTTGTTGGTGTTGGTCTTCCTTGCAGAATTCCCCTATCACGACTTCTGTGCTCTCTGGGAAACATAGGTGCACTTTACACCTACTTTTCAGGGTCTTGGGGTGGGCTATTTTTCTAACCCTCACTGTTTTCTTACAGTCCCAGCGACCTTCTACAAGCTCACATAGGTTTGGGGTCCATTTGTGGTTCGCATTCCACTTTTGGAGTATATGGTTTGTGTTGCCCCTATACCTATGTGCTCCTATTGCAATTCACTGTAACTATACATTGCTTGCATTACTTCCTTTTGCTATTACTGCATACTTTTGGTATTGTGTACATATATCTTGTGTATATTTGGCATCCTCATACTTAGGGTACTCACTGAGATACTTTTGGCATATTGTCATAATTTAAAGTACCTTTATTTTTAGTATATCTGTGTATTGTGTTTTCTTATGATATTGTGCATATGATACCAGTGGTATAGTGGGAGCTTTGCATGTCTCCTAGTTCAGCCTAAGCTGCTCTGCTATAGCTACCTTCTATCAGCCCTAAGCTGCTAGAAACACCTCTTCTACACTAATAAGGGATAACTGAACCTGGTACAGAGTTTAAGTACCCCTTGGTACCCACTACAAGCCAGGCCAGCCTCCTACAGTTACTCTATAACATTGGACAGGTGGGCTTGGCTGATTGTCCAAAGGAGCTACTTCCTCCCCTTCGACACTACCCCTCCACCTATGCCACCATCTCATGACTGGCTGGCAGAGGATCATCTGTTCCTTTTCTGCAATGTTGCAGCCTCAATCCTGGATTTTGGTGAGACTGACTGAGGCTGCTGGAGCTCATGGCTTCCTGCTTCCTGCTGGTGACACATGCCATATGACGTATGGGGTCACTGCAGTGGGATCTGAAGTTTCAGTGGATGCAGAATCAAGGAAATCTCTCTGACATGGTCTAGATCTCCAAGGGAACTTCAAAGGACCTGCTGTGGTGGCTAATGAACTGTGATTGGGTCAGTGGCAGATCCCTCGCCATTCCCCAACCAGATCTCACAGTAGTGACAGATGCGTCACTTCTGGGATGGGGCTGCCATCTGGGAGAATTGGAGATCAGAGGACTCTGGTCTCTGATGGAATCTGGACTGCACATCAACCTGCTGGAGCTCCAAGCAATCCGACTTGCATTGAAAGCCTTTCTACCCTCCATCAAGGGAAGGCTATTGCAGGAGTTCATGGACAACACCACCGTCATGTGGAGCTGCAACAAACAGGGTGCGGTTGTGGACTCTTTATCAAGAGGATCTGTGTTTCTTGGCATGGCTGGAACAGCAGGGCATATCCCTGCTGGTTCATCATCTGGCGAGTTCTCTGAATGCCAGAGCAGACTAATTCAGCCGAAGATGCCTAGTGGATCATGAATGGTATCTCCATCCCAGGGTGGGGCATGGTCTCCATAAGGCAGTGGAAAGAGCATTGGTTAAATCAGTTCACCTCTGCTGAGAGCGTCCAATGTCAGCAATTTTGTGCACTGGAGTCTTCAAGGCGGCTCTCACTCGAAGATGCTTTTCATCTCGAGCGGAACTCAGGCTTCCTGTATTCCTTTTTGCCCATACCACTCCCACCCACAGTTCTCATGAAGATCAGAAATGACCAGGCCCAAGTCAACCTTGTGGCTCCGGACTGGGCATGGAGAATCTGGTATCATGAGCTACATGGCAGTGCAAACGATCCTCCAATCAGACTGCCTCTTCGGGAAGATATTCTCTCAGAGCAGCAGGGGACAGTTCTTCATCCGAACCTGTCCACTCTCCACCTTCTTATGTCGAGATTGAGCGGCAGCAGTTGGCAGCTTTTGACCTTCCTCCCGAATTCTGTAATTTTATCTAGGCAGCCAGGCATCCCCCCACCAAGATGGTATACGCCTACCGCTGGAAGAAATTGTGGCATGGTGTGCAGAAAAATCTGTTGATCCTCTTTCTGTCACTGTTTTGGGCGGGTCTGATCAGTACTCTGGTTGGGACACCCCTTGAGGTCACAGACTATCCCAAAGAGGTAGTGTACTGGGGCAGAAGAGCAGCTAAAGGTATACATGGGAAAGGACAGCTATGGAAGGCACAGGAAACAGGAAAGTAAAAGCAGAGCAACCTTAGTGTGAACAAACAGGAAATGGATTACTATTGGACAAACATGCTGGGGTTATACACAGAGTAAGGCGCAGAACCTCCCACAGTGACAGGGAATCTCAATGCCTCTGTGCAGTTTGCTCTTACAGATAGTCACCCCACCAGCCCCATAGAAAGGAGGCAGCAGAAGTGATTCTGTCTTTGGACCCTTGGAGCACAAACAAGAATTGTACTTACATACACAAGACAAGCCCTTGTGGGTCCAGCTGGAAACACAGTGGCAATTCCTGGAAAACAGCAATAGCACACTGTCACTGTTAGGCACTAAAGACTACATATAACACCAGACAAAGGATGGGGGCTGGAATTGCCTCCTGGAAACCAGGAGCCAACCCCAGTACAAAGGAAAACACTTATACACAGGTGAAGACTGATAGAACACTTACCAGACACAAATACCCAAGAGGAAACAGAAACAGAAGGAACACACTAGGAGGCAGAGGCAGGAACTGGGAACAGGCTCAGGCTGAAGCAAAAGCATGGAAAGGACTGGAAAACAGAGCACAAGCTCTGGCTGGAACAAACAGAAACAGGAATGGGAAACAGAGAGCAGGCTCTGGCTGGAGCAAGCAAGAACAGGACTGGAATACAGGGAGTAGGAATAAGCAGTAAACAGGACTGGGAAACAGAGAGCAGGTTCAGGCTGAAACAAGGCAGGAACAGGACAGAGAAACAGGGAGTAGGCTCTGGAAGAAACAAACAAGTACAAGGCTAGAAGATAGGGAGCAGACTCTGGCTGGAACAATCAGGAACAGGGCAGAGAAACAAGAAACAGGTTCAAGCTGAAACAAGACTGGAACACCATCCAATAAGGGGTCTGTAACACAAAGGAATCAAACTCCAATGCACAACGAGAATCTTTAGGAAATGGCTGCTTATAAGCAGTTCCAAGCTGCAGCAAACCCCAGGTGGAATCACATGACTGGGCAGCACAGGAGAGGTCTCAGGTGTGTGTAGTTTCAGACACTCGCAAGTCCTGAAGGAGAGGATCCGGTGAAAAGGAGCAACTGGACTTCTCCCATAGAAAACAATGTAAAACAGAATCCAGGCTTTCCTGACTACCAGGCTGTGCATTATGGGATTTGCAGTGCCAGGAAACAAATGGAATACTACAAAAGCATACCATGGCGAAAAGAGAAACAAACGGGAGTCAGCAAGGGACTCTAGATAAGTGTTCGAAGTGATTCCCAGGCTTCCGAAAGCCCCCTTACAGCGCCCCCTAGAAATGGGCCGACCGAGTCGTAACACTTTCTGCCCCTCTTTCTGAGGTCCTACTTTTCACTCTTTCCCTTGCGCAGCAGGCACCAGCTTTCAGCACTCTTAAGGGCTATTTATCTACCATTAATTCCTTCTTGTGGTGCCGGATCAACCTTCTTTGTTCAAGTCCCATATTGTACATAGGTTCCTTAAAGGTCTTACTCATCTATTTCCTCCTCCATTCATTATGGCCCAGTGGAACCTTAATTTGGTTCTAACATTTTTGATGTGTGCTCCTTTTGAGCCTCTCCACAATTGTCATCAGGCTTCTCACACTGAAAACATCCTACCTTGTGGCAATTACATCTGCGGCTTGAGCTGCAGGACTTTTAATCTAAGCCACCTAACCTCTCTATATAACCAGACAGACTGGTACTTCGCATGGGCCTCTTTTCTACCAAAAGTAGTCACACCTTTTCAAGTAGGCCAATCTATCACCCTGCCTACTTTGCCTCTTGAAGGTGTGTGAGCTCATTCCACCAGTGCTAAAGCTGTGACAGCTGCAGTGGCACATGGAGTTCCAGTCCTGGATATTTGCCAGACAGCAACTTAGGCATCTCTGCACACAATTACCGAACACTACTGACTGGACAGTCAGGTCTGTAGGGATGAGCAGTTTGCCAGTTTGGTCATGCAGGACTTCCTCGTTTGGAATTGGTTTGCAGAACCACCTCCAGGGTTGGTATTGTTTGGGTATCTATTCAAAGATAAGGAATATGCAGGTAGAGGTCTCTGTCAGATGAGCAACTTGCATACCTTTGGTTACACCTTACCTGGTAGAGACTATATCTAGCTGCAGATTCCTTCCTGACCTACGCATCCTCCCCATTCTGCTGAATGGGTTTCTAGGGACAGGGATGACTGCTTTCAGGGCCCTAGTTTTGACTAACCAGTGATCACTTTTTTTCATGGCTCTGCACTTTTGACATAGAAAGTTGTGAAAAGAAATGGACATCAGCACGCATGTATAGGTACCCCAGCGTCACTTCCTCATTGGCTGATGACAGACGCAGAGCTGATCGACGCCACCTACTGGCTGCAGGGGTACTGCTCATGGAAAATCTTTCGGATCCAGTCTGACGCCTGGGGAAAATTCAAAGGTAAGGAATCTGCAGCTAGATAGTCTCTACCAGATAAAATTGAAGGTATGTAGCTCAGTAGTATATCCAACCCGGGCTCCATCTCGTTCATTGTCAAATTGTTCTTAGGTGCTGTTCTACTGCGACCATTGACTTTCCTTGGTTCATTTTAGTGTCATTTTATTTATTGCATTTTACTCCTTTTCTAATCAGTTTTGAAGTTTTTACATTGTTTTGCATTTCGACTTTATTACTGTTTTATTACTGCATAAATACCGTAGGCGTTGCTTCCAGGTTATGCATGTCTGCTCTGTACCATATGTACCTGGGGTTCAGCTCAGCCACTTATTTGGTGACTTTAGTGGTTCACCCTGGTAAGGACAGTGATTATTATTAGATGTGTGTACTCAACACCTCTCAACTAATAACCAGTTTCTTGCACCGAGTTCGAACCCTAATCTTTGGCCCTTTCGGAAACTGTAGGAAAGTGCCTCTTTTCATATGGTCACTCCTAGCACTTTTTGCCTGGTTCTGGCGTCATTTTGGCTGAAAGACCACTGGGTTCCTGCCAACCAGGTCCCCAGTGCCAGATCTTTTTCCTCCCAAAACTGCACAGTTGTTGCTCCCAACTGGCAAAACCTTTAGCACCCACTGTAATACCCTAGTAAACGGCACCCCTGATATCTAGGACCTCGGATACCCAGGAGGGTCCCTAAGTGCTGCCCCCATAAAGCTTACCAGGTACTAGTGTGTTGACTGATTGGTCCTAACTAGTTCAGCCACCTTAGACACGTATCTGGCCCCCTAAAGGTGAGAGCCAGCGCTCTTGAGGGCCAGAGACAAAAGCCTGCACTGGGTGGGGGTGTTAGTACCTCACCCAGGCAGGATGGACATTCCAGGGCAGGGAGCTTCAAAGGCCTTGCCGCCTTTGTAATGCGACCCAGGTCTCCCCAGGTGGCGGAGATGATCCACCCCCTCTGTCCTGACCCCACTTTTGACATCAGAACAGATGGGAAACTAGACAGATTAGGAGGTGTGCCCACTTCATGCCAGTCCCACCCCAAAGGTGGAGGAGCTGAGCTTGGTACTACTTTTTAAACGCCTCCATCATTAGGCCACCAGGGTTAGGGTTATGCCCACTTTGCAGCAGAAGTGGTAATAAAAAGGGTGCAATCACCCAAAGGTGGTCAGCCCATTGGCTACCAGCTGACACTCCTTCTAACACCCCTAAAGTGAGTATTTAGGTGGCACCCCTGAACCCTAGAACTCAGATCTTGACAACCTATGAAGACAATGACACAAAGGAGTTGTGCCTGCAGAAGAGGAAAAGAAGAAGCAGCTGACTTGTTACCAGCCCCACCGGCCTGCTGACCTCGACAGACTCTGCCCAAAAAGATGACTCGTCCTGCAGCTGTAGCTCCAAGAAACCCAGGAGGACTGTCTGCCTTCCACAAAGACTCAGGCTCCTGTGAGCAGCGGATCTGCTCTGCAAGAAGTCTCATGAAAGGACTCTGAAGCTTACAGAACAGCAAAGACCCTACACCTGTAGTCATCACTGCATTCGACATCCTCTACCCGAAGTGAAGCAAACCAACTGTGCCAGCAAGGCTCCCCAGCTGTCCAGAGTCCCAGTCTTTCCGGGTTTTACCCCTCTTAGACCCCCCCAAGTCACCTGCAGCCCCTGCACTTAGACCCCTCTCCCACGACCTAGTGGTGTGAGAAAACCTGACGCCTCCAGCAACCACTGCACCTGTCTCCCACAACCCAATCTGAGGTGGGTCACTGGTGCCAGCAATGTCCCCCAGCTCCCCTGAGCTTGCATCTACCCTGGTTTCACCCCTGCTGGCTCTCCGAAGACTCCTGCAGCCGCAACACACAGGACCCCCTGATCGTGAGTGTTCATAGACAGAGAAACCCGATGCCTAAGGACACCCCTGCAGCCGTCGCCCCTGGTCCCTGGAGAAAAAGACCAAATGTGCACCTACATCCCGAGCACCCCATGTCTACAACCTACCTGTTTGTTGTCCCCGACTGGCTTTCCAGCCCAAGCCTGTAGCCTGTTTGTCACAGGGCCAAACTCCCAAAGGAAACCATTGGGCACCCGACGCCTTACTGCACCTCTGCACCCGTCCATCCCATTGCTGCCTGGTGTGACCTGTTGATGTGGTTCTGATCAGTGTCCAGCATTTACCTTAACTCTCTATGATTGGCTTCGTAAGTCGTTGTTAACCCTGTGTTTGCTCAACATTATTTTTCCTCCATAGGATAACATTGAGAGAACTCTGAAAATTGCACTGTGTCCACTTTTGAAATTGCAAAGTATTTATGCTCAAAAGTCTACTTACCTCATTATGAAGCTCTTCGGTTTAAAACAGACATAACTGTTATTTTTCTAAATTGGTCTTTGATTTATTCTTCGAGTGTGTGTGTCATTTATTCCCTCTGTGAGTACAACAAATGCTTAACACTACCCTCTGAGAAGCCTAACGTCTCGTCCACACTACCACAAAATAGAGCATTAGTCCTATCTACTTCTGCCTCTGCAAACCAAGTGGAGATCGAATTGACCCTGCATGTTGTGCTTCTTTTTAGTGCACGAAAAAGTGAGCCAGCTTCCTACAGAAACCTTTAAAGACATTCAGCAAAGGTATTTTTCAGAGACTAGCAGTGCATTTCTACTGTGTTCAAAGGGTAAAATGTATCTTTCCTTCACAAAATGGTGTGTCTTTTTGTAAAGTGTCCCACATCTGGGAGAAAGTGTAACAGACACTCACACAGTCTGCACTGGGCTCCTATCTGGTTCACATTATCCTTACTCCTGTGAATGTTCCAAGTACTTATCCAGGAGAACATGAAAGGACAGGGAAAAGCGAAGCTGCGTGGACTTCAAGAGGACCTACGTATGTGTGAATAAAAATCTGGAATTCCTGAGTGTTCTGGAAAGCATGCTTCCCTCTACCTGTGCTCTTTCCAGTTTTCAAAGACCCTCTGGGGTACATCCAGGGAACAATCTGAGGAACAAAAGAGAATTCCAGTAGGTGTCAAGGGACCAGGGTGTCAAAGGTTGGGGTGTCACTGCTTGTTCTCTGCCAAGAACTGGCTGGATGTCAAAGAATGATTCACCATTGAGATGTTTCTCTGCTAGCAGATCATTCCCTCTATCTGCTAAATTGATCTACAATCTGGAAAAGAGGAGGGTATCACCATTGCCCACTCCAAAAACACCTATACACCTCCTACCAGAAAAGCATCTTCTGCTGTGACACTTTCCTCTGCCCTGTCCTAGTCACTTGAACATGGACCTTCTCTGATTCCAGACTTTCTGTGCCCCATTGTCCATTATCCTTACTGTGTCTGCACCATCGGTAGTGCCTCAAACAGCTGCAGTGAAACCTCGAGTGCCATACTTTATTTGATTTTTATGACAGATCCTCGTGGGACACACTTCAAGGCTTCCAGGAAAAACTTCCTCAGGAAAACAGGCTAGTTTTCTGAGGTCCCACAATAGGGGATGATGGTGTCCAATCAGATCTTTAGCGCTACTGCTGATTTGGTCCTTGGTGGTTCTTCATAGCTCCATCTTGCTGACCTTAACACTGAAGCCAGCAGAGAATCGTAAATCTTATACGTATGTGAATGATTAGGTGCAGGGTATCAAGTCCTAACTGGAGACACTGAAGGCCGTGGGCCTTGAAAAGCATAAGTAGTTCCGAAGCACCACTATACACCTTACAACAGATGCTACCAACAACGCAGGGATCTTGCTTCTCAGGGGTCAGAAGGTCAAACTCTCCTCTCCTGCCCAGACTGGAACTACAAGAGCTCTCCTGCTCTCCACAGCTCTTGGATGTTCAGCTCTTGAATAAGGTTTTTAACTGCCAGTAAAGCTATTGCCTCTGAAACTTTTGCCTATCATATACCATATTGTTGAATTTGCCCCGGAGAAGTGAAAATCTGTTGCAAAAATAAATATGAAAAACACATGTTGGCTGATGTAATTCTAGATACCTTTTCTTTTCTCCTTATGCTACAGAAGTGTTAAACCTTAAAATGACTTGATTTCTGTTGACTATGATCTTTTGACCTCAACCAGCAGTCCTCTAGAAATCCCAGTGATCTTTCCGCTTCGCAAAACAAGAAGACTAGGAGGACAGCAGCTGCTGCAGGAAATCCAGCCAAGCATTGCCTCCCTTCTTCTTACTGTTCTTCCCCCCTCTTCCGTAGGGCGAAGCATCAGCAATCTCCTGGACCGGTAGAAGAAAATTACTTCAGACAAAAGGATGCTAAATATTGTAGAGAATGGCTGTTCTTTCAGGTTCCAATCATCTCCTTCTATTCCTTCTAAGAAAGCATCTAAATGTCATCTAGTATTGCTTTGTTTGGAAGTCAGTACCCTCCTGTTCAACGAGGCATTGAAACTGGTCCCTCGTTCTCCAAAAAAAAGAAAAGGGGTATATATTCCTGCACCTTCTAGTTCAAAAGAAAGGACTGAAGGCGAAATGACCCTCTATTCTAGATCTCGGGGCTTGTACAAGTTGATAAAGTAACAGAAATGCTGCATGTTTACCAAATATACCACCAGCTCCATCATGGAGGATTGGATCTGTACCACTGATTTACAAGATGCCTATTTTTACATCGACACCATTGAGAACCATGAAATTTTTTTGAGATTTCTGGTTGAAAATGTCCATTATCAGTACAAATTCCTGATTTGCGGCCTCATGTCTGCACCACAAACTTTTCCGGACTGCCTGGTGATATTACAGATGGGGGAAAATGTCAATTTTCATCTATCCCTACATAGACCTCAGACTCAATGACGTAAATACCTCAAGTATCCCCACCTCATTACAACATGACACACTCTATACTTCAGAGGCTGGGATTTCAAGTCTGCAGAGTCTGGTGCACTCCATCAATTACCTAAGAGAACTCAGTCACTATCAGCAGCAGTGAATCCGTTGGAGGATTCTATCCCTCTGCTGTGTCAAAATTCTAACAATGAAACATCCAACATCCTGTCAGATTTCATCCCTTCAGTGGTCACCTGCATCTCTATTGTTCCACACACATATTGATAGATGAAACTATTATAATAGCGCCTCAACAACCTGTCGAGTCAGTTCTCTGCAGTTGATAAATAGTTAACTCTCACATGGAAGTTAACTTTCACATGGGCTGCGATCAATTCCCTTCGTCGGTGCTAATTGACAAACCTCCTGAATGATGTCCCCTTTCCAATGCGAGACAACCTCAGACGTTTCAAATCAAATCAAAATCAAATTAAATCATTAACATTTATAAAGCGCGCTACTCACCTGTGTGGGTCTCAAGGCGCTAGGGGAAAGAGGGGGTTACTGCTGCACGAAAAGCCAGGTTTTTAGGAGTCTCCGGAAAGCGGAGTGGTCCTGGGTGGTCCTGAGGCTGGTGGGGAGGGAGTTCCAGGTCTTGGCCGCCAGGAAGGAGAAAGATCTCCCACCCGCTGTGGAGCGGCGGATGCGAGGGACATCAGCGAGCGCTAGGCCAGAGGAACGGAGGAGGCGGGTGGGGACGTAGAAGCTGAGGCGTCGGTTGAGGTATTCCGGTCCCTTGTTGTGGAGGGCTTTGTGTGCGTGGGTGAGAAGTGTCAAAGCCCAGCTCACCTGAGTTCTTGTTCAGTTCTGATGGAGGTTGAAGACAATCCGACCCCACCCTCAAACTGCTTGTTCCAGCACACTAGTTTTTAAAACAGTGCACTAAGAACAGAAGCTCAAGGGAAGGGGGGAAGTGGATAAAATAAAAAAGAGAGACAACACCGTTCTTGCGTTTCCACTGTTGAAGTGCTGCACAAATCTGCGTCCCTTTCTGACTTCTGTAGAAACTGGTGCCTAATGAAACATAAACAAAGAACAGATAAGTGCAACCTATTCCTAAATGGGTTCCTAACTATCCCTTTATTTATTAGAAATTCTCTTCTAAAAGTACCTCTTGGATCCTGGTCTCTAGTTTACAGGTTTGGAATGTGTTACTGCTCTGGGATGTGTTTTCTATTACTGTAAAGCTTCTAAAACATTAAACAAATACCGTTATCAGAATTACCAATATCAAACATTCATCATAATATAACTAAAGCCTAAATTCCCAATAGCAGACTCACTTTTCCCATATTTCCAGAATCTTTTATAAAACAAATACTGTACTTTTACATCAAAATACAGCATGTAATTTGCGCAAGTCCTTGATTTACTGTTTGCCTTGCTGCTAATGGTTTCCACTGTTCGATCCTTAAAAGTTCCATGAAAAAAAACAATGTTTGCTTCACAAAGTTCTGCAAAATATTCTTGTAACAAAGAGTTTGAATCACAATGTTCGTGGAAGGTATCTTGTTTCAAATTGTCTATACACGAATCCAGAAATTGTTGTCAAAGTTCTTTCAGGTAATAAAAAGTTTTGCACTTACTTGTTGCTGGCAAGAGATACTGATCAGTCTAACCTTGTCTTCTTTCTCTTTTGCAGGTTACTCGTAGGAGAGAGGCTGAGGCAAGGAGGAACCGGAAACCGGAAGAAGGAAGAGCCAGCAGCTGCGCCCATTGAAGCCAATGAAAGTCTGTAAAGAGCAGGAGTGCCAGCGCCGAGGGATCTGTTCTCAGGTAAGCGGGAGGTAGACGAGCACAAGCACTGGGTGAGGCTCGGGGGCTGCCTTTTATAGACATGGCTGGGTGTGGTTCGAAGAGCTGGGTGTGGTTTGAAGGGCTGGGTGTGGTCCTCACATGCTGCACATGTTCTTGGAAGGTGTGCAGAGCTGGGTGTGGTTTGAAGAGCTGGGTGTGGTCCTCACATGCTGCACATGTTCTTGAAAGGTGTGCAGAGTTTCAGTTATTATGCAAATGAGTTGGATTAACACATGGCCTAGGGAGGAGTGTTTTAAAGAAGCCTTGGTAAAAGCAAGGCCCAATGTGTAAACAAAACAGCACATTAAACAACATACACAGAAGCCTAGGGGGGGGGAAGGTGAGATAACAAGAAAGGCTTTCAATAGTAAGTTTAAAAGGGAGCTATTACAGAACCCACTAGTGCAGTGAGAGGGGACATGCTCTTTGCTGTGTACAAACCCTAACAGTTGCCCCCCTCAAAGGCCCTCCTACAGGACGGGGTTTTCCTGGATTTTTTAAATAAAACCGTCTAATCAGCTGTGGGGCATGTACATATGATGCTGGTTCCCATGAATTCTCAGATTCATCATATCCTTTCCATTCTACTAAATAAAACAGACGTCCACTAATTCTTTTTGAGTCTTTTATGCTTTTCACTTCATATTCCAGATTTCCCTTAATTGGTATGGGTGGAGGTGGTGGTTCAGGTCGGGTTTTTGAGTTGTACGGCTTAAGCAAGGACACATGGAATGTAGTATGTACTGGATATTCTTTTGGTAAATCTAATTTTACTGTTACCGGGTTTACTATGGCAGTTATACTAAAGGGTCCAATGAAACGTGGTTGCAGCTTTCGGGATCCCTCTATGTTTAGGTTCTTTGTGGAGAGCCATACCTTGTTACCAATTTTATACATTGGGGCCTCAGATCTGTGTTTGTCTGCTTGTCTTTTCATGCTTTCCTTGTACTTTAATAAATGTTTCCTGGCTTTGTCTTGTATGTCACCTAACCTCGTTAGTCTATCCGTTACTGTAGGCAACAGGGAATCTTCTAACAAAATGGGTATAGCTCTTGGATGATACCCCTGCAAGAAATAGAATGGTGAGCAAAGTAGAGCTGAATGCTCAGTATTATTATAAACAAACTCTGCTACAGGGAGAGCTTCCAACCATTCACTAGAATAATCAGCCAATAAACAACGTAGCGTTTGAAGTAAGGTTTGGTTCAGTCGTTCAGTCTGTCCATCTGTCTCTGGGTGGAAAGCAGTGGATAAGGCCACATCTATTTTCAGTTTTTCACATCATTTTTTCCAAAATCTGGAGTTGAACTGGCTCCCTCGGTCTGACACCACTTTGCTTGGCAAACCATGTAAACGCACAATTTCCCTTATAAAAATATCGGCAAATTCTGCCGCCGTGGGTAATTTCCGTAATGGTACAAAATGTGCCATTTTAGATAAAAAATCCACTATAACCAACACTGTTGTGAAGGATTTTACAGGTGGTAAGCTCCCCGCAGATCTAGTTTAGTGTATACAGTAGAATGTCTTAATTGATCCAACAACACAGGTATTAGAGGAAGAGGATATTTATTCTTTATTGTAGCCTTATTTAGTCCTCTATAATCGATACACGCGCGCAGGGATTTATCCGGCTTCGGGATAAAAAAGAGTGGAGATGACACCGGAGATGTGGAATGACGGATGAACCCAGACTGTAGTAGGTCATCTAGGTAGGTTCTTAAGTATTTGGTTTCTTCGTCAGTCAAAGCATATACTCTGTTATTAGGTAAAGGGGCCCCTGGGATAAGATCTATACGGCAGTCATAAGACCGATGTGGGGGCAGCACACTAGCCTTTACTGGATCAAAGACGTCTTTAAAGTCAGAATATTCAGGAGGGAGACTTGGTTCATCTTGTGTAACACTAGCACAGTGTAATACTGTGCTCTGTTCTGTACCTGCTTCTTGATAGCAATTGGTTCTACAGAAAGAGGAATCCAAAGTAACAGTTCTATTCACCCAATCAATTTTTGGGTTATGAGTTGTTAACCAGGGTACCCCGAGAATCAAACCAAAATTAGGAGTATCTATCAGATCAAAGGTAATCACCTCTGTGTGCCCGTTCTGACAGACCATAACAAGTGGACTTGTTTGTTTTGTGATTAATCCAGAGGTCAATTCTGACCCATCCACTGCACATACTGCTTCTGGACAAGGCTTTAGGCACATAGGAAGTCCTAAGATTTCAGCTAACTTATTATCCACAAAATTTCCTGTCGCGCCTGAGTCCAGTAGGACAGGGAGAGAATGCCTCACTTGGGTAGTAACAATTAAAACGACCTGAATTATGAAATGTCTAGGTATGTGCGGTACCCTGAAGGCTGCAGCATTAGAGGTTTGATTAAGATGTTTTCTGGAACAAGTAACCTCTCCCCTTGTCGAGCTTAATCGTTTCCCGATTCAGTTGAGGAGGTGGAGGAAACAGCAACCTTTCGTGGAGTTTTAGGCTTTACTGGACATTCTCTGGCAAAGTGACCTGCCCTGCCACAATATAAACATAATTGAAGTTTTCTCCTTCTTTCTTTTTCCTCTGATGTGAGTGGACCTCTGAGTGTCCCTATTTGCATAGGCTCTGGTTCAGGGAGTTTATTATCTGTGTCTTTCTTCTCGTGTCTAATGAAAGTTAACCGTGATTCCAGTTTGTATTTATCTCCCTTTCTTTCTCCTAGTCTATGTTCTAATTTCACAACTAAATCTACAAAGTCCTAATAGTCTTTTGGCAAATCAACGATATGAGCCAGCGCGTCTTTTAACTCATCTCTCAAACCTTTATAAAAAAGGGGGACACGCTTTTCTTCTGGCCACTGTGTCTCGGTGAGTAAACGATTAAAACTAGTGAGATAGGTCAATAAATCCTTGTTACCTTGTTTAAGATTTAAAAGCTCATTATCACTTGCCTGCATGAAAGTGTGTTTTGCAAAAAGGCTGGTCATGGTACGTTTAAATTGATTCCAATTATGGAGGATGGGATCATCTCTATCCACGAAAGGAATTGACCAATTGGCTGCTGTGCCACCCAAATAAGACAAGACGAATGCCACTTTCGTATCATCAGTAGGGAACTGTTGTGGCTTACAAATGAAGTGTAATTGACATTGATTGATAAAAACATGGAATTTGTTACTATCTCCATGAAAACGTTCAGGTGCTGCTAAGGGCACAACATTAGGAACATTAACAGTAACCTCAACTGGGGAAGGCAAAGTTGTATGTTTTGATGGCGCCCCTGTCTCTGAGGAGGTTTTAAACAAAGGCGTAGAAGCTGTGTTCCACTGAGATCCCCTAAATTTATACCTGCTTAAATCCTGTTTTAAAGAGGTATTCTCCATCTTTAATCTCTCTATTTCCTCTTGCATATGTTGCAAGATGCCAGACACTGATTCATTATGAGCCAAGTCCTCATTTAGGGCCTGCGCCATATCCGTGACGTCAATGCCCTCTATTTCTTCCCCGGTATTCATCGTCCACCAGAACTGATTTTTTTTTTAAGGCTTATGCTTCTGTCAAAGCCCAGCTCACCTGAGTTCTTGTTCAGTTCTGATGGAGGTTGAAGACAATCCGACCCCACCCTGAAACTGCTTGTTCCAGCACACTAGTTTTTAAAACAGTGCACTAAGAACAGAAGCTCAAGGGAAGGGGGGAAGTGGATAAAATAAAAAAGAGAGACAACACCGTTCTTGCGTTTCCACTGTTGAAGTGCTGCACAAATCTGCGTCCCTTTCTGACTTCTGTAGAAACTGGTGCCTAATGAAACATAAACAAAGAACAGATAAGTGCAACCTATTCCTAAATGGGTTCCTAACTATCCCTTTATTTATTAGAAATTCTCTTCTAAAAGTACCTCTTGGATCCTGGTCTCTAGTTTCCAGGTTTGGAATGTGTTACTGATCTGGGATGTGTTTTCTATTACTGTAAAGCTTCTAAAACATTAAACAAATACCGTTATCAGAATTACCAATATCAAACATTCATCATAATATAACTAAAGCCTAAATTCCCAATAGCAGACTCACTTTTCCCATATTTCCAGAATCTTTTATAAAACAAATACTGTACTTTTACATCAAAATACAGCATGTAATTTGTGCAAGTCCTTGATTTACTGTTTGCCTTGCTGTTAATGGTTTCCACTGTTCGATCCTTAAAAGTTCCATGAAAAAAAACAATGTTTGCTTCACAAAGTTCTGCAAAATATTCTTGTAACAAAGAGTTTGAATCACAATGTTCGTGGAAGGTATCTTGTTTCAAATTGTCTATACACGAATCCAGAAATTGTTGTCAAAGTTCTTTCAGGTAATAAAAAGTTTTGCACTTACTTGTTGCTGGCAAGAGATACTGATCAGTCTAACCTTGTCTTCTTTCTCTTTTGCAGGTTACTCGTAGGAGAGAGGCTGAGGCAAGGAGGAACCGGAAACCGGAAGAAGGAAGAGCCAGCAGCTGCGCCCATTGAAGCCAATGAAAGTCTGTAAAGAGCAGGAGTGCCAGCGCCGAGGGATCTGTTCTCAGGTAAGCGGGAGGTAGACGAGCACAAGCACTGGGTGAGGCTCGGGGGCTGCCTTTTATAGACAGGGCTGGGTGTGGTTCGAAGAGCTGGGTGTGGTTTGAAGGGCTGGGTGAGGTCCTCACATGCTGCACATGTTCTTGGAAGGTGTGCAGAGCTGGGTGTGGTTTGAAGAGCTGGGTGTGGTCCTCACATGCTGCACATGTTCTTGAAAGGTGTGCAGAGTTTCAGTTATTATGCAAATGAGTTGGATTAACACATGGCCTAGGGAGGAGTGTTTTAAAGAAGCCTTGGTAAAAGCAAGGCCCAATGTGTAAACAAAACAGCACATTAAACAACATACACAGAAGCCTAGGGGGGGGGAAGGTGAGATAGCAAGAAAGGCTTTCAATAGTAAGTTTAAAAGGGAGCTATTACAGAACCCACTAGTGCAGTGAGAGGGGACATGCTCTTTGCTGTGTACAAACCCTAACAAGAAGTCGAAAGGTGATCCTTTTGCTGACTGGGAGCCAATGCAGGTGTCTCAGGTGTGCGGAGATGTGGCTGTTGCGGGGTACTTCGAGGATGAGGCAGGCCGAGGCGTTTTGAATGCGTTGCAGGCGATTTTGGAGTTTGGCTGTGGTCCCAGCGTAGAGGGTGTTGCCGTAGTCCAGGCGGCTCGTGACGAGGGCGTGGGTCGCGGTTTTTCTAGTGTCGGCGGGGATCCAGCGGAAGATCTTGCGGAGCATGCGGAGGGTGAGGAAGCAGGCGGAGGACACGGCGTTGACTTGCTTGGTCATGGTGAGAAGAGGGTCCAAGATGAAGCCGAGGTTGCGGGCGTGGTCTGTGGGAGTCGTCCCAGGCGGATGGGGTGTTGCCGAGGATGAGGACTTCCGTTTTTTCAGAGTTCAGGGACGTTTGTGACAGATGCATCATTGTTTGGTTGGGGAGGCCACATGCATAGTCTGCTGGTCCAAGGCGTGTGTTCGAAGAAAAAAGGCTTACAATATCAGCTCTCTAAAGCTGAGGAGGGTCCATTTAGCCCTCAAGTGTTTTCTGCTGAGTTTCAGAGCATCTTCTCTGCTCACAGCCAATACAACAACAATGTATTACATCAACAATAGGGAGACATGAGTTCCTGAGCTCTATTTCTAGAAGCTCAGACAATTTGTAAGTGGCTGATTGAGAGGAACTTGCACATCACAACAGGTCTCCTGCTTTGCATCCTGAATGCAGAAGCAGATTCTCTTAACAAAACAATGCAAGTGACACATGATTAGGTGCTGAACGATGAAGAGCTGTGGTGGTACACTGACCTTCAGCATTTATCAGAATGGCCACGATAGACTGCTGCGCAGAGAAGATCTTGAGCGTGAGTTAAGTCAAGAAGCCAAATAATCCCTCTCACACTTCTGCTTTTACCTAAAGGACTTGCCCTTGTTCATGGTCTCAGAAGCAGTCCTTTCTGATAAAGTGCTGGTCAAAGGCAAGCCCGTACGGGATTTGGAGCAGGATCAGGGCGTGAAGCAGCACTGAGATCTGAGCCCAACATCATCCCGAGCTCACATCAAGAAGTTTAGTCTCCAGGGCCTTGTCATGCATGATGCTACATTTAGCACACAAATTAAATTGTTTAGGCACCAGAGACTGATGCTTCAGGGGTTGGGTGCAAGAGTACCATCTTGTTCTGACAAGAGCAACAGGACATAAAGCCTGACATTTTGAGGGGAGGCATCTATGAAAACACTGCAAAGGTGAATTTAGTTGAAAGATGTTCAAAAGAGAGCAACTCTAAATCTGCTTTGAATGGCACTGATAAAAAGGAACTCATGTCAGTTCTGTGGGATTGTGCCTTTTTGGCACGCTCATATCCTCTTTGAGGCTGGATCCTGGAGCCAAGACTGAGACATTTTACCCCTATGAGCACAAGCAAACTATTTCAAGTTTCCACATCCTTCTGGTTCCTGAAGAAGATTCAAATGCTGAGGAATCTGCAAGTAGTTCATATTTGTTAGATTAAAATCATACAATAGAATAAAAATTGATAATCACATTTAAGAAGTTACATCCATAAAAGAGAAGCATATACCTCCTACTTTGATCTTAGTATTGGCTCTGTAGAAAATGTGGGCACTCTAGGGTGGCTAGTAAACCCAGGATCAAGGGAATGTGAGGAGCTATCTCAAATGTAAAAAAAGAGATGGGCAACATGACATTGCAGAACTAAATATGTTTTTACTCGACAATTAATCTAGATTGACCCTTGATATCTCAAAGACACTCACCCACCAATTGGACATAGACAGGAACGCACTACGACAAATACTCCCATGTAAGGCACACCATTGTTGGAGGGTAACCACCCAATGCATTAATGAATTCAGTGACAAGAACAGGGCATTTTTATACAGACCTACGACTTGACACATTGCTTCCCACTTTATGCCTGTGGTGATGGGTGACTCGGGTTCTGTGGTCCAGACAGCCTCTGAAATTGCGGCAGTGTTTACATCCTACCACTGACAGCTTTAGGTTTGTGACCCACAACCTCACATAGAGCGAATTTTAACCGCTACTCAATGACATTCCACTCCCTTCTTCAATGGTGGCTCAATGGGAAAGCCCTAGAGAAACCAATCACAGAGGATTAAATTCACGCCGCCATCAGGGACCTGCAAGCTGGGAAGACCCCAGGCTGAGATGGCTTCCTTCCTGAATATTGATCCACATTTAGAGACCAACTGGTTCCCCACTTGCTTCATCTCTTCACTGAGGCCATTGAAAAGGGATCCTTTCAAAATGACCTAGACTTAGCAGCTATTGTCGTTATTCCTAAAACCACCCACCCTTGCTCGAACATGGGTCCTACTGTCCCATCTCCCTACTTAATACAGATAATAAATTCAGTGCAAAACTTTAGGCGACCAAGCTTCACTGGTTCTTCCTGCCCTGATCCATATTTATCAATGTGGCTTTGTGCCAAACCGAAGTACCGACACTGAATCCAGTGGCTTCATTGTGCCCTTGCCCCTATGGGGAATCTGACAGGAGACAGCTTTATTCCTTGCTGACTTTGAAAAGGCTTTTGACATGGTTGACTGGGACTACCTGGCGGCAGTCCAGCTTCACATTGGCTTTGGACATTGTTTCCGCATGATGACCTCCCTCCGGTACTCAGCCCAATGGCTCAAGTCCGTCTCAACAGGACGCTGTGGCAAATTTTGGATTGAAAGGGGCACCTGCCAGAGGTGTACTCTTTCCCCACTACTTTGTGCTCTGGCGTCGAGCCTCTACCAGGGTTGGTCCACTATGATGCACCAATTGAGGGGCGGTGCTGGACAAATGCCTTCGAGGACATGACCTTGTTATACATGGACGATGTCCTTCTCTACCTCACAAACCTGGAAATCTCCGACCCTCAAACTCTTTCGTCTATTTGAGAATGCCTCCGGCCTGTGCCTTAATAAGACAAAATCCCTTCTTGTTCCTCTGTGTGGCAATACTGCTTCAACCGGTTGGAGACTGAGCATCCCCCTCCGTCAGCTCAGCTTCAAATTTCTAGGGACACATATGGGGACTACACCAGAATTTACACAAGCATTCAATCTGACTTCCCTTCTGAAGAGCACTAAGGCTAGCCTGACTCCATGGTGCGACCTCCCCTTAAACTCCTGCGGTAGAGTCGTGCTGATGTTTTCTTTCTACAAAACTTTCTGCTCTATATTCCTAATACCTGGTTCACCGAAATAGTGTCATTGATTTGCATTTTCCTCTGGCATGGGCACCCACCCTGGATAGCCCAAAATACTTCCCCATTCTGTTTACAAAAGAGGACCCGGGGCAGTGGACCATCATTTATGTTACTGGGCATCCCATCTTCTTGTTGTTAACAACTGTTTGTCAGGCAGCTGGAACAATCTAGCGTATTAGCTGGAACTTATTGACTCCCCTATGGAGAAGCCGATGGCCAGACTCGAAGGATTCCACCATTGGGATCTCATTGCCATCTCTACCTTAGCCGATGTTTGCAGCGAGTCCACTTTGTGTTCTTTCACTGAAGTTCAGGCACAATGTTCTTTATCGAACACCCAATTCCACTGATACCTCTAGGTGCACCACACCCTTGACTCCTACAAGAAGGAACTGCACAACCCACCAGACTTTAATCTCCTTGAAGCCTGGCTGAGGTTCAGGGGATGAGGTAAAGGGGGAGTTTCCCAATTCTATCAGGCATTTGTGAGCAACACCCCAGGATCCTTAGAATCACTGCGCCGGAGGTGGAAGGTTTGGATGCGGGAGTCGGACGAGGTTGACTGGCGAAAGACCTGTATTACCCATAAAGAGCTGGTGATATCGGTCCGACTGCTGCTGATCCAGATGAACTACCTCCACCACAACTATATGACTCCCCAGAAGTTGGGACGGGCACAAATCCTTACTGATCCCAGGTAATCCCTGATGCCAATCATTGGAAGCTGACTTCTTTCACATGGAATGGCTGTACCCACAAACTGTATCATACTGGTCCCAGGTTGACACTACTGTGTTGGTGGTCCTGGGTACCCCCATAAACTTATCCACTATGGTGGCAATACTGGGTGTGCTTGATGGGCTCGGTGAGCCTCATGGGCACAGAACATTAATTGGACTAGCAACACTGATAGCCAAAAAAGACATTGCTTATGCTTCAAAAAGACTTTCCCACCAACACTGAAACAATGGTGCACTGGGATGGGCTGTTGTGCTAAACTGGAAGAACCAATTTACATTACCCGGGGTTTCCCTGCGAAGTTCTCCAAGATCTAGGGAAAATGGTGGGATTTTTATGGACTATCTTCGACACTGGAGTCCTTGGCGAGTCATGTAAGTTAAACTCTTGGGGGGAAGGAAGGGAGGTAGGGACGGGACTGGCTTGAAGCTTTATTATTGGTGCTTCTGCTTCTTTTTGTTCTTGATTGCTCTATTTACTCCCAGAAACTTTATAAAATCTGTTTATCAGACAGGAGAAGCACATTTAATGCAGAGTGTAACTTATAGTTACCATCATGATGTCATTCAAAACCCTGCATATTATGATTTAGAGACAGTGAAATGATGGATAAAAAATCATGGCTGCTCAGCCAGAGGCAATACATATATGGAGTATATGAAGGCATTCAGATGATCTGTTTCGGTGTTAACAAATGTCATTAGCTCACTCCTGAGGTGAAGCGGAGCCAGACCACACATTTTTCTACATTTGCAGTCACGTTAGGATCATTGACACTCAATGAAAATCTCAATGGGGTTGTAGGACTTTACAACACAGGACTTTACCAACCAGATGCCTTTATCGCGCATTGCAAGTATAATTAAAGTAAGTAAATAGATGCAATATTTTATTTTTTTGGGGGGGAGGGACTCCCTCAAAACAACACCTTTTATTTGCTCTTGATTTTTTCCCCATTACCCACCCCTGAACCCTAGAATTACCCTTACCCCCTTTACCATTACCCATCCCAAACCCCCTCTCTGTCTCTCTCTCTCTCTATATATATATATATATTCCATATATATATGCAGATTCACTTAAAACCAAAGGTTACAGGGATGTTATAGTTGTTATAGTTAGGCTCACATTTCAAACTTACAAAACCATAGAAATTCAGCTTATAGAGTTATCTCATGTAAGTATAACTCATGCCTTAAGGTAACTATAACTCTCTGCCCCGCAATGCACAGTTTTTCCATCAAAAAATGTACTGCAAGTATTACGTTGATATTATCAATGATGTTATTAAAAATGTCAAGATGTCATGAGTGCCGTAATTTGTGGGGTAATTAGCAGTGCATGGCGAGGGGAGAGCTATAGTTACCTTAGGGCACAAGTTATAGTTACTTGAGATAGCTCTGACTATAACAGGTGAATTTTAATGGTTTAGTACGTTTAAACACTTCAGTGCGGGTGTCGGCCAGTGGCCAACACCAGGGAGGGGGTTGAAAAATCATCGGATGCATTATATCGGAGGATTTTTTTTTTAATAAAAACAAAACCGGGAGACACAGAAGATCTTCCGTGTCCCCCAACTAATACCCGCCCGCACCTTTGTGACATCAGCATGTCGCGAGGCAGGCTCACATCACTATCTGTTTTCCCCATGGCCGCTTCCTGCTCCGGTGAGGAAAACACACCCAAGCGGGCCTCCCCAACATTCAGGAAGGCCTTGTTTGAAAGGGGAGATTCTCCCCTTTCAAACTAGGCCTACTTGAACTGGCTTTCTGCCCCTCGATCGCAGCTGTGCCAGGAAACCCCCACTAGACACCAGGGAATTCACTTGAGTGGGGGGGCTACTTTTTGTTTTTTTAAAGGTAGGTTTACTCCGGGGGGGCGACCGTGAGCAGGGCGATCCTCTGTGGGGGCAATAATTTTTTTTAACAGCTCTATGGCCCCCAAGGAAACCATACAGCTGTTAGAAATATATATAGATCTATTTATACATGTATAGATATACATGTATAGATATATCTATGTTGATATGTTATCTATATATAGATATATCTATAGATATGTTTATAGATAGATCTATATATATATTGATGTGTGTGTGTATATATATATGTGTGTGTATATATATATAAATATATATATATATATACAGACATATATATATATATATATATATATATATATATATATACCGATCACTTTTGTCAACATGTGTGTGGTTTTCCTGGGGGCTGCGATCGGCCCCCAGGAAAACCACACCCATATAAAAGTGATCTCTTTACATATATATAAATATATATATTCGCCACCAGTTCTCTTGCAGTTGCAGCTTGCGTCTTGAAAGCAACGCACATACTTCAACTGACACGTTTTAACGGTAGCTTTTAGGCAGCAATAAAAAGTCAAGTAACTCTTGTGATTATGTGTTTCTGCTACAAAGGGATCTGACTTTTGTCTAGTGGCAGTTTTGATGCCATAAAGTAGCGCAGAAGGTTTATATGCCTACTGCAAAGATCAAATCTGTATTTTATGTAAATAGTTGAGTTGATTAGTAAACCCAGCCATTACCTGCGCTATAATACAAATGAAATGTATGTGCGAGGGGGCTACGGAGAGATGAAGGGCACTTTTGCTGTGTGGTAGTGAGGAAATCGGAGGAGGAGGTAATGGGGGTGGGAGAACCAGTAATGGTTGTTGGACGGGTGCTAGAGGCGCTAAAGACTGTGACGATTGGTATGTGACAAGGTGAAGTAATTGTGTGTTTTTTTTTGTTTTTTTGTGTCTTGGGAGTTTCCTGATGCAGGCGCTAGGCCTACCAACGCAAGTGAGGTATCATTTATATCGGCAGACATGGGGGAACACAGAATAGAAGAACAAGTGTTATTGCACCTTGTCTTTCTCTACATTTTTTCCTTCCAAATGTAAGACAGTGTGTACAAAAGACATCTATTTGAGAAATGCCCTGTAATTCACATGCTAGTATGGGCACGCCGGAATGTGCAAATAACCACTGCTTCTCAACACCTTATCTTGTGCCCATTTTGGAAATACAAACGTTTTCTTGATAGCTATTTTCACTCTTTATATTTCACCAAATGAATTGCTGTATACCCGGTATAGAATGAAAACCCATTACAAGGTGCAGCTCATTTATTGGTTCTGGGGACCTATTGTTCTTGATAAACCTCTACAAGCCTTATATATCCCCACAACCAGAAGAGTCCAGCAGACATAACAGTATATTGCTTTTACAAATCTGACATTGGAGGAAATATGTACAGGGTAAAACATGGAGAAAAATTGCTGTTTTTGATCAGCTCAATTTCAGTATTTTTTAATTTTAGCTGTTATTTTCTGTAGGACAACCTTGTAGGATGTACACAAATGACCCCTTGCTAAATTCAGAATGTTGTCTACTTTTTAGAAATGTTTAGCTCTCCAGGATCCAGCATTGCTTTCTCACCCATTTTTGTCACTAACTGGAAGGAGGCTGAAAGCACAAAAAATAGTAAAAATGGGGTATGTCCCAGTAAAATGCCAAAATTGTGTTGAAAAATGTGGTTTTCTGATTCAAGTCTGCCTGTTCCTGAAAGCCGGGAAGCCAGTGATTTTAGCACTGCAACCCCTTTGTTGATGCCATCTTCAGGGGAAAAGCCACAAGCCTTTTTCTGCAGCCCTTTTTTCCCATTTGTTTTCTAAAAAAACGAAATTGTCGGTGTATTCGACTAATTTCTTGGTCTCCTTCAGGGGAACCCACAAACTCTGGGTACCTCTGGAACCCTAGGATGTTGGGAAAAAAAGGACGCAAATTTGGCGTGGGTAGATTCTGTGGACAAAGCGCGAACTGCCCCAAATAGCCAAAAAAGGCTCAGCACAGGAGGGGGAAAAGGCCTGGCAGCAAAGGGGTTGAATACTGCAACACTTGAAAGTCTGCATTTATACAATAAAACTTTAACTCTCAGTAGATTATCTTCCTTATACATATATACCCTTTTTATGCTATCAGGTATCTATATATTTATTGCTTTACTGCTACTGTGCAACAGAAAAAATCACTCTCTCCAATGAACTATTCTGTCTCACCCTAGATATCTCTCTCTACTCTATTACCCATCCCAAACCTCATTCTACTACAATGATCTCTGAAGTAACCTTACTTAGACCTTTCCCTCCTGGCTCACCCCAACCCTCAGTTTACCACTATGATCTCCCAAACAACCCTACTAAATCCTTCCCTCGTGTATATCTCCTTTGACTCACCCCAAACCTCATTTTACTAGTATGGTCTCCCTAAACCCTTTCTACAGATTGTTCCCTCATCCGTCTCTCCTTTTATTCATCCCAAACCTCATTTTATTACTATGATCTCCCAACAAACACTTTCTAGATTCTTCTGTCTTCTATTCCTCCATTATTCTATTCAATCCAACTAAAAGGCTCACATGTCCACTGCTTTAAGTAGCTCATATTTCCCTATCGTAATCCACCACTAATACTTTTGGTAGTGCGATTCTCACTGAAAGGCGCTTTGATGCCTCGTCAGGGGTAGTAAGCGCTATATAAATACAATTGCAATTACAATTACATGAAACCTCATTACAGCTTCTGAGCAAACTGTTTTAACCTTGTGTTGGTGGATGGAGTGTGATTGGTTGGCTTATGACAATCCATCGTTTCTCAATGGTGGCCTCATGAGAACTCTGTGTGACTGGTTGGGATTTCTGTGGGGAGAATATGAAGGCTATGTGAGAAGATATATTAAAGGGTGATGTATCTCTGCCCCCTACTGCTCCTTTCCTCGGCACTACATTCTGTAAAAACACCATCAACTACAGAGTGAAAGGTTTCTGCTGCTAGAAAGGAGAGGTTCTGGAGAGTTTCTCTCTGAAGAGCCACTTAAGAGATCAGATTGAGAAGTTAGCCCGGTAGTCCACAACTCAAAGGAGACCAGTGGTGTCTAGTAAGGCAGCATGACTCAACTCTCTAGGGCCCACTATTGTAGCCGTCAGATATGTTGCAGAAAATTCTGCAATGCCAAGGTTCTAACCTTTGGCAAGTGGAATGTTTCTCCTGGCTCAGTGGGAAACATATGTCCCAATGTCTCAATTTAGGCCTCAAAGATTATTATGGACAATGCCAATGCTTACAGTGGGCTTTGGGGCAGCCTTTTGCTGAACATTGTTTGACTGTCTTGTCACTCTCATTTGCTTGATTTTTACTTAACGGCTTTCCTTCCTCTTCCTGAGTTTTTCCCACTCCTGAAGTGTTGCTTTGATGTCATCATCTTCACTGGAGGATTTGAATCCTTCCATTGCTCACATTCTGAGTACTTTTTTGCCATCACCACTCCATGGAACACTTGTTTCTTCCTATTCTGCTCCTTCTGTGCAGCTTTCCCTCTCACATCCTCAAGATCTCTGTTGCATTACCCCCACCCATCTCATTTGTTGCTTCCCCCACCTCTCTGCCCTCCTCTGCTTTTTTGTCATTTCCTTCTCCCTGTTGTGTCCTTTTTCCACACATTTCCTCCCATTTCCTCCACTGCTCCCCACACTCTAGTACTCTCGCCACTCAGTGGCATTTACTTTCTCCCCTCTCCCATCCCTCACCACCATTGCTCCCATGCCCCTCCCCATCGCGTCTTTTTTAAATAAAAAAATAATAAATTGAGGGGCCCAGAAGCTGCCAAACACTTTTTTTTTTTTAAATGCACATTTAGATCCTTTAACTTATTTTTATTTACCCCTCCAGGATTGGTGTCTGCAATCATGGAATAGTATTTTCTTTTAAATTGAGACTGCGTCAGGCAGTATGCAATCGCATGCATGGTGATGCATGCACACATACATTATCATACTGGGTTGCCATAGCGTCATGAGGCATACGTGTGCATGCCTGGTGATGTCTACAAGCGTACACACCATCACAGTTTTTTTTCTTGTGGTGCACAGTATGAGGAGAACACATCCTTTTCCCCTTTTGCCGATGCATTGGTGGGCAAATTGCAAGACCTGTTAACTTTACCAGTGCTTGTTAGTTTGAGCAGATAGTATATTGCTTAGCCACTGCTGTAGAGAAGGCACCAAGGGCCAAATTCATCAAGGTTTTGTGTCGCCCTTGCACCACGCAAGGGGGTGCAAGGGTGACTCAAAACCTAACTGAGTTTTATCAAGCCACGCAAAGCCACCTTGCGTGGTTTGATAAATCTAGAGTTATATAGACGCTAAGCCACCATGCACGGTTTGATAAATCTAGAGTTATGCAAGACAGTGCAAATCGCTGCTTTGTATTACTCTCCAGTAGGGAGGCATTCCATGGGGGGAGTAAGGGTGTTTCCATGCATCCACCCATGAATTCTGACCCATTTCTAGGCTTATCAACACTGGTAGACCTGGTAATGTGTCAGAATTGTATGCCTCCTCACCAGAGCCACAATGAGAAGAAATGTCTTTATTTCTCCTTGTTGTTAGAGGAAAATGCCTTGTAGTAGTTAAATGATGGATCCTTCGTAGGTCATAAGGTATAGGTCCATTCAGCTTAGTTACAGGTCACAAGTAACGCCCCACCAGGAGCAGCATCCTTGCTGCTCAGCCCACTCTCACCAGCTGACATTCACCCACCAGGCACTCCTCAACATTCCAAGCCTCACATTCACGGGCTGAGCAGCAGGGAACTGGGCACTATGGAGAAGATGCTTAGCAACCGATTACAAGTCACAACACAGCTTCCTCCTTTAAAGGAATTTAAAAAATATAATTAAACAATCAACCAGTCCCACAAGTAATCATTCTCATTATTAAACATCATATCAAGGGACAAAAGATGAAAGAAAATGATCAATCAGTCTGATCAACATTAGAAACATAAAATATCAACAGCTAAATACAATTTACTCCTACTGCACCCAGTGCGCCCTTAGCCTCTTAAGAAGGACACACAACATTGGGGCGTAACACACATTCCCCTTACATATTTGGGTGTAATACATATGCTCCTACATCCTTAACCCCTTAGGAAGGAGACACCACATCAGCGCTTACAAATGCATGGCAGGACTAGGGATTCTCATACCCTCCATAGTACGCATGACAGGACCAGGGATCTCTCATACCATCTACTGCATGCATGGCAGGACCAGGGACCTCTCATACCATCTACTGCATGCATGACATACCTTCTACAGCATGCATGGCAGGACCGGGGACCTCTCATACCTTCTACAGCATGCATGGCAGGACCAGGGACTTCTCATACCCTCTATTGCATGCATGGCAGGACCTGGGACCTCTCATACCCTCTACTGCATGCATATGGCATACCTTCTACAGCATGCATGGCAGGACCAGGGACCTCTCATACCATCTACTGCATGCATGGCAGGACCAAGGGACCTCTCATACAATCTACTGCATGCATGACATACCTTCTACAGCATGCATGGCAGGACCATCGACCTCTCATACCATCTACTGCATGCATGGCAGGACCAAGGGACCTCTCATACCATCTACTGCATGCATGGCAGGACCAGGGACCTCTTATACCCTTTACTGCATCCACAAAAACACATGGAAGCACCAGGGACTTAATCACGCACTAAAATGCACATACATTGGGGAAACCTATTACACATTCCCCACAAGCACATTCTTTCATGGAACATGGGTAGGGGCTGATTATGAGGTCAGTGGATGGTTTACACTGTCCGCCGAACTTCTGACAGGGAGTTTGCTGTCATACTGGCTACCTTGCCGCTGGCCCAATTAAGAGTTTCCCATTAGGTCAGTGGGTGGAAACCTCTCCCCTGTGGCCCCCTGCCCCCGTTTTCTGCCAGCATTTTCTTGACTGTGGCATTGCCATGAAACCGCTGGTGGAGAAGGGTTTCGTAATCCCCAAAACGATGGATTGGTGAATGTTTGAATTGTTCAGCATTCCGTCCATCATCTGTTCTTTTTGCAGTAATCCCCAGGGCAGCACTGCTTGCAGCGCTGCCCTGGTGGATTAGGATCTCCGCCACCACCACCTCCAGAACGCCGGAATCTCTGATCCTGGTGGAACTGGCGGTTCCCTGGGGGCCCGACCATCAGGGCTGTACTGTGGTGGTCGGACCACCACATTGGTGGCGGTCCAACTGCCATCAGCGAGTCTGGTGGTCCAATTACTGCCAGACTTGTAATGAGGCCCATACTGTCTAGTACTAAAAACACAGATGGATTAAACCCAGATCTGTGACCAGGGGTGAATGTATGATTGGTTACGCATTCCGTCCATCATTTGTGTTTGTTTGCTTTTGTCACCCACCATTACTAGGTTCCCTACAAAATGGCATTTTCTCTTAAAATGCGGTTCCGTGTGATTTTCCAAAAAGGCCCTGGGGGAGAGCGCTCCAACACACATGCACATATGGAAACACTTACTGAACATAAAATGCCATTTTGCACAGATGTGTGTTGTATGCACTTCCTGCTTTCCGCAGTAGTGTGCGTTCCAGCCTTTGAGGTGCCGCGTCAGGAAGTCGCCTTCAGCGCATGAATTCTACATGCCGGGAATGTTCTCAACAATATGCATTAGCCTCGCAGCTTCTGTGAACCCCTCTCACAGTTCCAACATCCCGGTGTCAGGGGCAGCGGAACGGCAGCCTTGCGTCCGGGAAGATTCACACCGTCTTACAATGGCTGCCCAGCATGCGCATCCTTAGCAACACTTTACTTAAAAACAAATTCATATAATGCACGCCTCCCTTGGCAATGCTCGCGCCCCCAACAGTTAATCAGATACCTGCGCCCCCTCACCGTTTCCCCTGAGGTGGGGGCCAAATTCAGGCATTTTTGCCCTTGTAAATGATAAGAAATAGGTTTATTCAGCCTAGGTACAGGTTACAAGTAACTCCCCACCAGGAGCAGCATCCTTGCTGCTCAGCCCACTCAACGTTCCATGACCTCACACCCTTGGGCTGAGCAGCAGGGAAAGGGAACTACAGAGGTGATGCAGGGCCACTGACGAAAAGTCACAACATCCCTCTAAGGATTCTTTTGTGTTTTGTGCAGGAAGAGGCCCATATCTGCACAAACACATTCCTGCCTACAATGCAGGCACCCTTGCAACATGGCACAAGGGTGCCTGGGTTGGTGCTAGGCAGCCAAAAGAGAGTCGGCGCTAGAAGAAGCCAGGAATGTGCTGTATAATTTTAAATAGGGCACATCCCTGCCCTTTCCCTCTCGCGAATGGCAGAGCAGCGAGCTGGCTTACTGTATTGCGCTGTGTGAAAGTTTGTTCAATAGACCCCTAAGTTTGTTTCTCTTCAGCGTAAGGGATTCCATGACTGATGGGTAGCAGTAAACATACTTGGGTTCAGGGTATGCAGCATTCTACTCTATTAGGTTCCAGGAATAAAACAATTTCTTAGTTTTGCAGCTCTGCTATCGCCAAACAGCCATTCTCTGTAGCTGCTACTCAGTGGTGCAAATCCCTCTCAAGAGAGGTTTACTGTTTACCAGACCTTTTGGCCTTTTAAATACTTACTGTTTTTTAAATTTGCCTTTTTATGCAAAATCATCTATCAATAAGCTGTTGTGATCTTCCTCTGGCTTTTTAATTTTCGGATTGTCTTTTATTTCTTTTTCCATACTTATTTATATTTATTGATGTTCTAATTTCTCTTATTTTGCTTCTGTAGAGTGACAGTGTCCACTTGCCCTTGCACTTAGTGTCTGCATAAATAAACATTCAAAAACGACCTAACACAATCTAATGGACGTGTATGTACAGTATACATAAACATCATCTGACATACATATCATGTCTTTAATGTTGAAAAGTCTTCCCATTGAGTGGAGTTTTCTCTTACTAAGTCCAAAGTGCCAATATTTTGCTAGACAACATTTGGGATCTAATATTCACATCAGATTATTTTCTGCTATCAAGCCTGTTATGGGATCCCCATTGGCCCTCTTATCTATTTAAATTTGTTTTCTGCCAGGTGGCAGTCTCTACACCTGTTGCCGTGGAAATTTACAGCAAAACAGATGCTCATTACGACATCACAATTTCAGGCCAGAGGTGGACTTCAAGGCGCTTCAGCCTTACTTATTCATTGATCTTTGTGCCTAGCAAGAGTGCCAGGCGCACAGACTTTGAGCAGTCTCAGACATTGTCATGCACCTCTTACGGATATAGACAGATTGTGCCAATGACGATGTATAGAAGAAGACGTTCCTCAGATATCTACCGGCAAATAGGTAGGCATGGTAAGGCGTAGGGGATTGTGTGAGCCTGGCATGGGTCCATTTGTGGCCTGATCCACTTCCAGCTTACAACAGCACTACCTCTCAGGCTCAGAGTATTGGTTTCATGGTTTGCATCTAGGATCCTGCTCTGCGAGCACCTCTCTCTTTGCTGATGCTTGCCTGCTTCCTCCCTTTGGATGCTGCGGAGTTCTCAGCTTCCGTAATTATTGACATATGTCTCTCTTTTGCATACAGTAGGCTCCTTGCATAGAATCCTCACGGTCGCACACTCTGGGTGCCTAACTTTGTTCGGACAAGGATGTACTTTTCTGTGTGGTGAAGGCGGAAGGCACAGAATCTTGCCATGTGTTCTAGAAATTGAAAATATTTACTAGACCAGGGGTTGTTCAGGTGCAGATCCAAGTCAATCATGGTATGAAACAGTTAAGAGGCTGCCATATTAGGGTGTGCCCTTCAATGTTAAATCACCTCCAAAACAGAACTTGTGCGTCTCACCCAGTATGCTAGACTTTCTGGTGAATATACCTGCAAATCCAGAAATGACTGATATGCGTTAAAAGAGAAGTGATGCACTTCTCACCAACTGCGTATAGTACCAAATAGGAAAAGGGGGGTGTCCATTACTAAGCAATTTTCAAAAAAGCAATGTGGACTGAATAATAATGGTTAGTTTTTAAGAGTTCTTTAAAGACCACTTTGGAAGGTGATTTATAGATCTTAACCATCGTCCCTAGGAGAAATTAAGAGCACCTTTGTGCATCGAAACCACAGAGTGCAAGGTGCATTGGTTAAAGCGTGGTAATCTAAAAATCCCATTTAAAAGCTCTAATCACCTTTTCCCCATATATATCTAGACCTCGTTTTGCTCCTTTATCCTCTCTCTTACTCTCCTTTTTCTCCCTCGTCTCCTAACCTCTGTCCCCCGTGTCTCTCCCACCTTTACATCCACAATCCCTTTCTGTTTGTCGCTGCATCTATCTTCCCTTTCTCTCCTGTTCTCTCGCTTGCTTTTTAATTTTATTGTATATTCTTTCTCTCCCTCTCCTCATTTTCTGGAACCTCTTTCCTCTATCTTCTTCCTACTTCCCAATCTTTTTTATCCTCCTCTTTCTATCATCCTCCTCCCAGATCATGCACACAATCTTATGGTGTTGTATGTTCAGCTGACATAAATATCATGTCCTAAGTACTGAAATGTCTTTCCGTTGAGTTTAGGATTTCCCATATTGAATCCAAAGAGCTGATATTTTGGTAGACAACATTTAGGACCTAATATTCATGGCAGAAGATGTTCTGCTACCACACTTGTCATCTGTCCTCATTGGTCTCTTTTCCTATTGTGATTTGTCTTAGGACAAGTGGGAGTATTAATCTCTTCCAGTCTCTACTCCTGTTGCCATGGAAATGACAGCACAGCAGATGCTCATTATGGCATCAGGTTTTCAGGCAATAGGTGGACTTCATGACACTTCAGCCTTACTTATTCTTTGATCTTGCCCAGAGTCAGTGCCAGGGGCATGGACTTTAGGCAGTTTCAGATACTAGCATACACCCATTACAATTACAGAAAGGTTGTGCCTGTGATGCTGTTTATAAGGAGACCTTGTCAGACATCCATGAGGAAACAGCAGGCATAGTAAGGGGTAGGTGATTTTGGGAGCCTCGGATGGGTCTATTTAAGGCCTCTGACCTGGGTAAGGACACTAGTTCCATATTGAGCCAGGGGAAGCCTCAGATAGACAGACAGCAGCACTGTCTCTCAGGCTCAGGGTGTTGGTTTCACGGTTTGCATCTAGGACCCCACTTTGAGATGACCTCTCTCCTAGCTGCTGCTTGCATTCTTCCCCCAGTTTGGATGCTGTGGAATTCTCAACATCAGGAATAATGGGCATTCTTCTCTTTTTTTGCATGCAATTGACTTCTTGCCTAGAATTCTTGTGGTCACACCCTCTGGGTGCCCAACGTTGCTTGGACAAGCATAGCCCTCTCTGAGTGGTGAATGTTGAAAGCATGGACGATTGCTATGACTTCTAGAAATGGAAATTATTGACTCGTCTAGGGATTTTTCAGCTGGCGATAAAGGTCAGGCTTCATGGTATGAAACATTTAAGAGGCTGACATATTTGAACGTACAATACAAAGTCAGATCACCTTCAAAATAGAAGTTGCACTTCTCAGCAAGTATGCTATACTTTCTGGGGTCTATGCCAGCAAATCTAGACATGGCTCATATACATTAAAATAGACAGCATCAGTACTTCTTGCCAACTGCATATAGTAGCAAATAATGGAGACTCGGAGGGGGTGGGCGTCATTACGCAATTAAAAAATAAACAATGTGAAACTACCTAACACAATCTAATGGCGGTGTATGTACAGTATACAGAAACATCATCTGAAATAAATACGATGTCTTAAATATTGAAATCTCTTCCCATTGAGTGTAGTTTTCTCTTACCAAGTCCAAAGGGCCAATATTTTGCTAGACAACATTTGGGGATCTAATATTCACATCAGATGATTTTCTGCTATCAAGCCTGTTATGGGATCCCCATTGCCCTCCTTATCTATTTAAATTTGTTTTCTGCCAGGTGGCAGTCTCTACACCTGTTGCCATGGAAATTTACAGCACAACAGATGCTCATTATGACATCACAATACCAGGCCAGAGATGGACTTCATGGCGCTTCAGCCTTACTTATTCATTGATCTTTGTGCCTTGCAAGAATGCCAGGTGCACAGACTTTGAGCAGTCTCAGACACTGTCATGCACCTCTTACGGATATAGACAGATTGTGCCAATGACGATGTATAGAAGAAGACCTTCCTCAGATATCTACCAGCAAACAGGTAGGCATGGTAAGGCATAGGGGATTTTGTGAGCCTGGCATGGGTCCATTTGAAGCCTGATCCACTTCCATCTTAAGGAGCCTCAGATAGACAGACAACAGCACTACCTCTCAGGCTCAGAGTGTTGGTTTCATGGTTTGCATCTAGGATCTTGCTCTGCGAGCACTTCTCTCTTTGCTGATGCTTGCCTACTGCCTCCCTTTGGATGCTGCGGAGTTCTCAGCTTCCGGAATGATTGACATATGTCTCTCTTTTGCATACAGTAGGCTCCTTGCATAGAATCCTCCAGGTCGCACACTCTGGGTGCCTAACTTTGGACAAGGATGTACTTTTTTGAGTGGTGAATGTGGAAGGCATGGAATCTTGCCATGTTTCTAGAAATTGAAAATATTCACTAGGCCAGGGGTTGTTCAGGTGCAGATCCAAGTCAATCATGGTATGAAACAGTTAAGAGGCTGCCGTGTTATTCTGTGCCCTACAATGTTAAATCACCTCCAAAACAGAACTTGCGCTTTCACCCAGTATGCTAGACTTTCTGGTGAATATACCTGCAAATCCAGAAATAACTGATATGCGTTAAAAGAGAAGTGATGCACTTCTCACCAACTGCTTATAGTACCAAATAGGAAAAGGGGGGTGTCCATTACTAAGCAATTTTCAAAAAAGCAATGTGGACTGAATAATAATGGTTAGTTTTAAAGATGTCTTTAAAGACCACTTTGGAAGGTGATTTATAGATCTTAACCATCGTCCCTAGGAGAAATTAAGAGCACCTTTGTGCATCAAAACCATAGAGTGCAAGGTGCATTGGTTAAAGCGTGGTAATCTAAAAATCCCATTTAAAATCTCTAATCACCTTTTCCCCATATATATCTAGACCTCGTTTTGCCTCTTTAGCCTCTCTCTTACTCTCCTTCTTCTCCCTCGTCTCCTAACCTCTGTCCCCCGTGTCTCTCCCACCTTTACATCCACAATCCCTCTCTGTTTGTCGCTGCATCTATCTTCCCTTTCTCTCCTGTTGTCTCGCTTGCTTTTTAACTTTATTGTATATTCTTTCTCTCCCTCTCCTCATTTTCTGGAACCTCTTTCCTCTATCTTCTTCCTACTTCCCAATCTTTTTTATCCTCCTCTTTCTATCACCCTCCTCCCAGATCATGCACACAATCTTATGGTGTTGTATGTTCAGCTGACATAAATATCATGTCCTAAGTACTGAAATGTCTTTCTGTTGAGTGTAGGATTTCCCTTATTGAATCCAAAGAGCTGATATTTTGGTGGACAACATTTAGGACCCAATATTCATGTCAGAAGATGTTCTGCTACCACACTTGTCATCAGTCCTCATTGGTCTCTTTTTCTATTGGGATTTGTCTTATGACAAGTGGGAGTATTAATCTCTTCCAGTCTCTACTCCTGTTGCCATGGAAATGACAGCACGGTAGATGCTCATTATGGCATCAGGTTTTCAGGCAATAGGTGGACTCCATGACACTTCAACCTTACTTATTCTTTGATCTTGCCAAGAGTCAGTGCCAGGGGCATGGACTTTAAGCAGTTTCAGATACTAGCATGCTCCCCTTACATTTACAGAAAGGTTGTGCCTGGGATGCTGTTTATAAGGAGACCTTGTCAGACATCCATCAGGAAACAGCAGGCATAGCGAGGGGTAGGTGATTGTGGGAGCCTCGGATGGGTCTATTTGAGGCCTCTGACCTGGGTGAGGACACTAGTTCCATATTGAGCTAGGGGAAGCCTCAGATTGACAGACAGCAGCACTGTCTCTCAGGCTCAGAGTGTTGGCTTCACGGTTTGCATCTAGGGCCCCACTTTGAGATGACCTCTCTCCTAGCTGCTGCTTGCATTCATCCCCCAGTTTGGATGCTGTGGAATTCTCAACTTCAGGAATAATGGACATTCTTCTCTTTTTTGCATGCAGTTGACTTCTTGCCTAGAATTGTTGTGGTCACACCCTCTGGGTGCCTAACATTGCTTGGACAAGCATAGCCCTCTCTGAGTGGAGAATGTGAAAAGCATGGACGATTGCTATGACTTCTAGAAATGGAAATTATTGACTAGTCTAGGGATTTTTCAGCTGGCGATAAATTTCAAGCTTCATGGTATGAAACATTTAAGAGGCTGCCATATTTGAACGTACAATACAAAGTCAGATCAACTTCAAAATAGAAGTTGCACTTCTCAGCAAGTATGCTATACTTTCCGGAGTCTATGCCAGCAAATCTAGACATGGAAAATGCGCATTAAAATAGACAGCATCAGTACTTCTCACCAACTGCATATAGTAGCAAATAATGGAGACTCAGAGGGGGTGGGCGTCATTAAGCAATTAAAAAAAAAACAATGTGAAACTACCTAACACAATCTAATGGAGGTGTATGTACGTTATACAGAAACATCATCTGAAATGTCATGTCTTAAATATTGAAATCTCTTCCCATTGAGTGTAGTTTTCTCTCACCAAGTCCAAAGGGCCAATATTTTGCTAGACAACATTTGGGGATCTTATATTCAGATCAGATGATTTTCTGCTATCAAGCCTGTTATGGGATCCCCATTGGCCCCCTTATCTATTTAAATTTGTTTTCTGCCAGGTGACAGTCTCTACACCTGTTGCCGTGGAAATTTACAGCACAACAGATGCTCATTATGACATCACAATTCTAGGCCAGAAGTGGACTTCATGGCGCTTCAGCCTTATTCATTGATCTTTGTGCCTAGCAAGAGTGCCAGGCGCACAGACTTTGAGCAGTCTCAGACACTGTCATGCACCTCTTACGGATATAGACAGATTGTGCCAATGACGATGTATAGAAGAAGACCTTCCTCAGATATCTACCAGCAAACAGGTAGGCATGGTAAGGCGTAGGGGATTGTGTGAGCCTGGCATGTGTCCTTTTGAAGCCTGGTCCACTTCCAGCTTAAGGGGACTTTGATAGACGGACAACAGCACTACCTCCCAGGCTCAGAGTGTTGGTTTCATGGTTTGCATCTAGGATCCTGCTCTGCGAGCACCTCTCTCTTTGCTGATGCTTGCCTGCTTCCTCCCTTTGGATGCTGCGGAGTTCTCAGCTTCCGGAATTATTGACATATGTCTCTCTTTTGCATACAGTGGGCTCCTTGCATAGAATCATCAAGGTCGCACACTCTGGGTGTCTAACTTTGTTTGGACAAGGATGTACTTTTCTGAGTGGTGAATGTGGAAGGCACAGAATCTTGCCATGTGTTCTAGAAATTGAAAATATTTACTAGGCCAGGGGTTGTTCAGGTGCAGATCCAAGTCAAGTTTCATGGTATGAAACAGTTAAGAGGCTGCCATATTAGGATGTGCCCTACAATGTTAAATCACCTCAAAAATGGAACTTGCGCTTTTCACCCAGTATGCTAGACTTTCTGGTGAATATACCTGCAAATCCAGAAATGACTGATATGCGTTAAAAGAGAAGTGATGCACTTCTCACCACCTGCGTATAGTACCAAATAGGAAAAGGGGGGTGTCCATTACTAAGCAATTTTCAAAAAAGCAATGTGCACTGAATAATAATGGTTAGGTTTTAAGAGGTCTTTAAAGACCACTTTGGAAGGTGATTTATAGATTTTAACCATCGTCCCTAGGAGAAATTAAGAGCACCTTTGTGCATCAAAACCACAGAGTGCAAGGTGCATTGGTTAAAGCGTGGTAATCTAAAAATCCCATTTAAAATCTCTAATCACCTTTTCCCCATTTATATCTAGACCTCGTTTTGCTCCTTTAGCCTCTCTCTTACTCTCCTTCTTCTCCCTCGTCTCCTAACTTCTGTCCCCTGTGTCTCTCCCACCTTTACATCCACAATCCCTTTCTGTTTGTCGCTGCATCTATCTTCCCTTTCTCTCCTGTTCTCTCGCTTGCTTTTTAATTTTATTGTATATTCTTTCTCTCCCTCTCCTCATTTTCTGGAACCTCTTTCCTCTATCTTCTTCCTACTTACCAATCTTTTTTATCCTCCTCTTTCTATCACCCTCCTCCCAGATCATGCACACAATCTTATGGTGTTGTATTTTCAGCTGACATAAATATCATGTCCTAAGTACTGAAATGTCTTTCCGTTGAGTGTAGGATTTCCCTTATTGAATCCAAAGAGCTGATATTTTGGTAGACAACATTTAGGACCCAATATTCATGTCAGAAGATGTTCTGCTACCACACTTGTCATCTGTCCTCATTGGTTTCTTTTTCTATTGTGATTTGTCTTATGACAAGTGGGAGTATTAATCTCTTCCAGTCTCTACTCTTGTTGCCATGGAAATGACAGCACAGCAGACGCTCATTATGGCATCAGGTTTTCAGGCAATATGTGGACTCCATGACACTTCAACCTTACTTATTCTTTGATCTTGCCTAGAGTCAGTGCCAGGGGCATGGACTTTAAGCAGTTTCAGATACTAGCATGCTCCCCTTACATTTACAGAAAGGTTGTGCCTGTGATGCTGTTTATAAGGAGACCTTGTCAGACATCCATCAGGAAACAGCAGGCATAGCGAGGGGTAGGTGATTGTGGGAGCCTCGGATGGGTCTATTTAAGGCCTCTGACCTGGGTGAGGACACTAGTTCCATATTGAGCCAGGGGAAGCCTCAGATAGACAGACAGCAGCACTGTCTCTCAGGCTCAGAGTGGTGGTTTCACGGTTTGCATCCAGGACCCCACTTTGAGATGACCTTTCTCCTAGCTGCTGCTTGCATTCTTCCCCCAGTTTGGATGCTGTGGAATTCTCAACTTCAGGAATAATGGACATTCTTCTCTTTTTTTGAATGCAGTTGACTTTTTGCCTAGAATTCTTGTGGTCACACCCTCTGGGTGCCCAACGTTGCTTGGAGAAGCATAGCGCTCTCTGAGTGGTGAATGAGAAAAGCATGGACGATTGCTATGACTTCTAGAAATGGAAATTATTGATTCGTCTAGGGATTTTTCAGCTGGCGATAAAGGTCAGGCTTCATGGTATGAAACATTTAAGAGGCTGTCATATTTGAACGTACAATAGAAAGTCAGATCACCTTCAAAATAGAAGTTGCACTTCTCAGCAAGTATGCTATACTTTCTGGGGTCTATGCCAGAAAATCTAGACATGGCTCATATGCATTAAAATAGACAGCATCAGTACTTATCACCAACTGCATATAGTAGCAAATAATGGAGACTTGGAGGGGGTGGGCGTCATTAAGCAATTAAAAAAAAAACAATGTGAAACTACCTAACACAACCTAATGGAGGTGTATGTACATTATACAGAAACATCATCTGAAATAAATATCATGTCTTAAATATTGAAATCTCTTCCCATTGAGTGTAGTTTTCTCTCACCAAGTCCAAAGGGCCAATATTTTGCTAGACAACATTTGGGGATCTCATATTCACATCAGATGATTTTCTGCTATCAAGCCTGTTATGGGATCCCCATTGGCCCCCTTATCTATTTAAATTTGTTTTCTGCCAGGTGGCAGTCTCTACACCTGTTGCCGTGGAGATTTACAGCACAACAGATGCTCATTATGACATCACAATTCCAGGCCAGAGGTGGACTTCATGGCGCTTCAGCCTTACTTATTCATTGATCTTTGTGCCTAACGAGAGTGCCAGGCGCACAGACTTTGAGCAGTCTCAGACACTGTCATGCACCTCTTACGGATATAGACAGATTGTGCCAATGACGATGTATAGAAGAAGACCTTCCTCCGATATCTACCAGCAAACAGGGAGGCATGGTAAGGCGTAGGGGATTGTGTGAGCCTGGCATGGGTCCATTTGAAGCCTGATCCACTTCCAGTTTAAGGAGCCTTAGATAGACAGACAAGAGCACTACCTCTCAGGCTCAGAGTGTTGGTTTTATGGTTTGCATCTAGGATCCTGCTCTGCGATCACCTCTCTCTTTGCTGATGCTTGCCTGCTGCCTTCCTTTGGATGCTGCGGAGTGCTCAGCTTCCGGAATTATTGACATGTCTCTTTTGCATACAGTAGGCTCCTTGTATAGATTCCTCAAGGTCGCACACTCTGGGTGCCTAACTTTGTTTGGACAAGGATGTCATTTTCTGAGTGGTGAATATGGAAGGCACCGAATCTTGCCATTTGTTCTAGAAATTGAAAATATTTACTAGGCCGGGGGTTGCTCAGGTGCAGATCCAAGTCAAGCTTCATGGTGAGAAACAGTTAAGAGGCTGCCATATTAGGATGTTCCCTAAAAATGTAAAATCACCTCCAAAATAGAACTTGCGCTTCTCAGCCAGTATGCTATACTTTCTGGTGAATATACCTGCAAATCCAGAAATGACTAGTATGCGTTGAGACGTGCAGCACTTCTCACCAACTGCGTATATATATCTAGACCTCGTTTTGCTCCTTTAGGCTCTTTCTTACTCTCCTTCTTCTCCCTCGTCTCCTAACCTCTGTTCCCCGTGTCTCTCCCCCCTTTACCTCCACAACCCCTTTCTGTTTGTAGCTGCATCTATCTTCCCTTTCTCTCCTGTTCTCTCACTTGCTTTTTAATTTTATTGTATATTCTTTCTCTTCCTCTCCTCATTTTCTGGAACCTCTTTATCTCTAGCTTCTTCCTACTTCCCAATCTTTTTCTATCCTCCTCTTTCTACCACCCTCCTCCCAGATCATGCACACAATCTTATGGTGTTGTATGTTCAGCTGACATAAATATCATGTCCTAATTACTGAGATGTCTTTCCGTTGAGTGTAGGATTTCCCTTATTGAATCCAAAGGGCTGATACTTTGGTAGACAACATTTAGGACCCAATATTCATGTCAGAAGATGTTCTGCTACCAAACTTGTCATCGGTCCTCATTGGTCTCTTTTCCTATTCTGATTTGTCCTATGACAAGTGGGAGTATTAATCTCTTCCAGTCTCTACTCCTGTTGCCATGGAAATGACAGCACAGCAGATGCTCATTATGGCATCAAGTTTTCAGGCAATAGGTGGACTCCATGGCCCATCAGCCTTACTTATTCTTTGATCTTACCTAGAGTCAGTGCCAGGGGCATGGTCTTTAAGCAGTTTCAGACACTAGCATGCTCCCCTTACATTTACAGAAAGGTTGTGCCTGTGATGCTGTTTATAAGGAGACCTTGTCAGACATCCATCAGGAAACAGCAGGCATAGTAAAGGGTAGGTGATTGTGGGAGCCTCGGATAGGTCTATTTGAGGCCTCTGATCTTGGTGAGGACACTAGTTCCATCTCGAGCCAGAGGAAGCCTTTGATGGGTAGGCAGCAGCACTGCCTGTAAGGCTCAGAGTGTAGTTTCATGGTTTGCATCTAGGATTGTGCTTTGTGATGACTTCTCTTTGATGCTGCTTGCATTCTTCCTTCAGTTTGGATGCTGTGGAGTTCACAATTTATGGAACTGTGGACATTCCTCTCTTTTGCATCCAGTAGACTTCTTGCAGTCTTCAAGGTTGCATCCTCTGGATGCCTAGTGTTCCTTGACAAGCTTCTGCTGTTCTGAGTGGTGAATCTGGAAAGCATGGAAGCTTGCTATGTGTTCTAGGAACTGAAAATATTTACTAGCCCAAGGGAATGTTGAGGTGCATGTAAAAGTCAGGCTTCATGGTGTGAAACAGTTACGAGTCTGCCATTTTTAAACACTACAAAGTCAAATCACCTCCAAAATAGAACTTGTACTCCTCATCAAGCATGCTATACTTTCAGGTGACTATCAGCAAATCTAGACATGACTTATATGTGCTAAAAGAGAAGGCGTCAGCCCTCCTCCCCGACCAGTGCTTAGTTTGTAAATAAAAAGGTGCCGGTGTCCAAAGCCCTCTTCTTAAACACCCAGCTGCTGCAATTAAATGTGGAAACACAGAATACTGAGGCGGCGTAATCCTGAAGCCATCTCGGACCTCTTCAATCCATTTAAAGCCACTCCCTGCCCCTTCAACTCACTCTTGCAGCTTTCCACTTTCTCCCTTTGTGACGTTTTTTCGTTTTTCCCTTCATCCGTCTTTCCCATGCGTGTCTTTTACTCTCAGCAAATGCTTGAGGCAGAAGAATAAGCCCCGGCCCTGAAAAATAAGCACCGGAAACAACAAGCACAAATTAAGCACTGTCCCCGACTGCATATAGTAGCAAATAGAAAATAGGTGGGGTCTGTTGTTAAGCATTTCTTCAAAAAGCCACATAGAGCAAGTAACATTGTTTATATGTTAAAAGGACTTCAGAAACCACTTTGAAGGTGATTTATGGATTTCACACTAAGTTCTCTTCTAGAAAATAACTGAAAAATTGTGCATTGAAATCATAGAGGGCAAGGCATACTGGTCGAAACCTTTTAAGCAAAAGATCCCATTTAAAAAACTCTAATCACCTTTTCTCCATGTAGCTAGATCTCGTTTTGCTCCCTAGGGGTCCCTCTTACTCTTTCTCTTCCCCCGTCTCCTAATCTCTGTCTCCTCTGGCTCTCCCGCCTTTTTTCTGCACTTCCCCTTTCTGTTTGCTGATTCATCTGTCCATCCTCCGTTCCCTGTTCTCTCACTTGTGGTTTCCATTAAGTCTACATTCTTTCTATCTCTCTCCTTCCCAGTCTTAGACGGCTTGCTTTAGCCCCATTCTTCACAGACCATGTATAGAAGCTGAAACTGTTTCATGGCTGTGCAAGGCCAGGAGCAGTAGCTGCTACACGGATGCTGTGCAAGGCAGGAGCAGCAGCTGCTACCTGGACACTGTGCATGGCCAGGAGCAACAGCTGCTACCTAAACACTGTGCAAGGCCACGAGCAGTAGCTGCTACCTAGACACTGTGCAAGGCCACGAGCAGTAGCTGCTACCTGGGCACTGTGCAAGGCCAGGAGCAGCAGCTGCTACATGGACGCTGTGCAAGGCCAGGAGCAGCATCTGCTACCTAGACACAGTGCAAGGCCAGGAGCAGCAGCTGCTACCTAGACACAGTGCAAAGCCAGGGGCAGCAGCTGCTACATGGACACTGTGCAAGGCCAGGAGCAGCGGCTGCTACCTAGACACTGTGCAAGGAGGCCAGGAGCAGCAGCTGCTACCTGGACACTGTGCAAGGAGGCCATGAGCAGCAGCTGCTACATGGACGCTGTGCAAGGCCAGGAGCAGCATCTGCTACCTAGACACAGTGCAAGGTCAGGAGCAGCAGCTGCTACCTAGACACAGTGCAAAGCCAGGAGCAGCATCTGCTACATGGACACTGTGCAAGGCCAGGAGCAGCGGCTGCTACCTAGACTCTGTGCAAGGAGGCCAGGAGCAGCAGCTGCTACCTGGACACTGTGCAAGGAGGCCAGGAGCAGCAGCTGCTACCTGGACACTGTGCGAGGAGGCCAGGAGCAGCAGCTGCTACATGGACGCTGTGCAAGGCCAGGAGCAGCATTTGCTACCTAGACACAGTGCAAGGTCAGGAGCAGCAGCTGCTACCTAGACACAGTGCAAAGCCAGGAGCAGCAGCTGCTACATGGACACTGTGCAAGGCCAGGAGCAGCGGCTGCTACCTAGACTCTGTGCCAGGAGGCCAGGAGCAGCAGCTGCTACCTGGACACTGTGCAAGGAGGCCAGGAGCAGCAGCTGCTACCTAGACACAGTGCAAAGCCAGGAGCAGCAGCTGCTACATGGACCGTGCAAGGAGGCCAGGAGCAGCAGCTGCTACCTGAACACTCTGCAAGGCCAGGAGCAGCAGCTGCTACCTGGGCACTGTGCCAGGCCAGGAGCAGCAGCTGCTACCTAGACACAGTGCAAGGCAAGGAGCAGCAGCTGCTACCTGGACACTGTGCATGGCCAGGAGCAGTAGCTGCTACCTGGGCACTGTGCAAGGCCAGGAGCAGCAGCTGATACATGGACGCTGTGCAAGGCCAGGAGCAGCATCTGCTACCTAGAAACAGTGCAAGGCCAGGAGCAGCAGCTGCTACCTGGACACTGTGCATGGCCAGGAGCAGCAGCTGCTACCTAGACACAGTGCAAAGCCAGGAACAGCAGCTGCTACATGGACACTGTGCAAGGCCAGGAGCAGCGGCTGCTACCTAGACACTGTGCAAGGAGGCCAGGAGCAGCAGCTGCTACCTGGACACTGTGCAAGGAGGCCAGGAGCAGCAGCTGCTACATGGACTGTGCAAGGAGGCCAGGAGCAGCAGCTGCTACCTGAACACTGTGCAAGGCCAGGAGCAGCAGCTGCTACCTGGGCACTGTGCCAGGCCAGGAGCAGCATCTGCTACCTAGACACAGTGCAAGGCCAGGAGCAGCAGCTGCTACCTGGACACTGTGCATGGCCAGGTGCAGCAGCTGCTACCTAGACACAGTGCAAGGTCAGGAGCAGCAGCTGCTACCTGGACACTGTGCATGGCCAGGAGCAGCAGCTGCTACCTAGACACAGTGCAAGGCCAGGAGCAGCAGCTGCTACCTGGACACTGTGCAAGGCCAGGAGCAGCAGCTGCTACATGGACTGTGCAAGACCAGGAGCAGTAGCTGCTACCTGGACACTGTGCAAGGCCAGGAGTAGTAGCTGCTACCTGGACAACTGTGCAAGGCCAGGAGCAGTAGCTGCTACCTGGACACAGTGCATGGCCAGGAGCAGCAGCTGCTACCTGGACTGTGCAAGGCCAGGAGCAGTAGCTGCTGCCTGGGCACTGTGCAAGGCCAGGAGCAGTAGCTGCTACATGGACACTGTGCAAGGCCAGGAGCAGTGGCTGCTACCTAGACTCTGTGCAAGGAGGCCAGGAGCAGCAGCTGCTACCTGGACACTGTGCAAGGAGGCCAGGAGCAGCAGCTGCTACCTAGACACAGTGCAAAGCGAGGAGCAGCAGCTGCAACATGGACTGTGCAAGGAGGCCAGGAGCAGCAGCTGCTACCTGAACACTGTGCAAGGCCAGGAGCAGCAGCTGCTACCTGGGCACTGTGCAAGGCCAGGAGCAGCAGCTGCTACCTAGACACAGTGCAAGGCCAGGAGCAGCAGCTGCTACCTGGACAATGTGCATGGCCAGGAGCAGTAGCTGCTACATGGACACTGTGCAAGGCCAGGAGCAGCAGCTGCTACATGGATGCTGTGCAAGGTCAGGAGCAGCATCTGCTACCTTGACACAGTGCAAGGCCAGGAGCAGCAGCTGCTACATGGACTGTGCAAGACCAGGAGCAGTAGCTGCTACCTGGACACTGTGCAAGGCCAGGAGTAGGAGCTGCTACCTGGACAACTGTGCAAGGCCAGGAGCAGTAGCTGCTACCTGGACACTGTGCATGGCCTGGAGCAGCAGCTGCTACCTGGACTGTGCAAGGCCAGGAGCAGTAGCTGCTACCTGGGCACTGTGCAAGGCCAGGAGCAGTATCTGCTACCTAGACACAGTGCAAGGTCAGGAGCAGCAGCTGCTACCTGGACACTGTGCATGGCCAGGAGCAGCAGCTGCTACCTAGACACAGTGCAAGGCCAGGAGCAGCAGCTGCTACCTGGACACTGTGCAAGGCCAGGAGCAGCAGCTGCTACATGGACTGTGCAAGACCAGGAGCAGTAGCTGCTACCTGGACACTGTGCAAGGCCAGGAGTAGTAGCTGCTACCTGGACAACTGTGCAAGGCCAGGAGCAGTAGCTGCTACCTGGACACAGTGCATGGCCAGGAGCAGCAGCTGCTACCTGGACTGTGCAAGGCCAGGAGCAGTAGCTGCTACCTGGGCACTGTGAAAGGCCAGGAGCAGTACCTGCTACATGGACACTGTGCAAGGCCAGGAGCAGTGGCTGCTACCTAGACTCTGTGCAAGGAGGCCAGGAGCAGCAGCTGCTACCTGGACACTGTGCAAGGAGGCCAGGAGCAGCAGCTGCTACCTAGACACAGTGCAAAGCGAGGAGCAGCAGCTGCAACATGGACCGTGCAAGGAGGCCAGGAGCAGCAGCTGCTACCTGAACACTGTGCAAGGCCAGGAGCAGCAGCTGCTACCTGGGCACTGTGCAAGGCCAGGAGCAGCAGCTGCTACCTAGACACAGTGCAAGGCCAGGAGCAGCAGCTGCTACCTGGACAATGTGCATGGCCAGGAGCAGTAGCTGCTACATGGACACTGTGCAAGGCCAGGAGCAGCAGCTGCTACATGGATGCTGTGCAAGGTCAGGAGCAGCATCTGCTACCTTGACACAGTGCAAGGCCAGGAGCAGCAGCTGCTACATGGACTGTGCAAGACCAGGAGCAGTAGCTGCTACCTGGACACTGTGCAAGGCCAGGAGTAGGAGCTGCTACCTGGACAACTGTGCAAGGCCAGGAGCAGTAGCTGCTACCTGGACACTGTGCATGGCCTGGAGCAGCAGCTGCTACCTGGACTGTGCAAGGCCAGGAGCAGTAGCTGCTACCTGGGCACTGTGCAAGGCCAGGAGCAGTATCTGCTACATGGACACTGTGCAAGGCCAGGAGCAGCGGCTGCTACCTAGACTCTGTGCAAGGAGGCCAGGAGCGGCAGCGGCTACCTGGACACTGTGCAAGGAGGCCAGGAGCAGCAGCTGCTACCTAGACACAGTGCAAAGCCAGGAGCTGCAGCTGCTACATGGACTGTGCAAGGAGGCCAGGAGCAGCAGCTGCTACCTGAACACTGTGCAAGGCCAGGAGCACAGCTGCTACCTGGGCACTGTGCAAGGCCAGGAGCAGCAGCTGCTACCTAGACACAGTGCAAGGCCAGGAGCAGCAGCTGCTACCTGGACACTGTGCATGGCCAGGAGCAGTAGCTGCTACATGGACACTGTGCAAGGCCAGGAGCAGCATCTGCTACATGGACGCTGTGCAAGGCCAGGAGCAGCATCTGCTACCTAGACACAGTGCAAGGCCAGGAGCAGCAGCTGCTACATGGACTGTGCAAGACCAGGAGCAGTATCTGCTACCTAGACACAGTGCAAGGCCAGGAGTAGTAGCTGCTACCTGGACAACTGTGCAAGGCCAGGAGCAGCAGCTTCTACCTGGACACTGTGCAAGGCCAGGAGCAGTAGCTGCTACCTGGACACTGTGCAAGGCCAGGAGCAGCATCTGCTACCTAGACACTGTGCAGAGATACTATCTAGTTATCTGAGACACTTTACTAACATTCCAATGTCACTGTGAGCCCCTGAAAGTTCAAGCTTAGGCAGCTGGATAAATAAACAAAATGATCACAGTAGCCTGGACCTGACGGGCAAGCACTTTTTTTGTGGAAGTACAAATCAAAACATACTTGTGGCTTCCAACATGTGAGCAGAGCTAAAGCCCCTCTCTGGAGATGCTCACACAATTGTTTGACATCAGCTGCCAGACTATAAAAACTAGAGCGCGCTGATGAGAACTACGCACCACCGTCCCTTAACAGCTATGGGCACTCTTCAACACTTTACTCTCCCAGTTTAATTTGCCTTGTCTCTAGCTTAAAATATCGACCACTCTTGTTCTCTTTTCGTATCTATCTTTTGCTGTCATGTGTTCCATTCTTTCATTGCTTCCTCCTGATTTGCTCCTGATTTTAATAAATCTGCCTCTCTTCCTCCCTCTGTACTTATCTTCTTTTTCGATATTTGTCTTTTCCATGTATTTCTGTGTAAGTGTCCCCCTCTAGCTTGCTCCCTCTGTATCTTGTCACATTGGTTTTCTCTCACTTCACTCTAACTTCTTGTTAGCTGCCCCAACCCCCTCTTCTCTGGGTACGGGTACACTTTGGGTATAATATATGTTGAGTAGAGCCTTTTGCCCTGATAGTCGAAAAAATAGAACACGTCTAGTTGCAGATCACTGAACACACAGGCGAAAAACACAGACTCAGTCAAGCTAAGAGAGAAAAGGGCAGCATGATACAGCTGCCCACACACTGTGGGGGACCTTTAAGCCCACACATTTTCTGGAACCTCTAAGGTGGCCAGTATCTTTTCCAGCTTGGGAATTACCTGTGGTGTGAGTCTCACAAGCTCTCATTCAGGGGACTGTGAATAAGCATCCACGCCATCAAGAGATACCCTACATTGGACAAGTTGCAAACTTTGCACTCTGGCTTCACTCTGCGGAGCCTATAGTCTTGTCGCCTTGTCCTGTGGCTTGAGAGACCATGCGTCTGTCCATTGTCTCCTCAATACCTTACCCACCCCAGGAATCATATCCTTTCTTGGCTTCAGTCTTGATGTCTCCTAGGCACTAGCTGCATAGCCCTCTGAGCCAGGTGTTCAAACATGGTGTTGCCAGTCCCATGCAGTAGAAATCTGTCTTTATTAGGATGACTAGCTCCCGACAAACGTTTGTGATCCCTTGAAGACTTGTCATGGGTTTGGATGATTAATGTGACTCTTCCTGCTTTGAGATTATTCCATTTGTTGCCCTGTTGAGTTTGCATGGCAGCGTGCACGTCCTCCTCAGATTGGGGGTCTTGCACAGTCCATTCTTGGATGATGGCTTTTGGCTTGAGTAGATTAGGTTATCATCACTGTCATTTAGGACACTTGGGCAGCTACCACATACCCCTCTGATAGCACTTTGCAATATAATTCCTATCTCCTGGAGTCTCTAGTACAGGGAAAGATTTACTGCCTGCTGACTTGTATTTTGGAGCAAAAAACAAGATATGTTGATGAGCAGAATTTATTTTTTGAGAGTTTTACAAAAGCTCCTTAGAAGCAAGAGTATATTGAGGAACACGAGGCAAGGCAGGATGGTCCTATTGGAGGGGCATCATCCATATGGGATCTTCTTTGATTGCGACCCTTAAACAGCGAGAAGTGCTACTACAAGGCAGGTGTAAGAGTGTTCTGAATTGTAAGTAGTTAGGTGCAGATCTCAGGGATGGGTTTGTGGCATTCTGCAGTTTAGAACCCTACACTTCCAAGGATATGCCCTGGAGTTCTGGCCACCATTTTACACTTTTAAGTTGTAGATATAGGAATATAGATTATGTTCTGTCATACAAACCATGCATTCTGTCTTGCATGCATTATATATTCTGAATACTAAGGGCCTGATTTAGATATGGGCAAACTCTAAATTACATTTTGTCCCATGGGATTTATATTTCTATGGACGGGATATCCATCAGCGTTGTGATGGAGTAACCCTTATGGCAATATCAAAATCAGGCTATAAGTCAGATATAGTCATGAATATAATCCTTAAACATATGTGTATCTTTCACACTATCCTTTTACAGTTTTTTATGGAATGTATGGCTGCAGCCTCCTACATGCAGGAATTCTACCAAACCAGCTGATATAATTACGCACCAATAGCCCCAAGATGCACCTAGAATCATTATTTTAATAATTCAGTAGGAGCTCAAATACATGAATGCCAGTGGAGACATTTTTAAAGTGCCAGCTGGAATTTCCCTGTGGGTAGGGCTTGGAATAGACAACTCGCCTAAAACCTATGTGTTCATGGAGCCATGAACTTCTGCAGTACATAGAGGAGTACACACACCTAGGAATGTGTTGTGGTTGGGGTGAGTGTCGTTGACATTGTCCAGTTGTCGCACTTAAATGTTCATAGTAGGCAGCTGTTTGAAGCACAGTCTTTCTTGGGGTGGATGGATGCAAATTCCACACTTTGGGAGGATTTTGCCATTACTTTTTACTTGTTTTTTGTTAGTTCATCTTTGCTACACAGTGACCTGGTGCTACCTGACATGGGAGGACATCTGTCCACTAGAAAGTAACTCTAGTGAAGCTACCCAATCCTATGTCAGGTGGGGATAGCAGAGCAATGTGTTTGTTTAAAACCTTTTATGACATGTGGCTCATTATTGTCATTTCTGCGATTCTATATATCACAAACATGGCCGAAGGGAGTCGTTACCCTTTACTGTGGAACACACAAGTAAATTGCTTAAATATACAGGTAAATATCCTATGAGCATACAGTTTATCGAAATATAAATTAAACAGATAAAATAGTGATAACAATTACAATATGATGAAGCAACTATATATTAAATACATGAAACTCTCTACAAAAGTGTGTAATAAAAAAATAAATGTATGCAACGAAATCGAGGGGAAGGGAGGAGGGGAGATACAGATAACATTCTCCATGTTGAATGCAGTGTAATGAAAGTGAACTGAGTATGTCACAGCAATGTGGAATAAATTGAACAGTAAAATGTGTAAACAAATGATTACACTTAATATGAACTCAGCTAACTAAGTAGGAACGCTACTTACAAAAGGTTTTTGAAACTTCTTCAGAAAAGGGCTGAAAGCAGATATCTAGGGGGGGGAATGAGTAAAACCCATTAAGTAGGCCTGAAGTTCCTGTGACACCAGGAAGTTTGAGCTCTTTGGTGGAGCAGGTGGACAGGGGGGCGCTTCCAGCCTTGCGATGGTGACGTAGACCCTCCTTGCCATGTCAGATAGTATACGCTCTTTCACTTCTCCTTGCAGGTCCACTTATGTGCCTTCTCTCCTCCTCCTCCTCCAGGTACCACAGACACCATGGATTATATGGACGTCGAGTCGTCTATCACTTTTTCACGGTAAGCGGACAGGCATGTCCTACTTTTTGACACCTCATCAGGGAAGGAGTAAGCTCCAGTTATCTGCAGTATGTTTTGCCCTTTGATGATGCATTTCAAGGGCAACTGCAGCCCAGCAGGCAGGGCTGGGAGTGAGGCACAATGTTGTAGGTGACCAACCTCAGGGAAACACTTGTAGTTTTGTTGTAGTTTTGGGGTACATTTTCTAGAAAAAAATGTTTGACTAATATATTCATGAACTTGCAGTCAGCAACTAAATACATGCAGAACAAGTTGTGGTCCAGTCTGTTTGAGCTGTGGCCCTACACGCCCGGCTTCTTGTACTCTACCCAGGAGGTAGTGGTGGGAGAAGAGAGCCAGAGCCTTGACTCTGGGTGTAGCCCTTGTGTGGTTGTTTTCACAATTCTTGCTGTAGCTCTCTACCAGTACCTGCATAGGAACTAGTCCCCTTTTGAAGTGCAGGAGTGTGCTTATTTTAAGGGGTAAAAGGAAATTTAAAGTATGGGGGGGCAGTGGGGGATTCAGAGGGGCATGTTGTCATTTTTGGAGGCCTCTTCAAATCTCCCCCAATCGCTCCCTGGTGCTTTCCATCACTCCTTTTTCCTCTCTGTGGTGGGCCTGCATCTCTCCCTTTCCCCATTGTTTGTCTTTGAGACATTTGCTCACCGGTGGTCCCACCTTCAACTTCCCCCTGTTCACGATGGTTCTCTTTGCCAGAAGTAATGTCAGATTCAGGAACCTGGGTTGGGCCTTGTTCTTCATGGAGCCTGGGAATGCTCATAAAATGCTTCATTCCATTGCATTCAGGTCTGATCCAGAGCTTCTGTGGCCACTCTCCAGAATCCCACAATTGTGGGACAGTGGCATAACGTATGGACAAGCCTTGCCTGCTCCAAGTCGCTTCGTGAACAGGATGGTTCAGCGTTGGTAGTCAGCTTTCTCAGCATTTTGATGAATACAGGGGTCATTTATGCCCTGTGCAGGATATTAAACTGTAGGTCCCCCACCACAAGAAGCTTTATTCTACAATTTTATTGAACTCCTTTTCATGCATTCCCCTACCAAGGCTTTTCTAGCATATGTCTTTTTGACCTTCTAAAGAAACCCCAAACCCTTCAATATTGTTCTGTAGAGGCATGTTTTACATTTTCTCTGATTACCTATGGTGGATACTACTTTTACACATTCATGTGTAGGGGGTTCCATGTCTGTCATGCCCCATATTCTGCATATCCTGGTTATCATTGCTGTGTGGTTAGGAGTTGTCTACCTGTCCATATTCCTCCATCCTTACCTCAAACATGGCTAGTGCACCATTCTGAAAGAGATCCCCTATCTTGGTGTCCCCAGCTATCTTCCACATTTGTCGTTCCCCGGAAGAATGAAGACACAGATATACCGGCAATCACTTCTAAGGAAGTTCTGGAGTTTGTACCACCACTGGAAGATTGAGCAAGTAGTATAATAGACAGGGAAACATCATCATTTTAGCAACTGCTATTGTACCAGGCACTGCTAGAGGTAATGTCTTCCATACCGAAATGTGCACTCGCAGAGATGCCGCAGTGGTCCTTAGATCCCAGACAAGCAATCCCTGATCTGTATAATCTGTCCGCACCTATAAGTAACAGAAGGCAGCCATTTATATCCCACTGCCTCTGCCTATTTTATCCATCTCATGTTATCCCTTCATCTCAGCACATGTATGGGCGCAGGGCACCAGTTTCTTTCTTTTCTTCCCTCCCTCTCCCCTGGGCATAAGTAGATACATCCTCCTCCCAACATCAACCCAGAAATATAAATTTTTGTTTTCTCCTTGTCCAGGATATAGGTAGTCTGAGGGGTTAGCGTCAAAGTCTGTGTACCCGCTCTCACCTATTCTGCTACCCCGTAAGAGCCATGTATGAGTCCTATAACATCGCTCACCCCATATATTTCTGGCATATTTATCTATTCTTCCACTGCAGACGTATCTGACTATCGCTTCCCTTCTCTCGGGCCCATCCTGTATCTTCAGTGGTGGATGACATTTGCTGCAGCAGGGAACACTTCCAGTGTGTCTTCCTGTACTTGCTTAGAGGAGGGGCTAGTATCAATCTGTTCCCTCTCTGGTGTCTCCATCTACGGGTCCTCCATCTCCATTGGGGCGATTGGTCATTATGGCGACTGACTGCCCGTCTCCTTCTGGTGGCTCATATTTCTCAACCCCTTCCTGCTTCTTATGGGCCTATGAGAAAGAAAGTACATTGTCCTGTGATAATCTTCAGCTTGGCTGGGAGGAGTAGTGCGTACTTCAGCTTTGGATCTGGTAGTCTCATCTTCATCCAGGGAAAGTGGATCTTCAGTGTAACCCCTCAGGCCTGTACTCTGGAAAAATCAATATTTTTGCTATTCTTTGTAATGAATTGACCATCTATTCTTGCAGCCCTCAGTATTAGATCCGGGACTCTATGACGTAGCAACTTCACTGCTATGTTTGCATTAAGCAATGTCACATTTATTTTGTTATTTTAAGCACGGTGAGATTAAGTGATTTGCCCAGAATCCCAGGATGTTGAGCCGAGACTCGCTTCTGGTTCTCAGTTCCAAAGTCAGCCGCACATCCTCTCCCGCCACACCTCACACTCTTCACCTATCAAGTCCAACAAAGCTCACAACGTACAACCACCTCTTCCGCCATACTCCCTGAAAGTCGCGCAAGCAGTTGATACAAATTGTAACACTTCAATGTCTTTGTCACTGGTGTGAAGCGGTGCATGAATGATGAAACCAGACCACCCAGAACCGTGCTTTAGGCCTTGTGAGGGACCGGCTCAGCGCTACATAAACAGTACAATTCAGTACAATTGTTTTCCAAAGCCCAATCTACATTTTATGAATTCTCACATTGAGTCCCAAACCCTAACTGCTTTTATGCTTTAATTTATCATATCGGTAGGCCAATTATATTGAATGTGCATTGCATTTTAATAGCAATCTGCAGCTCATGAATCTCTGAAAGGATTCTCGGGTCCAGCCTATGTTTCATGCACTCCTGTATTTTAATTTGGAGCTTAGACCCTAGCCCAAATTCCATGTATTATACTCACAAATTGCACTGATGAATTGAAACACAAATGATCAAAGCCTGAAATCTGAGTTTTTAAATGAAAGAGGAAAATATATTTGGTCATCGTCATAGAAAGAATGCTCAGCTTTTTGCTTACAAAATATCTATTCCTACCCAGAGCAGACTTTAGCCTACATACTGTACTTCTTCCGAGGACAGAATTCCTGGAAGGGGCTGAGCATTCCTTTAAAAACATCCTCTCCATCATCCTACTGCCAGGAATGTTAAGAGGGGCCAAGCATCAACATGGGGGTGCCTTGCCCCGCTGGGGCCCCCATGGCTGTGGCCCCGTGAAAACTCTACCTCTGAGATCTGAATTTCCCATTGATCTGCAACCTCAAGACCTGTTCTTGAGTTAGAACAGTACCCCAATCTCAGAAGCTCCCCCTCTCCCTGGCTTGTTGGGACATCTATGATCCTAAACCAGACGAGCGGCGTAAACAAATGAGGCAGATTCCTATGATCTGGTAGATGGTCCATACCCCACCAAGTTTATGAGACATTGTAGATGACGTGCCTCATGAGAGTTGAGAATGGAATGAACTTCATATTCAGACACCTCACTGTCAGTGACTGGGGCAGGAGGTGGAACAGAACAGAGTGGCAAGAAGGGAGCGGGTTCTAACTAGTAAACATGGAACAATGGGTGTATGTACCAATGCATGAGTAGTAAGAGTTGTAATGTTACTGGACTGATAACCTGTGAAATTGAGAAGGGAGCAGCAAAGCTAGGCTTCAACTTCACAGGGTATCCTCGAAGATGTAGCTGATGAGTGGAGATCCATACAGAATGTCCCACTTTAGAAGGTCACTGATGTCGATCAATATAATGCTTGTAAGTTCTTTGGCTGCATTTGGGTGTTGTTGAATGTTTTGGTGGTGTATAATGTCCTTTTGTACATAATACATTGATGAAAACAGGCCTTTTCTGGAGGGAACTGGGCTCCAGGATTCCTGAATGGGTAACATGCAAGGGTAAAATCCATGAAGACAATACAATGGTGATGATTTCAAGGAACTATTTAGTGAGTTGTTCTAAATTAATCCAGCAAAGGGAATTCACCTGCTCCACTCCTCCTGGTACTGGGTCACACTGTATCCAAGATACTGTCCTGTGGCCTGGTTCACTCTTTCCTCAGAGGGAGGATGAGAGCTGCTGAATTTATGTGACTTTAATTGTAAGAGGTTTATTGAAGCAGACCTGAATTTAGAAGTAAATTGTGTCCCTTGGTCTGACATGATATCCGTTCAGACAAACTATCTCCTGTATAAAGATTTTAGCCAAACTTGTGCTGCGGCGAGAGATGCTATAGGTATGAAATGCCCCATCTTAGTGAGTGAGTCAGTTACCAACCAAAAAGCTGTAAATGTGTTGAGGGTGGTACGTCCACAAAGAAATCCGCAGATATGGCTGACCACGGCAGAGAGGGCAGAGAACGTAAAGGGCGTACAGGTTGTTCGTAAACATTTCCCAAATGTAAACAATGTACTTGTGGATAGATTTTAGCATTTTTGGCCACCAGAATGAACATGCAATGAATTTTTCAGTGCATCTATTCTCAGTTTGGGTGGTTAAATGTGCATTGTGACAGAGCGGCAGAGTCTGATCTTACAGTTCCTTTATCAGTACAAAAAGTATTTTTTCTCTTTAGAGGATGCATTGTTCACCGAGTCCTTGTCTCTGTGGACAGTGCAGTCTTCCAGGAAGACTGTGGGTGTGATAGGTCTAGTGTGCAGCACAGAAAGGACTTCAGGTGGAGATGATTCCTCAATGATTTTGCCATTCCTTGCTAAATTGTCTGCTTTACTGTGTATACTTCCTTTCATACAATTAATGTGAAAGTGGAAATAAGAAAAGAACAGCATCTATTGTGCATCTCTGTGATTTTTCCATGCCATTGACTTGAGAAAACCAAGGTTTTTATTATCTGTCTAAACTTCCACTTCATGGTTGGCTCCTTTGAAATTGTGTTTTTAATCTCCAAATGTACCTTTGATGGACAATAACTCTTTATTGTGTATACAGTATAAATGTGTTCATTCTCTGATAAGATTAAAGAAAAATAGGCCTCTGACTGCAAGGCCCTTATCTGCTGGTCTCTTTGAGACAGGATAGGTCCAAAGGTTTTTGAGGGGGCATCATTTTATATAATAAAAAGATAACCCCATGCATCCCTGATCCCTACGATCCTCCACACATATTTAATGACCACATTTACTTAGAATCCAGTTCTTGAGAAATAGAATAGGGGAACAGAAAGGGAGAGACACTGGAGTGCCAGCTGCATGGAGCTCACTTTCACCACCTGTAAACAAAAGGCATACAGATTCAAAGTTTGAAAACACACTAGAAAATGAGCAAGTCAAAACCATAAGTCATTGGCTGTTCCTTTCACCACCTGAGGGTAAAGAGACAGTTTTTCCAACAGGATGAATCTGGAGATTCTAAGATTAAAGGACCTGAATGAGGAACAGAGAGAACTAGGTCGCAACAGCACAATGACTCCTGCATTGCAAAGCTACACACAAGAACACAAGAACATAAAAAGGTGCACACGGGAGATCAATTGACCAACCTATGCACCATTACCAAGCAAAGACTGATTTAGAATGCAGCCCTTAAATACTGTTCCGCCTAGCATGACCTGGAACAGGAACCTTGTTGTCGTCTTGATTTGGTCTGACCAATATACCGTACACTGGAATCCCTTCCAGCTTGACCCCTATCAACTCGACCCTTTACCCTCGGGTAGGTCGCTCCCCCGCCGCTGCAGCTCCACCTGCCCAGACCCCTGCCACCAGTGTGTAGGTCTTGACTCCACTCTGCCCCCTGAATCTGTTCTGCCGCTCTCTCTCTTGTTGCCTTCTTTCTCCTACTACCGTGTACTCTCTTGCTGCCTCTTCTCTCCTGTTGCCTTCTTGTATCTCGCTGCCTCTCCTTCTCCTGTTGCCCTTTCTCTCCTGTTGCCTTCTTGTATCTCGCGGCCTCTCCTTCTCCTGTTGCCGTTTCTCTCCTGTTGCCTTCTTGTATCTCGCTGCCTCTCCTTCTCCTGTTGCCGTTTCTCTCCTGTTGCCTTCTTGTATCTCGCTGCCTCTCCTTCTCCTGTTGCCGTTTCTCTCCTGTTGCCTTCTTGTATCTCGCTGCCTCTCCTTCTCATGTTGCCTTCTTGTATCTCACTGCCTTTCCTTCTCCTGTTGCCGTTTTCTCTCTTGTTGCCAATATCTATCTTGTTGCCTTAATCTCTCTTTGCCTTTTCTTTATTGCTGCCTTTTCTATCTTGTTGCCTTAATCTCTCTTTGCCTTCTCTATATTATTGCCTTTTTTCGCCTGTTGCTGTCTTCCCCCTAGTTGCCTGTTTTGCGCTCTCCCGCCTTCCCACCTTCCCATTCTCCCGCTCTCCCGCCTCCCACTTTCCTGCCGCTGCCCCCGTGCGGCCCCGCCCCCCCTGCTTCCATTCGTTGTCCCCCCTCCCGCCTCCCAGCTGACCCCTCCCCACCCCTTCCCTTTTATGGCGCCCGCTGGCGCGCCAAAGGCAAGCCCGTCTGCGCCTGTCCGAGCCTGGACCGCGCCCAGCGCCAGAACCCCTGGCCCCCACCGCACTCAAAATACCCATCTTAGATACGACGCCGCCTCCCTCAATGCCCTCAACCCCGGACGCACAGCCTCCTGCTACCAAGCCAGCCCCAAACGTACTCATGGACCCTTCGCCTGTCAAGCCTGCAAGTATACCTTCCACCGCGCCTGCATTCCTTCCACCGGCCCACGCTCCAACAACCACCTCAAGTGCATCCTCCTCAACACACGCTCCGTCCACAAGCACGCCATCGAACTATGGGACCTCCTGGACACAACAGCACCTGACGTCGCCTTCATCACAGAGACCTGGATGAACGTCTCTTCGGCTCCCGACATCGCCTTAGCCATCCCAGACGGCTACAAGATCGCCAGGAAAGACCGCGCAAACCAAATCTGGGGAGGAATCGCCATCATCTACAAGAGCTCCATCAACGTCACGACCTCCACCGAAGACACCCTCCTCGCCGCCGAACACATGCACTTCCAGATCCACACCAACCCCAGAACCACCCTCAGCGGCACTCTCGTCTACAGGCCCCCCGGCCCTCGCGGCCCATTCAGCGAATCCATCACTGACTTCATCACCCAGCACACCCTAGCTTTGCCTGACTACATCCTCCTCGGGGACCTGAACTTCCACCTGGAGAAGAACAACGACACCAACACCGCCACCCTGCTCGACAACCTCGCCAACCTTGGACTCAAGCAACTGGTGAACACCCCCACCCACACTGCCGGCCACACGCTCGACCCCATCTTCTTCACCAGCAACCACGTATCCTTCAGCCACGCCTCTGAGATACACTGGACCGACCACAGATGTGTCCACTTCACCTTCAAACGCGGGACCCACCACCTTCGCACACAACCCATCACCCTCAGACCCTGGAACAAAATCTCTGCAGAACAGCTACCCTCCACTCTAAATCATAACCAACCAGCCATCACCACCGATGCCAACAACGCAGCCCTCAGCCTCACACAGTGGATCACCAACTGCGCCGACAACCTCGCCCCTCTCAGAAGCCACCCAAGAGAGACCAACATCAGGAAACCTCCTCGGTTCACAGACGCCCTGAAAGAATCCAAGAAAACCTGCCGTTCCCTCGAAAAAACCTGCCGCAAAGAACACACTGCAGAAAACATGTCAGCCCTCAAGACCGCCACCCGTGAACACCACCAGCTGATCCGCTCCACCAAAAGAACATCTTACAAAGAGAGACTGGACAACAACACTCACAACAGCAAAGAACTCTTCAACATCGTCAAAGAGCTCTCCAATCCTAACGTCAGCTCCAACACCATCATGCCCTCAAAAGAACTCTGCAACTCCCTCGCTACTTTCTTCCATCAAAAGATCACCGACCTACACGACAGCTTCGGACCCCAGATCCCGCCGACCACCACTGAACCAACAGCCCCAGCCATTACCCTCAACGCCTGGACCCCCATCAGCTCCGAAGAGACTAGAATCACCATGAACACCATCCACTCCGGCTCCCCTTCGGACCCGTGCCCCCATCACATCTTCAACAAAGCCGACGCCATCAACGCCCCCTACCTCCAGAGCATCATCAACAGCTCGTTTGCTTCTGCCACCTTCCCGAGAGCTGGAAACATGCGAAAGTCAACGCCCTCCTGAAAAAACCTACGGTGACCCCAACGACCTGAAGAACTTCCGCCCCATCTCGCTCCTCCCCTTCCCGGCCAAGGTCACTGAGAAGGCCGTCAACAAGCAACTGACCAACTTCCTCGAAGACAACAACCTGCTCGACCCCTCGAAATCTGGTTTTCGGGCCAACCACAGCACGGAAACCGCCCTCATCCTCCTAGACCTCTTGGATGCCTTCGACACCATGTGCCACCGCACCCTAATAACCCGCCTCCGCTCCACTGGTATCCAAGGACAGGCCCTGGACTGGATCATCTCGTTCCTCTCTGACCGAACCCAAAGAGTCTTCCTCCCACCCTTCCGCTCAGAACCCACCGAGATCATCTGCGGCATTCCACAAGGCTCCTCGTTCAGCCCTACCCTCTTCAATATCTGCATGAGCCCCCTCGCCAACATCGCTCGCAAACACAACATCAACATCATCTCCTACGCCGACGACACCCAGCTGATACTCTCCCTCACCAAAGACCCGGCCACCGCCAAAACCAACCTACAGGAAGGAATGAAAGACGTCGCGGAATGGATGAAGCTCAGCCGCCTGAGGCTGAACTCAGACAAGATAGAGGTCCTCATCCTCGGAAACTCCCCGTCCGCCTGGGACGACTCTTGGTGGCCCACGGCCCTGGGCACCACACCAACCCCTTCAGACCACGCACGCAACCTCAGATTTATCCTGGACCCCCTCCTCACCATGACCAAGCAGGTCAACGCCGTCTCGTCATCTTGCTTCCACACCCTTCGCATGCTCCGAAAGAACTTCCGCTGGATCCCCGCCAACACCAGAAAAACAGTTACCCACGCCCTCGTCACAAGCCGCCTGGACTACGGAAACACCCTATACGCAGGAACCACCGCAAAACTACAGAAACATCTTCAGCGCATACAGAACGCCTCTGCATGCCTCATCCTCGACCTACCACGCCACAGCCACATATCCGCCCACCTGAAACACCTGCACTGGCTCCCCGTCAACCAAAGGATCACCTTCAGGCTCCTTACCCACGCACACAAAGCCCTCCACAAAAAGGGCCCTGAATACCTCAACAGTCGCCTCGCTTTCTACACGCCCACCCGCCAACTCCGCTCAATCAGCCTTGCTTTCGCCGCCGTCCCTCGCATCCGCAGAACCACTGCTGGAGGCAAATCCTTCTCCTACCTGGCAGCCAAGACATGGAACTCCGTTCCAGTTCACCTCAGAACTACTCAGGACCACCTCACCTTCAGGAAGCTCCTCAAGACCTGGCTCTTCGAGCAGCAGTAACCCCCCAGCACCTTGAGACCCTCACGGGTGAGTAGTGCGCTCTATAAATGCCTTGATTGATTGATTGAACTTAGAATGGGTAAAATGCCAATACTCGCGTCCACAACTCCCAAACCTCCATTTACCCAACAGCCACAGGGGCCATACCACCCTTTGGTTTTTAAATCTCCCATGGCTCTCCAACCCCCTGAGATCTGCTCTTGAGTAAGTCCTGACACTAGCTCTTTTAGGCAGGTCTGCACTCATCTGACTTTTTGTGCAGTGCCTTAAATAGATTCCTTCCCTGGGGCTGACTGGCAGACCTCCAGCCAATTCATAGTGGTATGTGCATTCTGTGGTGCAGTCAGGGAGGGAACACCACACCTGGGTCCCTTCCCAAGGTGTGGAGCTCTTCGCCTTCGGTCTTTATTGGGAGAGGCCACTGAACCAACTGACCCCACTTGACCAGTGTAGAAGAGGTGGTGTCAGTCATGAAATGAATGCCAATTAAGGTTAACAAGAGATATCAGCTGATAATATTTTGTTTGTCCTTTTATACCCGTGCTGCGGCCCTTTTTACTCCTCGTCTTGGGAGTGAGAGGAACTGAAGGTGAACTGTGTTTAAGGGCTTAGTTTTCTTGCGGTAGTTTCCACTCCTGGCTGTTCCTCTTGCCCTTCAGCAGCAAACAGAAGGATGTTGAGGAACTAAGAGCAGGACCTTGGGTTAACCTTCTGAGGTCTGCAAGGGGCAATTCAGCTAACCACTGCATTTTGGTGAATCAGCGTCCAAGGATCCATCCTTTTTTGTGTGTCTGTTGTCCTTTGCTTCTGGGTCCTTGCTGTCCAAGTGGCCTCTATGAGGTCTTGGCTTTTGGAAGAGCTGACACACGCCCAGGGAGTGATGCTGCAAATGTAGAACACTAGTGTGGAGCTCCCTAAAGGATCCCAACTCTAACTGCACCAGGTGTCGATGGTTCTATAATAAGTGCGAATAATAGCGGTGAAAGAGAGGATCTCTGTAGCGTGCCTCACCATTAACTCTGACCAAGGGTAGGCGTAGTGAGTGCCGACAAAACGGATAAAATAGGGCCTAAAATTCATTTTAGGTAGTACCTGATGCGTCAATGACCCCAACGCACTGTATCAAAAGACTTTTGTGGATCCGGGGAGAGTAAGGCTATGGGTCCACCAAGTTCCCTCACTCAGGAAAGTATGGTATGCAGGCGCCAGAGGCAATGTTGTGTACTCCTGCCGGCATGAAGCTGTTTTCTTCCTTGTGTATAACCATGTGCATTACACTGTGCAGTCTCAAAGCAGTATCTTAGCAAGGGTTCTAGATTTTTTTATTAATTTTGGGAAGTCAGGCAATATGAAGTGCAGAATTCTGGGGACTTCTGCGATAATTGCCCCTCGCAGATATTATGGTAATATTAGCTTCTCATAAGCCTCTTCAAACAGCGCTTTTAATTGTGATGTCACCAGGGAGGTGTATTTCTTGAAGAATTCTAACTGGTATCCATTGGGTCCTGGTGTTTTCTCAGGGGCCTTTGCAGCCCATTTGATCTCTTCCTCAGTAGTAGGAAGATCAAGCTTTTTCTATCCTCCCTCTACAGTTTCCGCAGTCAGAGAGCCCTAATAATGGGGTTCTGAAATTCATCATGGTGAGATAAGACATATATGTACAACATTCTATAATAGGAAACAAACACCTTTTCAATTTCAAGCAACACCCACAAAATATGCTGCTCTCTGCTGATGACTAGCAAAAACCCAGAAACACGTGTCCAGAGATACACAGCACTTGCTGCACCTACTAAGGGGAAAGACTTTGATTACTTTTGTTAATGTAAAACTAATCTGACTGCATTTACCAAAATGCATTGGGGCTAACATTTTGCTGGAGTGTGAGGCAGAGTGCTCCCTTTTTTTGCACCTTTGCAATTTCTACCGAGGCTGTACACAATTTGCATGCATCTTCCCATCTAGATGGGCGGTCACGGCTCGCGGGGATTCCTGAGGAGCGGAGTGGCACGCAGGGGAGGGAGGGTAACTAATACATTTACTTTTATTAACATAACATTTAAAAAAACATACCTCCTCCACCGCGCGTGTTCCTCTCTCCCGCATCGTTGCTGTAAGCAGGCACAGGCTCCCAGCCTGCCCTGCGGCCAATCCTGAAGCTGCTCAAAGCAGCGTTAGGATTGGCTGGGAGTGCCCTGGCGGTGTTTCTGGGCTGGAGAGAGCCCTGTGTGCATGTGTCTTTGACCGGTCCAAGACGGCCGGCCAAACACATATACACTCTGAGGGGAGTGCACAGTGCACTTCCCCCTGCTCGTCACCGACAATGCCCCGCCCCTTTCACAAGGAAGGGATAATAAATAGTTTATTATCCCTTCCTTGTGAAAGAATTTGCAGTGGTTGCTGCTGGCGGGGGTTACGCTCCTCCGCCCTTATGGAGGAGCCGCCCCTGTAGATGGGACAATTCACGAGACATAGGACCTGATTTAGATTTCAGCTGACGGATATTCTGTCTGCCGAAATATAAATCCCATTGTAAATAATGGGATTTATATTTTGGCGGACAGGATATCTGTCATCATTGTGACAGAGTAAACAGTCCGCCAAAATCTAAATCAGGTCCATAATCTTTAATTGCCGGCCAATACAGAAGTTTCCCCGCCTTGACGTCCATTTCAAATATTCTACTTCATTAGTATAACCAGCCATTCAGCGTTGTATTGAGCAACTTTTGTTTGCCAGAGAAGACAATCCCTATCTGTAATTAAAAAGCCTGGCCCTCCCTCCCCAAATGGCCAATTTCTTTCCTCCTAGTGGTCAATTAGCTGCCAATGTGGCTCATAGCATAGCCCCAGCTAACCAGTTTAAAGGCCTGCCATACCATTGCCACAGAGGAGACAATATTCAACAATTTTACCCCTCAAATACTCCATGAAATCATCATCTTAAAGCCACCAGGTGTTCATTCACAATACCGCTGGTGCACTCTGCCATCGACGATAGATGGTTGACTGGATAAGTGAGTGACCTGAGAGCCCCATGGGAAGTATGACGCAGGAGGTCACCGTGTGACGCTTCATAGCCGGTATACAAACGTAATCTATTTGAGAATGCATGGAACATGCAAAGCTGTTAGAATTCATTTTGAATTGCTTCGTTTCTTTTACACGTGTAAGTTTGAGCTTTTGTTGTCTCTGAACGCACTGTCTATCACATATGTTATCTTATGTATATTTGTTTAGGTAAAATAAGCCTGTTTCCACGCCATAGGCTTGCAGCTGGTTTCTTTCCCTAACTGGGGCACTGTATTCATTATAATTGTGTGTTCAAATAACTAACTGACCTCGGCTGTGGTATTTTGGGGAGGGAAAGGCTGATATCTATACCTTTGAACCACGTAATCCTTTGAAGGGTCTCAAGAATGTGGGGAGTCAGGCAGCTGCAGAAGGGAGGCAAGGACAAGGCTGGAAATGGAACCAGTGTGTGGAAACTGATTAACTCCTTAAAATATCTGTATGACGTATATCATTAGTTACACATTTTATGTATCCTTTGATGTATGAGTATAAATATCACTGTTAAACGCTTTATGTCAGCACACTTTACTTCGGGCCTGGGATGCCAGTGGTAAACCTGTCCTCTTTGCTGCAGCAAAAATAAACAGACCTTTGGTCATTGATTTTTCACTCCGGCTCTCCGTGTCAAAACTCCTTTGTAAATGCATTTGTAAGTATCTGCAAATATGTGCATTTGACAATTTGGCGCCCGAACAGGGACCTTCCAGTGGATATCTTCAGTAGCTCTGTCACGAGACGTGCTGCCAGTGGGGGGACGCCGTTCCGGAGGTGTAGATTCCAGGGGCCCCTGCACAAAGACTTAGTTTCAGAAGCAGCTGCATCTTATCCACCGGGCAGGTTTCCCCCCGCTTTCTCATGATGTCCCAGCGAAGTCCCTGAAACATCGGTGTTTATCTTGACGGATTAGTCTGACACGGGCGGCCGGAGAGAAATCCAGGAAAAAGCAGATAGTCAGGTAAGACTGTTCCTCGCTGGCTATTTGTCTGCTTTAACTTGCATTTGAGAGAATAATTGTTTTTGGATAACTTATCATTTTTGGGAATGATTAGTTCTTGGTAAATTTGCATTTGTACAAGGTACCATTTGACAATTTGTATTACATGTGTTTTTCTTGTTTGAGTAATTTGCCCAGGCCTGGAGCAATTTGTAAGTTGGTAAATATTTGAAAAGGTTTTCTTTGGTGCACATTTGAAAAAGGTTTTTTTTTCGGTGCAGGTTGCATTTTGAAATTTGGTGCGTGTTGCATTTTGAAAAATTAAAAGGTTAGATATGGGAAATAAGAAATGTTGGCAAGGGTTATGTCTTTGTTTTCGTCGAAATCATGTGCCACGTTTAGATAAAAAGCAACCCATTCCAAAAGAGGGAACACCAGGGTGGGACATGTTAAAGGATTATGGTTTAGAGAATAATTTGTATAATAGTATATGGCGCAAATATACTAGACATTGTCCTGACCTCCAGTGGCCGGAGGATGGGTCTTTTGATTTAAAGAAACTAACCTACCTACAGGAATGTTTGTTTCATAAAAAGGCTAGACAACATATGTTTGAAGTATACAGAAAATGGGAAATTGAGGCCACCAAAAGAAAAACGAAGTCAGATAAACTGTTAGAGAAGGAGAACCGGAGAACCATCATGCAGAAAGCCGCCCTGTACCACCATTCCCAAACCCAGAAAAGAATTGAGTCTGAAGACAGAGTCCATAGGGCCCAGGTGGAGGGAAGTTATGTATCAAAGCCAACAGAACCCAAACATGCATTAGAGGAAGATGAGGTAATGCTACAGCTATTAGATAATAGCCCTACTGCACCTCCACCTTACACACCCCCTGCAGTAGCCCAACCTATCATGGGGGCACCGCAACAGCAGCAAGGGCAAGGGCACAATTTGGGAAATCCAGGTGCACCACTACAGCAGCATGTGCCACAGCCACCACAGCCTCTAGCCCAAGCCACCCAAATAGCCCAAGTCCTAATCCCTCCGCCACCTGCCCCACCACTACCAGCCAACACTGCAAGGTTACCAATAATGTCCCCTGCCCCTAATACCCCAAATGGACAACGCCGACGGTGCACAGCCACTCACTCACTTTCACCCATATGGAGCACACCTATGAAGTCGATTTCGCCCCCTAGTACCCGCTCCACTATTGGGGATTGGGAAAAACGGGTTATCAAGGATCAGTCAGATAACTGGATGTCACATCTTATTTACACCCACACCGATATTATGGACACAATACAACAGATGTCACATTTTGGACAGCAATTAGCACTGCTGTATATGATTGAAAAATTGGAGAGGGATTGGAAGTCTTGTATTACAGATTCTACCCCTCTCCCTTATGAACAAGAATTAAACCAATTATGGCGGGACAGTAGGGCTTGTATTCTTGATAGTAACAGCATAAATGAGGGAGTACGCATTTGTGTCATAGCCAGGGAAGATGTTCTAAATAGATATGACAAGGGGTACCCAATGAGGGAAGTGCACCCTGATATGCCCACTGCAGCTGCAGTCGCAGCAGCAACTGCCGCCGGACAACCAGCTCCCGTGCCGGTGGCCCAATTTGTTCATATACCATGGAAAAGGGAGGAGGTAATGGCTATAAAGAAAGACTTGCCAGACCCTCGAAAGAATCCAGCTGGATTCTATCGGGACCTTAGAATTGCCATTTCCACCACAACCATGACACTCAAAGACATTGACTATTTTTTTGGTGTTTTATTGGGTCCTGAAGTTTGGCATAAAATTAGAAGAGTAGATGATGCACCTACTTTGGGAAATACATGGGGGGGTTTAGAAGCACATGAAGCACAAAGGGCACCAGGAACCCTGCCGCATCAGGATATTTTAGATTTACCTAATCGGATATTGACTAAGTTAGAAACTGTTATACCTCTTCAGACTGTGGATTGGGGAAAGCTTGCCACTTATAAACAGAAGATAGGTGAAGATGTCCCAGATTATTTTACTCGAATTGAACAAGCTTTCATAGATTTTAGCGGTCAAGACCTCGCCACCGTAACAGGTGTCACACTATTTGTAGAACGCTTTGTTAATGGCCTTCTACCTGAAATATCACAAAAATTAAAAGCAACAGAGAGTTCGTGGATGACGAAGGGACAGGCAGAGATTTTGCAGATGGCGCAATACTATGAGAGCAGGTACAAGGAAGAATTAGAAAAGAATGAGAAGTCAGTAAAAGAATTGAAGAAAAAGGTATTATTACAGCAGGCATACCCTCAGCGGGATGCAACCCCTCAGCAAAGGGGTGGCCCACCAAGGGGACGGGGAAGGGGTCGAGGTCGAGGTGCATCTGCACCACCCCAAGACCGCCGATTAAATATCAACCAATGTGCCTACTGTAAGCAGGATGGACATTGGCGTGATACTTGCCCATTACTGGAAGGAAGACAAAGTATGTCACTTCATAGAGGGAACGCGGCAGGTAATGCACGAGGACGAGGAAGAGGTAGAACTGATCAGAATTCGCAGAATGAGAATCAGGTCCCGCGTAACACTAATATTTTTGACAATGCATTTGAACGACAATATTATGCTGATGATTTCTTTTCTGAATCCTACAATTATTAGGACAGCCACAGACAGGGCCAGGGGCGAGTAAGTATTCCTGTAGATCAAAATGGTCCCTACATTGATGTAAAAATCGAAGGAGAGGGCCATAAGTTTCTTCTAGATACTGGTGCCACCAGAACATCTATTGCACATTCTGCAGTCCCCGGGGCTCCCCTGTCTGGGCTTCATACCACATCAATTGGGATTTCTGGAATCCCCGTGGTGAGCCCCATCTCAACACCTATGAGAGTAACTGTAGGCCCATTTACAGTACACACGCCACTCTCTTTAACATCAGGTTGCAATGAAAACCTGTTTGCATTAGATTTGTTAAAGAAATTAAATGCAGTTATTCACTGTTCAATGGATGGTGTCTATGTAACTATGGATAGTGTTTCCCCAACTCGGTGCATGTTCTCACAGGAATACGACTTACCCCCAGAGCTACAGGAAATAGACCCTCGCTTATGGGCCAAAGGCAAGAATGATGTAGGCATTATGGATATCGACCCTATTGTAATAAAAATCAAACCAGGTGCCCGGTTACCTCGTGTTCCTCAATACAAATTACCTAAAACAAGCGAAAAAGGGCTCAAGGCAGTCATATCTGATCTTGTGCATGCAGGTGTCATAAAGGAAATAGTGAGCAGCCCATGTAACAGTCCAATCCTTCCTGTTGTAAAGAAACGAAATGATGCTAATAGATTAGATGGTGAGCAATCATTTACTGATAACACAGTATATCGATTAGTTATTGATCTCCGAGAAATTAATAAAATAGTAATTCCCCAGTTTCCCGTGGTCCCAGACATGAATAGTCTTTTCACCATGATACCACCCTCTGCGTGTTTTTTCACCGTAATCGATTTGAAGAATGCTTTCTTTAGCATTCCAATTGCCGAAGAATCTCAATATTTGTTTAGCTTTGCGATTTTTGGTAGATCATTCGCGATGACAAGAATTCCACAGGGCTTTGTTGAGTCCCCGAGCATATATAGTCAATGTCTTAAACGTCAATTAGACCAATTCAATCCACCCACAGGCTCTGCGTTGTTGCAGTACATTGATGATATTTTAATTGCCTCAGATTCCATGACACAATGTAAGACTGATACTGTTGCATTATTACATCATTTAGCACCTCTGGGCCATAAGGTGTCCCTTCCAAAATTGCAGTATTGTAGAGAGGAGGTCACCTATCTAGGACACCTCCTCTCTAAGGAGGGAAGGAGATTACATCCAGACAGAATTAAATTGGTTCATACAATGACTGCACCACGCACCCCTTCTGAAGTCCGAGCATTTTTGGGATTTACATCTTTTTGCAGACAGTGGATTCCAAATTTTTCACTTATAGCAAAACCATTGACTGCTCTGACACTTTCAGATGTGCCCTCTCCTGTACCTTGGACTGACAAATGTGAGGAGGCTTTTCAAGAATTAAAAAAGGCGATGTGCTCTGCTCCTGTATTGGGTAATCCGGATTACAGCAAACCATTTGTTTTATTTGTGCATGAAAAGCATGGCTGTACATTGTCTGTTTTGACACAGGCCCAAGGTGGGAGACAACGCCCTTGTGCATACTTCTCTTCCACCTTGGACACTGTGGCGCAAGCTTTGCCTACTTGTCTTAGAGGAGTGGCTTCTGCAGCAGCTGCAGTGAAACAAAGTGAAGGGTTTGTTGGTGGCAATCCGCTCACTGTGATGGTTCCTCATGCCGTTGATATTTTGTTAAACAAGACACAGACGCAGCACCTCACCAGTGCTCGTCTAACGGGTTACGAATTAACATTGTTCAGTCCAAATATTACTTTGAAGCGGTGCAATGTCTTGAACCCAGCTACGTTACTACCCCTCCCTCAGGACAATGTGGAATTTGATCATAATTGCATTTTTGCCACTGAGGAAGAAACTAAGGGACGGGTAGACTTGACAGACACTCCCCTATCTGACCCACAGGGAGAGCTGTTTGTAGATGGGTCTTGCTTCAAGTTACCAGATGGTACGACCACTGCAGCCTATGCCGTCACCACAGTCAAAACAGTGGTTGAATCTCATAGAATCCCGCAAAATTCGGCACAGGCTGCAGAATTAATTGCCCTCACCAGAGCTTGTGAAATAAGTGAACATCTTAGTGTTAACATCTACACTGATAGCCAATATGCGTTTGGAGTAGCTCATAATTTTGGGCGACTCTGGGCGAATAGAGGCTTTATCACGTCACATGGCACTACCATCCAGCATGGCAACTTGATTGTGACACTTTTGACTGCTCTCAGTCTGCCCCGTCAGGTCGCAATCATTAAGTGTAGTGCCCACAAAAAAATTACTGATGATATAGGACGAGGAAATGCTTTTGCAGATGCTACAGCGAAAGCAACAGCACGAGCACCATTTGACAATGCATATGTTGAGAGTAGCATCAAGGGAGAGCCCCAGTACGAAGTACTAGAAAATACCATGCAGTGTGTGAGAGATATTCAAGCAGAAGCAACAGCAGAGGAAAGGGAACAGTGGGAGAAGAACGGTAGACTAGACAGTGAGGGTTGTTACACAGATGACACAGACAGAAGAAGATGGATGTTACCTAATTGCTATGTACACGCTATGGTTACTATGGCCCACAGTCCTGCACACATCAGTGCCCAAGGCATCAAGACAACTTTGGACCATGTTTGGAGTAATCCTCTGATATCCAAAGCTGCTAATAACCTGGTTAAAAGTTGTATGGTGTGCGCAGTGCACAATGCAGGAAAAGGGACCCCTACGCCCCCTGGCCACTTTGCCCCTCCTGATCTCCCTTTTGAAGCTATACAGATGGATTTTATCCACATGGAACCGTGTAACAAACTGAAATACGTGTTAGTGGTAGTATGCATGTTTTCAAAATGGATAGAGGCCTACCCATTAAAAGACAATGGTGCCCTCTCTACCGCCAAAATATTACTAAAAGAATATTTTCCTAGATACGCCTTGCCACGATTAGTCTGGAGTGACAATGGCAGTCATTTTTCTAATGAGGTAATGGAGAAGGTCTGTACCGCCCTTAACATCAAACATCGATTTCATGCTGCAAATCACCCACAATCAGCGGGCCTTGTAGAAAGGTATAATTACACCTTGAAGAGCAAAATAGCTAAGATTTGTGCTGAGACCAACTTAAAATGGCCAGATGCTTTGCCCCTAGCATTAATGTCCATCAGGATGACTGCCAGTAGCAAGTCACGATTATCCCCCTATGAAGTTGTCATGGGGAGGCCAGCCAATATCTGGGGGGTACCACGACCAAAGAAGCTTTCTGAAGTGCAATATCCTTTGTTTGTAGATTACTGTAAACAATTGACTAAAGATTTGCGTTTGATCCACCAACAGGTCAAGGCCAGCCTACCGACTCCTCTTGAAGGCCCTGGTCACCCTTTTAAGCCAGGGGATTGGCTTATGACAAAGAATTTTCAAAGAACCAACAGTCTTCAGCCCAGGTGGCGGGGGCCAGCCCAGGTACTGCTTGCAACACAGACAGCGGTGAAAGTGGAAGGAAGGAAAAACTGGATACATGCTAGCCACTGTAAGCGTGCACCAATTCCACTACAGAGTACTCTAACAGCAGAATTACCATTGTCTCCTGATTACAGCGAAGTAGGGAGACAGGAAACACCTCCACAGGTTTCAAGTGCTACTTCTGCTCCTGCGGTGACACAACTGCCCAGTGACGAAGAGTTGCTGTTTGAAGATCAACAAACTCATCGATACAACCTGCGTCCTCGCCCATCCAAATGAACAGAATTTTGAAGGTGCGTAAGGTGGTGACCCCTACGAAAAGCTACATTTACATCACCCTGATAGCTCCTAGCTTGGAATTGCAAACTGAGGTCTCTTCTGAATGGCCCAGGAATCCTTTGCTCAGCAGAATACGGCACGCCTGCCTTCGTGAAATACAGTTCCCCGCTTTCACCGCCACCGGCATTTCCGATGCCATTGATGTACCAGCATTAAAACGAGCTATCCTCACTGTTGTTACGCACACTTTGGGCGACGAGGTTGTAAATGACTGTGATGACTAAAATTCCAGCATGAACACGGGTGACTAGCCTGTGCAACGACACCAGAACATTGGTCAGAACAATTGTCTCAACGAGAACACAAGTATAGTGGGATGCAGCTTGTGCAACGCTATTCAATCAGTGGGTAAATGGAGTTAACAGTTCTGTGACTGGCGAGAAAGAAAAAAAAAACCCAAGTACCAGTTCTACGGAAGCGGCCAGCCATTAGGGTTGGTGCGGTTTGTAGTCCCAGCGGTAAAAAAAAAAAGGTGCCCTTTTTCTGTTTAATACCCAAGCACATCACTAATCTGGTTGAAAATTGCTGGCCTCCGCCCTCATTTTGCTGAGACACTGAACGAAACTGACAAACTATACTGAAGATTAATTTTGAAGTATTTCGACTTACTCACTGGGAGTTGAGACTCACCAGGAGTTAAAACTTGAAAAGGAGAAGCTAAGGGACCTAGGATCAAGCCAACCTCTATTGTCCTGGACCAACCAGTGCAGCCTAACTGCTAGAGTGGAAAGCACGGCGGTGCTGAACCCTAGTGGGTGTGAACATTGAAGGAAAAATTCACTTATCTGTATCTATACGTATATGATTATTAGTATAGTGATATCAATATTTTGCATTTACATATTTGGTAATTGTGTGAGTATATTTTTGAACACGCGTAGGCGGTTGAGACGAGTAAAACGGTATCATAGAAAAGTTGTAGGACCAAGGAGAAGAGCACAATAAAATTATGAAGATATATCCATTTGGCAGGACAAATATCCCTCTAGAGAATAGGGAAGAGTGGCCTTATAACTATTTCTACAAAACCATAATGAAGTACCTAGTGACCCTTATGTTAATATGTATAATGTCCAGTGGTGTTGCATCATTGTTGCAAAATCCTACCTTACATCCATTGATAAAGGTTCATGGAAAATTAGCGGAGACATTAAGTCTCACTGACTGTTGGATTTGCCGGCACTTGTCTAGACACCCCGAGGATCCTATAGGCCTTTATGAAGTACCAGTATCACCAAGTGAATATGAAAGAGGGGAAGTGTGTCTTGTACCAAATACCACTTGGAGATGTGACCAACAAGAATATCAATGGTACCCTAGGTGTGCGGTGCTCCCTAATACCCAGGCAGAATACAAGCTCTCCCCGATGCCTGAAGAGAATGCCACACTTAAAATGTTTCCCATATGTTTTGGTACCTATTTTTATGGGCAAAACCCAGAGGCAAAATACATGGGAAAGATCCCTCCTGAACAGTGTGTTTACACTTTGTTATTTGATATAAAGACAGGGAATTGGGATCTTGAAGGAGAGGAGAAAATAGACAGAAATTGGACAGCGTTAATTAATGGGACTCATCAAAATTACACTGTGAATTATTGGAACCTGACTGTGGGAGAAAATGAGATTCTAGTAGATCCAGAAGGATTGTTATATGATCCCTCCAGAGAACAAGATAGAAATGGGAAAAATTCACCTGTAATATTGTCCCGGGTTTTCCTTGGCCCCCTCTGGACGGCTAGATGTTCATATGTTGCACCCTGGGCAAATGTATCATTGCTAAATACAATCTGGGAAGATTACAAATATTGCAATAATTCTGAGCATGACACCCCAGAGGGTGTAGGATTGCCTCGAATAAAATACAGCATTATAAATTCACAAATCCAGGGAGGCATGTACTTCGTATGTGGAAGAACTGCATATAAAGTACTGCCTCTAAACTGGGAAGGGATATGTTCACTGGCATATTTGGCACCCAACATTACTGTGATATCAAATATATCATCTTCCCAGCCCCTTAACATGGGGAGTTTTGCACATAGGTACAAACGAGGGACACCCATACTGGAGGAGCGAAAGAACTGGGTATTTCAAGTATTACATGTTCTTATTCCCGGATTTGGAATTTTCGATTTACAACTGGCAATGATGAATATGTCAGCTGAATTAGCTATTGCATTTAATGCCACCAGAGAGGCCATAGGAAGTATACAGGTAGAGATAAACTCTGCAGCCCAATTGGCGATACAAAATCGGCTTGCCCTAGACTTGATTACAGTACAACAAGGAGGAGTATGTGTTTTAATCCAACATCAGTACCAGCAAAAGTGCTGTTATTTTGTCAACAAGTCATCAGAGATAGAATTGGATATTGGGAAAATAAAAGAAGCAGTACAGGTATTTGAAAAGGGGGGCCAATATGAAGGAGGCGATTGGAGTTTATCATGGTTATGGTCTTTGTTTGGGGGGTGGGGCTGGTTGTTTAAAGACATACTTTTTATAATAATAGCTATTGTATTAAGTTGTTTATTAGTGCAGTGCTTACCTGCTCTCTGTTCCTGTTTAAAATTGTGTAAACTTCCGCCAGTGAAAATACTAGAAACCAATCGAGCTATGATGCAGAGAGAAGAGATAACTTCCCTAATGGCTATTGACCCTACTGTCCTCACTACAGATACTGGTTGCTCATACCCATCGGTTGTTTATGTCCCCATGAATGCAAATTTCAATGAAGTGGGAGTAAAATTCAACATATATGAGGAAATTTAGAACTATTCAAAACGTTTATTATGTTCAGAAGAAAAAAACTCAAAAAGGGTCGATTGTTAGAATTCATTTTGAATTGCTTCGTTTCTTTTACACGTGTAAGTTTGAGCTTTTGTTGTCTCTGAACGCACTGTCTATCACATATGTTATCTTATGTATATTTGTTTAGGTAAAATAAGCCTGTTTCCACGCCATAGGCTTGCAGCTGGTTTCTTTCCCTAACTGGGGCACTGTATTCATTATAATTGTGTGTTCAAATAACTAACTGACCTCGGCTGTGGTATTTTGGGGAGGGAAAGGCTGATATCTATACCTTTGAACCACGTAATCCTTTGAAGGGTCTCAAGAATGTGGGGAGTCAGGCAGCTGCAGAAGGGAGGCAAGGACAAGGCTGGAAATGGAACCAGTGTGTGGAAACTGATTAACTCCTTAAAATATCTGTATGACGTATATCATTAGTTACACATTTTATGTATCCTTTGATGTATGAGTATAAATATCACTGTTAAACGCTTTATGTCAGCACACTTTACTTCGGGCCTGGGATGCCAGTGGTAAACCTGTCCTCTTTGCTGCAGCAAAAATAAACAGACCTTTGGTCATTGATTTTTCACTCCGGCTCTCCGTGTCAAAACTCCTTTGTAAATGCATTTGTAAGTATCTGCAAATATGTGCATTTGACAAAGCAATGGTATGTAAATTGCTTAGTCATCGCATGGTGGCAACAAGTCCCATTGGGGTGATCCACAGAGAGCAATGAGCAGCATGATGAGTTGCAGGGGCACCACTTGTGTCCAAAAAAAGAGTCCACACCACATTAAAGTCTCCTTCCATTACTGTCATACCTGATGGGGACTCCCACAAAAGAGGAGTCAATGCAAGCATCTTAGCCTTGGTAAAAAAAGGGGGGGGCCAGGGTTGTCCTTCAGCGTCCTTCGCATGGCCACAAAGCTCTAGATTGGTAGATTCTACCTTTCACACCTCAGGTTAGACACTTCAGTTAATCATCTAGGGAAACACTTCATCCTCTGGGGGGTCAAAATATGCACCTCGACCTCTGTGACATGGTCATCTACCTGTTCTAGATTCTGTGGGAGAAGTGTCACATCACACCCCACTGCGCTCATTTAGGTCTCCGATGCCTTTCCCGTGTAAGCAATTGCTCATACAATAACTTCTGTGGAGCTTTTATCACAAGGACCTGTGCTTGGAGTGTGCTGACGAAAAGCCTCCGCGGGTCCTGTTTTCCTACCTGTGGCTCAGGGGGCCTTGATTTTTGTGATTTTGTCCAATTTGAACTGTCTCAACATGGACCTATTTTTTGTCATCTCTGACGCACCAGACAGGTGTAAGTGCATAAGTGAAGGTACCCAAGGAGGTTGCAATCCATCCAGCCAGGGAAGAGAGGGGACCAGTAAGCCGGCACCAACCACCATAGACACCAATGGAGCCTACCAGCTGTGGATAGCAGGGCAGGAGGAGTGGCTCACAATGATGTCCATAGGCTTCCAGCTAGATGCGGCCTCTAAATGGCGAGCAGTTCAGCGACTCACGCCAAGGTAATTGTGTCCACGGAGGCCCAGGCTTCCAGGCCCCCCTTAAACGTGAAGCCCAGCGGTGAGAGCCTGCTGAAGCACATAACAGGCAGACAGTCTAACACTTCTCAGGCACAGGTCTTGGCCTCACTTAGGGTCCGTCACTATTGTCCGTGCAGTGGTTTTATGTACCAGTGCAGACCATGGGGCCCACAAATGGGAGGCCCATGGCCCTGCCCTCTCACGGCCCCTAGGGAGCCAATCAAGTCAGGTTCCTGATCATCCTACGCATCCTCCCTAGAGATGCCCACCTCAAGGCCACAACAGCCAACAGGCCCAGGACGCCCAGGTCAAAATGAGCAAACCAGGACTCCCTCAGCCTAGCCCCGGTGGTCCAGTCACTGCTCCACCTCCTCCTCCATGGCCTTGGATTAGCGTCCCCTTCAAGGGGGCAGCAGCATCCCAGAGTCCACCGCTACCATCAGCAGCTCCATGAGAACCATCCCAGGCAAGAGCATCCCATGCCCACACTCCTGGCCTCCGCAGCTCAGGACCCAGCCACCGCTGCGGACTGCACATCACCGCCTCCACCATACAAGTGATACTGCCCCGGTCCTGAGTCTCCCCTGCCATCAGTGGAAGCAGGAATGCTTCATTGCTAAGGGGCTAAGGAGGGGTGTAACAAATGATTAATCTCCAAGGGATGATTTTAAGGAAACACGTCTGCCATCTTGCAAGCTCTGCCTACGCCCTCCCTCAGGGTTATTTATATTTCATACCATGTTTTATGGTATTCCACTGTTATATTTAAATAGCGGCTATTTTGTACCATTGCCAGTATACATCATTTGTCTATGAAGGTTTAAGATAGTTAAGCATGTATAAGAGTAACCACGTTTTACTATTAAATGTATGTAAACGGACCTGTCTTAAAAAGTGCTGCTGTTGTATAGTCTGTTGTATTTTCTATGAGAGTTTATGACATGTTATAAATAGCAAACTATGACCTCTGGAGTAGGAGGAGCTTGTGAACAGGGAAGGCATGCCCTCTGCTTAGTGGTATGCCAACCAGTAAAGATTTACAAAATGTCAGGAAGGCGTGAATATCGCTCTGGGCTTAGGTTGAACTGTACTGTGTGTTGTGTCATCAGTTTCTTCTGCCATCTGTCGAAGACTCACATCTTGCTTATTCCCTTACAGGGTGGCAAGTACGCTCAAGAGAGCGTTTGGATTGCTGATGAAGTATATGGGAGGCCCCCTGGAGACAGACACGTGCCAGCTCTGCGGAAACGCCTTCTGCCAGGAGTGCGGACTTGTGCTCCATTCTGATGGACTCCCAGATGGCCTGGATGTCGAGAGTACAATAGCCCGGCGGGGCTCTTCGAGGAAAGTGAGGCAACGCAGTCTCACGTCCAGCAATCGAGGCAGTGGGAAAGGCGTGCCCAAAACCAGTAATCCATCATCCCAATCGATCCATCATTCAGTATCAATGAGCTCCTCCGATGAATCAATATACGGATCTTCGCTTCGCTCTGCTTACCCGAGGAAAAGGAGCATCCTGGTTGACTGCCGGGACAGGGCTTGTCCCAGGAACTGCTGCTGCTTTGGAACCAGTGCATGGAAACGGTCTTGCGGAATGGCCACCTCTCGCCCATCAGATAAGCCAATGAGAGAGCGGCGATCCAGAGGCAGGAAAAGGTACCAAACAGACAGCTTGCAGGTTCCCAGGTGTCCAAGGAGCACCACCAATCAGAAGAGGAACAGTGACACCAGCTACCTGTCCAGCTCAACCTCTTCCTCATACAGGATGATACCATCTCAGCAAAGCTTGCCTACAGATGCATCCAGCCGACGGCTTTTATTGCCGGGTGACACATCAGGACGGCTCTCCAGTAGTTCTGATGATGACTTGATTCAGTCATGCCACAGTGGTCATACAACTACATACTCTGGGAGGTCCACACCACATTCTGGCACATCTTTGTATTCTGATATATCAAGCATGGAAAGTGCACGGCCATTGGAGTCGAAACCTGCGGTCCCTATATCCTCACTCTGTAATGATGAGGCATTTTCTCCTTCCGGTGTTTCACAAACCCTTCCTCCATATGCCAGGAAAATATCATTTCCACAAATTGTCGACATTCCAGACAGCGAAGAGGACTCTTCCCGTGTTTCCCATTTCAGTTGCCTGCTCCAAGAAGCTCAGTCAACCAGAATTGCACATCTGCTGAGACAAAGAGTTCTACACCCTCTGTATGGCTTTCCCGAACCTGTAGCAAAGTCACAAAAATGGGCAGAGGAAAAGCAAAAAACAAATGAAAAGAAAATAAGCCAATGCCCTGGGAAATTTGTGCCTAAAATTCAGATTAATGACACCATCTTGACTCCACCAATGAAGGAGGATGGAGAAGGTTTAAGGAGTGACCCCAGCATGGAGACATCATTTCTTAGCGACGCAATAAAGGAAAGGCTGGAGTTGCACCTCAACAACAAGGCCTTACAGAATGTCTGTGGTTTGCCAACCACTGTCCAGAAATCTCAGGGAATGTTTATGCCTTTAGCCCCCAAACCTCTCAAGCCCACACCATGTAGAAAGCGTGTCAAAACAGTGCTTGCAGCTCTCGTGAGCTCGGAGGCCCAGCAACTTCTTGAGGCACACTTCCAGAAGAAGGTCCAGAAGCATCATTCTACACTTCTTGAAAAAATATCAGAATCTGCACAAGAGGTTCTTCCTTCAGGGTCCCCAAGACCAGACCATGAGAGCTTAAAGGACACTGCTGAGATGAACGAAGGGCCACCCATCAAAATCACAACTCAAAAAACTGACAAAATGAATAATCAGCAAACAGAGACATGTGTTAGTACAGGAATGGAACAAATGCCTTCACAAGTGAAAGAGTTTGGGCAAAACCATGTTTTCTTGGCAAACTCTCACCTTCCAAAATGTGTTTTCAAGGGCCAAGGAATTAAAAGGCCAAGAGTCGGAAACATGCCATCCTTAAGTCACGACGTCATGCGCAGCCTAGAACAGAACCTGAGCCGCAAACACCATGTGCTTTTTAGTGGGCCTTCCCCCCACCCCACAAATTCACAGCCTTCTCTGCCGGTCGAGTCTGGAACATCCTCCATTATGCTGAAGAAGAAAGAAGCAGGTTTTGTAGAGTCCAAAACAGGACATAGCAGGGAATTATGTGGCCAAAAAAAGCTGCTGCTTGCCAAGGGGACACTGCCAGTCAAGCGAAAGCAGTCATTCTCTGTTGCATCGCCTCCTCCTCCCAAAATGCAACAAAAGCAAGGAGTGAAAACATCACTGTGGCCAAGAGAGCAGAAACATGCATCCTCTGTGCCTAAAACCACATCAAGTACAAGTTCACTAGGGAGTAAACCCCGTGTAGCAAATGGAGGCAGTAAGAGGAGGAGGAGGAGGAGGAGGAGGAGGAGGAAGTGTCATCCAGCTGTGACTAAAAGGTATCAGCAGATGTTAATTAAAGGATTGGAACCATGCTCGCCCAAACCTCTCATCACAGGGAACAAGTGCCTGCTTCCCAGGCCATGCTCTAGTCAAGAGAATATTAGATATGTACAGACGAATGGCTTGGAACCATGCTCACCCAAACCTCTCATCACAGGGAGCAAGTGCCTGCTTCCCAGGCCATGCCCTAGTCAAGAGAAGATTACAAATGTACAGACGGATGGCTTGAAACCATACTCGCCCAAACCTCTCATCACAGGGAGCAAGTGCCTCCTTCCCAGGCCATGCCCTAGTCAAGAGAAGATTAGAAATGTACAGACGGATGTCTTGGAACCATGCTCGCCCAAACCTCTCATCACAGGGAGCAAGTGCCTGCTTCCCAGGCCATGCCCTAGTCAAGAGAAGATTAGAAATGTACAGACGGATGTCTTGGAACCATGCTCGCCCAAACCTCTCATCACAGGGAGCAAGTGCCTGCTTTCCAGGCCATGCCCTAGTCAAGAGAAGATTAGATATGTACGGAAGGATGGCTTGGAACCATGCTCGCCCAAACCTCTCATCACAGGGAGCAAGTGCCTGCTTCCCAGGCCATGCCCTAGTCAAGAGAAGATTAGATATGTACGGAAGGATGGCTTGGAACCATGCTCGCCCAAACCTCTCATCACAGGGAGCAAGTGCCTGCTTCCCAGGCCATGCCCTAGTCAAGAGAAGATTAGATATGTACAGAAGGATGGCTTGGAACCATGCTCGCCCAAACCTCTCATCAAAGGGAGCAAGTGCCTGCTTCCCAGGCCATGCCCTAGTCAAGAGAAGATTAGATATGTACAGACGGATGGCTTGGAACCATGCTCGCCCAAACCTCTCATCACAGGGAGAAAGTGCCTCCTTCCCAGGCCATGCCCTAGTCAAGAGAATATTAGATATGTACAGACGGATGGCTTGGAACCATGCTCCCCCAAACCTCTCCTCACAGGGAGCAAGTGCCTGCTTCCCAGGCCATGCCCTAGTCAAGAGAAGATTAGATATGTACAGACGGATGGCTTGGAACTATGCTCGCCCAAACTTCTCATCACAGGGAGCAAGTGCCTGCTTCCCAGGCCATGCCCTAGTCAAGAGAAGATTAGATATGTACAGACGGATGGCTTGGAACCATGCTCGCCCAAACCTCTCATCACAGGGAGCAAGTGCCTGCTTCCCAGGCCATGCCCTAGTCAAGAGAAGATTAGATATGTACAGACGGATGGCTTGGAACCATGCTTGCCCAAACCTCTCATCACAGGGAGCAAGTGCCTGCTTCCCAGGCCATGCCCTAGTCAAGAGAAGATTAGATATGTACAGAAGGATGGCTTGGAACCATGCTCGCCCAAACCTCTCATCACAGGGAGCAAGTGCCTGCTTCCCAGGCCATGCCCTAGTCAAGAGAAGATTAGATATGTACAGAAGGATGGCTTGGAACTACTCTCGCCCAAACCTCTCATCACAGGGAGCAAGTGCCTGCTTCCCAGGCCATGCCCTAGTCAAGAGAAGATTAGATATGTACAGACGGATGGCTTGGAACCATGCTCGCTCAAACCTCTCATCACATGGAGCAAGTGCCTGCTTGCCAGGCCATGCCCCAGACAAGAGAATATTAGACATGTACAGACGGATGGCTTGGAACCATGCTTGCCCAAACCTCTCATCACAGGGAACAAGTACCTGCTTCCCAGGCCATGCCCCAGTCAAGAGAATATTAGATATGTACAGACGGATGGCTTGGAACCATGCTCGCCCAAACCTCTCATCACAGGGAGCAAGTACCTGCTTCCCAGGCCATGCCCTAGTCAAGAGAATATTAGATATGAACAGACGGATAACAAAGACACCCATGCCAAGTTGCCCTCTAAGCCTCACATGAGCTATAAACAATACTACTCCAAGACGGCTGCCAAAGAGACACAAATGTTCATTTAGAGTGAATCAGGAACAACCACAAGGATCGTCAACTGTACGTGCACTCCATTAGTTCAACCTAATGCCATGCAGGATTTGGAACCAGACAACACCAGAAAGACTCTGACACATGAGCAGCGGTTCACAGCGAAACCTGAGATGCCTCGGGGGGCCTTCATGCCTTCAGTCCCACTGGAAAGGCCACCAGCAGAGAGTTTAAAGAAGAAAGAAAATATACACATTAATCTGGTAGATGTCACACTTTTAAATGAGAATTGTAAACACTTATTAGAACTACACATAACGAGGAACGTTACGGAGGAAAATCATGAATGCCCAAGCAGCATAAGCAGTAAAACTGTAGACAAACTCATGGCCCATATGCCAAAGGTTAGTGCAACCAGCCAATGTCAAACGCAGCCAACAAACCGCAATTTGCATACATCAGTGATTAGCATACGATCAGACATATATCAGAAGGACGCTAATCAAGAAACTCGTAGCCTACAATATAATGTATTTGTGTCCCACTTTCACAAAAACCCATACATGGTCTTCCAACACAGACATCAACTACTAATGAAGCACACAAAATCAGAGTTTAAAGTTCACACAGAAGGCCTTCTGTCCATGGAGAAGGTCTTATTTCCAAAACGGAGTCATCTTGGTGGTCGACATTTAAAATCGAGAACTACGTTTCTGCCACTTGCAGAGCATAACATTATCGATACTGTTGACTGGAACCTTAGACACAAGCTTCTTAGACATCTGTGGGGGTTAGCGCCCCTACACCATGATGACTACAAAAAGAGTAACACCAAAGATTTGCTTCGTCCACCACCTCCCGCGGAGGTGACTGCCAACACTGAGCTCTCTGAGGTTGAAAGTGATTTTCTCATGCTCACACAGAGGGCCCTTCTCGAGCAGCACATCCAGATGAAGACGATGCACTCTGGATGGGGTTTGCCGACTCTTTTGCGAAGTTCTCTCCAAGCAGTCATGGCTTCATCTCCTGAATGTAGTAGCATTGAGGCATGTCCACAGCCTGAAGATGAAATTGTTATGATTGGAGAAGAAGCATTCTTCAGTCCTGAAACAACTAGAAAGTGTGTTGAATCGCATGCCAAACAGCGATTAATGCTTCAGGATTTTGGACTTCCAAATACAGCAGAAGAATCTTTAGCAGAGTTTTTTCCACCCTCAACTTGCAATGAGGCATTGGCATCTCAAAAGAAAGCCACTGTTGATGTTCCACGATTGCCAGCTTCTCCAGCATCGACCAAAGAGTCTGAAGCCAATGACAGTGCTCTTCTTGTAGCCACATCTAAAAAACAGAAGGGTATGCCGTACAAGATACCCAAGGATGCACCTGTCCAAATCAAACCGCCGATGTCCAAGAAAAAACGTGTTCAGAAAAAAAGAGGACTGCCACAAAAAATTTTGGACTTTTTTAAAGCTCTCATTGTTTGCAAACTACCCAGGAGTGAAGTAACAGTCGATTGTTATAGAATCAGCTCTGTCCTTGGTTGTCCATCTTTCTCTGTACAGATTGGAAAGGGCCATATTGAACTGTTCAACAGCGGTAAAGAGTTAACCATCTATTCCTCTGATCTCAGCAAGATAGCAAGAACCAGTTTCAGAGTGACAGATCTGCACAAGCACAATGACCTGTACTTACAACTAATAAAAAGATTATGTGAAACTGGACACGGAACAATTCACTCCTCGTTAATAGAGTCCTGGACTGTCTTCGGCACAAGTCACAAATTGTCTATTCGCACACCACCTGCAATATCTAAAACATGTCTAAGAAGATTTAGAAAACTGATGTTTTTCGTGGAACAAGATGCTATTGACTGCATAGAGAAGAACCTCCGGCAGAAACATCTCATGTCTAAATGGTGGTTTCCTAGCCCACATACAGACTCCGCATGTAAAATGGCACTTGCAAGGAAACCTGCGCAGCAACTGACACATCGTTGCAGAGTTGCCATTGAGTCCCCTTCAACAAAGATCCTTTCTGGGGACAGTCTACACCAACTAGAGCTCCAGATAGCCAAAAAATGTATAGAAGTGAGGCTAGGGGCTATACCTCTTGCGGTGAAAATATCCTTAAAAGCAATGTATTCTGTGCAGAAGGAGCCCCTCCCCAAACAAACAACTGTTTGCAAATCTCCAAAATTTAGAAACAGTGCACCAATATTTGGAGAACAAAGGATCCTTGAGCCTATTGAGATGAACCTCAAGAAGAAATATCTTGCGAGTCTTTGGGGGCTGCCGTCTCTTTACGTAAACTCCTTGATGGAAAAGTGGCTACCACTTCCACCTAGTGCAGTCCATGTTGGTGGGATTAACACTGTGTCCAGCAAAGAAAAGCTATTCCTGAATGAGGAGATTAGGGAGTTGATAGAGTTGCATGTCAGGAAGAAGAGACTTCACCAGGAATTCGGTCTGCCTTTCAAACTCTGGAAGATTTTCAATTGGTTTACACCTCGGCCTTCAGCACTCTCTGGCCCCAAGAAGACCAAGGTAAACAGGGTTGTCCTGACAAAAAAGCCATTCTTTATAACCCAGAAGACACACCTTTGCCTGGATTATCACATCAAAAGAGTGCAAATGCAGCAGAGGGATGGGCTTCCTGAGAACATAATCCAGTCTTTAAAACACTTTATGCCCAGTGCACCTGAGATTCCTGAGTCTACCCCTCACTCTCCTATTGAGGAATGTAAAAGACCACTGCGTGACCCTGTGAAAGGGTTGAGTGAGACAAGGGATGCTACTACAAGAGCATTGGTAGATGCATGGGACCCAATGCAGCATAGCCAGTCCAGTAAACAAATGAGTTCCCCAAGAGAAACACTTAAAGAAAGCAAAAAAACTGAAATAATTTTTCTTCAACTACATTTGGTGCAGAAGTATATTGAAATCCACCTACAACAGTTCCCTTCTCGTGTCGTAAAGTCTTGGAATTCAGTACAGACTTCTGAGATTGATGAATTAGCAAAGACTGTTCTTTCTAGCCGGATTTCAAACTTGCCAAGACCCACACACCTTACATTTATGGAACAGTTTGCCATAGAGCAAATCAATCAGAATTTGGTACACAAGCATTTGATGTTGATGTCGGCAATGGCTGAGTCTTCAAAGACCTTAGCGCCGCAAGCATGTACTTGGTCCACAACCCATACAAGACCCAAGCGGGCAGTCATGAAGTTTGTTGACATGCAAACATCATTCCTTGCAGGTGAAAAAAGGGATGCCCTAAAATGCCATGTTGACCCAGAGAGGCTGCAGTACGACCCTACACTGCCTTTTGCTAGCCAGAGAACCACAGTTCTTTCCCCAAAGCCTGCAAAACTCACTGTAATAAAACCAAAGTTTCCCACTGAAGTTAACATCCGCCCAGTTGAATTGACATTCATAGAAAAGGCCACTGAAGAAAAACTGGTGTCAAGCTCAAGAAGCAGTCTTGCCTCCCGGGCATGTGGTCTTTCCATTGATAAGGAACTCAAGCCCCAAAAACTACAGATGAGCAAGCAAGAGTCTCCAAGCAGAGGTCGAGGCCCAATGTTTGTACTCGCCCAAAAGAGAAACACTAATATATTTAAAAAATGGTCAAAACAGAGACGTGCTAAAGCCATGGAATCCAAGAAACACAATGTAGGAACCATTCGTCAGTGCAGTGTCCTAGACACACTCGCTATAGGTGCAAAATGGGTAGACCTGAACATGAATTTAGAGAACCCGCCCTCTCTCTTTGGCGTCCTGTCTCCGAGCACCAATCTCTTTCCTACAACAATCCACAAACCCTGTTCTAGAGGTCCACGGTTTAACCTTGATGGACCTTACATTGCGTTCTCAGCAATGGAAACGTCTTTTCTTGGGTGCAAAGTAAGAACTCACCTAGACTGGCATGTCAGGAAAAAGAGTTTGCAGCAAGAGTGCAGCCTCCCACAAGTAGTACAGAATTCTCTGCAAATGTTCATTCCACCAACTCAACATTTATTGAGATCGCCATACCACAGAGAGGCCAAGTTGAAAATCCTGCCGCTGATCTGGAAACTGGAATTCATTGATGAAGGAATAAAGGAGCAACTGGAGTTCCACATTCAGAGGTTGATTGTGCAGAAGAGATTTGGACTGTCCAGACACATCCAAGATGAATTGAAGCAGAGCCTTCTTTCCTTTCCCACCTCTGATGCGCAGAATTCGGATGACCAGGAATCTGTGGGATCTTTCTCCACGCGCTCAGAGGCGTCGCTCGCAACAAAAGGAAGTATTACGGCTGAAGATAAAGTACAGCGATTTACCGATGCTTATGCAACAACAGCATCTCAATTCAATAATCAGCTAGAACAGCACCTCCCCAGGAAATGCTTGGAAGTGAAGACAGGAGTGCTCCCCTTTTTGGCTGAGAGGTCTTTGAGAATTACTTCTTCTACCATGAAAACTAGTCTACCAAAACAAATCATCCAAAGCCCACACGTCAAGCCGAGGGCCACACTTGTGCCTTTTCTAGAGGCTGAGAATGTTCATCAAGTTGATATGAATATCAAACAAAAACACTATATGACCATGAGGGACCTCAGCTCTCAGACTCTAGATGCGTGGGACCTACCCCTTGGGACATCAACACCAATAAATACAGTAAGTGGTTCTGAAAGAAATGTAGAACAAAAACCTTGTAACAGAATAGCTTCATTATTTCAGGCAAGCCATGGTGAAAACAGTCCAGCAATGCCTAAGCAAGCAGGCAAGGATATTCCAAACACCAGCACTGATGCCTCATCCAAAATGGCAGCTCGAAGAGCAAGCAAAAGTGATTGCATTGCTTCTCCAGTACAAAGAAAAGCCACATTTCTGCAAAACTTGATGTCAAAACTCAAAAAAAGCATATTCAAATATGGACAAAGGAAAATAAAGACCAAAAAGGGTGGAGCTGAAGTACACGGACCGTCACGGGAGAGTGGGTTACCTTTAAAAAAAAACACCCCTCAAAACCCCACCAGCAAAGTGAGGGGAAAGGAGAAAGTAACAAAGAGAACCCCTAAAATACCAAAGGCCATCACAAAGACATCTAGCAAGATATGCCCTGTTCATTCCACACCTAAGCCTGGTAAGCCAATCAAGACCATATCATCACCATTTTCAATTGGAGACACAGCTTCAAGCGGCCAGAAGAAAAGTGATAGAGAGACTCACAAGGCTGAAGATTTACTGGAACAAAATTTTAGAGTAGATCTGAAAGACATCCAAGATGGGAGAAAGTCACTGAAGGAAAGGAGAAAATCAGAGCATGTGGCATCCACACCTATTGCTAAAGAGGACACACACTCTACTAGGCACAAATTGTATAAAGAAACCTCAAAGTCTACCCAGGAGTGGGAAGCAAACTGGGAACTAATGTCCGGCAGGACAGCAAGAATAAAACAATCCTCTTCGCCTGAGTGGAATGTGCAGCCTAGCACAGCGAGTACATCGGCTTCGTGTGTGACAGTAGAGTATGGGCTTGATTCCACTAAGACTCACGGGGAATCAGGAGACGTGATGAGCCTGGATGTCATTGCGCCAAGAGGAAGGCGACACAGAGGGGTGAAAACCCCCACTATCCAGGGCAATTCATCAACTGACAAAAGCACTAGCTTGATGAGTTACTACCCTGTGACTGGAAAGAGACATGCTGATAGGGGGCCAGGATATTCCTCTTTGTCCACAAAATCTTCAAGCAGCAGGCACAAAATGTTCTGCTGGAACATCAATGCTGAGGATCACATCTGAGATGTGGATTCTGAACAACGCAGTCCCAGGAATACAGCTGAAGATTCAACAGCAGGGACATCCCTAAAAGCAGATTTATATATTTAGAATACTCTTGTTGATTTGCTAACGCAAGAATTAATAAATGAATAGTTCATATGCCGTCTGTGTTAAACATGCTGCGCTATCTGGGGGGGAGGAGAAGGGTAGTGAGCTTCCTGTTAGTGACACCTGGAAATGAAATTTTGACACCAGGATAATGTTAGCAAAGTTCCATATTTCATACCTTTTAAACCCACCTGGTATTTGCATCTACCCGTTCAGCGTCCTGGACCTTCCATAAATACTGCCTTTTTCTATATAAGACCTATGCAATGCGTTAGACACTGAGAAAGAGGCTTTGTCTTTCCTTGTCACCCACAGCATCAATTCCTAAGTAACCTCTTTCTGTCAGACCCCACTTTGTGGAAAACAACTGGGGAAAGAGATTACAGCAAAGGGGAAAAGGGAAAAAGGTAATGACTCTCTTGTCAGACCCCGCCTACTAGATCACCTATTTTGACAAAAAAGTTATACCTTCACGTCTCGTCCACCCTGTCAATTAGACACAGGGAAAGAGGTTATGCTGATCCTATTAAACCCACTAGGTATACTGTTGAAAAAACTCTTCTCTAAAATTGACCTGGTAGAAAAGACATCATGTCCTGTAGAAAAAGAGGTTGTTCACTTCTTTTCATTGTGAAATGAGATCACATCTTTCCTGTGTCGACTCCACTAATGCCAGTGCATAAATAAAAAGTTCTGCTCTTTCAGGCCATCAAAATGGTAAAAGTGTTTAAATTCCCCAGAAGATTTTCAACCTCCTATCAAATGCATGCTATCAATCCATCAATCAATCAAACATTTGTAAAGCGCGCTACTCAACCGCTAGGGTCTCGAGGCGCTGAAAGGGGGGTTGGAAAGGACTGCTACTGCTCGAATAACTAGGTCTTGAGGCATTGAAGGTCAGTGACTGAATGAGAAAAAAGATCACCTACCACCTTTCAGACCCATAATATCTTACCTATTGGGTGACTAGTCGATGAGTGGACTGGGCGGATATGTATGAGTGGTTTGTGTCTGCATGTTCGTGGTTCAAGAGCTGCATAGGTCTCTCAAGTTTCCTTCTAGCTTGCCTGTAACAGAGTTCACTTACCTGACTAAGGGATCCCATGACAGGCTGGTGAAGAGGGAAGTCTATAGGGAGTCCTGGAAATGCAAGAAGGACACCATGAAAAAGAAGTAATTGAGATTTCCTTAGCTTTAGTAGGGAAGGGAAGTCTGGATTTTATGAAGAACACAGGCAAGTATTATGCATTCTTTTTTGCTTTAATTGTAATAGCAGCCGAGGACACAAGAACTACATTACCCAGAAACACTAAGTAAAAGACAAACAATATAATAGCACAATAACTCCACCAACTCAATAATTATCTTGACTAAGAGAAACAAGCCCTCTTTAGACATTAGACATTATGATTGTAACATAGGATTTATAATCATCAAAATAGAAAAGGCCAGAAAAAGATTGAAGAAGTCTTTAGCCCAATTCTTGGATGAGTGGATGGCAGATTTCCAAAAATCTAAGGAAATCAGGAATCCAGAGTGTTCCCTTCAGAACATGTCTGGAAAAACTGGTGTCTAGTACCATCCATCGAAATAGCAGATGCACTTGAAAACGTCTTAGGTGGAGGAAGTTGTTGCCAGAGTTGGCACTACAAAAAACAAGCATGGGAGGGATAAAACAAAAAGTGGTGGGATAAGAGCCTGTGTGTCGTTAATACAACCAGACATCCATTCACTAAAGCTAGGGAAATCTCCATTTTATTACAATACCAGAGGCTTCTATTATGCTTGTTCAAAGCTTAGGCACAACAGTACTAGTCATATCAACAATTGGTTTACAAAAATAGGTTTTGAAACGATTCTCATTTGCCTATCCACCAATCTGAGTATGTGCAACACAAGCACAAAAAGCCTTTGAAACCATGACTGCTCTAGTGAAATGAGCTCCAAAATTGTTAATGCCAATACCCGCTAGGTTCATAACCCATTTGACCCAACGAGCTCAATTAGTGGAAGACACAGGTTTAAGAGGTTTTGGTAAAATAGCAGAAGTTGCACAGAGGAGGACATTCGCAGATCTGCTGTTGCCATCATGTAGGCTTTTAGACAATTTCCTACACATAATTGTGGTTGTGATGGAAAATATGGATCATGAACAAAAGATCAATTTGATTTTGTCCTTCTAGAAATCCGAAAACATACCCCAGAAGAGGTTTACTGTACAGAAGAAATGTCTGAATATCTGACATCTGATATATATTCCAGCAATACCAAGCAGAACAAAACTGTCAATTTTGCAGGCAAATTTGTTTTTAAAAAAAGTTTGTCATTACCCTGCACAGATAGAAACAATTGCAAAACTAAATTAACATCCCACATATGGTTACACTTTGGAAAAGGAGAATTACAAAATGTTACTCCCTTTAACAAACAACATATTAAATGATGGTCACCAACTGGTCTTCCATTTACTCGGACATGTTCCACTGAATATAGCTGATCTATATGTGTTAATCATTCTATAAGCCTTCCCTTGAGAGGCCAAGGAGGCTAGGAAATTAACAATTGAAGTCACATCACCTGAAACGGGATCTGAATCCCTCTCCATACACCAGCTTGTCCACAAAAGCCAGGCTTAACTTGTACTGTGTAGTTGTTGCCGGTGCCCAAGCCTGTTTAATGTATTGAGCAGCCTACAGCGAAGTACCTAGGGTTCTCCAGGCTGACCCAAAATCCTCAACCAGTTTCAGGGAGTTGTTGAGAATCATTTTGTGACAAAAACCTACAGGATTCAGAAGAAGATTGAGAAAAGATGGAAGAAGAATTGGGTAATTTATGGACAAATCTAGGACTGTGGGGCACCAAGGCTGTGCTTGCTAAAGAGGAGTTATCAACACTAGAGGGGTTTGTTGAAGACGCACCTGTGCCAAGCCTCGAGCAATCATAATAAATGGAGGAAAAACATAGTATAAGTGATTGGGCCATACCTGAATGAAAACATCTGTTGCTAATGCCCGATGTCTGGTTTCTAACTGTAAAAAGAGGTTGTGGTCGATCGTGCAATAATCCATGTAACAGGGTCAGTCTCCAAAGCTGTAACAAAACATTTCAAGGCGAGACAAAACTAAAGCATTTACCTAACAAACCAAAGAAATTTTGAAAGGCAGGCCAAGGAAGGAATGAAAGTGATGGGTGTGTGATGGGCGTGGTGAAAGCCCACAGAAGTAGATTACAGCAGGTCGAAACAGCGCATGCATGCTACCTAGGCGTGACCTAAAAAATGCAGTTGCTCCTCCTAGGGGGTGTTTTTTAAAAAAGGATACTGTAAGGGAGTGTTGAAGAGAAAAATAGGGCATGTGTCTCAGATAGAGGGAAAATAAGACCCATCCTTAGGGAAGAGAGCTGCAGCCAAGTGAAGAAATGGTAGCTGTGTCAAGAAATTGCAAAGTGGCCGTCTTCAGAAAGCAAAAGGGCATGTGACTGAAGAGATGCCCTTGTAATGCAGCTGTCTAGGATGTGAGCGCTCAAGCCAGAGAACAACAAAGAAAAAAATGGGAAGTGGAAGCCGCACCACCAATAACAAGCAGTCAAAGTCCCAAAGAAGTAGAGTGCGCCTCTGAAGAGATATTTCCGCTAGGACCATTTTGAAGGCCCACAAGCACATACAGGACAGTGCACAACAGTGAAGGGATTCAAACGAAAGCTGATGTTAGGTTAAAAAGAATAACCTTATACCACCACTCACAGACAATAATATGGCCATCATTATGACCGGTCTGGGTTAATATGGTGGTAGTACTGCCAACAGGCTGGCGGTACATACCGCCATATTGTGAGATTGGCAGGTTGGCTGTAGCCAATCCTCCACTTCTCCACTCTTATCGCAATGGCGGTATGAGCCGCTGGGCCGGAGATGTCTTAAGTAGACTTAAGGGGAATTGCTTCCAGTTATCTGGTAGCATGATCCACTCCTACAGGTATGTACTGATTCCCTGAGCCTGTGGGTGGCTCAAGTGGACCCATAATGTCCACACCAACCCTTTCAAAGGGAACCCCCACCACAGGAATTGGAATGAGGTGGGGATTTGTGTGGCCACCTGCCTTGCCACTGGCTTGGCTGGTGACACAGGATTACAAAACTCCTTCACCTTCTTGGACATATTGGGCCAACAGAAGTGGTTGACAGCCCTACTCCATGTTTTTGTTTGTCCCAGGTGCCCAGCTAGGGGGGTGTCATGGGCCAAAGTTTGGATAAACTCCCTAAACTGCTGAGGCAATACCACTCTCCTGGTAGCACCAGGTTTGGGGTCTCTGGCCTCAGTGTAAAGGAGTTCATCTTCCCAATAGACCCTGTGGGAGCCACTGATATCTCCCTTCTCCTGCGCAGTAGCTTGCTGCCTCAGGCCTTCAAGAGTGAGACAAGTCTTTTGTGCCTGGCACAGCTGTTCCCTCGAGGGTCCCTCTGGGCCCAAGAGCTCTACCTGGTAACAATACAGCTCCATGGACTCAGTTCCCTCAGCGGATAAGACAACTTCCTGAGAAGAGAGGTCTTGTTTCTTGTGCTACTCAGAAGGTGGTCCCCCAGTCTTCTTGCCTTTTTTCTTAGAAGGTTGGGACATCATTTAAGGCTCCATCACTTCTTTTTCACCTATGCTCCGCTCTGTGCTCTTATTTTTAAACATACAAGTTCAGGGATACCCAGCATGGATGCATGGGGTTTGAGTCCTACCTGAGCCCATGCTGAGGACTCCAGATCATTCCATAGCAAGCATTCTGCTGAGACTGCAGAAGAGACCACTACCTGTTTCAGGCCAGTAACCCCTCCCCATTCTAAGGTCACCATAGCCACAGGATGGACCTTAGTTACTTTGTGAACATGAGTAACTGGATATGTTTGTTCAGCCAAATACTGTCCTAGGGAAGCCAGTTTCGATGTCACCATGGTGACACTGGCATCTGAATCCCTCAGGGTTTCTACCTTTGTGCCATTAATTAAAAGGTGTTGTCTGTTTGTTTGCATATTAGGGGGCCAGACAGAAAGTGTGGCGACATCTACCCCACCCTCAGAGACTAAAGTAGCTTCACTGTGAACCTTGATTTGCTCTGGGTACACTGTTGATCCAACCTGGAGACTGACCAGAACAGTACTAATTGGAGCAGTGCTAGTGATATTCTTTTTGGGACACGCCAAGTCTCTAGTTTGGTGTCCATGCCGTTTACAGTTGTGACACCAAGCCATTTTGGGATCAAGGCTTTTATCCTTGTACCCATTAGAGGACTGTAAAGAGGCTCGGAGCCCACCCTCCTGTGCAGGGTTTTGGAGCCCTTGTGAAGACTCTTTGCTTTTTGACCTTAGGTGTCTCACCACCCTTTCCCTGGGGAGACTCTGTAACCCCTTTCTTTTGTTCACCCCAAGTGGAAGTCTTGCTCACCCTAATCTTGACCCAATAGTCTGCCTTCTTTCCCAATTCTTGGGGAGAAATTGAACCTAGGTCTACCAGATATTGATGCAGCTTGTCATTGAAGCAGTTGTTCTTTCATAAACAAATTATAAAGCCCATCATAGTCATGCACTCCACTGCCAGTAATCGAACTATCTAGCGTTTTTCACTGAGTAGTTTACAAAATCAACCTATGACTGGCTTGAGGTTTTTTGACCCCCCCTGAACCTAATTCTATGCTCCTCAGTGGTGAATCCAAAGCCCTCACCCAGGGTAACCTTCATGTGGTCATAGGATTCAGCATCTGCACCAGTGAGCATGAGGAGTCTATCCCTGCACTTACCAGTAAACAGTTCCCAAAGGAGAGCACCCCAGTAAGATTTGTTTAGTTTTCTCGTTGTGCTAGCACTCTCAAAAGATGTGAACCATTTGGTGATATCAACACCTTCATATTTAGAGACAATCTCTTTGGGGATTTGTAGGACATCAGGACTGCTCTCTGACCCTATTTAGATTGCTGCCACCATGGATGGGTGCTAAGCCCATTTCTGCTCTCTCCCTCTCTATAGCTAGGAACTGTTGCTCCAAAGCTAATCTTTTGGCCATCCTTGCTGAAGGAGGTCCTCTTCATTGAGGCTGCCCTCAATGTTCCCAGAGGAGCTGGGCTTCCCTGTGGAAGATCCAGGTCCTGTGAGCATTATCCTTGGAGATAAGGGTCTTGGGGCTCTTATCTCCTTAGTTAGGTGAGGAGGGGGGAGTTCATCCTCCTCATCTCCAACATCTTCCCTATCTGAGGGGAGGTCTTCCTCCTCAGCAGGGTGGTCCCTGGTGTACTCTGCCAAGAGCTCCTGGAGCTTGACCTTGGTAGGGTTGGAACCTGTTCTAATTTTTTTTTCAGCTTACAGAGGGACTTTAACTCTCCCATCCCTAGATGGAGGTAAGGGGTGAGACTGAGTTCCACAACCATTTCCTCTGAGCTGCCCATTATGTTACTAAAGTTGGGGATTATTTGTAGAAACTAAAAACGAATTCTAGTTACTAACCATTAACTTAAAATAATGTTTAAATCTAAAATGAAATGCTAAAAGGGACTTAACTGAGGCCCTAGCAGGACTTAAAACATTTTAGAAAAATTTGTAAAATTTAAAAAGTGAGTTACTAAAGGCAATTTTGGAATTTAGTCGTGTGATCAGGTATTGGCTGAGTAGTCCAGCAAATACAAAGTTGTAGACACCACCACTGATCCACAAATGTAGGAAGCTACCTCAATATATACTATATCAAAATGAGATATAGTGTGCACAGAGTCCAGGGGTTCCCCAGAGGCTTAACAGAGGCTAAAGTAGATAATACTAATGCTCTTTTTTGGTAGTGTGGTTGGGCAGTTAGGCTTATCAGAGGGTAGTGCAAAGCATTTGTTATACACACAGGCATAATGAAGCACACTCTCAATGACGAACTCCAGGCCAATTGTTTTTATATAACAAAACTAGATTTTGTTACTTTATGAACCACAAGATTCAATTTGCAGGTAAGTACATTTGCAAGTAAGTATCCAACATATGTATCAATACCACTTTAGCAATAATCTGTTTTAAAAGTTGACTGCAATTTTCAGAAACAGTTCTGGGGGAAGAAAAGTTAGCACAGTTTTGAGATAAGTATGAGACTTACAATTCCAGTCTCTGGGGGTTAGGATGTCCACAGGGTGGGGTTCAAGTTAACATCAAACACCCACCACCAGCAACACCAGGCCGGCCGGGTGCAGAGGTCAAAGTTGAGGTCGTTTTGACATGGACTCCGATGGAGACTGGGGCCATTCGGAATCAGGCCTGCTTGCAGGAACGTAGCTGCGTCTCTGGAGGGCAAACCAGGGGGGTTTAGAGGAGCCCCCAGGGGGCCACAGGTCAGCACCAAACACAACCTCAGCGGCGACCGGGTGCAGGGTGTAAACACAGCACCAGGCTCCCAATGCTTTCCCGTAGGGGGATCCCAGGCGTCACAAAGATGCTGCAAATGGGTTGGTTCAGGGAAACCAAAGGTTGGACAAGGAGGAGGGCCACTTGCCGATGTTGCTGCACCAAAGGTCAGATTCCCCACGGTCAGAGGGCTGCAGGTGAAGGGGTACCTTTTGGCATTTGGAATCTTCGTCTGGTTCTGTGGCAGGGGAGGTCCTCCGGATTCAGGCTGAAGGAGTCATCATGTAGGACAGAAGCGGTCAACCCAGGGTGGGCACTTGCTCAGAATCACCTGGGCACCAGTTCTAGCCATTTGGACCACCTAGACATGGGCCGTGGGCGTCGGGTACAGAGTGGACATGACTTGCGGATCTGGGTAGGCTCTGGAGTCCTTGGATGATGTTTCTTCTTGGACAAGGCCGCTGTCCACAGGAGTTCTTGGTCCTCTGGGGTGCAGGCAGTCCTCTTTAGGCTTTTCAGAGGTTGCTGGTCCTGCAGGATGAGTCGCCTTCTTTAAGCAGGGCTTTAGAAGCTGGAGACAGGCCTGTAGGGCTAGGGCCAAGTCAGTTTGCGTCTTCAGTCTTCTCTGCTGGGGGTGGGTCTCAGCTTTCCTCTTGTGAGGTCACCAGGAATCTGATGAGCTAGTTTCAGGGGAGCCCTTAAGTCCTGGATTCAGGAATGTTACAGGGATCAGAGAGCAGTAGACAATGGCTACTGTCCCTGAGGGTGACTACACCCTTCCAGTCTCCACTCCCTTTTGGGAGGGCAACCCAGACCTAACCCTATTGGTCCCTGTCCTCCAAACCAAGATGGAGGATTTTGCAAGGAGGGGGTCACTTCAGCTCTGCACATCTTAGGGGTGGTCCCAGCTGAAGTGGTCACTCCTCCTTGTTTTCCCTAATTTTCCCGTCTGACTTACCGCCAAAAGTGGGGCTTTGTCTGGGAGGCGGGCACCTCCACTAGCTGGAGTGCCCTGGAGCACTGTAACAGAATGCCTGAACCTTTGAGGCTCACCGCCAGGTGTTACAGTTCCTGCAGGGGGAGTTGTGAAGCACCAAGTGCAGGCTTTGTTTCTGGCCACAGAGAGCACAAAGGCTCTTACTCTATGTGGTCAGAAACTCGTCTGGAAATGGCAGGCTGGAACAGACTGGTCAGTCCAGCCCTAGACCTTTGGCTAAAATACAGGGGGCATCTCTAAGTTGGGCTCAAGGTGCATTTTTCAAAAATCCAACACTGGCATCAGTGTGGGTTTATTGTGCTGGGAAGTTTGATTTTGGAGCTGTGGAGTTCGAAATGACAAACTCCCAACCCATATACTTTATCTGGCCACACTGCACTTACAATGTCTAAGAATGGACCTAGACACTGTAGGGGCATATTGTTCCTGCAGGAATGTCCTCACATGTGGTATGGTGCACCCTGCCTTAGGGCTATAAGGCCTGCTAAAAGGGTGACTTACCTATGCCACAGGAAGTGGTTTGTGGGCATGGCACCCTGAGGGGAGTGCCATGTCGACTTTGTCTTTTTCTCCCCACTGGCACACACGAGCTGCAAATGCAGTGTGCATCTACTTGGTGAGGGTCCCCCAGGGTTGAATAATACCTGCTACGGCCCTTGGGAACCTTACCTAGCCACAGGGTCCTTGGTACCATGGGTACCTTTTACAAGGGACTTAACTGTGTGCCAGGGGGGTGCTAATTATGGAAACAATGGTACAGTTTTAGAGAAAGAACACTGGTGCTGGGGCCTGGTTAGCAGGGTCCCATCACACACTCTCGGTCAAGTCAGCATCAATATCAGGCAAAAGGTGTGGGGGGAGTAACCATGTCAAAAGGGGCACTTTCCTACAGTACCATTGGTACCTTTTACAAGGGACTTAGCTGTGAGCAAGGGGTGTGCCAATTGTGGAAACAATGGTACAGTTTTTAGAGAAAGAACACAGGCGCTGGGGCCTGGTTAGCAGGATCCCAGCACACAGAAGCAGAGCACAGTAAACTGAAAGATCTTGTGGCCCACCATAAACCGCAAGTTACATCTGTGGGCAGGCAGGACGCGAATGTGAAAATAAGCCTCCTGCAAGTCCAATGCTACCATCCAGTCTCCTGCGTCCAGGGCAGATAAAACCTGAGTCAGAGTAAGCATTTTGAACTTCTCCTTTTTAAGGAAGAGGTTGAGGGACCAAAGATCTAGGATAGGGCGGAGGCCCTTTTCCTTTTTGAGCACCAGAAAGTAGAGGGAATAACAACCACGGCCTACTTCTGGCACAGGGTCCCTCTCTATTACTCCCTTGGCCAAGAGTGCCATAACCCCACAGCAAAGTGCTAAGTGATCCCCCGTCACCCAATGGTAGGATGGTGGCAAGAGGGGTAGTCATGAAGGAGAGGGAGTAGCCCCTTCAAACTATTTGCAATACCCACATGTCCGATGTGATGGACTACCATCGGGGCAGGTGATGGTGAATCCTGCCGCCGAATGGTCCCTGGTGGGGAAGGGCTGGACTTGGAAGGTTTGGAGGCTGTGGGGGTGGTGGACTGGGCAGACCGCTGGCTAAATCGGAGACGCGCGGAGTCGGCAAGACACAGGCTCTGAGGATGGAGGCCTAGAGCGCTGATGCTCCTTCTCCCTCGTCTCATCTCGTCTGGATGAAGTCGAGCAATGCTTGCTCTTCTTTGACTTTTTTGACTTTTTCTTATCCGATCATCCCGGGGACTTAGAGAGGGACGATGAGGAGTGCGGGCTCCATAACCATTCTTGACCCTCCTCTCGACCGAGATCGGGAGTGACGCGGAGCAGAGCATCAGGCTGCCAGAAGCTTTAGGGACCACTCCTTCAAAGCCTTGGGATTCATGGCCTGGCACTCAGAGCATGACTTCTTCACATTCCAGACACCACAAGCACATGAGGTGAGGATCTGTCACAAAAGTCATCCACTGAAAGGATCCACAGGGCTTGTATCTGGTATTCCGTAAAAGACATTCCTTGATGTACCAGGAGTGTCAAGAATCAAAAGGACTTTGACAAAAGTCGAAAAGGTTCAGTCAAACAACGACTGAAGGGTAGCTCTTCTTCGGATCTGCACTAGGCTGGCGCGGAAAGAAAAGAACTGACATCAGCGCACCAGGGTGGAGCCTGTATAGGACCCGTAACATCATATCCGGCATGCATGACGCTAACAATGGGCGCAGAACCGAACAACACCACCTGATAGTGCATAGAGGTACTGCTTGAGAAATCTCTCTGGAAGCAAACTGACGCCTGGCGGAAATTCTAAGGTAAGGAACCTGCCACTAGAAATCTCAATCAGATATAGAAATCACACTAGAAAGAAAGCAGGAGAAGAAATAGACATAAAGGAAGGACTAAAAAGCGTGAATTTCCAGAGACAGGTTGGGAGAACATGAGACAGAAAGGACAATCAAGAGTATGAACAGAGGAAAGATAAGAGAATTGCAGAACCGGAGGGGGCAGTAAAAAATATTACTGTGATGGTAGGAGAAAAATCACCTGGATGGGCAGAGAGAGAATGCCAGGGACTGGACTGAAAGCAATGAAGATAACCTCCTGAGACCCATGAAGCCCCCAAGCATGCCACAGTACTGAAGGGCTGTGGCTTTGCCAGGTGGTTGATCGGGGCAAGAGCAAGTCTCTCAAACCTGCTAGAGGTGAAACAATCTAGAGGTGTAGAAAGAGGGTAGGGCAAAGGAGGAAAACCCAGGAACAATTTCTTGCAATCATTTTTACTGGTCGAGGCCATCCCTCATGTACATCATTTGAGCAAGAAGAAGAAATAGCTGTGATAGTCCAGCACAAAAGAGACAGTTTTCTTTTTCTTTTTTTTCCTCTCCCCTACCTGGGGGAGAGTAAATTAGATGCCTGGTACTAGAAAGTAGTTGGGATCAAGGGTTGAATAATACAGCAGAAAGTCAGGAATATTGGTTATGAGGGCAATACAGTCCCAAGTGGAGAAAAAAGACACCAGAGAGTAGGAGAGGGGATTAAAGAAAACACACAATAATCATAGAAAGAAAGACATAGTTTAATTTCCATTTTTTGCCATATACTTACCCAGGTTTTTTTCCTTAGAGGGACCATCAACTCAAATGCAGGAAGAGAAGTCATGCCTGCAAAGAAACACAGACCAAGGGGTTTAAGATGGTTTGGTTGTGAAGTCTGAATACAAAAGTATAGAACTGACAGTGTGTTTGATCTACTCAGCACTAGGAAAAGAAACGGTGTGCACATCTTGTGTGCGGGTCTATTTAAATACCAACCCTCAAACATCCCAAAAAGTCAGAGTGCCATCATGCACTTTATATGCATGTGAGAAGTGTGAAGGGTCTCCTAAGAGGGTCCCATTTAGAAAGAAAAAACACAACAGTAAAAACACCTTTGGCCATCTTGGTGATCCTAGATTGTAGATGATGAATTATAAGGTTTGATAAGCAAAGGAGCAAAACTACCCTGCACTGGGGTGTAGACAGAGCCAGACATAAGACCTTCAAAACTAGATACTCAAATAAGGAATCCAGATGCAGAAAATAGAGCAGGAATCAGAATAAAGCTTCAAATGGTTGATGAATGAGGCAAAAAATTTAACAAATGCGTTGTCTCAAAACAAAGCCTCCTTATGTGGGTGAGGCAGGACATGATATCACAGGAAAAGATGTTAGTATCATTTTGGATTTCAAACTTCAGACAATAACACTGGGCAGACAGCCATCTTGAAATGCCTTAGACCTGTCAGCCTTAGGGTGGTCTTCCTCCCAATTGTTTGCCTGCTTGCCTCCATCTTGTCTGCATTTTTGCTCTGTTGGCCTTAACCGGCGCTAATGTGCATGTGCTCACTCCCCTAAACAAGGCATTATTGGCATAATTAATTTACATGCAAGTCCCTTGTAGAGTGGTCTGTAAATTAAATGCTGCCAGTGGGCCTGCAGCACTTATTGTGCCACCGACTTAAATAGCCACTTAAAACATGTCCCAAGCATGCCATTGCAGCCTGAAGACATGTCGACTTGACATTTAAAACCCCTTGCCAAGCCTTACCCCTTTATTACATGTTAGCCACCCCTAAGTTAAGCCCTAAGTAGCCCATAGGGCAGGGTGCTCTGTAATTTAAAGGTAGGACCTGTACTTGTTAGTTTTACATGCCCTAGTAGTGAAAAACTGCCAAATTAATGTTCTCACTACTGAGGGGCCTACCCCTCCAATAGGGTAACATTGGGGATTCCTTATTAAAATTAATAAGTTTTAATTCCTAAACCAGAGGTGGTAGATATGTCATGTATGGTACAGATGAACTTGCAAAAATAAACCATCTTTAATGGTAAAGTCGTATTTATTATTACAAGTCAACCAGCAACCCAATATGACACAGATTTAATGGTAATGATGCATTCTGCAGGATAATGGTGTCTTTCAGGCACAAGAAGAACCTTCCGAACGTTTTCCTTCTTTCCATGCTTCTGCACTCTCCCCACTGCTCTTCAAGGCTGGCGCTCCACACAGTCCACAAAACAGCCATGCACAAGGACCAGAGAACCTCTACTTCCTCCATGAACAAAAAGCCTCATTACCACGCTGTTGGCTGTGGTGAATCCCATGTGTAGATGTAACATGGTGTCTTCCTCCTAAAGCTCTGGGTTTGGTCTGATGCCACTGAACAACGTACCAGCAAGTGGGCATGAACTGAAGAAGCATCTTCTCAGGAATGTTCACTGGCTGGTAATCTTTCCAAAGGATCAAAAATTTAAAACAACATCGAAATATGTGAGAATTCAGATCACTTGACCCTCATATTCCAGTTGCACTTGTACCATAATTGGTGGTGGTGGTTCAGTGGGTAGACAATAAGAAGAATCAGAAACATATGCCTTCAATTATGAAGTATGGAAATCTGTTGAATTGAGGACCAGAAGCATATATTTTCAGTTGTGTAGTATGGAAAGTAAGATGAGCTTTCCAGGTATGAGATAACTTCAGACGAACAGCTGCCGGATTACCTCGATGAGAGACAATCAGCAATTCCCAAAGTTTCCTTCAAGGAAGCTGCTGCCCAGTTCCACCACTGGTGTGGCCCACTTTCACTACTTGAGCAACACACACCTTGGTACATGACAGTGATATACTGATTATATAACAATTTTTGAGGTGATGCATCCTGTACATCTGAGATTCCTAAGTGCTATAAATAACAAAAATTACTATTACCCAATCTATGGTTCTAGATTTATTGATCACAGAAGGATAAAAGCCTGACTACAGTATTGCCTGCAAGGATTCGCACTCAGAACCTTCGGTAAGCACACGGACAAGGCAAGTGGTAACATGCTGGTCAATCAGAACTGCAATTGACACACTTCTAGGCACATAAATACCACTTTGCGAGAGGCATGTGAGATAAAGAAGTACAGTGCATCTTGATAATACACACTGAGACTAGCTGCACTGCTGCCCACGCTATACGTCACCTGTGTGCAAGGGAAGTTGCCACTGCTGTGGCTTGTGCTAAACGTTTTGGAGCATATTTACGGATTTGTGGCGCAGAGCAACACAGCATATTACCTTGCATCACTGCCCTGCATCACAGGGAAAGTGCAGGAATGGCATATGGTGCATTCCTGTCCTTTCCCCCTGTGCTGGTGCCGTTTCTGCAGCCTATCACCAACGCAGGCACACTTGTACCACCGTGCTAAAGTGCTTGTGTTGCATGCAGGAAAGGGACCCGTTCTGCTCAAAAGCCATCTTGGGAGGCTTTTTACTCTTTCTATGCATGCTGCAGAGTGCAGCACTCGTAGAAAGAGGAAAAAACAAGAAGAGTGATATTTCTCCTCGTTGCGCCTCCTGTGGAAAGATGTATGGTTTTGGTGCATTCCCAAGTTTACAAGTTCTTGGAAATCTGGGGATGAGCCAAAATCCATGGGTGCTGCGTGGGAGCACCCACCTCAGTGCCCATGGAACGCCCCTCTAGCACAGAGTAAGGCAAGGCAGTGGTATGTGGTGCAAGGGCCTCATAAATATGGGCCTTGTTTGCTGAATGAAACCTGTGTTGTCCGGGCTGAACCTCAGTGTGTGAGAGAAGCTTGGATTGCTGCAGCCCGTGGCTTTCGTCTTGATGAGAACGTTGAGACCTTGCTGTACTTGTCCTACGGGTCACTATAGGAAGCTGGCTCTCTAGTCAGTCAGTCAGTCAAAGATACTTTATTTGATTGAATTTAACAATCATAAAAGCAATTGTACATAAAAACAATATTCAAGAAAAAAGCAGATACAAAACATATATAAATATAAATATAAATGCGACCATGTAAGAGAATAAAAGAGTTAAAAGGAATCAATGAACAGTTTAGTTAAAACAGGAAGGATACTCTGTGATATAACGCTTAAGAAATTTCACTCATTTGACTCAAGGTATAATCTGGTCTTAATCACAGAGCACAGGAATAAAGCTAATGCATTACAAACCATGATAGATGGGAGGGACAGAAGATACAGGAAAGCTGGGTGACATTGTTTAAAATGCATTGATTTTAAAAATGGTATCACAACCGTTTTCCTCGAGGTTGAATAAAATGTACAAAAAAGAAGTGTATGCATTGTATTTTGGTCAGAGACTGTGTCTCAAGGGCATTTTTCTAATTGTGGAGACCAATCATTAATCAGGGGAAAACTGACAAGGCGATGAAAGGACTCTAGTCTTAAATGCATAAAGACAAACCGGTGTCTTGGGTTCAAAACGTTACATAGTTATGGTTCCATACCGTTTGTTTGCTGTATCATACAATTTCTCCTAACACTATGTTTATTTGCTTCTATATCCCATCTCGATTTGGCCAGGTGGGTGAGGGAAATATTTTTCAGGTCTTTCCTGGAGATTGTTTTCATTTTGTCTGGGGTAAAATACAGCTCAGGGTGACCCAGCTCGACACAAAAATTCTTTATATAGTTTAACCATGGGATTTTGAGCGAGTGAGTAAGTGCTAGAGCGTCTGCTATAATGGCCCTGTTCAACCTCGCAGAATCAGAGTTCCATACCTTATACCAAAGTAACATTGGTTGGACACGAATAAGATCTGTGAGATATGTTACTCCCATTTCTGAGTGGCATACTAAAGTTGAGGTTGATTTTGGGACGCTTAAGACTGTCTTCAGAAGAGCATTTTCAGCTAGCTGTAAGGTGTTGCAGTCCCGATGACCCCAGAGTCCTGCCCCGTACAATGCAAATGGAACGCATTTCACGTTGTAAAGAGTCATTATATCTTTAGGAGTTACTCTCCCAACCTTTTTAGAGAAGTTTTTTATCGCCATGACGGTTTTTGCAAATAGCAGTTTCCTCGCTTTTATAGCTTGTACCCATGTACCTTTGTTATCGAACGTGATACCTAGGTATGAGAATGTCCCTGTATTGGCTAATTTCGCGTCTTTTAACACGATGTGACAGTTCTTTGTACGACTTCTGCAGTATGTCATTGAAAAGGTTTTAGTGGGATTAATTCTAAGACCCAGGGCATCCATGCAATTATCAAAGGTTGTTGTTAATCGTTGCAAGGCCACTGGGGTACGAGCCATCAAAACGGTGTCATCCGCATACAGAAGCACCGGGATCTTTTGAGGGCCTAGTTGTGGGAGATCGCTGCAGGCATCGGATAGGGTCCCCTCTAACCTATTAATATATAAGGCGAACAATAAGGGAGCTAGCACGCAGCCTTGACGCACCCCTCGTTCAATAGGGAAAGATGGGGTGCATTCCCCCTGGAGCCCGTAGCGAACTCTAGCGTTTGCTGCGGCGTACAATTCCCTAATGAAGTGAACAATGGTAGTATCAACCCCCATGTCCAGTAAAATAGACCACAATTTTGAATGCACCACGCAGTCAAATTCCGAGGTCAGGTCGACAAACACGAGATATAGGGCTCCGGCCTTGGCCCTTGTGTATTTACCAAGTATGATCTCTAAGTTAAGAGCCTGTTCCGTCGTCCCTATCCCAGCCCTAAACCCATATTGTAAGTAAGAGAGAATATGGTTTTCTTCTGTCCATTCTTGCAGTCTGTTTAGAACAATGCGTCCTGCAATCTTTGCAAGTGTGTTGAGCAAAGAAATTGGGCGATAACATGCAGGTTTTGGCGATCTCCCTTTTTATAGATTGGAATAATTATAGACTCAGCCCAGGTCGAGATGAGAGCTGTAGAACAGCAGGCGTGTAGCACCTGCGTCAATAGTGGATCCCAGAGTGACACATTAGTTTTATAAATATCAACTGGGACTCCATCTTTACTTGCATTAATGGCGTCAATAACCTCATTCAAACTAAATGGTGAGATGGTAGCGTGAGAGTCTAGTCTAGGGAGGTTTGATTCCAATGCCAGATTTTCTAAGGAATATATGGCAGAAAAGAAAGCAACCCAATCCTCTTCCGTGATGGCAATTTCAATTTTTGGTGACTTTCCATTACAAAGGAGGGGGGAATTTTCAATTTTTTCCAGAAATTAACATTATCATTCTGGAGGCTTGCATCGTAAAGGGACTGCCATGCCTCATTTTTCAGGTTCTGTTTTCTTTATGGCGTTTTTGTACTCCATCCTCTTTAAGCTTATTTCACGTTTATCAGGGTTTTGTAGATGTAAATAGCGTTTTAAGTTCTTGCAGGCTCAGCGTCAAACCAACCTTTCTCCTCCTGCGGTCTCGGTTTGCTAGAGCTTACTTTAAGAGACTGTTTTATTCCAGCGGTAATTGCGGTAAAAGCTTTAATGCAATCTCGAGGACTCGAGTTGTCTGAAAGGTAGATGTTAAATTCTTTAGAATAATTACTCATTAGTCGTTTCATAAAACCTAAGGGTTCAATCTCTGACCACCGGATTGTATAGCCATTTCCTGCTCCCAATTCGATGTTTTCTACTACCTCTTCCAGTTCCCTATATTTGGGAGTATGTTTAGGAAGTGTGAGGCCTAAGATTTGAGGATTATGGTCGCTGAGAATAGTATCTTGGATATTATAATCAGATACATGGGAAATAAGGTTGTTGGCAAGTAAAATAAAGTCAATTATCGTATTGGCATGCCTACCATTAAAAGTGTGTTTCAATTGTTGTCTACCGTGGGTCAGGCTATTGCACAGGATGAGGTCAAAACTAAATAAGGCTTAATTCAACAAATTGCCTGAGTTATTATGTGTGAAGTGTAATAGATCATCGTCTCCGCCAGGAACGTGAGGGCAGAAACCCTCAATCGTTCGAGGACACAGGTGTGTATTAAAATCGCCACCCCACACAATATAAGACTGTTTATTTGAAGAGTTGCAAGCTCGATCTAAATCTTCCTGTAAGGAGTTAAGTACTGATCGAAAATCTTGATGAGGTACGGTATTATAGAAGTTAATGACCACCAATTGTGCAGTATTTTTTAAATCACAAGTAATCACTTGAGAAAATAAATTGGAAGTTAAAACAATGTCCTTAATTATATCACACTTGTTAGAAATGAAGGTGCATAGGCCACCCTTAGCCCTGCCCCGTACAGAAGGAATAGCAGGAGTGTGTAGTGTCCTGTAGCTGTTCATGTGAATCGGATTCATGGACCAAGTCTCTTGAAAACACACCCAGGGAAAACGCTAAATATATTCTGACCAAACCTCATTCTCCACTTTAGATTGAAGGCCTGCCACGTTCCAAAATAAAAGTGAAAAATGCTCTCTATATGTTTTTGTGGGCTGCCCCACGGAGAGCTTGTCGGTTATCTGGATTCTCCCTGGAAAGGTGTTGCTTTCTTTGCATGCGAAAGAAGTCAATGCACAGGTGGGCAATTTTTTTGACAAAGGTACTTGGAAGCGATTCGTCTTTGGCAGATTGACTAAGTGAAGGTTCCATATCCAGCCATTCTTCTCCGGGATCTGCTGCCAGGCTGTCGACACCCAGTTGGACGGGGACTGATGCTTCTATAGGATGCATGGGCCTGAGGAATTCCTTATCAGGGGATAGCCAATCTGTATCTTCCAGGCTGAGCCCCCGGAATCTATTCACAGTTGGGATCATGTATTGGGTCTCAGGCCTACTTGTCTGTTCCCCAAGGTGAAGGCCAGGACCATCATGGCCTATAGTGCTCGTGTAAAAGAAACCCAAAGGAAGCAGGACAATGCCATGATCAGTAATCCGCTGTGGGCTTACATTTCTTAGAATATCTTCGACCAGTGTAGGTGTTTTAAATGAGAGAACTACACAATCCCCCTGCATATTTTGTGGTTTCTACCCACCCATTTCACCCTTCTAACCATCTTAATGTCTTCAAAAAGTTTATTTGTCAAGCCAGGTTTCGAACGAGTTGCAATCCAATTCAGGGACTTGTTCCTCAAGGCTGCCCATGATTCCCCCTGTACTCCAAGTAGGGTGGGGACGTTGGCGAGGACTACCACATAGGGGGTTGCCGCAGGCGGGAGATCAAATGTTCCTCTCCCTAATGGAGAAGTCCCCTGGTGAGGTTTGGCAATATTTACGTATTCCCCACTATTTAGCTCCTTTTTATGAGGTTGGGAATTATTGATTCTATCAGGTAAGACACAGGAGTCAGCTTGTCTTTGGGTGATCTGGGGAATAAGTGGTAAAATCTGATGCATCAGAGGGGAGCTAGCGTTAGGGTCAGAGTCGCCAGAATACTGGATAGTTGAAGCCAGTGGATTTATAGATTGTGCCTTCAATGAGTTGAGCAGATAATCCATTTTTCCCTCCAATTGAGTTTGGCGTTTTATTACTTGGTCAAAGCATGAGCTAACAAAATTTTCTAAAGCAGTCGTCGACTCTGCAGCACTAGTTTTCCCTTTCGCCATATGAAGTTTATTCTTATGATCAAGTTTTACATTTTGGGAGCCGGTTTGTGGGTTTTGCGTTGGTGCGTTGGATTGGGCTTCCAAAGAGCCAGGTCTGATATTAGCAAGTGGCTCTTGTCTAGGTACTTTGTCCTTCTTTGCTACTTGGGGTTTCCTTTTCCGTTTTGGTGAAGGTGGGTGCTCGTCAGCATCTGAGATAGAATCCATTGTGTCTTGAATGCAACCATTTATACTTCTAATCTGAGTTCCACTTTCCACAGGCTTTGCCAGGTTATCAGGAGTTATTACTAGTGAGGGGGAATTAAGAAGAACTAGTGACCTATTCTGGGTAAGTATTTTTCCTTCAACATTAGTAATCTGTTTGTCTATTTCCCCCATGGCTCCTGAAATGAATTTCAACATTGACGTATGATTTTTTTGGGAGGAAATATCATTTACGCTAGATTGCTTCCTTTTTCCCATTGTTACTGACTGCTTTGGGCAGAAGAGTTCTATAATAATTACCTACGGGGTAAGAGTTCTTTTAAAAGGTATGGTAGCTGGTGTTTATAGAGAAGTGGAGGCAAGGAAGGGTAAATAGATTTTTCGCAGTATTTGGAGATTTTTTTAACTGAAGGACAGAGGTACAGGCTATGAAGGGACAGTCACAAGGAGTCAAGAAAGAAGGATGCAGTACCTGTTTGGAGTCCTAGGAACCAGATCCTGAGATCACAAGGAAGTTCTCAGGGGGGTGGCCCAGCCCAGCCTCTGCCGGCCGCTGAGGGGCACAGGATGGGCCCGCCCTTGGACCGGGCACGTACCGCGATGCGGGAGCGCTTTCAAAGATCTAAAGGGCTCCTCCCCTTTGACAAGATGCCGGTGCCTCCTCCTTGCCCCAGGTGCCGGAGTGCGCGTCCCGCGAGGCGGGAGCGCTTTCAAAGATTTAAAGGGCTCCTGCCCTTTGACAAGATGCCGGTGCCTCCTCCTTCCCCAGGTGCTGAAGTGCGCGTCCCGCGAGGCGGAAGCGCTTTCAAAGATTTAAAGGGCTCCTGCCCTTTGACAAGATGCCGGTGCCTCCTCCTTGCCCGAGGTGCCGGAGCTGGCTCTCTATGATGTACTGAAAAGAAGTACGTCATCTAGAGAGTCCAGTGGATCCCCAGTTGCTTTGCAGAGGCAAAAGCAGATAGGGCTAATGCTGTATTTTCTGATAGTGTGGGCAACCAATTAGGCTCATCAGAGGGTAGTGCTAAGCACGGGTTGTACTCACAGAGGCAATAAGGCAGACACACACTCAAAGAATAAGTCCAAGACCAATTAAAAAAATCACACTTCTTTTTATTATACTTTACACTTAACTTTGTTCTAAGGTAAGTACATTTTTAAGCATAAATACTTTTCACTTGCAAAAATCGACACAGCGCAATTTCAGAGCTCTTCAAGGTTAGGCTATGGAAGGAAAACACATTCAGAAAAGAAGCACCTTACAATGATTCACAGGACCAATCTTGTAGACTTAAGGTGAGTACCGGGCAAGGGTCAGGACCACACCAACAGGTCACTTTGGGCAGCACTGGGACAGAGGGTGCAGAGATGCGGTAGGGGGTCATGTGCCCAATGTGTTTCAATGGGAATTGATCTCCTTTGATTCAGGCTGCAGGCTCTGGCTGGGGGGCCAGTCAGGGACAACCAACAGGTACGTTGCAAACGCTTGGTGTTCGGGGATGTAGTTGCACCTTTGGTCCTCTTCACCAAGGCCCAAGGGCAATGGATTCAGGGGTGTCTTTTGGCATCGGGTTTCCGTGTCCAGGAGTACTTGCAGTAGGGGGATCCTGTGGTATGAAACCACAGGTATCATCGTGGAGTCCAGAAGGGATGAAACCACAGTGGAGTCAAGCTCAGGAAAGCTGGGGGAGGTCGTTGACACCAGGGGTCTACTTCAACTCAGGCCAGAGGCATTGGGTGCAGTGGTTGCTTTAGGTGTTGGTTTCTCTCGCCTCACAGGCTGTGGAAGAGGGGCCTGCTTGCAGAGGCTGCAGATGACTTCAGGGAGTCCAGGAAGGGTGAAACCACAATGGAATTGGACTCTGTGGACAGCAGGGGGACCTGGTTGGCACCAGAGGTCCACTCCCACTTGGGTCAGAGATGGCGGGTGCAATGGTGACTTCAAGTGTAGGGTTTTTGTAGTTTTGGAGACTGCAGAGTCCTTTTTTTAGGTTTTGTTGGAGAGCAGGTCTGTTGCTCACAAAAGTCTTGAGCCTTTAATGAAGGCAGGCAGACCTCCTGGGTTTCTGGAGATTCTGCTGCAGGACGAGTCGTCTGTTTGGGCAGAGTCCGTCAAGGGTTGCAGACAGGCCAGTGGGGTTGGTATCAGGTCAGCTTGTTTTTCTTCTCTGCTGTGGGTGCGACTCTTCTGTGTCTTTGTCTTCTTAGGTCATCAGAATCTGAGTTCTGGGGTTCAGGGGTGCCACCTAAATACTCAACTTAGGGGCATTACCGTGAGTGCCACATGACAGCCAATGGGTTGCCCACCTTTAGGGTGACTATACCATTTCTATGACCACTTCTGTGGGGAAGTGGGCATAACCCTGACCCTAGTGGCCTAATTCCTTCCAAACCAAGATGGAGGAATTTAAAAAGTGGTGTCCTCTTCAGCTCATCTGTAGGGTGGTGGCTTGATATATGGTGTACACCTATAGATGAGGTACCCTGTACTGAGTCCAGGCAACCCTTAGTGATAGTGCTAGTGGTTCCAGATAACCAAAGCTTTCATAGGGTAGCTGTGGAGAGCAGCTAAGGCGTATTGGAGAGGGTGTAAAGCAGTTGCAAATACCACAGAAGCCAGTCAGTAATGTCCACACAGGATAGAATCACACCAGTCTTAGAAAAATAATGTATTATTTATTACAACACAGGCACTGAACCAACTTTGGTGTATCTCCTAAGCAGAGATATATATAAACAAAAATATGATTAAAAACAGGTAAGTAACAGCATAAAATAACATGGGCCCCTATTGGGGGGGGGAAGGGGGATTCAAACCATATACTAAATAAATGACATGAGAAAGTCACAACTAACCAAGACTGGCACCCAGAGGTCTTCAGGACTAGGGAAGTACTAAAACACCAGATGTGAGAGGCTAGGATTCCCAAGGCTCCCGTGTGCAGAGATGTTACCGCGGGTCAGGTGTCCATAGAATAACATGGGGAAGTCGTGATTAGAGTTTTTGTGTTTTAGGACCCTTCCCAAAAGGCCCCAAAGAAAACAACTGGGACAAGGGAGGTTTGAGAGTGCCCCACCTGTGGATACCCAAAGAAGTGGAGCCCAGGTGCATAAGGGTGAAGTTGTGTCGGAACCTCCCGTTGAAGTCAATGGGGACCTCGGCTGTCCAGCTGCTACAGTGACTCACGGACCAGGTTGTTGGAACCGAGGCATGAATTCTGAATGAGGACTACCTGTGGAGAGAGGGGACAGAGTCCAAGCAACCCAGAGTCCCCAGGGCGTGCAGGGGGGCAATGCCCACCCTTCTTTTGGATACCTCACTGTAGGACGGAGGTCTTGAAGATGCAGCTCTGAAGTCCAGATGATGCAGATGGATCCTGGGAGTGATCCACGAGCTGTTCCACACCGGTTATCACATTGCAGGAGGGTTAGTGACCAGCGGGACCACCAACAAGCCTTGGCAAATGCAACAGATGTGCTTCAAGAAGAGTTGCAGAAGTGGGGACCAATAAGGTCCAAGGGACTCACCCTTTACAGATACGTCAGGGCCAACGCTCAGCAAAAAGAAGGGAGAGAGGGAATTGATGGAGCCCCCAGGAGGACTGTCTGGCAGCAAGCACAGGGAGTCGCAGGAAGGCCCCAGCAGCACAAGGAAGATGGATGCCCACGTTGCAGGAGTTGCAGGGAGGACGTCGGTCTAGGAGCTGTGTGATGCTGGATGCCGTGGCTTCTTGGAGCTAGGAGGTCTTTGGACAGAAGAGCCAACAAGCCTTGGCAACAGCAAACAGATTGGTGCACGGGGGTTCTGTTCCAGTACCCCCAACTTCCCAGTTGCAAGGAAGGCAGGTCAGACCTCTGAAGAGCCACAGAACCACACAAGTTGCATAGCCTTGAAGAGTCAATGGGACAGCAGGATCCACAAACTGGTCATCGACACTGAGGTGCCTGCGGTTGCAGGGGAGTGACACCATCACTCCAAGGGAGATTCCTTCTTGCAGTACTTAGTGCAGACAGAGTCCTTGTGACTCTGGAGGATGCACAGCCATGGAAGTTGCAGAGTCCTTGTAATAACCGGGGACAAAGTTGCTGTAGGACCCTCCTACCAGTTGCAGTCTTATCTTGGGCCCAAGTGAAGTCCAGCAGCAGAATTCGGTGTCCAGGTAGCAGAAGTGTCTTGAAGAATATTGCAGATGGTTCCAAGACAAATCCAACACGAATCTAAGATGAATCTAGGGTCCCACCCTTAGGGGAGCTCTTAAATAACCCACGAAGGGGGTTGGACATCTACTGTTATGACCCACCTGTTCGGGGTCAGGGACACTACTCTCCTGGACTGACCAGTCAAATACTCCCAGGGGCCTCTGCTCATCTTGTTTCCAAGATGGCAGAATCAAGTGGCCACTTGGCAGAGCTCTGGGCACCTCCCTAGGGAAGAAGCTGGACAGCGGGGTGGTCACCCCCTGTCCTTTGTGTGTTTTCGCACCAGAGTGGGAGCGGGGGGCTCCTGCACTGGAGGAAACTGATTTTGCAGAGAGGGCACCAAATGTGCCCTTTAAAGCAGTCTACTGGCACTTAGGAGCACCCTCACCCTAGCCCAGAGACACCTATTTCTAAAGGAGAAGTGGTAACTGTAGGAATCTAGCCTGGTGTGTGGTGCCACCTATGGTGTGGGCACCTTATACCAGGTCCAGGCAACGCCTATTAGTGAATTTAGGCAGTGTCTAGGATGCCAGGGCTCTCTAGAGGTAGCTGTGGATGAGCCGCCAAGACTTATCAGGGAGACATTGAAAGCTTATGCAATACCACAATCGTCACACAGCAACTTGTCACACATGAAAGAACCACACGGTGATATAAAAATAAAGGTACTTTACTATAGTAACACAACACTAGATTACTTATAGGCAGTCCTCCAACTGGAGGTAAGTACACAGTGTATATACACATGGTAATAATTAGGAATGGGCAAAACAACAAACATTGGCAAGAATTAGTGAAAAATAGTTAGGACCCTAGGGGAGGACCAAACCATATGCTAAAATAGTGAAATGCAAAGTGAAGTCCCCCATCCAAGGATATGGATGGGGGAGGTGGAAGAACTAAGAACCCCAAGAGGTGAGTACCTGAGTGACCCCCAGCGACCAGGAGAGCAGAGGTAAGTTCCTGGCCTTCCCAAGGACTAACAGGAGGACTTAGAAAAGGGATTGTGCAAGAACAGGACCAGACTAGAAGAAACAAATAGTGGATTCAAAAAGGAGTGGACCTGCAGAAGAAGGGGACAAAGTCCAGTCCATGATGGAGTGTCCAGTCGGAGCAGGAGCCACTACCTACCCTTCTGTGGAGGAACAACTAGGTCGACAGTAAAGAAAAAGAAGACCAGCTGTGGAGCCCAGGAGCTGAAGAGGAGTCTTTGGAGCAGTGCAGATGGTTTTCCATGTTGGTTGTCAGGTTGCAGATAGTCAGTGGTTAGGAGAACCACCAACAAGCCTTGGCAACAGCAAACAGATATGGTGCCCAGGGGTTCTGTTCCAGTACCACCAACTTCCCAGTTGCAAGGAAGGCCGGTCAGACCTCTGAAGAGCCACAGAACCACACAAGTTGCAAAGCCTTGAAGAGTCAGTGATACAGCAGGATCCACAAACTGGTCATCGACACTGAGGTGCCTGCGGTTGCAGGTGAGTGACACCTTCACTCCAAGGGAGATTCCTTCTTGCAGTCCTTAGTGCAGGCAGAGTCCTTGTGACTCTGGAGGATGCATAGCCATGGAAGTTGCAAAGTCCTTGCAATAACCGGGCACAAAGTTACTGTAGTAGCCCTCCTACCAGTTGCAGTCTTATCTTGGGCCCAAGTGAAGTCCAGCAGCAGAATTCGGTGTCCAGGTAGCAGAAGTGTCTTGAAGAATATTGCAGATGGTTCCAAGACAAATCCAATATGAATCTAAGATGAATCTAGGGTCCCACCCGTAGGGGAGCTCTTAAATAACCCAGGAAGGGGGTTGGACATCTACTGCTATGACCCACCTGGGGGTCAGGAAGGCTACTCTCCTGGACTGACCAGTCAAATACTCCCAGGGGCCTCTGCTCATCTTGTTTCCAAGATGGCAGAATCAAGTGGCCACTTCGGCAGAGCTCTGGGCACCTCCCTAAGGGAGGAGCTGGACAGCGGGGTGGTCACCCCCCTGTACTTTGTGTGTTTTCACACCAGAGTGGGAGCCGGGGGCTCCTGCACTGGAGGAAACGGATTTTGCAGAGAGGGCACCAAATGTGCCCTTCAAAACAGTCTACTGGCACTCAGGTGCACCCTCACCCTAGCCCAGAGATACCTATTTCTAAAGGAGAAGTGGGAACCGTAGGAATCTAGCCTGGTGTATGGTGCCACCTATGGTGTGGGCACCATATACCAGGTCCATGCAACCCCTATTAGTGAATTTAGGCAGTGTCTAGGATGCCAGGGCTCTCTAGAGGTAGCTGTGGATGAGCCGCCAAGACTTATCAGGGAGGCATGCAAAGCTTATGCAATACCACAATTGTCACACAGCAACTTGTCACACATGAAAGAACCACACGGTGATACAAAAATAAAGGTACTTTATTATAGTAACACAACACTAGATTACTTATAGGCAGTCCTCCAACTGGAGGTAAGTACTCACTATATATACACATGGTAATAGTTAGGAATTGGCAAAACAACAAACATTGGCAAGAATTAATGAAAAATAGTTAGGACCCTAGGGGAGGACCAAACTATATGCTAAAATAGTGAAATGCAAAGTGAAGTCCCCCATCCAAGGATATGGAGTCATTACACGGGAGGTGGAAGAACTAAGAACCCCAAGAGGTGAGTACCTGAGTGACCCCAAGCGACCAGGAGAGCAGAGGTAAGTACCTGGTCTTCCCAAGGACTAACAGGAGGACTTAGAAAAGGGATTGTGCAAGAACAGGACCAGACTAGAAGAAACAAATAGTGGATTTGGAAAGAAGAGGACATGCATAAGAAGGGTACAGAGTCCAGTCCAAGATGGAGTGTCCAGTCGGAGCAGGAGCCACTACCTACCCTTCTGTGGCGGAACAACTAGGTCGACGGTAATGAAAAAGAAGACCAGCTGTGGAGCCCAGGAGCTGAAGAGGAGTCTTTGGAGCAGTGCAGATGGTTTTCCATGTTGGTTGTCAGGTTGCAGATAGTCAGTGGTTAGGAGAACCACCAACAAGCGTTGGCATATGCAAGCAGAAGCAAAAGGAGAGTTGCAAGGCTAAAGAGGACTAGCAAGGTCCAGGGGACTCGACTCTTGGAGGGGAGTCCGGGCTGACCGTCAGCAGTTGGGAGAGCCAACAGAAGCCGTCACAGCCCCCACAGTCAACCTACTGGCAGCAGGCACAGTAAGTCTCAGTGAGGGCCAGTCAGCACACCTGAAGAGGAGTCCCACATAGCTGGAGCAGCAGAGAGGAGACTTTGCTTGGCAGTAAGAAGTGCTGGGAGCCGGGGCTAACCAGAGCCTGACAATCCCTCAGAGGAGAATACAACAAGCCTTGGCAGCTGCAAGAGCTGCAGTGCACAGGGTACTATCCTGCAAGGGGAGGCAAGGGCTCACTGTCTCCCAAGTTGGATAGCTAGCAGAGAGCACCAAGAGGACTACTCTAGAGCACCACCTGTCATGCAGGATCCACGTGGTTCCAGAGGAGAGCAGATCCACGCAGCTGGATGTTGTTGCTGTAGGTGCCTGCAGATGCAGGGGAGTGACTCCTTCACTCCAAGGGAGATTCCTTCTTGCTTCTTGGTACAGGCTGAAGTCTTGCTGACCCGAGAGGATGCACAGCTGGGGAAATGTTGCAGTTGCTGGAAGGAGCCAGAGAAACAATGTTGCAAAGCAAAGTCGTTGCTGGAGTTGCAGTCTTGTTGGTTCCTGAAGAGTCCAGTTGCGGTTCCAGTGGCCAGATGCAGAGGACACCTGGTGGAGTCTTGCATTTTGAATCTGGAGACCCACCCCTAAAAGGGGGATTGGTCACCAAGCAAGGTGGCCACCTATTAGCAGGGGTCTGTGACATCACCTGCCTGCTCTCGCCACTTAGATGCTCCCACGGGCCTCAGTGCATCTTGGTTTCAAGATGACAGAATCAAGTGGCCACCTGGAGGAGCTCTGGGCACCTCCCCTGGGGTGGTGATAGACAGGGGAGTGGTCACTCCCCTTTCCTTTGTCCAGTTTCGTGCCAGACCAAGGACCGGGGTCCCTGGACTGGTGCAAACTGGCTTATGCAAGGAGGGCACCTAAATTGCCCTTCAAATCAAACTGGTGGCTTGCGGAGGCTACCCCTCCCAAGCTTTGTAACACCTATTTCCACAGGAAATCTTTTGTTCTGCCTTCCCTTGCTTGAGCTGGTCAAACAGCAGGAGGGCAGAAACCTGTCTGAGGGGTGACAGCAGAGCAGGCTACCTGAATAACCCTAGAAGACTGGTAGGAGCCCCCGGAGTGCATGGAATCATACAACCAATACTGGCAACAGTATTAATGTATGATTCTGACATGTTTGATACCAAACATGCCCAGGTTCGGAGTTACCATTATGTAGCTGGACACAGGTCCAATACATGGGTAAAATTGCTTCCCCGCACTTACGAAGTCCAGTGCGATGGAACAGGAGTTCAATGGGGCACCTCTGCTCATGCAGGGGTGCCCTCAATCAATCAATCAATCAGGGAATTTGTGAAGCACACTACTCACCTGTGAGGGTCTCAAGGCGCTGAGAGGAAGGATGCTACTGCTCAAACAGCCAAGTCTTGAGATGTCTCCGGAAGGTAAGGAGGTCCTTCGTCTGATGCAGGTGGGTGGGAAGAGTGTTCCACGTCTTGGCGGCGAGGTGCAAGAATAATCTGCTGCCGGTGGTTGTTCTGTGGATGCGTGAGATGGTGGCAAGGGCGGGGCTGGTGGAGCGAAGCTGTCGGGTCGGGGTGTAAAAGGTTAGCCGCCTGTTGAGGTATTCTGGTCGGGTGTTGTGCAGTGCCTTGTGAGCGTGGGTGAGGAGTTTGAAAGTGATTCTCTTGTTGATGGGGAGCCAATGCAGGTCTCTTGGGTGGGCTGTTATGTGGCAGTGACGGGGGATGTCCAGGATGAGGCGTGCTGAGGCGTTCTGGATGAGTTGCTGTCTTTTCTGGAGTTTGCCTGTGGTTCCTGCGTAGAGGGCATTGCCGTAGTCCAGTCTTCTACTTACGAGGGCTTGGGTGACTGTTTTTCTGGTTTCAGTGGGGATCCATTTGTAGAACTTCTGAAGCAAGCAAAGGATGTTGAAGCAGGAGGAGGAGATGGCGTTGACTTGCTGGGTCATAGATAGTGAAGAGTCCAGGATGAATCGACTGTTGTGTGTGTGGTCGGTGGGTGTCGGTGCGGTTTCCAGTGTGGCAGGCCACCAGGAGCCGTCCCATGCAGAGGGGGTGGAGCTGAAGATGAGGACCTCAGTCTTGTCGGAATTCAGTTTAAGGCAGCTGTTCTTCATCCATTTGGCGCTGGTCTCACACACAGGGACCTGCACCCTGCTCTCTGCGCTAGTAGGGCCTACCATAGGGGTGACTTACAGTGACCTGGTGCAGTGACCTGTGGTGAAAGGGTGCAAGCACCTTTTAACGCAGGCTGCAATGGCAGACCTGCAGACACATTTTGCATGAGCTCCCATGGGTGGCACAACACATGCTGCCGCCCATCGAGAACCCCTGGTGCCCCAATGCCTTAGATACCTAAGTACTATATACTAGGGACTTATAAGGGGGCACCAGTATGCCAATTGCGGAGTGTACAAGGTCCTAGGCAGCCAAATTTAGAGGGAGAGATCACAATCACTGGGGTCCTGGTTAGCAGGATCCACTGAAAACAGTCTAAGCATAATGATAGCAGGGAAAAAGTGGGGGTAACCATGCCACAAAGAGGGTACTTTCCTACAGTAACATCCTTCATCTACAGGAAATCCTTTGTTCTGCCTTCCCCTGCCTGAGTTAAGCTCAGCAGCAGGAGGCCAGAACAGTGTCTGGCCTCAGCAGCAGCACTGGCTTGCACGCAGACCCTGAACAGGCAAACATGGGGGATCCTCAAAGGAACCCCTAAAGTATGTGGTATCTTGCAACTAGCACTGGAACCGGTGTAGTTGCAAGATTCCAACATGTTTGATAACAAACTTGACCAGGTTCAGTGAAGCCATTATTTAGTTGGACATCTCATGATGACCATTGTCCACTACATACCTTAAAATGGCCCAGAAAATGGAGTTTGAGGTTTGTAGGGGTACCTCTGCTTATGCAGGGGTACCCTTATACTTAGAACCATGCACCCTGCCCTTGGGCTGAAGGGTCTACCTTAGGGGTGACTTACAGTGTCAGTAGTGCAGTGATCACGACATAGGGTGAACCTTATGTCTGGGGTGAAAGGTGCATGAACCATTTCACATAGGCTGCAATGACAGGCCTGTAGACACACTTTGCATGGGCCCCCATGGGTGGCATAATACCAGCCCATGGGGGACCTAAGTACCATATACTAGGGACTTACAGGAGGGCACCAGTATGCTAATTGTGTGCTGTAAGAAGTACTTACCAATCAAATTTAGGGGAAAGCCCCACCAACACCGAGGTCCTGGTTAGCAGGATCCCAGTGTACTACAGCCCAAACACAATGACACCAGGCAAAAAGTGGGAGCAACCATGTCAGAACGATCCTACTTTCCTACATTGTCCACCTTAAGGCGGGACTGGCATGAAGTGGGCACACCTCCTCATCTACCTAATTTTCTCACCTGTCTTGCTGTCAAAAGTGGGGTCAGGACAGGGAGTTGGTAATCTCTGCTATTTGGAGAGACCTGGGTCGCATTACAAAGGTGTCTAGGCCTTTGAAGCTTGCCGCCCTGGAATGTCCATCCTGCTTGGATGAGAGGTCAACACCCCTGCCCAGTGCAGGCTTTTGTCTCTAGACCCCAAGAGTGCTGGCTCTCACCTCAGAGTGTCAGAAATGTGGCTTAGGTGGCTGAACTGGTCATGACCAGTCAGTGAACACACTAGCAGTTAGTAGGTTTTTCAGGGAGCACCTCTAGAGTGCCCTCTGGGTACATATATTAATAAAACCCTCACTGGAATCAGTGAGAGTTTATTAATACAAGATGTTTGATACCAAACATCCCCGGGTTCAGGGAAGCCGTCATGTAGCTGGGGAACTCGTAGGGACCAGTGTCCAGCACATGCATTTAAAATGGCTTTGGTGCACACTTATTATGTCTAAGAATCGACAAACACATAGTAGGGGCATATTTGCTCATGCATATATGCCCTCACTTCTAACATACTGCACTCTGCCTAAGGGCTGGAGTCCTGCTGTTGGGGTGACTTATAGATATCACAAGCAGTGTTTTTGGGAACATTGCACACAAGTGTGTACCACGTTGTGTTTTCAATTTTAGGAGTATCTTGTCATGCTCCCTGCAATGGAAATATGTATAAGGTTGGTGCTGGGTCCCTCAGCTCTGGAGGCCTGGAGGCCCTCTTCAGTACCCAAGCCCTAAGTACCAGGGGTACCATTTACTAGGGACTTATAGGGGTGCTGAAGGGCCTCGTCACTTAGGGATCAAGTGACCAGGTGTGTTCTTTTGGGGAAGGAACACTGGCACTGGGAACCTGGTTAGCAGTCAAGGTTGAATCTAAAAACCAGGCAAAAAAGGGTTGGGGTATTGAAACCAGAACCCAGCGCCCTACAGAAGCCTCCGTCCCCCACAAGTCAACAGGCCTGGAGGCTCAGCCAAACTGGGAGAGTCTTCCTAGTCCTTCAGGCAAGGAAGAGTAAGGGAGCAGGCTGCATGGTTGCAGGGCCTACTCTGCCTCACATCCTACTGTCCAGGTCATTTTGTTTGGGAAGCTGACCTACCTCAGCAGTGTTAGGACCTCATTTAAAATGCACTGTGTCTACTTTCTCCTTTTCTTTGGGATGAGAGGTGTCCACCTCTGCTAACCCTATCTTAGCCAGGGCAACCCATAGCTTACCCCAAGAGGTCAACCACAAATGAAGTAACCCCACCATGACCAGCAGGGTCAGGGGGCCTATCTTGCTATTGGGCATGGGGCCAGGCCACCATGCCAGAGTCAATGCTACTATAAAGCTAGCACCAAGCAGAGGCCACAGACAGCTGTCAGTGCCCAGAACCCACCTTTAGCTCTTCACTGCCAAGTGAAGGGCTAAGTTATAGGTTTTTGGGATCAGGGTACCTGTCCACTGTTTTAGAGTGTGGGGTTGCTACATCCTGTAGCAAACACCCTCCTTCCACTCTCTTTTCCGTTAGCTGAGGAGCCACCAACTCAAACAAAACAGCTGCCTGAGTAGTCAGAACTTCTTGTGGGTCAGGCTGGGCTTCACCAGTGCCACTTTGGAGTTCTTCCCTACTAGAACAGAATCTTTTTGGCTTACGGAAACTTTGTCTAAACATTGCCCACCTTTCCTACACTGCTTTCTTTTCCTTTTGTTCTGGGGTCTGCTTGCACTTACTGCATGGGCAGCACCTCCAGAATTCTGGGGAGAGGACTGGACCAGCTCCTCTCTTGGGCTCTGACCAACCTCTGGGAGATCATTACCAAGGAGAAAATCAAGGAGATGTCTGTACTGACTACCACCCTTTTCCAACTAAGGGACCTAGCTATTTCTAGGGGCACTAGAGTCACAGGCCTATCAGTGAGCTCCCCTGAGATAACCCTTACCCTGGCAGTCTCACCTGAGATGTACTAGTTTAAGAGTACCAGCCTGTCATGACCAACTGTGTGGCTAGCACAGGTATCTCTCAGGGCAGTGGCTGGGATTCCATTCAGCAATAGGTGGTGGACACTCTAACTCACCTGTTGGACACATTTTCCAGTCAAAGGCTAAGAGGGCCTCCTCATCTGAGGAATCATCCCCTATGGCTACACTGGCAACCCGTGAGGGTTTAGTAGTCTGTTTGTTTTTAGGACAAGAAATGCCCTTGGTGTGGTGCCCTGTCTGTTTGCAGTCCAAGCACCATGCTTTAGTGTCATCCCTATTTTTATCCTGGCACCCACTTTTGTTTTGTGAGGTATTTTGGAACCCACCCTCATGAATAGATTTGTGAGGCCTACAAAGGACTAATTTTCTCTAGTTTTAGGGTTGTCCACCTTTTTTTCTTGCGGGGGTTTCCCTGACTCTTTCTTGTGGTCACCCCTAGTTCCAACTCAATGATCAGCCTTCCTCCCCAGCTCTTGGGGTGAGACTGGCCCCAGATCCACCAGGTATTGTTGCAACTTCTCAGAAGTAGAGTTACTTAATAGTTGTTCCTTCATAATCAAATTATATAACCATTCATAACCTTGCTCCTAGCTTCCCTTCAACAAGCCACCTAGTTTTTCACTGAAAAGATTTTGTGAGTCTCCCTGAGCCTGATTCTATATTTTTCAGTGGCGAGTCCAAATCCAAGTCCTTCATGAGGTCATAGGACCTTGCGTCTGCCTCATTTAGGGTCAGGAGTCTATCCCTGCACTTTCCTGAGAGCATTTCTCAAAAGAGAGAGCCCCAGTTCTGGAAACACAGGTCCTCTCAAAGGCCATTAACCACTTGCTGCTATCATGACCATCCTCATATTTGGGGACATTCCCTTTAGGGATTTTGGAGTCAGAGTTCCCTACTCTGTCCCTAGGTATTAACTTGCTGTCACCATTTGTGGGTGCTAAACCAATTTCTCCTCTTTCCCTTTCTATGGCCAGTATCCTGTCCTCCAGGGCAATTTTTCAAGCCATTCTTTCTAAAAGAATCTCTTATTCAGTAAGTTCTTCACTGGACCACGCGGGACCTAAGCCATCCTCACTAGAGGGAAGTGCTCTAGACATAGGGCCTCATTATGACCCTGGCGGTAGAGAACCGCCAGGGCCAACGGGGGCGGGAGCACCGCCGACAGGCCGGCGGTGCTCCTTGGGCATTCTGACCGCGGCGCTTTGGCCGCGGTCAGAACGGGAAAACCGGCGGTCTCCCGCCGGTTTTCCACTGCCCCTAAGAATCCTCCAAGGCGGCGCAGCTCGCTGCGCCGCCGAGGGGATTCTGACAATCCTTACCGCCATCCTGTTCCTGGCGGCTCGCCCGCCAGGAACAGGATGGCGGTAAGGATTGTCGTGGGGCCCCTGGGGGCCCCTGCAGTGCCCATGCCAATGGCATGGGCACTGCAGGGGCCCCCGTAAGAGGGCCCGCTAGTATTTCACTGTCTGCGTAGCAGACAGTGAAATACGCGACGGGTGCAGTAGCACCCGTCGCACCTTCCCACTCCGCCGGCTCGATTACGAGCCGGCATCCTCGTGGGAAGGGAGTTTTTCCCTGGGCTGGCGGGCGGTCTTTTGGAGACCGCCCACCAGCCCAGGGAAAAACTCATAATACCCTCCGAGGTCTTCTGACCGCGGAGCGGTATTATGGAGGGCGGTCATAATGAGGCCCATAGTGTGTTGTCTGTGGGATGCAGGTTCCTCACTTTCAATGGGGATGAGGTCTAAGTGCTCCTCACTCAATCTATTCTGACTCTCAGAGTCAGTGACCACATCGTTAGGATGGGCCTGCTCATACTTTGCCAAGAGCTGCTGGAGCTTTGCCCTGACAGAGTTTGAGCCAGTTTTAATTGTGTACCCTTTGCAGAGGGTCCTAAACTGTTTATGAGACAGCTGGAGGCAAGGGGTGAGGTCAAGCTCCTTGTCCACAACCTCCGAGCTACTCACTATTTTACTAAAGTTGGGACCTTTTTGTAGCTAGAAAAACTTCCTAACACAGGTTTCTGGAGTCGTAACCAAAGTTAGTTTTCACATTTTTTAAACTGTTACCCTACAGGAACATAACCGAGGCCCTAGCAGTTACTTTTAAGAATTTAGAAAAATAATCAATTCAAAACATGCTATTGATCTAAAGGCAGTTTTGGCATTTACTCATGTAGTCACATTGGCCCCACCGCTGTTTCACTACTGTAGGAAGCTGGCTCTCTATATGGTGCACTAAAAAGAAGTACCCAGGGTAGAGAGTCCAGTGGGTCCCCAATTGGTTTGCAGATTCAAACGTAGATAGGGCTCATGCTCTGTTTTGTGATAGTGTGGACGAGACGTTAAGCTTATCAGAGGGTGGTGCTAAGCATTTGTTACACTCACAAAGGCAATAAATGAGACACTCAAAAAATAATTCCGAGACCAATTTAGAAAAAGAACACTTCTTTTTATATGTACTTTGAACGCAAGAACTTTGTTATAATGTAAGTATGTTTTAAGCATAAAACCTATCCACTTGCAAAAATCAACAGTGCAATTTCAGCATTCTTCAATGTTAGCCTATGGAAGGAAAATACATTCAACAAACAGGCACTTTACGATGACTCATGGGACCAATTTTGTAGACTTGCGGTGAGTGCTGGGCAAGGGTAAGGACTACATCAACAGGTCACTACTGGCATCGCTGGGGCGGCCGGGTGCAGAGGTGCAGTACAGCGTAAGTGCCCATTCTATTTCAATGGAGATTGGTCCCTGTGGATTAAGTCTGCAGGCTCTGGCTGGGGGGCAGTCGGGGACAACCAAAAGGTAAGTTGGAAATGTGGGGTGTTCGGGGATGCAGGTGCACCTTTGGTCCTCTCCACCAGGGCCCAGGGGTGATGGATGTAGGGGTATCCTTTTGGCATTGGGTTTCCTTGTCCAGGAGCACTCGCAGTTGGGAGGGTCCTGTGGTCTGAGGCTGCAGGCATCATTGTGGAGCCCAGGAGGGGTAAAACCACAGTGGACTCAATCTCAGGAGAGCTGGGGGACAACTTTGACACCAGGGGTCCACTTCAACTCGGGCCGGAGGTGACGGATGCAGTGGTTGCTTTAGGTGTCAGGTTTCTCTCACCTCAGAGGCTGCAGGAGAGTGGGCCTGCGTGCAGAGGGTGCAGGTGACTTCAGGAAGTCCAGGAGGGATGAAACCATGATGAAGTCAGAATCTGGACAACTGGGGGACATGGTTGGCACTGGAGGACCACCTGGGTCGGTGACGGCGGGTGCAAGTGTCAGGTCTTTGCAGTTCCGAAGGCTGCAGAATCCTTCCTTTAGGTTTTGTTGGAGAGCAGGTCAACTGCTCACGGGAGTCTTGAGTCTTTTTTAAAGGCAGGCAGTCTTCCTGGGTTTCTGGAGTTTCAGCTGCAGGATGTCATCTTTTTGGGCAGAGTCCATCAAGGGTTGCAGACAGTCCGGTAGGGTTGGTACCAGGTCAGCTGCTTCTTCTTCTCTTCTTCTGCAGGTGAGACTCTTCTGTGTTCTTGTCTTCTTAGGTCATCAGGATCTGCGTTCTGGCTTTCAGGGGTGCCACCTAAATACTCAATTTAGGGGCGTTACAGGGGGTGTCAGGTGGCAGGCAATGGGTTGCCTAACTTTAGGGTGACTTTACCCTTCCTATGACCACTTCCTTTGGGAAGTGGGCATAATCTTGACCCTAGTGGCCTAGTTCTTTCCAAAGCAAGATGGCGGAATTTAAAAAGGGGTATCCACTTCAGTTCATCCACCTTAGAGGTGGGACTGACATGAAGTGGTACACCTCCTAATCTGCCTAATTTTCTGCCCTCTCTTTCTGCCAAAACAGGAGGGTTGGTCATCTCTGATATTTGGAGACACCTGGGTTGCATTACAAAGGCGGCTAGGCCTTTGAAGCTTCCCGCCCTGGAATGTCCATCCTGCCTAGAGGTTGTGTCAACACCCCCACCCAATGCAAGCTTTTGTCTCTGGACCCTGAGGGCTCTAGCTCTCACCTTAGGGGGTCAAAAATGTGACTAAGAGGCTGAACTGGTCAGGACCAGTCAGTGAACACATTAGCAGTTAGTAGGTTTTTCAGGGAGGCACCTCTGATGTGCCCTCAGGGTGCATATATTAATAAACCCTTCACTGGAATCACTGAGGTTTTTTTTTATATGAGATGTTTGATACCAAACATCCCTGGGTTCAGAGAAGCCATCTTGTAGCTGTGGAACTCGTAGTGACCAGTGTCCAGAACATGCATTTAGAATCACTTCTCTGTACATTTACTATGTGTAAGACTCGACAAAGACATAGTAGGGGCATATTTGCTCTTTCAGATATGCCCTCTCTTGTAATATACTGCACCCTGCCTTAGGCCTGAAGTCCTGCTGTAGGTGTGACTTACAGATATTACAAGCAGTGTTTTAGGAGACATGGCACACAAGTGTATGCTGTGTTGTGTTTTCAATTTTGGGAGCACCTTGTCACGCAGCCTGCAATGGCAGTCTCTATAATGTTGGTGCAGGTCCCTCTGAATGGCACAAGTTGTGCTGCAGCTCTGGGGGTCCTCTTCAGTATCCATGCCCTAGGTACAAGGGGTACCATTTACTAGGGACTTTTAGGGATGCCGAAGGGCCGGGTCACCTGGGGATCAAGCTACCAGCATCCTACTGTAATCGAAGCTTATCCTGTGCTTGTCCTGTGCACCTGTGTGTTGGACAGATGCTGCTGCGCTGTATGTAAAGCATCTGCTTGAGGTTTCCGCCACTAGTATCTTCGATGCTTTAGATCAGGAAAAGTCCTGAATATTTAACTTGCACTCATGGCCGGACTGGGAACCCAAAGCAGCCCCTACAGGGTACATAGCAAGTTAGCCTGACCGCTACAATGGGGAGTGAGGGGTTCTCTCCCACCAAACATAGGGCCAGATGTAGGAAAATGCCAATTTGGGACTTGCAAATTGCGAGTCCCTGCGACTCGCAATTTGAAACTCGCAAATTGGTATGCAGAACAGTGTCTCAGACACCGTCTGCGAGTCGCTATGGGGTCGCAATCACCCACCTCATGAATATTAATGAGGTGGGTCGCAAATTGCGGCCCCATAGCGAGTCTAGGCACTTGCAAACATGGAGGCCTGCTGTCGTCAGCAGACCTCCATGTTCGTGACTGCTTTAGCAATAAAGCAGTTTTTTTTTTAAGTGTAGCCCGTTTTCCTTAAAGGAAAACGAGCTGCACTTAAAAAAAAAACGAAACCTTTAGTTTCGGTATTTTTTCAGGGCAGGTAGTGGTCCCTTGGACAACTACCTGCCCTGAAAAAATAGTTTTGGGTCCATTCGCAAAGGGGAAGGGGTCCCATGGGGACCCCTTCCAATTTGCGAGTGGGTTACCATCCACTTGAAGTGGATGGTAACTGCGATACCATTTGCGACTGCATATGCGGTCGCAAATGGTATTGCATGCCACTCCGAATCGCAAATAGGAATGGAACACCCCTTCCTATTTGCGATTCTAAACTGCATATTGCGAGTCGGTTCCGACTCGCAATATGCATTTCTGCATAGGAAAATGCGATTAGCGAGTCGCAAACGGCAATTTTTGCCGTTTGCGACTCGCTAATCGTTTCCTGCATCTGGCCCATAATGTGGGAAGAAATGGTAAAAACTGTGCATTCTACAGCTTGTTTTCCATTATATTTTCAATTGTATTATATTTTAAGGCATAGTTAATGATGACCTTACAGTGCCCCAGGGTACGGCAATCTTTATCGGGGCTCTTCAATGATTCCCTCACCATCACCCTCTAACAGTACCTCTCATCTCTCCTAGTCCCTCTCTCACATGGTGTTGGGACACTTTACATCACACATACAGTTAATGAACCATATGTGTGTATAGAAACTGTTACGTAGGACATGTTACATAAGACAAAGGGGACAACAAGGTGTAGGATTCACGTCATCCATACTGGTGAGCAGTTTTTGCTTGGGCTTGGTAAGCATAAACTGAGGATCCAGAACTTAATACAGTGATTGTGGGAAACTGGCACCTTGTTGTAGTACCCCCCCACACACACACACTTGTTTCTGAATGCAACTTGGACTGTAGTGCACTGGGGTTCTGCTAACCAGGCTCCCAGTGCCAGTGTACTTTCCCTAAAACATTGTCAAAGTAACTGGACACACCTTTAGCTACCACTATAAGTCCCTAGTGAAAGGTACTTAGGTACCCAAGGCATGGGGTACTTTGGGTAAGGCCCTGAGGGTAGCAGCACTGATTGTGCCACCCTCAAGGGCCATGCATCCAGTTGCACCCAGCACTGCCATAGCAGGCTGATTGTCCTGGTGAAAATCTAAAATACAAACTCGACTGTGTGCCCTGTTCACCCTACACTGCATATGTTATGGGTAAGTCCTCCCTCAAGCAGGCCTTCCAGCCCTAAGGCAGGGTGCACCATACTATATGTGAGGGCATAATTGCATGAGTAATATGCCATTACTGCTTCCTTGCTAAACCTGTGACATAGTGAGTGAACAGAGCAGCCATTTTAATATATGTGCTGTACACTGGTCAATATGGGTTTCCCAGCTACATGATGGCCACTCTGAACTCTGGGTTCTTTGGTATCAAACAACTCAGAATGATAAATCCAAACTGGAACCAGTACTGGATTTATTATCAAATGTACCCGGGGTCACCTTAGAGGTGTCCCCTGCAAAAACTATCTATCCTGGCATGGTTGCTGACTGGTTCCAGTCGGCCTGCCACATCCAGACAGCCAATATACAAACCTGGGGGTGAGCCCTGGCTCTCTGGTTTGTAAAACCCTGGCCCTGGCTCTCTGGTTTGTAAAAGAAAGCCCTTCCTGGGTGGAGGAGCTAACACCCCCTCCCACAGGAATGTGTACTCTCCTGGCGGTGAGCTTCAAAGGGCCACCGCAGCAGATGGCTTCCCCCTTTGTCAACCCCTACTTTTGGAAGAAGCAAAGGCAGGAAATCAAACAAAGGGTAGGAGGAGTGGTCTCTCTGAGGATGCACCACCCCTAGGGGCTTGCAGGTGAAGTGAACCCTCCATTTCATTTTCCTCCATGTTGGATTGCAGGAAAATAGCCAATCAGGTTTAGGGAAGTGACCCTTCCCACAGGAAGTGGTCACAGTAGTGGGTGTAGGCATCCAAGGGTAAGTGTCCCATTGGACACTACCAGATTCCCCCTAAAATGCCCACTAAATTCAGTATTTAATGGGCTTCCATAGACCACGAAATCAGATTTGAATAGACAAAAAAGACCAGCACCAAAGAAGATACAAGGCAAGAGAACTGTGGACCTGCTGCACAAGAAAAGGCACCAAACCCTGCCTGCTGCACCCAGGACCCGAAAATCGCAGCTGCAGAGCAGCTGGACACTGGACTGCCCCAAGAAACCCAGGGGACTTCCAGGCTTCAATAATCACCCCAGATACCCCTTCTGAGTGGAGGCACCACAAAAAAATCAAACGAGAACCTTGAAGCCAGTGAGGGTCATTTCACTGACTGGCTGATATCTCTGCATCCAGAAGATGCAGCTCGACCTCACAACACAATGACAATCACTCAGATATGACCTATAATTGTGCCACGCTTGGTGGCACTGCGCCCTCCAGTGGCCGAGTTATGCTAATACCCTGTGTTCTGGTCAGCTGGCATCGACCAACGAGAAAACCAGCTCCCTCAGAGCTGAAAAAGGATCAGGAGGAAGCCCCAGTCAAGGGACTTCAGGAACACCCTGAACCTCTAACCAGAGTACCCCTATGGTCCTGTAAGCAGCCCTCAAAGAGACTCACCTCCAGCTCCAAAGGACTCCATTGCGCACTGCTCCTGGATCTTCAACTTGTCCTGCATCCGGCCGCCCTGCGCACTGAAACAAGGAACCAGCTTTGCTCCATGGGTCTCCAACCCCTTGTGACCTCAACAGCTGAAGGGGACACCCAGGCATCATCTTTAAATCTGCAACCAGCTAATTTTCCAAGTGGCCCCTCCAGGTGGCCCTGTGCCTGAGCCAAGAGACTTTTTAACGCTGCTCCCACCGGAACCGGGAGCCACCCGAGGCTCTCCAGCTGGCACAAGGTGCCCACCAACTGCTGCAACCATCTTCCAAAAGAAGAGACTGGTAACCCAACTGTATGATTTTGCATTGATTTCAATGGTGTGTAATTACGCACAGAAAGACTAACTTAATCAAAATTTTGAAAAGACATAACTTTAAAAGTACTTAACATATTCTAAAGATCTTTGTCTTAAAATGTATATAAAAGTCTGAAGTATTTTTATAAATTCTGGTCTTGAGTTATTCATTGAGTGTGTGTGGTGCATGATTGGATTTGTGAGTTCAGCAAATACTTAGCAAATCTCCTGCATTAGCCTAACTGCAGGACCAGCTACCTTAAAAATTGGAGCATTAGGTGGTCTCATTTTTACCTCTGGAAAGCAACGTGTGGTTGCCTGGACCCCCTGAATAGTGTACCTAGTTTTGCATACTACATAGAGGACCAGCCTCCAACAGTGGTTAGGGTTGACTTTATTATTAACTTTTTCTTTCTACCCAAACAACCCGTTTTTAGTAAAATTAGGACAATAGAACTGGGGCAAAAACATAATTCTCTAACCTGTACTATTCAGTCTGCATGTAGCTCTTTCGTGGCAGTCCATAGCTCACTGTGCTAGATTATGACTGTAACGTATGGACTGCACAGTAATAAAAGGATCTATATGACAAAAGCAGTATGCCACTGAGCATTTCAGATAAAATATTGTTCTGTGATCAGTATAGTACACGTTCTTTGCAGCAGGCGTATTATTCCTCTGCTCTACCTTAGATAAGTCAAAACCAACAATAGACAAAACTCCTATCTCTCTCCAGCAGGTATATTGATTACCCGAGTTATCGTATCACTTTTATTGTTGCCTGAAAAATACCGGATATACAAGAAACTCTGCAGTGTTTTTAAAACTGCAGCACTGCTAGAAAACCGGCCCCACCTTTCCAGCCTCCCAGGAAAACGCTCAATGCCCCATATGGCCAGTCCGGCCATGCTTGAGCTCTTGGCTGACTGAAGTCCACTGCAGTATGACTGTCACAGATCTCCGCATATTATAAAGGTTTGTCAGGTCATGCATTTTGCATTTTCATTTATGTAACCTGAAATAGAGCTTCTTAATAAGCAATACTATTTACTGAAAGAATTGTTTTCTTGGCACTGACCAATAATGGCACAAGAACGACACCTCAATATAGATTAGCTTGAAATTGATAGTTCAGACCAAACAACACTGCAATCTCCAAAGAAGTAAATGTTCAGATGTATTTATTCCCTAAGTCAGTGACACGTATTAACTAGCAGCCTTGTTGCAGAGCAGTTTGCATGAGTGGTTATACCCCAGAGAAAGGAAGTTTTTAGAAACTGATAACTTTCCAGAGAATAGCTACATTTTTAGACACACAGTAAGTAGATAGGAGATGTATACAATTTGTTTTCTCTTTCCGGAAGTCATAGTTATTTCATGCATTGGAAAAGTTTCCCAAGGATGCCTCATGTTACAGAGCATACTAAAGTGGGATGAACCCACCAGTGCCCTGGTTTGAGTGAGACTTCCGTCCATTCCGGGCAGAGCAGCCTCACTGTGTATGTGTGCAGACAGCAAGGAAACACCAACTTCAAGATTTGTAAGGTGTGAGGGCTTGACCCTGTGCGGTGCTCTCAAGCTAGCCTACTCACCCAGTGACAATCACCATGAGGCTCACAAATGATTATGACACTGAATGCCACAGGTAAAAACAAACTACTGACCTTTCTGTTTAATAGTGTTGCTGGTGAAATATCGACAGCCAGGGTGACAACCCTTAGCTTGATGCTATCTGTGGGAAGGTCTTTAAATTGGGTGCCAATGGTGCCCACCAACAATGACACAAATTAAGTACTGATGATGACAAATGGACCAAAATATCATGGTCAAATTTTGCCTGTTAATCTATGAATATGTAGTGACTTTAGCACCAAAAGGACATCACATTGACCTTGACTTGTCAGCATGTTCTTTCAGTTTGATTTTGAATGAAGTAATATTTTCAAAAACAATGTTCTATATTTCTGTAAGTGATTCATTGAATCAGTAGTTGCTGGAACTAAAGCATTCGCACGAGATGAAGAAAGAAAAACTCTGAGATTAAAGACTTACAAGCAGAAAAATGGTGAGAATCTTGGCAGCAATTTTTAAGTTTCATTATTACAAGACAATTCTGTCATTTTCAGTGGCATTGGAATAGCATCGGAGATACTGTTCTGAACTTTCAGTAGTTCATTCTGTTTGTCAATTAGATTGAGGATGACAATCAGAAGAGCTTGACCAACTTACAGTGCCTTATAAAAGTTTGTCCAAAAATATGGAAGACATTGAGTTGTTCAGTAGTGATTCTATGTGGGAAACGATGATAAAAAATGTCAGTCAAAGAGCACTGAGGCACTTCTTCTGCTGTAGGTAATTTAGACAAAGGCAAGAAATAAGCCAGAGGTATCAGCTGTATCCAGTCTGACCCAAATGCCTTCTGTGGATGGAAGATCTGCTATGAAGGTAGCAGACAGTGTGTGCCCTGGCTCAGGAGCACTGGTAAAGGTTGCAGAAATATTTTGAATGTCACAATGTATTTTCATCAGAAAAGGGACAAGGAATGATGCATTTTTGCCTGTCAGAGTGAATTGTAAATCACTAAAAGGATCATGGATCAAAGTCTAACATCATCTTAACCCCCCCTGTAATTCGTAGCCGAGATGAAAAGAGCTTTTTGACTTAAGTACAAATCATGATGTGATACAAGTGGTGTATTCAGAGGATGACCCTCTAACTATTTACGGTCTATTTGTTCTTGAGTCTCTTTAATCCTTTCTAAAAAAAGGCGTGAACAATTCTGGGGCACCTGAACTGAGCGGCCAATATGGTGGATGCGGACTTTCAGAGCTCTCAGCTCGTAATCTCCAACCCATACGACCAAATTGAGATGTAACATGGTGAGATGGAGGTATAAACACATTAATGGCAGGGGTGGAGCACATGTGTAAGGAATGCGCCTGGATCTGGTGGCCCGGCCTGAATGTGGTCAACAGGAGATGCTGCATGGCCGGCCTCACGCTCTGTGTGTTGCCTGCGATCCCTCTGGGCCTGCGGTCACTCCCCAGGCTATTGCCCGGGATGATGCTAGCCCATGCTTGAAAGCTGGCTGCGAGCCTCCTCATCTTGGAGGCCCTATGGGTCCTGATTGCTGGGTCCTGCCCTTGGGGCCTGTCAGCGGCTGGGTGGGCCTGAAGAGGTTGGTGCTGACAATGCGGGCCCACTATTGGCGGCGGTGCGGCCCACTCTCCATTTAAGGCTGGTGACAACGTCCAAACAGCCCTCTGATCCCCGTGATGTGAGACATTGATGAGTGCTGGTAAGAAACATTGAACAAACTAGCCGACAGACATTTGAGTACATAATCTACATTGAAGACACTGATGGCCTGCTAGGAGCCTGGTTTAGGCCCGGTTGACAGTGATTGTGTATCCAGTGAGATCTTAGTGAACACTGCTGACTAAGAGTATCCATGTTTTGCAGACACGTCTCCCTCTCCCTGGGCTTGGTGCTGGGGGCTGCACCAATGGACTGCCTCCTGCGGTCGACTGCATGGAGGACAGGTCCTGGGCCCTAGAGGTGTGTGCCCTCCCCTGGACCAAAGAGGGCCAGGCCCTCAAAGGGTGACTTTCATCCCATACTTCCTTACAGATTCGATCTTTGAAGGCCCTACAGTGCTGAAGCAGTAGGTTTAGGGTATCTGACTGTCCGTGGTGCACCGCTGGAATAACATTGTTAAGGTATGAGGTGGCTGCAATTGGATCGGGATCCCCCTGTTGCCTTCCTTCCCTGCCCCACATTCTGACTGTTCCAGAGATCCGTCTTCTGCACTCCCAGATCCTGACCTATGGGACTCTGCACTACCTGTCCTCAAGGGCACTGATGAGATACCGGACCTGGCGCCTTTTCCCGCTGAGATTGATTATCTGGGACTTTATCCACTGGTGACAACACAACAGGCTGGGGCTGCTCATGCTCCCACATGCATCTAAAACGCACCTAAATCTATTACATGTGGTTATCCATTTTCAACGTTCATAAAGGAGATCACCACCTACCCATAGAACCCTTTGGCTGCCTGAAACCCTGCTGTAGGTACTACTGTCTATGAATATCAAGCCGTACCTGCCTTAGAGATGGGCAGAACTAAACCACTCAAAGCTGGTCAGCGTTTACCACAAGACACGTTGAGCCAGATGTAGCAAGGGTTTCGCGAGTCGCAAACGGCAAAAACCGCCGTTTGAGAGTTGCAAAAGCCTCTTTGCTATGTAGAAATGCATTTTGCGAGTCGGAACCGACTCGCAAAATGCATTTCCGACTCGCAAATAGGAAGGGGTGTTCCCTTCCTATTTGCGACTCAATCAATCAATCAATCACATTTATAAAGCGCGCTACTCACCCGTAAGGGTCTCAAGGCGCTGGGGGGGGGTGGGGGGGATCAGTGCTCGAAGAGCCAGGTCTTGAGCTGCCTTCTGAAGGAGAGGTGGTCCTGTATGGCGCGAAGATGGCTGGGAAGAGAGTTCCAGGTCTTCGCTGCCAGGAAAGAAAAGGATCTTCCTCCGGCGGTGGCTTTGCGGATGCGGGGTACGGCTGCTAGGGCTTGTCCGGTCGAGCGTAGGGTGCGCGGAGGAGTGTAGAAGGAGACGCGGTGGTTGATGAGTTTTGGCCCGAGGTTTTGCAGGGCTTTGTGTGCGTGGGTGAGGAGTCTGAAGGTGATCCTCTTGTTGACTGGTAGCCAGTGAAGTTTCTTCAGGTGTCCGGAGATGTGGTGGTGGCGGGGTATGTTCAGGATGAGTCGTGCGGCAGCGTTCTGGATTCGTTGAAGTTTCCTCTGCAGCTTGATGGTGATGCCGGCGTACAGAGTGTTCCCATAGTCCAAGCGACTGGTGACGAGGGCGTGGGTGACGGTCTTCCTGGTGTCGGTGGGGATCCAGCGGAAGATCTTGCAGAGCATGCGGAGGGTGTTGAAGCATGCCGAGGTCACCGAGTTGACCTGTCTGGTCATGGAGAGGGAAGAGTCCAGGATGAAGCCGAGGTTGCGTGCGTGGTCGGTGGGTTGGGGAGTGCTGCCTAGGGCGGGAGGCCACCAGGAGTCGTCCCAGGCGGTTGGTGTAGGGCCGAGGATGAGGACCTCCGTCTTCTCTGTATTCAGTTTAAGCCGGCTGTCTGTCATCCAGTTCGCTACTTCCTTCATGCCTTTGTGTAGTCTGGCTCTTGCTGAGGTGGGGTTGTTGGTGAGGGATAAGATGAGCTGGGTGACGTCGGCGTAGGATATGAGGTTGAGTCCGTGTTTTCGTGCGATGTTCGCCAGGGGGGTCATGTAGATGTTGAAGAGGGTGGGGCTGAGGGAGGATCCTTGGGGGACGCCGCAGATGATCTCCGTGGCTGTGGATCTGAAGGGGGGGAGGCAGACTCTCTGAGTTCTTCCGGAGAGGAAGGAGATGATCCATTCCAGGGCCTTGCCTCTGATGCCGGCGTTGCTGAGGCGGCGTATCAGGGTACGGTGGCATACCGTGTCGAAGGCTGCAGCGAGGTCCAGGAGGATGAGGGCCACGGTTTCTCCTTTGTCGGTCAGGGATCTGATGTCGTCCGTGGCTGCGATGAGGGCGGTCTCGGTGCTGTGATTAGCTCTGAAGCCGACCTGTGAGGGGTCGAGTGAGTCGTTGGTTTCCAGGGCGGTGGTGAGCTGAGCGTTGACGATTTTCTCAATCACTTTGATGGGGAACGGTAGGAGCGAGATGGGCCGGACGTTTTTGAGTTTGGTGGGGTCTGCTGTTGGTTTCTTTAGGAGGGCGTTGATTTCGGCGTGTTTCCAGTTCTCCGGGAAGGTGGCGGTGGTAAAAGACGCGTTGATGACGTCTCGGAGGTGGGGTGCGATGATGTTGTCGGCTTTGTTGAAGATGTGGTGCGGGCAGGGGTCGGATGGTGATCCTGAGTGGATGGAGTTCATGATGCGGGTGGGTTCCTCGGTGGTGGTTGAGTTCCAGGTGAGGATGGTGGTGTTGTCGGTGGCGGGTTCCAGTGGTGGGTTCGTGTTGGTAGTGGTGAAGCTGTTGTAGATGTCGGTGATCTTGTGGTGGAAGAAGGCTGTGAGGGAGTCGCAGAGGTCCTGTGAGGGAGGGATGGAGTTGTTTTCTGCGTCGGGGTTGGAGAGTTCTTTGACGATGCCAAATAGTTCCTTGCTGTTGTGGGCGTTGTTGTCTAGTCTGTTCTGGAAGGCTGATTTTCATGCGGCGCGGAGGCGTTGGTGGTGTTGGCGGGTGGCGTTCTTGAGAGCAGACATGTTCTCTTCGGTCTGGTTGAGGCGCCAAGTCTTCTCGAGGGTGCGGCATTCTTTTTTGGAGTCCTTGAGGTCGGGGGTGAACCAGGAGTTTTTCTTGTGGTTGTTGGTGTTTGCTTGGGTCTTCAGGGGGGCCAGGAGGTTGGTGCAGTTGGAGATCCAGCTCGTGAGGTTGTTGGCGGCTTCGTTGGGGTCTGTGGTGCTGGTGGGTTGGTTCTGGGAGAGGGTCGATGTGAGTTGTTCCGTGGTGATTCGATTCCATTGTCTTCTTGGTGGTTGCTGGGTGTGGTGGTGCACGGTGGTCTTCTTGAAGCTGAAGTGGACACAGCTGTGGTCCGACCAGGCGAGTACGGTGGTGTGGCTGAAAGAGATGTGTTTGCTGGAGGAGAAGATGGGGTCGAGCGTGTGTCCGGCGTAGTGGGTGGGGGTGTTGACTAGCTGTTTCAGTCCCAGGTTGGCGAGGTTGTCCAGTAAGGCGGTGGTGTTGTTGTCGGTGTGGTTCTCTAGGTGGAAGTTGAGGTCCCCTAGGAGGATGTAGTCGGTGGACAGGAGTGCGTGTGGGCTGACGAAGTCTGCGATGTCTTCGCTGAACTTAGTGCGTGGTCCTGGTGGTCTGTACATGAGGGTGCCTCTGAGGGTGGTCTTGGGGTCGCTGTGGATTGCGAAGTGGAGGTGTTCGGCGTCGGGGAGTGAGTCGTCGACGTGGGTCGAGATGCGGATGGAGTTTTTGCGTGCGATGGCGATGCCTCCTCCAGTGCGGTTGGTGCGGTCTTTCCGGATGATTTTGTAGCAGTCGGGGATGGCTATGGCGATGTCGGGTGCCGAGGAGGGGTTCATCCATGTCTCGGTGAGGAAGGCGATGTCCGGGTTTGTTGAGTTGATGAGGTTCCACAGTTCGGTGGCGTGCCTGTGGACGGATCGGGTGTTGATCAGGATGCAGTCGAGGTTGTTTCCGTGGGAGTCGTTCTTGATGGGTGCGATGTGTGTTCGTGGGCAGGTGAAGCGGCAGTTGCGGCAGGTAAAGGATCCGTGGGTCCGCTTCGGGGTGGCGCGGTAGCAGCCCGGCGTGCGGCCGGGGTTGAGGGCGGTGAGGGTGGTGGTGTCGTAGGTCAGGCGGTGGTGGAAGGTGGGGTGGGGGTCGTGGGGACCAGGGGTTCGGGTGCTGGGCGCGGTCCAGGCGCGGACGGGCGCAGACGGGCTTGCCTTAGGCGCGCCTTCGGCGCGCCAGCAGCGCGCACACTGCGCGGCCTCGCAGCGGCCGCCATTTAAGGGGTAGCCGGGGAGGCGGGGTCAGCTGGGAGGCGGGAGGCGGGCGGGTAGGGAAAAAAGCGGGAAAAAAAGCGGCGGGAAGGTCTTGAGAACGGCGAGGAGGCCTGAAAAACGAAAAGTACCTCAAAAAGGTACGAAAAAGAGGAGAAAACGGCGGAAGGACGAGGGGGACGGCGGGGGCACTCAGGCGAGCAGACACTCGGGAGACACGGAGTAAAGGGGAGCGCGATCACACACAGGCAGCAATCGGGGACAGACACTCGGGAAACAAGGAGAGAAGGGGAGCGCGATCACACACAGACAGGGACTCGGGAAGCAAGGATCACACACAGGCAGACAGCGAGGGAGAAGGCACGCAGGATCTGGTGGCGCTGTGAGGACAGGGGAGCGACCTACCCTGGGGTCAGGGTCGCTACCACTGCCTCGCAGCGGCCGCCATTTAAGGGGTAGCCGGGGAGGCGGGGTCAGCTGGGAGGCGGGAGGCGGGCGGGTAGGCAAAAAGCGGGAAAAAAAGCGGCGGGAAGGTCTTGAGAACGGCGAGGAGGCCTGAAAAACGAAAAGTACCTCAAAAAGGTACGAAAAAGAGGAGAAAAACGGCGGAAGGACGAGGGGGACGGCGGGGGCACTCAGGCAAGCAGACACTCGGGAGACACAGAGTAAAGGGGAGCGCGATCACACACAGGCAGCAATCGGGGACAGACACTCGGGAAACAAGGAGAGAAGGGGAGCGCGATCACACACAGACAGGCACTCGGGAAGCAAGGATCACACACAGGCAGACAGCGAGGGAGAAGGCACGCAGGATCTGGTGGCGCTGTGAGGACAGGGGAGCGACCTACCCTGGGGTCAGGGTCGCTACCACTGCCTCGCAGCGGCCGCCATTTAAGGGGTAGCCGGGGAGGCGGGAGGCGGGCGGGTAGGGAAAAAAGCTGGAAAAAAAAGCGGTGGGAAGGTCTTGAGAACGGCGAGGAGGCCTGAAAAACGAAAAGTACCTAAAAAAGGTACGAAAAAGAGGAGAAAAATGGCGGAAGGACGAGGGGGGCGGCGGGGGCACTCAGGCGAGCAGACACTCGGGAGACACGGAGTAAAGGGGAGCGCGATCACACACAGGCAGCAATCGGGGACAGACACTCGGGAAACAAGGAGAGAAGGGGAGCGCGATCACACACAGACAGGCACTCGGGAAGCAAGGATCACACACAGGCAGACAGCGAGGGAGAAGGCACGCAGGATCTGGTGGCGCTGTGAGGACAGGGGAGCGACCTACCCTGACTCGCAATGCTATGCATTTTCATTTGCAACCGCGATTGCGGTCGCAAATGAAAGCGCAGTTACCATCCACTTGAAGTGGATGGTAACCCAGGCGCAAACAGGAAGGGGTCCCCATGGGACCCCTTCCCCTTTGTGTCTGGAAAAAAACATAATTTTTCAGAGCAGGCAGTGGTCCAAGGGACCACTACCTGCCCTGAAAAATACCGAAACTAAAGGTTTCGGTTTTTTTTCAAAGTGCAGCTCGTTTTCCTTTAAGGAAAACGGGCTATACTTTGAAAAAAAAAGACAGCTTTATTTAAAAGCAGTCACGGACATGGTGGTCTGCTGTCTCCAGCAGGCCACCATCCCTGTGAGTGCCCTGAATCGCTATGGGGTCGCAAATTGCGACCCACCTCATTAATATTAATGAGGTGGGTCATTGCGACCCCATAGCGACTCGCAGAAGGTGTCTGAGACACCTTTCTGCATTCCAAATTGCGAGTTGCAATTTGCGAGTCACTGGGACTCGCAAATTGCAACTTGCAATTTGGAGTTTTGCTACATCTGGCCCGTTATTACCTAGTACATAAGCAGTGGAAATCTGATAAACAGGATGCTATCCTAAAGACCATAGAGACATCCAGGATATCCCTCAAAATAAAAGTGGATGCAGTTGACATTGATGTCAACTTGTTAGAAGTTAATCACAAAAAACTTGCAGAACGAGTCGCCCACTCAAAGAAGACACTGCAACAGCGATAGCCGTAGACTGCAGGCCTCCAACAACAACTATGGGACTTAACTGAACATATACGCTTCCTTGATGGCAGGTTAGAGGAAGAAGGGGGAAGGTCTTGCCACAGCAATATTGGCGTAGTTGGCCTACCCAAGGGCTCTGTGAGGCACAACATGGTAGACTACATTGCAAAATGGCTTAAAGACTTTGTGCCACCACAGGACCTAACCCCTTCTCCATGGAGAGGGTACATCGGGTGTCAGCTCACTACCCCATCTTCCTGGTGGTCCTCTGAGGCCAATAGTCGCCAAACTCTTATGCTATAAGGAATAAGTTATGAGGGCGGCGAGTCAGAAGGATCAGCCTGAAAAACATACAACACTCAGATACTGGTCTGTCCAGACTACATGCTGGCACTCCAGTACCAACGGGTTTCCTTTTAGGAGTCTGGAGGAACCTGAAAGAGAAGGGTTTAGAGTATGCACTACTTTTCCCGGTCATGGGGACAGAAGGATACATCTTACCTCAAACTGATGGAAGCCTAGGACTGTGTGGAGAGCCAAGGCACCTGTTCCAAGTCAGACACTGCCCATAAATGGTCACAACAACTGCCTAGATGACAACAAACACATCCTCAGAAACACACCTGGAGCACAATAACTGCTTCGGCAAGCCTGTGCGAGGAACAAGCTCTTGACAGCAAGCCTATTTACTTGCTGCAGCAGCTACCTCTCGGGATCCACCACGTGTCTCCTCAAATACCTCCTTAAAAGAGTCAGACGGAGACAACACCTCCTTCTTTCTTCTACAATAATATGGGATTCCCACTCTGCGGATTACCCCACAAACTGAAAAAAAACTCCTGTAGCAACTGTAGTCAATTTGAGTTCCACCTGGGAACCACACTAAACCTCGCTTATCCCACTCTTATCCCCCTTCTGGGAGATTTCTACACTTGGACACTCCTCATCGGGGAGGGATAGAGGAGATGTTTTCCTTTTCTTTCTTTTCAACCCTACCTTGTGCAGATATCCCTAAGAAACTCTGTCCTCATACCTGTTCCACTCCTCATCTATCACCTTTACGAGCTAGAGGCAGGCTTCTCTAAACCCGCAAAGTCCCATTATTGCATCTACCTGGCTGCAAACTACTACTGCCCGACTAGCAAGGAGATTGTAATTACATAAGAATCAAATTGGTGACTGCCGCTCCACGTGAGCCCTCTAAAATAGAGCCCTCCTAACACTGTTACCCCATTTGCTGTCAGGTTGTAGTCCATGCCCCCAGATGCCTACTAGAGGTGTTATGGTACTGTTTGGACATTTGGCAGTTTGGTTCACTTCCTTTGCATTCCCAGCTTTCAGGAATAAGCAGGCTTGAATTCGAAAATCTAATTTTCCAACACCATTTTGGCATTTTACTCCAACATACTCCATTTTTACTATTTTTTGTGCTTTCAGCCTCCTTCCAGTTATTGGTAGAAATAGGTGTGAAACCAGTGGTGGATCCCAGACAGCTAAACATTTCTGAAAAGTAGACAGAATTCTGAATTCAGCAAGGGGTCATTTGTGTAGATCCTTCAAGATTTTCCTACAGAAAGTAACAATTGAAATAAAATAATATTGAAGTCGAGTTGAAAAAACCAGCCCTTTCTGACCAGGTTTTCTTCCGTAACTTTTTCCAACCATGATAGATTTGTTAAAGCAATATACCATTAGGTTTTCTGGACCCTCCTGGCTGTGGGGATATATAGGTCTTGCAGGATCATCAAGAACCCAAGCTACTCAGAGCCAATAAATGAGCTGTACCTTGTAATGGGTTTTCATTGTATACAGCAATTAATTTGGTAAAATATAAACAGGGAAAAAATGGGTATCAAGGAAACCTATGTATTCCCAAAACGGGGACAAGATAAGGAGTTTAGAAACCAAGGTTATTTGCACATCTCTGAATTCAGGGGGGGTGGGGGTGGGGCAGGTCACCATACTAGCATGTGAATTATAGGGCATTTCTCAAATAGACATCTTTTTTACCCACTGTCTTACATTTGGAGAGAACAACTGTAGAGAAAGACAATTGGCAATAACAATTGTTCTTCTATTCTGTGTTCCCCCAAGTCTCCTGATAAAAATGGTACCTCACTTTTGTGGATAGGCCTAGTGCCTACGATAGGAAACATCCCAAAACGCAACATTTACACATCACATTTTTTCCATTGAAAATTATTTTTAGTTGTTTTTGTGCAAAGCTCCTAGCTGTGGATTTTGGACTCTAGCTCAGCTGGCACCTAGGGAAACCTACCAAATCTATACATTTATGGAAAGTAGACACCTAGGGAAATCCAGTATGGGGTGACTTGTTGGGTTCTCACTGGGTTTTGTCACTCAGAATCCTTTGCAACCCTCAAAATTGGGATAAAAAAACATGTTTGCTGCACATTTCGGCGATGGAAAGTTCTGGTGTCTGAGAGCCAAAAACTTCCTTCCACCCAGCATTCCCCCAAGTCTCCCGATAAAAATGGTACCTCACTTGTGTAGGTAGGCCTACTGCCCGTGACCGGAATGGATCACACAACGGTTATTCCTTACATGAGGGCAACCGTTGAACCTGGGTGATCCATTCCTGATGCAGGCACTAGGTACAAGCACTCAAGTAGCGTAGCGTTGTTATCAGGACAGGTGGGGAAACACAGGGTGGTAGGAATTTTGTGGATCCCAGCATATTCCTGTAGTTAGTTTGACAGAAATGCAAGAAAAAATATTTTTTATTCAACATTTCACCTTTGCAGGGTATTCTGGGTAAGAAAACTTTAGGTAATCCACACCTCCGTGTATAGTTTCCAGAAATGTCTGGGTTTGGTAGGTTTCTCTGTATGGCTGCTGAGCCCAGGACCAAAAATGCAGGTGCCTGCCTTACAAAAACAGGTTTTTTTTGTGATAGATAATTTTGATGTCTCCACAATACGATATGAGCAGTGGAATTTGGGGCTGAACTAAATTGGAGAGCCCCCAAGAGAGCACTCTCTCTGTGCTTGCCGCCACCTGCACCTGCTCTCTGGGTTGGACTAACCCGCTATTGTCCCGTTGCATAGACTGTGCTTGTGAGGGGACAGCACGACTGTCCTCATCACCTCCCTCAGAATCACTGGAAGATAAGTTGTCGGATGGGACTCCGACAACTGAAAAATCACTCCCAGAGTCTGCTACATTGTCCTATCCTTCAGATGCTGTCTCAGTATTTGATCTTTCGTCAGAGCTGCCCTTCATAACCAGAGTTAGGACTTGAGCAGCAGTCATCCAACCAGATGCCACCTCTGCTGCTGGCTAAACTGTCCCTCTAAAGCACTAGACAATGATGATGATTGGGGGGGGAAGGAAAGAGAGAGAGAGAAAAAAAATCACACCCACCAGCAATTTTGTGACTGTTTACATCACAACCCTACCTTCGCTTCTCCCTTTAACCCCTTCTGTGCCCAGGACGTAACCATTACGTCCTGTGCACAGAGCCCAGAGGGAGCGCTAGCGCTCCCTCTGTGGGGTTCCCCCCCACCCCCCCAAGTCAGGGATGGAAGGGGAAGCCCTTCCCCTCCCACCCCCGACCCCCCCAACCCCCCCTGTGACGTCAGCGCGCGAGCGCGCGCTGATTAGTCACAGGGTCTCCCCCATCGCGCTGGAAGCAGAGCTTCCAGCGCGATTGAAAAAGAAATGCTTTTGCATTTCTTTTTCAATCCCATGGGGGAGGCCCCGAGAGGCTTCAAAGGGAAGGAAATGTATTTCCTTCCCTTTGAAGTCTCTCACAGGTTTCAAAAGCCGGATTGCTTGCAATCCGGCTTTTGAAACCCCACTAGACACCAGGGATTTTTTTTTCCTTGAAATTGGCAAAAGGGAGCAACCCCTTGGGCAAGGGTCGCTCCCAGGGGGGCCTTTTTTTAGGAAGGCCTTTTCTGCCCCCCCTGGGGTCAGATTGGCCTATTATTAGGCCGATCTGCCCCCAGGGGGGGCAGAAACCTCTAGGCACCAGGGACCTTTTTTTTTTTTTTTGTGATGATTTCTTTTTTTTTAGGCAAGGGTCGCTCCCCTACGGGGCAATATATATTTAGGCCATTTCTGCCCCCCTTGGGGGCAGATTGGCCTATTTTGATGAGGCCAATCTGCCCCCAAGGGGGGCAGAAACCATTAGACACCAGGGAGTTTGTTTTTGCCCGCGAATGTCACGCAACGAAGCGACCCCTTTGGCAAGGGTCGCTCCCAGGGGGGGCATTTTTTTGGGAAGGCCTTTTCTGCCCCCCCTGGGGACAGATCGGCCTATTATTAGGCCGATCTGCCCCCAGGGGGGGGCAGAAACCTCTAGGCACCAGGGATCTTTTTTTTTTTTTTTCTTTTTGTTATGTTTTCTTTTTTTTTTAGGTAGGGAGCGACCCCTTAGGCAAGGGTCGCTCCCCTAGGGGGCAAATTATATTTAGGCCATTTCTGCCCCCCTTGGGGGCAGATTGGCCTATTTTGATGAGGCCAATCTGCCCCCAAGGGGGGCAGAAACCATTAGACACCAGGGAGTTTTTTTTTGCGTGAATTTCACGCAAGGGGAGCGACCCCTTAGGCAAGGGTCGCTCCCTGGGGGGGGGGGATTATTTTAGGCCATTTCTGCCCCCCTGGGGGGGGGTAGATCAGCCTATTTTGATTCGGCTGATCTGCCCCCAAGGGGGGCAGAAACCACTAGGCACCAAGGATTTTTTTGTTTTTCTGTTTTACAGATGGGGAGCGACCCCCCTTGGACAAGGGTCGCTCCCCTGGAGGGGCAAAATGTATTTAGGCCATTTCTGCCCGCTTTGGGGGCAGATCGGCCGATTTTAGGTCAATCTGCCCCCAAGGGGGGCAGAAACCACTAGGCACCAGGCATCTTTTTTTTGCGCCGTCACACAAGGGGAGCGACCTTGTAGTCAAGGGTCGCTCCCCGGGGGCGGGGGTGGGGGGGGGCAAAATTATTTTAGGCCATCTCTGCCCCCCCCTGGGGGCAGATCGGCCTATTGGTATTAGGCCGATCTACCCCCAGGGGGGGCAGAAACCTGTAGGCGCCAGGGCAAATTTTTTTTTGTGTTTTTTTTATTGGTTTGGGGTTTTTTTTAGAGATGGGGAGCGACCCATCAGGCAAGGGTCGCTCCCCTGGGGGGCAAATTGTATTTAGACCATTTCTGCCCCCCTTGGGGGTAGATTGGTTGATTTTAGGTCAATCTGCCCCAAGGGGGCAGAAACCAGTAGGCACCGGGGATTTGTTTTTTGGCGCCAATGTCACGCAGGGGGAGCGACCCCGTAGGCAAGGGTCGCTCCGGGGGGTGGGGGGGGTGGGTGTTCGGGGGCAAAATGTTTGTGTTTTTTTTTTGTTTGTTTGGTTTTTTTTAGAGATGGGGAGCGACCCATCAGGCAAGGGTTGCTCCCCTGGGGGGCAAATTGTGTTTAGACCATTTCTGCCCCCCTTGGGGGCAGCTTGGTCGATTTTAGGTCAATCTGCCCCAAGGGGGCAGAAACCACTAGGCACCGGGGATTTGTTTTTTGGCGCCAATGTCACGCAGGGGGAGCGACCGCATAGGCAAGGGTCGCTCCGGGGGCGGGGGTGGATGTTCGGGGGGCAAATTTATTTTAGGCCATTTCTGCCCCCCCTGGGGGCAGATCGGCCTATTATTAGGCCGATCTGCCCCCAGGGGGGGCAGAAACCTCTTGTTGCCAGGGCAAATTTTTTTTGGGTGTTTTTTTTTTTTTTTTTTAGAGATGGGGAGCGACCCATCAGGCAAGGGTCGCTTCCCTGGGGGGCAAACTGTATTTAGAGCATTTCTGCCCCCTTTGGGGGCAGATTGGTCGATTTTAGGTCAATCTGCCCCCAAGGGGGCAGAAACCACTAGGCACCGGAGATTTGCTTTTTGGCGCCAATGTTACGCAGGGGGAGCGACCCCGTAGGCAAGGGTCGCTCCTGGTGGGGGGGTGGGGGGTGGGGATGCAAATTTATTTTAGGCCATTTCTGCCCCCCCTGGGGGCAGATCGGCCTATTATTAGGCCGATCTGCCCCCAGGGGGGGCAGAAACCTCTTGTTGCAAGGGCAAATTTTTTGTTTGTGTTTTTTTTTTGTTTGTTTGTTTTTTTTTTAGAGATGGGGAGCGACCCATCAGGCAAGGGTCGCTCCCCTGGGGGGCAAATTGTGTTTAGACCATTTCTGCCCCCCTTGGGGGCAGATTGGTCGATTTTAGGTCAATCTGCCCCAAGGGGGCAGAAACCACTAGGCACCGGGGATTTGTTTTTTGGCGCCAATGTCACGCAGGGGGAGCGACCCCATAGGCAAGGGTCGCTCCGGGTGCGGGGGGTGGATGTTCGTGGGGCAAATTTATTTTAGGCCATTTCTGCCCCCAGGTGGGGCAGAAACCTCTTGTTGCAAGGGCAAATTTTTTTTTTGTGTTTTTTTTTTGTTTGTTTGGTTTTTTTTAGAGATGGGGAGCGACCCATCAGGCAAGGGTCGCTCCCCTGGGGGGCAAACTGTGTTTAGACCATTTCTGCCCCCCTTGGGGGCAGATTGGTCGATTTTAGGTCAATCTGCCCCCAAGGGGGCAGAAACCACTAGGCACCGGGAATTTGTTTTTTGGCGCCAATGTCACGCAGGGGTAGCGACCCCGTAGGCAAGGGTCGCACCTGGGCAGGAGGGGTTTGGCGGGGTGGGGGGTCAAATTTATTTTAGGGCATTTCCCCCCCCCCCTGGGGCCGGCTGAGCTAGAGGCCAAAATCCACAGGTAGGCACTTTGCAAAAAACACCTCTGTTTTCTGTGAAAAAATATGTTGTGTCCACGTTGTGTTTTGGGCCATTTCCTTTCGTGGGCGCTAGGCCTACCCACACAAGTGAGGTACCATTTTTATGGAGAGACTTAGAGGAACGCTGGGTGGAAGGAAATTTGTGGCTCCTCTCAGATTCCAGAACTTTCTGTCACCGAAATGAGAGGAAAAAGTGTTTTTTAGCCAGATTTTGATGTTTGCAAAGGATTCTGGGTAACAGAACCTGGTCAGAGCCCCGCAAATCACCCCATCTTGGATTCCCCTAGGTCTCTAGTTTTCAAAAATGCGCTGGTTTGCTAGGTTTCCCCAGGTGCCGGCTGAGCTAGAGGCCAAAATCCACACGTAGGCACTGTTTTCTATGAAAAAATGTGATGTGTCCACGTTGTGTTTTGGGCCATTTCCTGTCGCGAGCGCTAGGCCTACCCACACAAGTGAGGTATCATTTTTATCGGGAGACGTGGGGGTGGAAGGAAATTTGTGGCTCCTCTCAGATTCCAGAACTTTCTGCCACAGAAATGTGAGGAACATGTGTTTTTTTAGCCAAATGTTGAGGTTTGCAAAGGATTCTGGGTAACAGAACCTGGTCCCAGCCACACAAGTCACCGCATCTTGGATTCCCCCAGGTCTCTAGTTTTCAGAAATGCACAGGTATGGTAGGTTTCCCTAGGTGGCGGCTGAGCTAGAGGCCAAAATCTACAGGTAGGCACTTTGCTAAAAACAGGTCTATTTTCTGTGATGTGTCCACGTTGCGCTTTGGGGCGTTTCCTGTCGCGGGCGCTAGGCCTACCCACACAAGTGAGGTATCATTTTTATCGGGAGACATGGGGGAACGCTGGGTGGAAGGAAATTTGTGGCTCCTCTCAGATTGTAGAACTTTCTGCCACAGAAATGTGAGGAACATGTGTTTTATTAGCCAAATTTTGAGGCTTGCAAAGGATTCTGGGTAACAGAACCTGGTCCGAGCCACACAAGTCACCCCATCCTGGATTCCCGTAGGTCTCTAGTTTTCAGAAATGCACAGGTTTGGTAGGTTTCCCTAGGTGGCGGCTGAGCTACAGGCCAAAATCTACAGGTAGGCACTTTGCAAAAAACAGGTCTGTTTTCTGTGATGTGTCCACGTTGCGCTTTGGGGTGTTTCCTGTTGCGGGCGCTAGGCCTACCCACACAAGTGAGGTATCATTTTTATCGGGAGACGTGGGGGAACGCTGGGTGGATGGAAATTTGTGGCTCCTCTCAGATTCCAGAACTTTCTGCCACAGAAATGTGAGGAACATGTGTTTTTTTAGCCAAATTTTGAGGTTTGCAAAGGATTCTGGGTAACAGAACCTGGTCCCAGCCACACAAGTCACCACATCTTGGATTCCCCCAGGTCTCTAGTTTTCAGAAATGCACAGGTTTGGTAGGTTTCCCTAGGTGGCGGCTGAGCTACAGGCCAAAATCTAAAGGTAGGCACTTTGCAAAAAACACCTCTGTTTTCCTTCAAAAATTTGGCTGTGTCCACGTTGCGCTTTGGGGCGTTTCCTGTCGCGGGCGCTAGGCCTACCCACACAAGTGAGGTATCATTTTTATCGGAAGACGTGGGGAAACGCTGGGTGGAAGGAAATTTGTGGCTCCTCTCAGATTCTAGAACTTTCTGCCACAGAAATGTGAGGAACATGTGTTTTTTTAGCCAAATTTTGAGGTTTGCGAAGGATTCTGGGTAACAGAACCTGGTCCGAGCCACACAAGTCACCCCATCTTGGATTCCCCCAGGTCTCTAGTTTTCAGAAATGCACAGGTTTGGTAGATTTCCCTAGGTGGCGGCTGAGCTAGAGGCCAAAATCTACAGGTAGGCACTTTGCTGAAAAACAGGTCTGTTTTCTGTGATGTGTCCACGTTGCGCTTTGGGGTGTTTCCTGTTGCGGGCGCTAGGCCTACCCACACAAGTGAGGTATCATTTTTATCGGGAGACGTGGGGGAACGCTGGATGGAAGGAAATTTGTGGCTCCTCTCAGATTCCAGAACTTTCTGCCACAGAAATGTGAGGAACATGTGTTTTTTTAGCCAATATTTGAGGTTTGCAAAGGATTCTGGGTAACAGAACCTGGTCCCAGCCACACAAGTCACCCCATCTTGGATTCCCCTAGGTCTCTAGTTTTCAGAAATGCACAGGTTTGGTAGGTTTCCCTAGGTGGCGGCTGAGCTACAGGCCAAAATCTACAGGTAGGCACTTTGCAAAAAACACCTCTGTTTTCCTTCAAAAATTTGGCTGTGTCCACGTTGCGCTTTGGGGCGTTTCCTGTCACGGGCGCTAGGCCTACCCACACAAGTGAGGTATCATTTTTATCGGGAGACGTGGGGGAACGCTGGGTGGAAGGAAATTTGTGGCTCCTCTCAGATTTCAGAACTTTCTGCCACAGAAATGTGAGGAACATGTGTTTTTTTAACCAAATTTTGAGGTTTGCAAAGGATTCTGGGTAACAGAACCTGGTCCCAGCAACACAAGTCACCCCATCTTGGATTCCCCTAGGTCTCTAGTTTTCAGAAATGCACAGGTTTGATAGGTTTCCCTAGGTGGCGGCTGAGCTACAGGCCAAAATCTACAGGTAGGCCCTTTGCTAAAAACAGGTCTGTTTTCTGTGATGTGTCCACGTTGCGCTTTGGGGTGTTTCCTGTCGCGGGCGCTAGGCCTACCCACACAAGTGAGGTATCATTTTTATCGGGAGACATGGGGGAATGCTGGGTGCAAGGAAATTTGTGGCTCCTCTCAGATTCCAGAACTTTCTGCCACAGAAATGTGAGGAACATGTGTTTTTTTAGCCAAATTTTGAGGTTTGCAAAGGATTCTGGGTAACAGAACCTGGTCCCAGCCACACAAGTCACCCCATCTTGGATTCCCCTATGTCTCTAGTTTTCAGAAAAGCACAGGTTTGGTAGGTTTCCCAGGTGGCGGCTGAGCTACAGGCCAAAATCTACAGGTAGGCACTTTGGAAAAAACACCTCTGTTTTCCTTCAAAAATTTGGCTGTGTCCACGTTGCGCTTTGGGGCGTTTCCTGTCGCGGGCGCTAGGCCTACCCACACAAGTGAGGTATCATTTTTATCGGGAGACGTGGGGGAACGCTGGGTGGAAGGAAATTTGTGGCTCCTCTCAGATTCTAGAACTTTCTGCCACAGAAATGTGAGGAACATGTGTTTTTTTAGCCAAATTTTGAGGTTTGCGAAGGATTCTGGGTAACAGAACCTGGTCCGAGCCACACAAGTCACCCCATCTTGGATTCCCGTAGGTCTCTAGTTTTCAGAAATGCACAGGTTTGGTAGGTTTCCCTAGGTGGCGGCTGAGCTAGAGGCCAAAATCTACAGGTAGGCACTTTGCTAAAAACAGGTCTGTTTTTTGTGATGTGTCCACGTTGTGTTTTGGGGCATATCCTGTCGCGGGCGCTAGGCCTACCCACACAAGTGTGGTATCATTTTTATCGGGAGACCTGGTCCCAGCCACACAAGTCACCCCATCTTGGATTCTCCTAGGTCTCTAGTTTTCAGAAATGCCCAGGTTTGATAGGTTTCCCTAGGTGGCGGCTGAGCTACAGGCCAAAATCTACAGGTAGGCACTTTGCTAAAAACAGGTCTGTTTTCTGTAATGTGTCCACGTTGCGCTTTGGGGTGTTTCCTGTCGCGGGCGCTAGGCCTACCCACACAAGTGAGGTATCATTTTTATCGGGAGACATGGGGGAACGCTGGGTGCAAGGAAATTTGTGGCTCCTCTCAGATTCCAGAACTTTCTGCCACAGAAATGTGAGGAACATGTGTTTTTTTAGCCAAATTTTGAGGTTTGCAAAGGATTCTGGGTAACAGAACCTGGTCCCAGCCACACAAGTCACCCCATCTTGGATTCCCCTAGGTCTCTAGTTTTCAGAAAAGCACAGGTTTGGTAGGTTTCCCAGGTGGCGACTGAGCTACAGGCCAAAATCTACAGGTAGGCACTTTGCAAAAAACACTTCTGTTTTCCTTCAAAAATGTGGCTGTGTCCACGTTGCGCTTTGGGGCGTTTCCTGTTGCGGGCGCTAGGCCTACCCACACAAGTGAGGTATCATTTTTATCGGGAGACTTGGGGGAACGCTGGGTGGAAGGAAATTTGTGGCTCCTCTCAGATTCTAGAACTTTCTGCCACAGAAATGTGAGGAACATGTGTTTTTGTAGCCAAATTTTGAGGTTTGCGAAGGATTCTGGGTAACAGAACCTGGTCCGAGCCACACAAGTCACCCCATCTTGGATTCCCGTAGGTCTCTAGTTTTCAGAAATGCACAGGTTTGGTAGGTTTCCCTAGATGGCGGCTGAGCTACAGGCCAAAATCTACAGGTAGGCACTTTGCAAAAAACACCTCTGTTTTCCTTCAAAAATTTGGCTGTGTCCACGTTGTGCTTTGGGGCGTTTCCTGTCGCGGGCGCTAGGCCTACCCACACAAGTGAGGTATCATTTTTATCGGGAGACGTGGGGGAACGCTGGGTGGAAGGAAATTTGTGGCTCCTCTCAGATTCCAGAACTTTCTGCCACAGAAATGTGAGGAACATGTGTTTTTTTAGCCAAATTTTGAGGTTTGCAAAGGATTCTGGGTAACAGAACCTGGTCCCAGCCACACAAGTCACCCCATCTTGGATTCCCCTAGGTCTCTAGTTTTCAGAAATGCACAGGTTTGGTAGTTTTCCCTAGGTGGCGGCTGCGCTACAGGCCAAAATCTACAGTTAGGCACTTTGCAAAAAACACCTCTGTTTTCCTTCAAAAATTTGGCTGTGTCCACGTTGCGCTTTGGGGCGTTTTCTGTCGCGGGCGCTAGGCCTACCCACACAAGTGAGGTATCATTTTTATCGGGAGACGTGGGGGAACGCTGGGTGGAAGGAAATTTGTGGCTCCTCTCAGATTCTAGAACTTTCTGCCACAGAAATGTGAGGAACATGTGTTTTTTTAGCCAAATTTTGAGGTTTGCGAAGGATTCTGGGTAACAGAACCTGGTCCGAGCCACACAAGTCACCCCATCTTGGATTCCCGTAGGTCTCTAGTTTTCAGAAATGCACAGGTTTGGTAGGTTTCCCTAGATGGCGGCTGAGCTACAGGCCAAAATCTACAGGTAGGCACTTTGCAAAAAACACCTCTGTTTTCCTTCAAAAATTTGGCTGTGTCCACGTTGTGCTTTGGGGCGTTTCCTGTCGCGGGCGCTAGGCCTACCCACACAAGTGAGGTATCATTTTTATCGGGAGACGTGGGGGAACGCTGGGTGGAAGGAAATTTGTGGCTCCTCTCAGATTCCAGAACTTTCTGCCACAGAAATGTGAGGAACATGTGTTTTTTTAGCCAAATTTTGAGGTTTGCAAAGGATTCTGGGTAACAGAACCTGGTCCCAGCCACACAAGTCACCCCATCTTGGATTCCCCTAGGTCTCTAGTTTTCAGAAATGCACAGGTTGGTAGTTTTCCCTAGGTGGCGGCTGCGCTACAGGCCAAAATCTACAGTTAGGCACTTTGCAAAAAACACCTCTGTTTTCCTTCAAAAATTTGGCTGTGTCCACGTTGCGCTTTGGGGCGTTTTCTGTCGCGGGCGCTAGGCCTACCCACACAAGTGAGGTATCATTTTTATCGGGAGACGTGGGGGAACGCTGGGTGGAAGGAAATTTGTGGCTCCTCTCAGAGTCCAGAACTTTCTGCCACAGAAACGTGAGGAACATGTGTTTTTTTAGCCAAATTTTGAGGTTTGCAAAGGATTCTGGGTAACAGAACCTGGTCCCAGTCACACAAGTCACCCCATCTTGGATTCCCCTAGGTCTCTAGTTTTCAGAAATGCACAGGTTTAGTAGGTTTCCCTAGGTGGCGGCTGAGCTAGAGGCCAAAATCTACAGGTAGGCACTTTGCTAAAAACAGGTCTGTTTTTTGTGATGTGTCCACGTTGTGTTTTGGGGCATATCCTGTCGCGGGCGCTAGGCCTACCCACACAAGTGTGGTATTATTTTTATCGGGAGACTTGGGGGAACATAGAATAGCAAAACAATTGTTATTGCCCCTTGTCTTTCTCTACATTTTTCCCTTCCAAATGTAAGACAGTGTGTAAAAAAGACGTCTATTTGAGAAATGCCCTGTAATTCACATGCTAGTATGGGCACCCCGGAATTCAGAGATGTGCAAATAACCACTGCTTCTCAACACCTTATCTTGTGCCCATTTTGGAAATACAAAGGTTTTCTTGATAGCTATTTTTTACTCTTTATATTTCAGCAAATGAATTGCTGTATACCCGGCATAGAATGAAAACCCACTGCAGGGTGCAGGTCATTTATTGGCTCTGGGTACCTAGAGTTCTTGATGAACCTACAAGCCCTATATATCACCGCAACCAGAAGAGTCCAGCAGACGTAACGGTATATTGCTTTCGAAAATCTGACATTGCAGGAAAAAATTACAGAGTAAACTTAGAGAAAAATTGATGTTTTTTTCACCTCAATTTCAATATTTTTCTTTTTCAGTTGTTATTTTCTGTAGGAAACCCTTGTAGGATCTACACAAATTACCCCTTGCTGAATTCAGAATTTTGTCTACTTTACAGAAATGTTGCGGTTTCTGGGATCCAGCATTGGTTTCATACCCATTTCTGTCACTGACTGGAAGGAGGCTGAAAGCACAAAAAATCATAAAAATGCGGTATGTCCCAGTAAAATGCCAAAATTGTGTTGAAAAATTGGGTTTTCTGATTCAAGTCTGCCTGTTCCTGAAAGCTGGGAAGCTGGTGATTTTATCACTGCAAACCCTTTGTTAATGCCCTTTTCAGGGGAAAAAACACAAGCCTTCTTCTGCAGCCCATTTTTCCAATTTTTTTAAAAAAAACGAAATTTTCACTGTTTTTTGGCTAATTGCTTGGCCTCCTTCTGGGGAACCCACAAAGTCTGGGTACCTCTAGAATCCCTAGGATGTTGGAAAAAAAGGACGCAAATTTGGCGTGGGTAGCTTACGTGAACAAAAAGTTATGAGGGCCTAAGTGCGAACTGCTCCAAATAGCCAAAAAAAGGCTCGACACAGGAGGGGGAAAAGGCCTGGCAGCGAAGGGGTTAATCAGCACATTCTCTCAAGACACTCAAAAAATACACTATTACTTCACCTTGTCACATACATATCATCACAGTCTTTAGCACCTGTGGCACCCAGTCCGACAAGCATTATTGGTGCTCCCACTCCCATGACCACCTCTTCTGATTCCCTCACTACCACAAGCAAAAGTGGCCAATGCATGCACTGATGAGTTTAACATGAGATGTGAGGCGAGGCAGGTGTATTCTCCTCCCTTTTCTTTTTTGTGATATTTAAAGGGGCTGGAGAAGTCATTAGTGGAGGCTAAGGTAGACTGCCCAATAATTGGCTCACGTTCTTTACCAGTCCTGCTATATGCGGACGCTGCGTCCTAATGGCCAGAACCGCAAATGGTCTGCAATAGATATTGGATGTATTCGATAAACTCATGGGGGAACTGGATCGTTCAGGCGACCTGACAAAATCATACATCATGGTGATGAGCCCCAAACTGTCAAAGTCCAGGACCGTCAACCTAAAAGGGGCTCCACTAGCTAAAGTTGAGAGAGTGCCTATCAAAGGCATTTGTTATGTGTCCCACAATGCACCTCCCCCCGTCAATGAGGACCTGGGGCTTAAATGTCTTAGCAATCTTATTGCTGTGAGCCTGCTGTTTTCATGGATTAGGGCAGTGGTTCCCAACCTTTTGATTCCTGTGGACCCCCACTTTAACAATAATGGAACCCAGGGACCCCCACTGAATCATCATGGGAATCCGGGGACTCCCGTCTAAGTCATTACTGGAAGCTGGGGACCTAATTTGGCAATATTTGTTAATATTTTTTAATTTTCTAGGCTCAGGCGGACCCCCTGAGAAGGCTTCGTGGACCCCCAGGGGTCCCCGGACCACAGGTTAGGAACCACTGGATTAGGGTGTTCAAGGAGGAGTTAGTCCTTAATCTTCTAATTGTCTAGAGATGAATCCAGCCCTCAAAATTCCTTGGTTAAAATACTTGAAGGAGTCTTTTACCAAGCTATGGAGGGCGGGGATATTCCTTAACCCAGAGGGCATAACCAAGACAGACGCTAAGTGGGTCAAAGATTATTACTGAGAAGGGGCATTAATGCTAAGGGATAAGGGCGAGATGGCTAAATCCTCTGTTCGCCGATATGTGCTTTTCTGCAACTTGGGATATTGAGCCATATTTAATAATGGTAGAAAACAATAGGGACAGAAGTCTACTAACTCGCCTGAGGTTTAACCTGTTGCATTTGTCTCTAGGCTTTCTACTGGGATGATATGATTTTGAGTTGCTGAGTCAATGTAGATGTGATAATATGTCCCCCCAATATAATGAATATTATATGTTGTGCTGTAAATGTTATCTTGCATCAAGGATTCAATATATTGTCCGCCTCCTCAAAGGGTCTGGTTTGAGGCCAGTTAGTCCGGCATTCTTATACTTGCAAATATTTACAGGGGCCTGGGTGATAGCTAGCGTTACTAAATTTGTAAATGCTGCTATTTTAATCAGACATACCTTGGAAGAGCTTTCTTTTTAACATTGTTTGTAGTTATTTTTTTGATATTATTTCTATTTTAATCAGACATACCTTGGAAGGGCTTTCTTTTTAACTTTGTTTTTAGTTACTTTTTTTTTATATAATTTCTTATTGTATTTATTATGTATCTACTTCTGTTTTTTTCTTATAGTTTCATTTATGTTAACCAAATAAAGAAAAAAAAAAGAGATACTGATCCAAACATACAAGATCCGACAATGTTTTATATCAGCGAACAGGGACACACCTAGGAATTCTGGACGTGGGTGCAGCAGAGAAAAATAAATAAATTTTACAGTGATTCACTGTGTTCAAGCGGACAAATTAAGCAGACAAGCTTCATCCTCCCACAAGTGGGAACTCAATCAAGTAGTACTCAAACAGATCTTTGAATGGTGGGGAACACCAGAGGTAGTCTTAATCGCAACACAAGCAGATGCCAATACTTAGCGTCAAGATGCCCAGACCACCAATCTCTGGGGAATGCCCTGTAGATAAACTAGTCTGGGACATTTGACCCCACCGCCCACCCCCCTCATCCCCCCCCACGGACCCTCCTGCATCCCCTCCGCTAATGGATACCAGTGTTACTCAGGGTAATTAACAATTGCACACAAAAAAAACAAGGTGAAGCTGATACTTATTGCCCCACAGTGGGCAAGACTCACATGGTACTCAAAACTAATACAAATGGCACAGGGAAATATTTTAAAATTACTAAAGCGGCAAGACCTGCTGTCAGTGCAAGGAGGGAGAGTGCTTCATTTGGAAACAGTCGCTAAGGTTGGCAGCATGGCTCCTGAAGGCTTAGGCCAGTATTTATACTTTTTTAGCGCCGCATTTGTGTCACTTTTTGACGCAAAAGCGGCGCAAACATGCAAAATACAATTGTATTTTGTAAGTTTGCACTGTTTTTGCGTCAAAAAGCGGCGCAAATGCGGGGCTAAAAAAAGTATAAATATGGGCCTTAGAGTTTGGTCATCAAGACTTGCCCGAAAAGATAATGGCAGTTCTAAGAGGCAAGAAAGCCAACAAATAGAAAATGTTATATGCCAAAGATTAGGTTTGGTACAGCCAAACACTGGACATTACAGTCCTTAAATACCTTACACATCTCCTAGACTGCGATCTTACTTACGCATTGTTAAAAGTTTACCTGGCAGAAATTGTGGCACACAGAAGTGGACATATAGGAAGCTTCTTTAGAGCACCAGTCATAAAAAGCTTCCCAGTGAGGGCAAAGAGAATTGCACCACTCAGTCAGGTACCAGCACCTACATGGAGCCTTAATCTTATTTTAACCCAACTCATGACAAAGCCCTTTGAACCTCTACACAAATCTTCATTGAATATGCTAACACTGAAAACTGCCTTTCCGGTATCTATGACCTCAGTCTGCAGAGTGAATGAACTACACGTGCTTACAATCCAAGAGCCATACCTGAGAATACACATGAAGAGTAGTTACAAGGACGGTCCCTCATTTCCTTCCCAAGGTAATTTCATATTAATCAAATGATTCAAATTCTAAGTTTTTTTTCTCCCTAGAACCAAAAAATCAAGGGGGAAAAGAAAAGCGTTACTCACACTAGATGCAAGAAGAGTAATTGTCCAATATATAAAGGGCAAAGTCAAATAGGAAAACAAAACAAATATTTGTTTCCTTTGTTAGCAGCAATCTTTGCAAACCAGTGACCAATGATACAATTGCCAAATGGTTTTCACAAACCATCCAAATGTGTTGTGCAATTGCAGAAGTACAGTGGTTCCTTGAGGACTTCCTCCCTGTTATTACGCAGGCTGTTCAAGTTGGTGGCAATGCTGTGCAATTCACCACCCCCTGTGGTTTGGATACCACGGTTTATCTAACCAGCGTGGTGGGCACCAGTGTTGGCTCCAAGGAGACACCCTGGCATGACATCCATGGGCTTCTCAGAGGACGTTCACTCCACATTAATCCCTCAGGTGCCCTGAATGTAATGGTTACGTCCTGGGCAACACCGCTCGGGTGCCAGCACGTAACCGTTATGTCCAAGTAGGGGCTCTCGGGGGAAGCGGGGGCTCGCACACCCCCCTCCGCTGAGCAGGGATGGAAGGGGAATTGTTTCCCCTCCTACCCACCCATTTTTTTTTTGTTAGTTTCACATGAGGGGAGCGACCCCTTAGGCAAGGGTTGCTCCCCTGAGGGGGGCAAATTTGTTTTAGGCCATTTCTGTCCCCCTTGGGTGCAGATTGGCCTATTGTAATTAGGCCAATCTACCCCTGGGGGGGGGCGGAAAACCCTAGACATCAGGGATTTCTTTTCTTTTTGCTTATTTTATTTTTCTATATGTGGGGAGTGACCCCTTAGGCAAGGGTTGCTCCCCGGGGGGGAAGGGCAAATTGTCTTTAGGCCACTTCTGCCCACAGGGGCAGATCAGCCTATTTTTATTACGCCATTCTGCCCCCAAGGGGGGCAGACACCACTAGATACCATGGATTTTTTTTATTTTGAGTAAGTATCACGCAAGGGGGCAAAAAAGTTTCCAGCCATTTCTTGCCCTCTTGGGAGCAGATCGCCCTATTGTTATTTTGCCGATCTGCTCCAAAGGGGGGGCTGAAACCACTAGGCTCTGGGGATTATTTTTTTTTGCGCCAATTTCATGCAAGGGGCAGGTCAGCCTATTTTTGTAAGGCCCATCTGCCCCCAAGGGGCAGAAAGCCCACCAGAAACCAGGGAAGATATTTTTTTCAAAATAGGAGGGGGAGGGCATGACTGTACCCCCACCCCAAAGAAATGGGGCCAAAGTTGTTCTGTCCACCAGTGGGCAGATGGGGCAATTACCCCCGATCCACACCCTGGGGGGCAGAAAGTCTACTAGATGCCAGGGAATTAAAAAACAAAATAGTGGGGTGATGGCTACCAACCAGTATGGGCATGGTTATGCCCCCACCCCAACTCAAAGGGGTAACAGTCTTTCAGCTCTCCCCCCACACACTAAAACATGTTATCCCACGGCAAGCAAGAACATTTTTTTAACATTTTTGTGATGGAACCTTCCAGGACGGGCAGGAATCCACACAATTCCTACCACCCAGCACTGTCTCTTCTATACCGATAAAAATGTTGCCCCACTTATCTGCCTAGAATTTTTCTTTTTTTTTCTTTTCAAACTGCCCTTTTGGACTTGCTTTGGTTCCCCCTCAATTTAGACATGTTTTTGGCTCTTCCCTGTCACAGGCACTTGGCCCACCTACACAAGTGAGGTTTAATTTTTACCGGGAGACTGAGGGGAACGTTGGCTGGTAGGAAATTTGTCCCGGTGCGGTGATCCCACACAGAAATGTGGGAAAAATTAGATTTGTTTTTTAACTAAATTTGAGGTTTGCTGAGGATTCTGGGTAAGAAAACACTGGGGGATCCACACAAGTCACACTTCCCTGGATGCCCTTTGGTGTCTAGTTTTCAGAAATGTCTGGGTTTGGTAGGTTTCCCTATATGGCTGCTGAGCCCAAGACCAAAAACGTAGGTGCCCCTTCCCCGCAAAAACAGGTAGTTTAGTATTTGATAATTTTGATGTGTCCAGATAATGTTTTGGGGCATTTCCTTTCGCGGGCACTAGGCCTACCCACACAAGTGAGGTACAATTTTTATCACGAGACTTGGGGGAACGCTGGGTGGAAAGAAATTTGTGGCTCCTCTCCGATTCCAGAACTTTCTGTTACCGAAATGTGAAGAAAAAGTGTTTTTGGCCAGATTTTGAGGTTTGCAAAGGATTCTGGGTAACAGAACCTGGTGAGAGCCCCAGAAGTCACCCCATCCTGGATTCCCCTGGGTGTATAGTTGTAAAAAAAAAAGAAATGCACCGGTTTGGTTGGTTTCCCTAGGTGCCGGCTGAGCTAGAGGCCAAAATCCACAGCTAGGCACTTTGCAAAAAACAGCTCTGTTTTCTTTGAGAAAATGTGATGTGTCCCTGTTGTGTTTTGGGGCATTTCCTGTCGCCGGTGCTAGGCCTACCTACACAAGTGAGGTACCTTTCTTATCGTGAGACTTGGGGGAACGCTGAGTGGAAGCAAATTTGTGGCTTCTCTCAGATTCCAGAACTTTCTGTCACCGAAATTTGAGGAATAAGTTTTTTTTGGCCAAATTTTGAGGTTTGAAAGGATTCTGGGTAACAGAACCTGGTGAGAGCCCCACAAGTCACCCCATCTTGGATTCCCCTAGGTGTCTAATTTTAAAAAATGCACAGGTTTGGTAGGTTTCCCTAGGTGACGCCTGAGCTAGAGATCAAAATCCACAGCTAGGCACTTCCAAAAAAAACACATCAGTTTTCAATGTAAGAATGTCATGTGTCCATGTTGCGTTTCCTGTCACGGGAGTTAGGCCTACCCAGGCAAGTGAGGTACCATTTTTATCAGGAGACTTGGGCGAACACAGAATAAAAGAACAAGTGTTATGCCCCTTGTCTTTCTCTACATTTTTTCCTTCCAAATGTAAGACAGTGTGTAAAATAGACGTCTATTTGAGAAATGCCCCATAATTCACATGCCAGTATGGGGACCACAGAATTTAGAGATGTGCAAATAACCACTGCTTCTCAACACCTTATCTTGTGCCCATTTCGGAAATACAAAGGTTTTCTTGATACCTATTTTTCATTATGTCCCAGTAAAATGCCAATATTGTGTTGAAAAATGTGGTTTTCTGATTCAAGTCTGCTTGTTTCTGAAAGCTGGGAAGATGGGGATTCTAGCACCTCAAACCCTTTGTTGATGCCACTTTCAGGGAAAAAAATCACAAGTCTTTTTCTGCTGCCCTTTTTCCCCATTTTTTTTTTTTTGTAAACAAAATTTTTGCATATATTTTGGCTTATTTCTTGGTCTCCTTCAGGGAAACCCATAAACTCTGGGTACCTCTAGAATCCCTAGGATGTTGGGGAAAAAAAGGACGCAAATTTGGTGTGGGTAGATTCTGTGGACAAAATGTTATGAGGGCCTAAGCGCGAACTGCCCCAAATAGCCAAAAAAATGCCTCGCACCCGAGGGGGAAAAGCCCTGGCAACGAAGGGGTTAATGGACATGCTTTCGATTGCTGTTACCGTGTTGGTGACAAAGCAGCTCCTTTACTTGAGCGCTTTAAGGATTGTATGGTCACTGAGCACTTCTCGGCCCATCCACCTGTCATTTTATGGCCAGGACTTCAGTATTTACAGACCATGTGGACAGCAGAGGCAGCGTGCAGCGCAGCCTTCCAACCCTCCTGATGTTGCAGCCTTAAAACCTCCTAGTTGATCACTTGAGGAACATACCCACCCTATTGTAGGCAGGACCTGACATTTTCCGCCAGGCTGACAGTAACTTCAGACGAGCAAGTCCTACATGTTGTCCAGCGGTGTTACTTCCTACTGTTTCTTGTCACTTGCCACACCTTCCATCATCCTCCGACTGGCTGACAGTGAACGATTTGTCCCTTTTCCAGGAGGATGTGCAGGTCCTTCTGGCCATGGAAGCCAAAGAGAGTATACTGGCATCAGAAGTAGGCTTTGGTTATTACTCCTGCTACTCTTCGTGCCGAAGGATGGAGGCCTTTGTCTTATTTTAGACCCTTTCGCTCTCAATGTTTTTCTACAGAAGGGCCAATTCCAGATGCTCACCCTCTGGGAAGCTGGCCTGGTGTGTGGTGAGCACCTCTGGTGTTATCACCTTATACCAGGTCTAGGTATCCCCTATTAGTGAGGTGTAGGCAGTGTCTAGGAAGCCACGGCTCTCTAGAGGTATCTGTGGATGAGCAGCCAAGACTTATCCATGAGACATGCAAAGATTTTCCAGTACCACCTTAGTCACACAGCACTTACACACATGTAAAAACCACACAGTGTTACAAAAATAAAGGTAGTTTACTATGGTAACACAATTCCATTTCCAGTTGGAGTGTCCAGTTGGGGGGCAGGAGCCCTATCCACTCTTTTGGAGATGCAGGACCAGGTCGACGGTGAAGAACAGGAGTCGGCTATGCAGTGCAGGAGAAGAGTTCCAGGAGTAATGCAGTCGATGTCCCATGTCGGAAGAAGATTTGCAGTCAGTGGTGTAGAAGAACCACCAACAAGCCTTAGCAAAGGCAAGAGTTGCAGAGCTGCTGGGGACAAGGAAGGTCTGGTGGGGGACTCAACCCACAGAGGGGAGTCCCAGATGACCCTACAGCAGTACAGAGAGTCAGAAGGCAAAGATGCAGCCCTCACAGGCTGCAGGCATAGGAGTCTCTGTGAGGCCCACTCAGCACACCTGGAGAGGATTCCCACATTTGGAGCAGCATTTGCAGGGAAGAGTGCTGGAGGCCGTGGCTAAAGGGAGCCTGAAGATCCCTTGGAAGAAGAGCCAACAAGCCTTGGTAGCTGCAAGAGTTGTGGTGCACAGGGGTACCGTCTTGCAAGGAGAGGCAAAGACTCACCATCTCCAAAGTTGGACAGCTGGTAGAGGAGACCGAGGGGACCACTCCAGAACTCCACCTGTGTTGCAGGATCCACATAGAGTTGCAGGGGGAGGATCCACACAGCCAGACATCGATGCAGTTGGTGCCTGCGGATGCAGGGGAGTGACTCCTTCATTCCAGAGGAGATTCCTTCTTGCTTCTAGTGCAGACTGAAGACTTTCCACCCTCAGAGGATGCACAGCCGGGGAAACCATGTTGCAGAGTGAAGCCACAGCTGGGGCTGCAGATCGTGGGTTCCTGTGAAGTCCAGTTGTGGTTCCAGTGGCCAGAAGATGAAGTAAACTATGCAGAGGAGTCCTGCTGGAATCTTTCACATCGAATCTGAGGACTTCTCCAAGAGGGATACCCTAAATAGCGCTGGAAGGGGGACTGGTCACCTAGCTAGGTGACCACCTATCAGGAGGAAGCTGTGGCATCTCCTGCCTGAGCTGATCACTCAGATCCTCCCGGGGGCCTTTTCCCACCTTGGATTCAAGATAACAGAATCAAGTGGCCACCTGGAGGAGCTCTGGGCACCACCCCTGGGGTGGTGATGGATAGGGGAGTGGTCACTTCCATTTCCATTGTCCAGTTTCACGCCAGAGCAGGAACCGGGGGTCCCTGGACCGGTGCATACCAGTTTATGTAAGGCGGGCACCAAATGTGCCCTTCAAAGCATACCAGTGGCTCGGGGAGGCTAGCCCTCCCAAGCCATGTAACACCTATTTCCAAAGAGAGAGGGTGTTCCCTCCCACTCCCAAAGGAAATCCTTTGTTCTTCCTTCCTGGGCTTGAGCTGGTCAAACAGCAGGAGGGCAGAAACCGGTCTGTAGGATGGCAGCAGCATAGGCTGCCTGGGAAAACCCTACAAACTGGTGGCAGGAAAGCCGGGGGTCCTCTATGGAGCCCCCAGAGTGCATGGAATCATAAAACAAATACTGGCAACAGTATTGGGGTATGATTCCAACATGTTTGATGCCAAACATGCCCAGGTTCAGAGTTACGATTATGTAGCTGGACCCAGGGAGTGACCTGTGTCCAGTACATGGGTGAAATGGCTTCCCCGCACTTACTTAGTCCAGGAAAATGGCACTGGAGTTCGTGGGGCACCTCTGCACACAGGTACTTGCACCCTGGCCTCTGGGCTAGGAGGGCCTGCTATAGGGGTGACTTACAGTGACCTGGTGCAGTGACCTGAAGTGAAAGGGTGCATGGGCTCCCAGGGGTGGCATAATAAATGCTGCAGCCCATGGGGATCCCCTGGTGCCCCAATGCCCTGGGTACCTAGGTACCATATACTAGGGACTTATTTGGGGGCACCGTTATGCCAATTGTGGGGTATACAAAGTCAGGAACAACCAAATTTACAGGGAGAGAGCACAGACACTGGGGTCCTGGTTAGCAGGATCCTAATGAACACAGTCAAAACACACTGACAGCAGGCAAAAAGTTGGGGTAACCATGCAAAAAAGAATGTGCTTTCCTACACACCCTGGCAATGGTCTTGTCTACCCTTGATCCTGCAGTCTGGATGGTAAAGCTGGACCTACAGGACTCTTATTTCTATAGACAATCACCCACCTCCAGACTGTGGTGAACCTCCTCATTTCAGTGGGTTTGCTATCAATGTGCCAAAGTCGCACCTGACTTCTCCACAGGTGCTCCCATTTATCTGAGCCATTCTGGACACACTGACGCTTCAGTTCTTCCTCCCAGAATGGGATCTTCATGACATTCCAGCTATGATACCAATGTTACAGCCTCTGTCCTGTAACTCACTAATAACAACTCTGTGTCAGAGTCACCAGATCCTCGGGGTCTACGCACGTTCCCAACACATCCTCTAATGAACAGCTCCAAGACTCTGATAGACAATTTACAGAGACTGTGAGAGTTCAAGAGGGGAAGAGGGGATTAGGAAGGGTACTGCTGGGAAGGAGACCTTTAATAGGAAAAAAGGTTAGAACACACAATATAACCTGAAGTAAATATTAATAAACATAGTCTTTCTGAAAATATGAGCAATCTTTAATTGCAGTTTAAAGATGAACAGATTTTGTGATGATCAGATACCTGTAATGGAATCAAGATTAATTGAAATAAAACTTTTCTTATTCAAGCATGAATTAGAATAGCAAGAATATGCATAATAGGAGCATATAATATTGCATCTAGAACTTCTGATCCTATATATATATTTTCCTTGAAATGTTTTCAACACATATTACACTCTTAAAACACTAGAGAAGAAATATGTTTCAATGGGTTCAATAGTTCAAGAAATATTTCCCATACTTGTCAACTCGAATTGTACCAAGCGTTTATCCTGGAATGGTAATATGCAGTTCACAACATAAATAAACTCTAGTAGAAAAATTGCATGTCCTGCTGACTCGAATGCCACCATGCAAAGTCAAGAAATGGTTGCAAAATAAATAGCAACAGGTTTTGAAATTATCTTAAATTGAATTATACATCGTGCCACTTCAAAACCTTCTTTTAAATGTCAATAAATAGTAGCACACAATGTACCACAAGCTTTCAAAGCTTCATAAATGAACCGTGCCTCTTTCCGATTCGTGATCATTCATGTATGTGTCAATAAATGCCAGCGCGCAATGCAACTCAAGATTTCAAAGCTTTTCAAACGAATCGCGCCTCCTGCTGATTCATAAATATCCACGCGTGTGTCAACAAACACTGGCTCGCAATGTAACAGTTTTTTTTTTTTTTAAGCTTTTCAAACGAATCGCGCATCCTGTCGATTCGTAAACCTCAACGCGTATGTCAATAAATGCTGGCGCGCAATGTAACACAAGTTTCAAAACTATAAACGAATTGCACTTCTTGCCGATTCATAAACATCCATGTACACACTTTAACAAAAATACTCGAGTGCACTTTTTATGACCTTAAAACAATTTGTTAACATAAATAAACGATCAGATCTTAGAATGAGATAATTCTAGAAAAAATAAACGGTGTTGGGAATAAACCCAACTACCGTCTTACCACCCAGGAACAAGATGCACCAATGAAGTTTTCAAAGCAGAGAGCTGGGAGATCAAAAAGGCCACCGGAACAGGAGCTCTGGAAATAGCTGCTCTTCTGCAGCGGGACCTCTGAATAGTGAGCACTGGGAGTTGGGCTGACTCTCCTTATATAGAGTCTTGTCCCAGCCCAGAACCACACCCAGGCATGTTGCAGGGAAAGTCTCTGGAAGGCCCTGGAAAGGGGCCACAACCTAACCCACTCTGAAAACCTGTTGCAATACCTTGCAAAGAAACAGTATTTGTAAACATATTAAGAATAAGTGTTTAGGATTGAACTCTGCAATGCAAAAGGGTAAAATACAACATATCAGCACAATGCATGAATCATGTTGTTTTGAAAGTGATGTTTTTTTTGCATTTTTTGACGCCAATAGAGCGCATACTGTTCTGGTGTTGACACTCTGGGACTGTTGGCTGTAGGAAGCTGGCTCTTTATATGATATATCAAAATGAGATATATTGTGCAAAGAGTCCAGGGGTTCCCTTAGTAGTGGACCGAGGTTTGCTCTAGCAATCCCACGGTGCGCTTTTAGGGGGATGTGCGCTTGAGCATCCTTAGGCTTATCAGAGAGGAGTGGGAGACACTTGCATTTACACAGTCAATAAATGAGGCACATGATTCAAGGCAATCCACACCAATTTACAAAAATAACAAGTATATTTATATATTTTTTGGCACCAGAATCTATACAATCAGGTGAGTACATTTTGCAAGAGAAATCTTTACAGTTTTCAAAAGTCGACAGTGCAATTTCTGAAAATCTGCAATGTTATCCTATGGAGAGAAAAACAAGTACTGCATTCAGGTTTAATAAAGAGACCTATGGGTCCAGTCTCCTGGGCTTAAGGCAAGTATCGGGCAAGGGTCAGGACTACACCAACAGGTCACCCCAGGCGTCGTTGGGACAGCCAGGTGCAGAGGTGTAGTACGGGGTTGGGTGCCCAATGTTAGTCAATGGGGATCAGTAAACTGTAAACTTCGTACTTGTATAGCACACTACTCACCCGTTAGGGTCTCAAAGCGCTGTACGCATACCACTGTGGAACCCCTCCTGGCTTTTCCCTGTGAGGTGCCCACTCCTGGGCAACCTCCAAGATGAAGCCAGGCACCCCAGCACTGCTGTGGAGATTAAGCAAGATATTGCCCAGAGTCACAGAGTGGGACCCATGAATTAGATTAGGCACTGATGCGAGAATTATCAGGTCCGAGGAAATTGAGCCCAAGACCCACCGAGGCAGGAATTGAACCCTGGTCCCGAGCCAGATTTCTGCATCAGGGTCTGCCGCTCTAACCATTGAGCCACACTTCTCAGTCCGTTTGAAAAGAGGCTGCAGGTCTGGAGAGAAATAACCCACAAGTTGGTTACAATCTTGAGATGTCCAGGGACGTGGGGACACCTTCAGTCCTCTTCTCCATGGGCCAAGTGCGACAAATGCAGAGGTGTCCTGAGGCGTTGGGTTTTCTCTACCAGAGCACTCGTGGTTGAGGGGGCCTGTGTGCAGAGGATTCAGGCCATGTCAGTGGGTCCACAGCGAGCAAGTCCAAGGTGGGCTTTGTCTCTGGAGGGCTGGGGGCCACCCTGGTCTACTTTACCTCGGGCTGTGCGGCACAGATGCAGTGGACCTTTGAGGTGTCAGCTTTCAGTAGACCAGAGTCCTCACTGTTCTCTTGGGGTGCCTAGAAGATGCAGGGAAGCAGCTCCACTGCTCCATGGGATTTCCTGGGTCTTTGATGAAGGTGGCAGTCCTCGTAGGCTTTTGGAGGCACAGCAGCTTGCAGGACAAGTTGACTTTGGGTCAAATCGGAGGGAACAGCAGACAGGCCAGCAGGGTTGGGACTAAGTCAGGTACTTCTTCCTCAGGCTCTGCTTTTCTGGCTCCTGAATGTCGTCCTTCTTCATATGTCAGCAGGAATCTGCTTTTCTAGTGCTTGGGGCTCCTCTAAATACTGCATTTAGGGGTCTTTCGGGGAGTGTAGGGCAGTAGCCACCGGGCTACATATCCCTGGGGTCACTACACCCCCTATATGATGAACACTTCCTATGGAAAGTGGGCATAACCCTGTCCCAGATATCCTAAATCTGCCAACACCAAGATGGCAGGTTTCTAAAAGTTGCATCCACCTTGGGGGTGGGCATACCTCCCTGAATATTACATTTCCCACCAGTCTAGGTGCCAAATGGGCCCTGTGGCAGGGGGTTGGCATCTCTCCTGTGAGTGAAGCCAGATCTGCATACAAAGGGTGGTGGGCTTCTTTGAAGCCCCCATTGCCTTGGAATGCAAAATCACAGATCATCCTGTCGGGTGCTGTGAGTAAATACATCTCACATAGCAGGCTTTGTGATTGACTGCCCAAGAGCACAGTCTCTCATCCTGGGGCATCGGACTCGTGTCTGGTGGTGGCAGGTTAGCTAAAACTGGTCAGTCCGTACACGGGTTTTTGGTAGGTTTTCAGAGGCAATCTTTAAGGTGCCCTTGTGGTGCATGTACTAATAAAATACATCACTGGCATCAGTGAGGGTTTTATTAATATGAGATGTTTGATACCAAACTTCCTTATTTTCAGTGAAGCCATCATGTAGTTGGGGAACTTGTATTGACCAGTGTCAAGCACTTATGCTTAAAATGGCTTTCCTGTCCACTCACGATGTCTTTGAATTGACAAAGACATAGCAGGGGCATATCTGCTCATGCAGATCTGCCCTCACATGTAATATAAAACACTCTGCCTGAGGGCCGTAAGGCCTGCTGTAGGGGTGAAATATATTACACACAGTGTTAGGAGACATGGCACACAGGCTTTGTGCTATGTTGTGTTTTCACTTTAAGCTGCACCAAGACACGCAGAATGGAATGGCAGTCTGCATGTGCTAGGTGAGGGGTCCCTGAGGGTGGCACAATACGTGCTGCAGCTCTTGTGGAACCTCTTTGGTACCCATGCCATAGGTGATTTGGGTACCGCTTACTAGGGACTTACAGGGGGACCAAAAGTTTTTCCAATTGGGGAACAATTGTACAGTTTTAACGAAAGAGATCTGGTACTGGGAACATGGTTAACAGGAACCTAGTGCATGTTCAGTCAGAATTGCATCAAAAAACAGGCAAAAAGTGAGGGTGACCATGTCAAAAAGGGGCACTTTCCAACAATGGCATTTTGTATCCTATTGGTCAAGCACACAAAGTGGTATATACGGGTTCTGCAGTGGGATCTGAAGTCACAGTGGGCAAAGCATTAGGGAGACCTTTGATTACGTCCAGATTTCAGAGTAGACTGCAAAAGACTTGAAGTGGTTTGTGCTGTGCTGCAATTGGATCAGCAGGAAACCCCCTCTCTATCCCTGCCCTCAACAGAGTTAACAGTGGTGACCAATGTGTTGCTTCTGTTTTGGTGTGGCCACTTGGGAGAGGTGGATGCCTTCTGGAGCTGCAGGCCATCTCCTTGGCACCAAAAACCTTTCTATTGTTGATCAAAGAGAGGCTTGTGCAGGTTTTCGTGGAAAACCCCTACCATGTGGTATTGCAACAAACAGGGCAGAGTGGGGCCTTAGACCCTAAGCCAGGAAGCACAATGGCCCTCATTATGACATTGGGGGTAAATTCCAAATACCGCTGCGGTGACTGCCCCAACATACCACCACGGAGGTGAACATCCGTCCACCAGATTATGACACATACACACAAAACCGACAGCAAACAGCCACAAATCCTCCACACCCACTGAATGTGATAAACTGTTGGAACTACCACCCATACGGTTACGCCACCAAAACAATGCCCACCAAATAACGACCCACTTATCACCATAGCGGACATTTAACGGCGGTAAACCATTGGCGGTGCACACCGCAGTGGCGGATATGGCCACCCAAAAACAAAACAAGACAACATTGGACAGAACCACCTGACACAAATACACACACCCCAAACACCCATCAACAGCACTATAAAACACACCCCCACATCACCCACAATCCTTTGCAATCCCATCCCCCCACTCCATCTCACACAGTGCAACCACCCATTTACCAAACCTAAATGCCAAGCCCTGCATGTCATACCGACTGCATGCACATCCCTTCCATCTCTGGATGCACACCCACCACCAATGCATGCACAGCATGGAGAACTGACAATTCCCACAATCCATCACCATACTCAACCAAAGGTGGGAGGACAACAGCAATAACATTGGGAAAGCTAGAAATGCAAAATATGTCACAGACATGTACCAAAATACATCACTTGCATCCCCACAGGTGCCCCAGCCAATGTCAGCGGCGAGGAGGTGCCACAGCTACCTAGTCCCCCACCAGAAGATGCCCCCATTGAAGACAGCAACTAAGGAGCTCTGGATCTAGATGAACTCCCTGGCCCATCTGGGACCACTGGTCAGTCGGCTACCCCAACCCACAGCCAGCCCACCACAGACCCCCCCCCTCAGAATCTAACAGCACAGCAGCCAGCCAACGTCCCCAGGACACGTCAATCAGTAGTGTGCCCACCTGTAAAGGGACACGAGTCTACACCACACAGGCAAGACAGTGAGGGTCCTGGTGTCAGTGGGAGTAGGCACGCAGTTCAGGGGACACAGGCACAGGAGGCCAGAGACACTCGGAGGACAGCTGTGCACCAGGGGGCAGACAGGCCCAGGGAACCGACTTCTCAAGAGGCACTCACTAATGTCCTGGGGGCATACCAACAATCCCAGGACAGGAAGGGTCAGGTGATCAACATCATGCAGGAGCACCAGTGGCTGCAGGGGGTATGCCACCAGGAGGTAATTCAGCAGTTGCAGGGCCTAAATACCAATATGTCCTCCATTGTAGGGGTGCTGGGTGACATGGCCAGCACCAGCGGGCTACTTCCACTAGCCACTCCGCCTAGAAGCCATCAACATCTGCTGCAGCTAGTGGATAGGAGGCCCTGCCGCAGGACTCACAGGCCACCAGCACCCCTCCCCCTGCAGAAGGTGAACCACCACGTGAACGGTCCCTGTGACCTAGGCAGACACCAGAGACAGTTGCCAAGACCACCACCAGGAAATGAGCCCCCCCAGAATGCCCCCTTGTGTTCCACTGTGTCACCTTGTCCACTTTCAACTGCCATTGCTCCCCTTCCTGTGGCCCTTTGGACACTGGACCTGTGCAACAAACAGACTGGCCCACTACACAGGACTTCACCAGTCCATCACCCCCACTCTATTGCACTTTGCATTGTATAATTGATCCATTAATGAACACCCTTGGACACAACTTGAGTAATAGTGCTTTATCTTAAAGTAATGTACAATGTATTGAACTGTACTGAACTGCATGAACCTGAGCAAATGTCCTGTAATATGTTGATCCATGCTACATATGTGTCTCAGCATTCTGTACACATCACAGCATTACACTGTTGTAACCACACCAACATATGCAATAAGGGAAGGAATAGGTGGCAGTCAGTTGGGATGCAAAGGTAGTGACTGGCATTATGCCACAGCCACACAGCACAACACTTAAATGGAGAAATGTTTAGTTCAACAGTCTTACCTGAATGCCATTGGAAATACTGCAGGATCATATGTGTCCTGTTGTCCACATCTTCATCCTCTTCCTCTTCCTCCTCACTGTCCTCAGTGTCCACTGCTGCTACAGGTGCATTGTCACCCCGTCCTGCAGGTAGGGCACATGGTGTCTGCGGGCCAAATTGTGCAACATGCAGCACACAACAATCTTGCAGACCTTCTCAGGGGAGTAGCATAGGGATCCACCTGTCAGATAGAGGCACCTGAACCTGGCCTTCAGGAGACCGAAGGTCTTTTCAACAATCCTCCTGGTGCACCCATGAGCATCATTGTACCTATTCTCAGCCCCTGTTCTCGGGTTACTAAGAGGGGTCAAGAGCCAGGACAGGTTTGGGTAGCCGGAGTCACCTGGAAGAAGTGAGGGACACACATTAGCCCTGCACAGTGGCATGAGTATGACTCCTGAAGGCATACAGGCCCTCATTTTAACCTTGGCGGTCTTTTGACCGTCATGGTTAATGTGGCGGTATCACCGCCAACAGGCTAGCGGTGTATACCGCAACATTATGAGTGTGGCGGGTTGGCTGCAGCCAACCCGCCACATCACCACTCATTCCGCTATGGCGGTGTGAACTGCTGGGCCGGAGATGTGCATCTCCGACCTGGCGGACCACATATGACCGCCAGCGGTATAATGAGCCGGCCTACCACCAGCAGCGCCCCGCCAACAGGACACCACCAAGCCGTCTTTTTGGTGAAAATATGTCTGGCTGTGTCCTACTGGTGGGGCCTCGACCGCCAGCATGGCTACTGCCGTATTTCCGCCCTTATTGTGGCCATATTATGGTGGGCAGAAGACTGCCAGCACTGGTGGTCTTCTGGTGCCCTTGGCATCAGCAGTTTCCTAAGGAAACTGCCAATGTCCTAATGAGGGCCACACTGACATACATTGGGTGGGGACTCAGGCTCACCTATAAGCCACACTCTGTGTCTCTGTAGTTGTGCCGTCAGCTGTGGGACGCTGCTATTCCTGCACCCTGCAGCCCCAGTGCCGCCCGGTGTGACCTGTTGGTGTTGTTCTGATTGGTGCCCAGTACTTACCTTAATTCCCTGATATTGGCTTCATAAGTCGTTGTTAACCCTGTGTTCGCTGAACATTGTTTTTCCTCCATAGGATAATATTGAGAGAACTCTGAAAAACGGCGCTGTCTATTTTTGAAACTGCAAAGTATTCATGCTTAAAAGTCTACTTACCTGATTTCGAAGTTCTTGGGTTTGAAACATAAATAAAAAGATTTTGTATTTGTCTAAATTAGTCTCAGATTTATTCTTTGAGTGTATCTCTTGTGTATTGCCTCTGTGAGTACAAATGCTTAGCATTACCCTCTGAAAAGCCTCTCCGCTTGCCTACACTACCACAAAATAGAGCATTAGTCCTATCTACTTTTGCCTCTGCAAAGCCATTAGGGATCCACTGGACTCTCTGCACAGTCTACTTCATTTTAGTGCACTATTTATAGAGCCAGCTTCCTTCAACAGCCATGTCCATGAGATGGGGATTTTGCCTGCTCCATTCTGCAGGACTTCTTGGTTTGATCCCGTTCACAGACCCTCCACCTGGGAGTTTCTGTTTTGGAATCCATTCAAAATGTGAAGAATCTGTGGTTAGAAGTATCTAGTAGAAGAACACATTACTTACATTCAGCATTGCCTTTTCTGGTAGACACTGTATTTCACTGCAGATTCCCCACCCACCCTCCTCTTTCTGCAAACTGAACTCTTTTCTTTTCATTTTTCTTGTGCTCAAACCTTGTGGATACCTTCCAGCCCTATTCCTTTTTTTTCAGCACTAGTTGTGCCTGCCATCCTTGAACCTTTCATCCACCTTTTCTGTCCTGGTGACTCTCCTGTATCTGACCATATTGGACTGATAATCACTTATCAGTGTATCAGGGTTTTTTTCTGTACTTCTAAACTTTTCCTCTACTTCTGGAGCCATCTTTATAAAAGAAACTGCTCTCTGAATGTTAAAATAATTGTCTCTGACACATCCAGCCATGGATGCCCTCACTGTATGAGATGTTCAGGTACATAAGAGAAAAGGCTCTTGCGTATAATACTGTAAAACCATGAAAAATGCTTGCCTTCACTTCGGATGTATGATGGCACTACGATTGCAATTAAAACGGATGACTTTACAACTCAGTCGCAACTACCCATTAAACAGTACCACCAACGTTACTGCCACGCATAAAACAACGCATATAGATTAACATGAACTAAAAGACAATGACAACGCATGTTATTACCACGCACACTATTACAACGTAAGCATATGTGCCGCATTTATACATAACGTAATAAATATTTTAGAATCCATTTTTGAGAAACAATATAAACAGTGTATTAACAATATAGATACATATAAATTTACAACATTTTTTATAAAACAAAAAAGGCAACAAAAATTTACCTTTGAACTTGAAGAGAGTAACAAAAAATTGCCAAAAAAGAAAGAAAAACAGTAAATCACAGGAAAATATGTTAGTAAAATGAAGGCATTCACTTGGTGCTTACATGAGATGTAGATTCATATCAGTCCATTTTCTATTCCAATTAATTTAGACCATTCCCCCCTCCAAAATGGCTGTTAAACATACACCAGAAGGTCAAACAATAATTAAATCACTTTCAAAATAAATGTTTAGTCAGGTAATAAAGTTAAAAAAAAATAAGGATTCGAAAACATATTTTAGTTTAATTTAAAAATCTCTTTTGATAAAAACTATTTAAAGTGCTATCCACCATTTTGTGAGCAGTGGTCATTTGAAGTGAGCACAAGCGACTGCAAGAACTCCGGGAAGAAATCTCGAAGAATAGTAAAAAACTGCCACCTATTGGTTTACGTAAGTTTAGTACAAGTCTGCAAACCTTTAAACAATTAATAATTAATTTAAAATTATATATTTGACATTATTGTTTTATTTTGTCAGTGAATTCAACTCAAACTCAAAGGAAGTATTACAGGTATAAAGAAATTATCTTCGTTTAACACTCAGGTAAAAGTACAAAACCATAAGTAGTAAGAACATATAGAAAAATGTTCTATTGATGAAAAAAGATTTGATAAGACAGTATAGTAAAAATAGGTTGATGTTTTTTAATATTGAATGGAGAAGTTAAAATACTATAATCACAACAAAAGACATGAAAAAAATATTCAGAAAGTAATGTTACACAGTGAACAAACAAAAATGACTATTATAAGTTTCTATAGGATTTATATTAGGTAAGGTGAAGCAGAGTGACTAATTTGAAGACATACCTAGTGTAACGTGTACTCACCTTAGTGAACTTCCAAGACAGTGATGTAAGGGTAAAATTACTATAGAAACTGTATAAGTTACTTGGTTCAGAACAGGTGCTGGATAGTGACTAGACATAGAAGGTCAGTATTCCAACTCCGCCGGGTACTTACCCCAGAGCAGGTGATGGACAGTGACTGGGGGCAAAATGAATATTCTAACTCAACCAGGTACCATTCTAAATGCGCCCTCTACTCACTGTCCAGCACCTGCCCTGAGGTAAATAAAGTTAAAAGAGTTAAAATAGTAAATTTGCCCGGTCACTATACAGCCTAACGGATCCAGTGTCTCTACTAGGGTGAAGACCTGGCTTTTCGAGTACTCCCACAGGGCCCTAAGTTTGGCTAGGCTTATACCGGATCAATTCCAAAATACCCTTCTGGGTGATAGTGTGCTCTACAAATCTGCATAACATAACATAATGCTCGTTAGCTGAAAATGTCCGTCTAGTGAGTGAAATCTTTGTTCTCTGCCAACAGGTCTTCATTATTAAATAACACTGACTTGCCCCAACTACCTGTGGGATTCCTGAGTAATTTGGACTATTATACATATAAAACTATATGTAGGTTTTTAATTTAAAAAAAGCTAATTCTTTTGTAAGAAAGGTATTTTAGAACACACTCTGAAAGGCTATAATTGGCTAATTTCCACCCAGTTACTTTTCTTAAATCAATTTTAATAAAAGATAGTCACTAGAAATCATATAGGTGGTCATTATGACATTGGCGGTAAAAACCGCCTACCGCTGAGGTGACTGCCGCCAAAAATATTGTCACCACAGCTACCATCCATCCGCCACATTATGATCACTGCTCGACTTCTGACACAAGAAGGGCAGAAATCCGGCAGTGATCATGCTGGTGGACGGTGGTAAACTAGTGCTGCTACTACCAGCACCACCACGCCAGTAGAACACCACCAGCCGTATTTTGACCAGAAATACGGCCTGGCGGTGCTCTGCTGGCAGGGCACTGCTGACGGTAGCAGCACCCCTTCCCGTTCCCTGCCGGACGACCTCCTCGCCGGACAAGGTATGTCGGGCGCCCGACAGGGGAGGGGGAGGGAAGGGTGGGGGTGTTGTGTGTGTCTGAGTGCATGTGTGAATGCGTCTGTGTTTGTTGTGTAATTTGCGTGGTTGTATGCGTGTGAGTGATTGCATGTATGCAGTGTGTGTATGAATGCATGTATGGCAGTGTTAGTGAATGGGTGTATACGTGGTGCTTGAGTGTCTGTGTGCGTGTATGCAGGGAGGGGGGGTGGGGTGACGGGCACTGTGACTGGTGGAGATGGGGGAGAGGGTGATGTGTGCATGTGTGGCTGTGGGGTCAGTTGTGTGGTATGTGCATGTCTGCGGGGGGTGTGTGTGTGTGTGTATAGGGGAGGGGGGTGTTTGTGGATCGGAGGGGGTGGGGTATGTTTGTAGATTGGAGGGGGTGGTGGTGTGTTTGTGGATCGAAGAGGGTGGGGGGAGTGTTTGTGGTTTGGAAGGGGTGGGGGTTAGTTTGTGGATTGGAGGGGTGGGGTGGGGGGTTAGTGTGTGTATGGGGGGCGGGTGGAGGAGTGAGTTTGGATGGAGGGAGGGTAGGGGGCATCAGGTGAGTGTTGCGGGGGTTGGGGAGCTGCCTACCAGTGACAGGGAAGGAATTCCCTGTCACCGGTGGGGCCTACCACCATGGCTTTCACGATGTTGCTAATGCCACAGAAACCACGGCGGTAGGCTAGCTCATAATGCCATGGGCGGTACTCTGTTGGCCGCTGGGCTGGAGATAGACATCTCTGGCCTGGCGGCTCATACCGCCATGGCTGCATGAGTGGAGAAGTGGCGGGTTGGCTCCCATAATATGGCCGTATGTACGGCCATATTAACCCGACTGCCAGGGTCATAATGACCACCATAGTTCTTAGAAAACTTTCACAAACCTTTTAAAGGAAGAGTGAAAGAAAAAGGGATTATTTAGTCTAACAGGCTGCAGCCTTAAAGGCTAGGAAACTGGCACTGTTACTATGAGAAATAGCATACTGCCAGTATCCCATCATGCCCAGTTGAGTTACGTTTTTTACCCAGCTCCTGATTTTAGGGCACTGGTGCTGGAAATGTGCACATTCTGCAGATTCACGCCATTTATGTTTTTTGGCTATTTGATGGATCCGATTTTTGCTTGCTCTAGAACTCTGAGCACTTTACATCTGCTAACTAGTGGTAAAATGCTTGTGCTCCTTTTTTCAGAATGGTAAAATTGGTATATTTCTGATTGACACTTTTAATTTACTCATCAGTCCCTAATATATGGTACCCATGGAATGTAAATTAAATGCTAGCAATGGACTGCAGCACTTATTGTGCCATCTGCTGCACTGACATCGTAAAGCATGTCTATTTGAGACTTCTAGCTGCAGAGTCCTTCCTTTGAATTATCCCCATGCTTTGGACTGGATCTGGAAGATTATTTTGAGAAGTACCTCTGTGCGGCGATAGATGGCATCAATCGGCTCCACGTCCGTCGGCCGTGCCAGAAGTGACGTCGCAGTACCTATATAGTTGCCACCTAGGCATGCAAACATCAGTTCTTTTCTTTCCACGCCCAACTTGCACTAATCCAGAGAAGAGTTACCCCTCAGTAATTTTGACATTTTGTCAACTGTTTTTAAGGTTTTTCCTCCTGAGGAGTCTGTTCCTGCCCACTGTTGATGATGAATCTGCACCTAGTCTGTCTGTGGTGTTTGGAATGTGACCAAGACCCAAAGCTGTGCTCCGATTGCCAGGCCATGCATCCAAAGGCTTTGAGGTAGCGGTCCCTAAAGCTAATGGGAACCCAGGCATGTGACTCCACGTCAAGGGGGAGGTCCCCGGAACGATCGCAGGGTCCGAAGTAGCCTTCATCCCACTCAAAGTCCTTGGGACGATCAGGTAAGTCGAGGCACAAGAAGAAGTGCAAGAAGTGGAAGCGGTCTTCAACTTCCCCTCGGTCGATGTGATGAGGGAACACATTGGTATTCTCAGCCTTGTTCTCCGGAACCTGTACCTGGGCCGGCTTCATGCCTCCCCAGTTGTCCGGGAGCTGGAGCTACCTCTGCCCAGCTCAAGGAGTTTTATGAGGCAATGCACATAGTTTTTTTAGCAATCTGACCCCACTAGTCTTATGAGGAAGAAATTGACTGGCAGGAAGATCTGGGTGAAGCCAGTGAACAGAATACTTCTCCAGATACTGATATGCTACAGGGGAGGTAGCTTCCTACGCAATGGTGGTGCAGATGGCGGCAAGGTCCTAGATCTTCAACTGCCCTCGGTGGCAGTCAAGACTTATCTCTTGACAGAGGTGCTACACCCGGGAGTTTCCACCACTGAAACTTTACTCCACGTCCAAACCCAGCACAGGGGCTCCTGTGAATAGGATGATTGCCTGCAACCATCAGCCTGCTCTCGGGGACCCAACCTTCCTCACACGGCACCCTGCCCCTGAAAGCCTGGTGGTTCAAACCTTAACTTTCCACAGCACTTTCCCTACTGTTCCCCTGGAAAGGGACTCCAAGAGGCTGGATTAATTTGGGATGAAGATGTTTTTTTCTCCCAGCTTGGTATTGGGGTCCGTGAACACAGAAAGCCTTTTGGGCCCTTATTCCCACACCCGGGTTTAACACCGTTGCGCTAGTACTGCCATAGGTTCCGGGGGATGGCCGGACAGTACTCTCTCAGGCTGCTACAATGAGAGAGTTGCAGCAATGTTCAAAATTTGTTGCGGACTTGACACAACCAACTTGCTGGGTAGAGAGTGTAGGAAGCCGGCCTGATGTGTGGTGAGCACCTATGGTGTTATCACTTTATACCAGGATCCCCTATTAGTGAAGTGTAGGCAGTGTCTAGGAAGCCAGGGCTCTCTATCTAAAGGTAGCTGTGGATAAACAGCCAAGACATATCTAGGAGACATGCAAAGCTTATGCAATTCAACTATTTATTTATTTTTTGGTAACATCTCTTTATTATTTCAGGGTGACATACATAGTGGAGCACTCCTAAATCGACAGTTCAGGTACATGGAAAAGAAAACATACCATATATCATAGAGATACAAATACAACTTCAACGTCAAACTATAAACTATGCCACTTGACAATTAACCCACCTCCTCACTGTAGGAGGCTGGACTGGCTTGTAGTGAGTACCAAGGGGTACTGGCACCTTGCACCAGGCCCAGTTATCCCTTATTAGTGTATAGGGTGTCTAGCAGCTTAGGCTGATAGATAATGGTAGCTTATCAGAACAGCTTAGGCTGAACTAGGAGACGTGTGAAGCTACTACAGTACCACAAGTGTCACTTGCACAAGATCATAAGAAAACACAATACACAGTTATACTAAAAATAAAGGTACTTTATTTTTATGACAATATGCCAAAGTATCTTAGAGTGTACCCTCAGTGAGAGGATAGGAAATATACACAAGATATATGTACACAATACCAAAAATATGCAGTATAGTCTTAGAAAACAGTGCAAACAATGTATAGTTACAATAGGATGCAATGGGGACACATAGGGATAGGGGCAACACAAACCATATACTCCAAAAGTGGAATGCGAACCACAAATGGACCCCAAACCTATGTGACCTTGTAGAGGGTCGCTGGGACTATTAGAAAATAGTGAGAGTTAGAAAATTAGCCCTCCCCAAGACCCTGAAAAGTGAGTGCAAAGTGCACTAAAGTTCCCCAAAAGACAAAGAAGTTGTGATAGAGGAATAATGCAGGAAAGACACCAACCAACAATGCAACAACTGTGGATTTCCAATCTAGGGTACCTGTGGAACAAGGGGACCAAGTCCAAAAGTCACAAGCAAGTTGGAGATGGGCATATGCCCAGGAAATGCCAGCTGTGTGTGCAAAGAAGCTTCTACTGGACAGAAGAAGCTGAGGTTTCTGCAGGAACGCAAAGGGCTAGAGACTTCCCCTTTAGAGGACGGCTTCCTCTCGCCTTGAAGAGTCGTGCAGAAGTGTTTTCCCGCCGAAAGAACGCCAACAAGCCTTGCTAGCTGCAAATCGTGCGGTTAGCGTTTTTGGACGCTGCTGTGGCCCAGGAGGGACCAGGAGGTCGCAAATTGGACCAGGAGAGAGAGGGGACGTCTCAGCAGCAGGTAGCACCCGGAGAAGTGCCAGAAACAGGCACTACAAGGATGCGTGAAACGGTGCTCACCCGAAGTTACACAAAGGAGTCCCACGTTGCCGGAGACCAACTTAGAAAGTCGTGAAATGCAGGTTAGAGTGCCGTGGACCCAGGCTTGGCTGTGCACAAAGGATTTCCGCCGGAAGTGCACGGAAGCCGGAGTAGTTGCAAAAGACGCGGTTTCCAACAATGCAGTCTGGCGTGGGGAGGCAAGGACTTACCTCCACCAAACTTGGACTGAAGAGTCACTGGACTGTGGGAGCCACTTGGACAGAGTTGCTGGATTCAAGGGACCTCGCTCATCGTGCTGAGAGGAGACCCAAGGGACCGGTAATGCAGCTTTTTGGTGCCTGCGGTTGCAGGGGGAAGATTCCGTCGACCCACTGGAGATTTCTTCGGAGCTTCTGGTGCAGAGAGGAGGCAGACTACCCCCACAGCATGCACAGACAGGAAAACAGTCGAGAAGGCGGCAGGATCAGCGTTACAGAGTTGCAGTAGTCGTCTTAGCTACTTTGTTGCAGTTTTGCAGGCTTCCAGCGCGGTCAGCAGTCGATTCCTTATCAGAAGGTGAAGAGAGAGATGCAGAGGAACTCGGATGAGCTCTTGCATTCGTTATCTAAAGTTTCCCCAGAGACAGAGACCCTAAACAGCCAGAAAAGAGGGTTTGGCTACTTAGGAGAGAGGATAGGCTACTAACACCTGAAGGAGCCTATCAGAAGGAGTCTCTAACGTCACCTGGTGGCACTGGCCACTCAGAGCAGTCCAGTGTGCCAGCAGCACCTCTGTTTCCAAGATGGCAGAGGTCTGGAGCACACTGGAGGAGCTCTGGACACCTCCCAGGGGAGGTGCAGGTCAGGGGAGTGGTCACTCCCCTTTCCTTTGTCCAGTTTCGCGCCAGAGCAGGGGCTAAGGGGTCCCTGAACCGGTGTAGACTGGCTTATGCAGAATTGGGCACATCTGTGCCCAAGAAAGCATTTCCAGAGGCTGGGGGAGGCTACCCCTCCCCTGCCTTCACACCATTTTCCAAAGGGAGAGGGTGTAACACCCTCTCTCAGAGGAAGTCCTTTGTTCTGCCATCCTGGGACAAGCCTGGCTTGACCCCAGGGGGGCAGAAACCTGTCTGAGGGGTTGGCAGCAGCAGCAGCTGCAGTGAAACCCCAGGAAAGGCAGTTTGGCAGTACCAGGGTCTGTGCTACAGACCACTGGGATCATCGAATTGTGCCAACAATGCCAGGATGGCATAGAGGGGGCAATTCCATGATCTTAGACATGTTACATGGCCATATTCGGAGTTACCATTGTGAAGCTACATATAGGTATTGACCTATATGTAGTGCACGCGTGTAATGGTGTCCCCGCACTCACAAAGTTCAGGGAATTGGCTCTGAACAATGTGGGGGCACCTTGGCTAGTGCCAGGGTGCCCTCACACTAAGTAACTTTGCACCTAACATTTACCAGGTAAAGGTTAGACATATAGGTGACTTATAAGTTACTTAAGTGCAGTGTAAAATGGCTGTGAAATAACGTGGACGTTATTTCACTCAGGCTGCAGTGGCAGGCCTGTGTAAGAATTGTCAGAGCTCCCTATGGGTGGCAAAAGAAATGCTGCAGCCCATAGGGATCTCCTGGAACCCCAATACCCTGGGTACCTCAGTACCATATACTAGGGAATTATAAGGGTGTTCCAGTGAGCCAATGTAAATTGGTAAATTGGTCACTAGCCTGTTAGTGACAATTTGGAAAGAAATGAGAGAGCATAACCACTGAGGTTCTGATTAGCAGAGCCTCAGTGAGACAGTTAGTCACTACACAGGTAACACATTCAGGCACACTTATGAGCACTGGGGCCCTGGAGAACAGGGTCCCAGTGACACATACAACTAAAACAAAATATATACAGTGAAAAATGGGGGTAACATGCCAGGCAAGATGGTACTTTCCTACACAACCCCCCCCCCCAAACGAAGGACAATAAGACTAGCCATGACCTGATGAGTCTTCATTGTCTAAGTGGAAATATCTGGAGAGTCCATCTGCATTGGAGTGGCTACTCCCAGGTCTATGTTCCACTGTATAGTCCATTCCCTGTAGGGATATGGACCACCTCAACAATTTAGGATTTTCACCTTTCATTTGTTTTAGCCAAAGTAGAGGTTTGTGGTCTGTCTGAACAATGAAGTGAGTGCCAAACAGGTATGGACTCAACTTCTTCAGAGCCCAGACCACAGCAAAGGCCTCCCTCTCTATGGCAGACCAACGCTTTTCTCCAGGGGTCAACCTCCTACTAATAAAAGCAACAGGTTGATCCTGGCCCTCAGAATTTAGTTGTGATAGGACTGCCCCTACTCCTAATTCAGATGCATCAGTTTGGACATAGAATTTTTTAGAGTAACAAGGGCTTTTCAGGACAGGTGCAGAGCACATGGCCTGCTTCAGCTCCTCAAAAGCTTTCTGACAGTTTGCTGTCCATAATACCTTTTTAGGCATCTTCTTGGAAGTGAGGTCATTAAGAGGGGCTGCAATGGAGCCATAGTTCTTAATGAACCTCCTGTAATACCCAGTGAGGCCTAGGAAGGCTCTCACCTGAGTCTGAGTGGTAGGGGGAACCCAATCAATAATTGTTTGGATTTTCCCCTGAAGTGGTGCAATCTGTTCCCCACCAACAAGGTGTCCCAGATAAACCACCTTACCTTGCCCTATCTGGCACTTTGAAGCCTTGATAGTGAGGCCTGCCTTTTGCAGGGCCTCCAAAACTTTCCATAGGTGGACCAGGTGCTCATCCCAGCTGGAGCTAAAGACAGCTATATCGTCCAGATATGCTGCACTGAAAGCTTCCAGCCCTTGCAGGACTGTGTTCACCAACCTCTGAAAAGTGGCAGGTGCATTTTTCAAACCAAAAGGCATTACAGTGAACTGGTAATGTCCTCCAATGGTTGAAAATGCAGTCTTAGGTTTAGCATCTTCTGACAATTTGATCTGCCAATACCCTGCAGTCAAGTCAAAAGTGCTTAGATACTTGGCAGATGCCAGTGTATCTTTGAGCTCATCTGCCCTGGGTATAGGGTGAGCATCAGTCTTGGTTACCAAGTTGAGACCTCTGTAGTCTACACAAAACCGCATTTCCTTCTTTCCATCTTTGGAATGGGGTTTTGGTACAAGTACCACAGGAGAAGCCCATGGACTTTCAGAGTGCTCAACCACTCCTAGTTCTAACATTTTCTGGACCTCTTGCTTTATGCAGTCCCTGACATGGTCAGGCTGCCTATAGATCTTACTTTTGACAGGCAAGCTGTCTCCAGTATCTATAGTGTGCTCACACCAAGAAGTGGTACCTGGCACAGTAGAGAAGAGTTCAGAGAATTGATCTAGGAGATTTATGCAATTATCTTTCTGCTCAGCAGTAAGACAATCAGCCAAAACTACACCTTCCACAAGAGCATCTTGTTCTGTGGAAGAGAAGAGATCAGGTAGAGGATCACTGTCTTCTTCCTGTCCCTCATCAGTTGCCATGAGCAGGGTGAGATCAGCCCTGTCATAGTAGGGTTTCAGGCGGTTTACATGGAGTACCCTAAGGGGACTCCTTGCAGTGCCTAAGTCAACTAAATAGGTGACTTCACCCTTTTTCTCAACAATTGTGTGGGGTCCACTCCATTTATCTTGGAGTGCCCTTGGGGCCACAGGCTCCAAGACCCACAGTTTCTGCCCTGGTTGGTACTGAACCAAAACAGCCTTCTGATCATGCCATTGCTTCTGGAGCTCTTGGCTGGCCTGAAGGTTTTTACTGGCCTTTTTCATATACTCAGCCATCCTTGATCTGAGGCCAAGTACATAGTCCACAATATCCTGCTTAGGAGCTTTTAAAGGTTGTTCCCAACCCTCCTTCACAAGTGTTAGTGGACCCCTAACAGGGTGTCCAAAAAGAAGTTCAAAGGGGCTGAAGCCCACTCCTTTCTGGGGTACCTCCCTGTAGGCAAAAAGGAGGCATGGTAAAAGGATATCCCATCTCCTGCGGAGTTTTTCAGGGAGACCCATAATCATGCCTTTGAGAGTTTTGTTAAATCTCTCCACCAGTCCATTAGTTTGTGGATGATAGGGTGTTGTGAACTTATAAGTTACACCACACTCCTTCCACATGGCCTTTAAGTATGCAGACATGAAATTGCTTCCCCTGTCTGATACTACTTCCTTTGGGAAGCCCACCCTGGAAAATATTCCCAGGAGGGCCTTTGCCACTGCAGGAGCTGTAGTGGTCCTTAAAGGAATAGCTTCAGGATATCTTGTGACATGGTCCACTACCACCAAGATGAATCTATTGCCTGAAGCAGTAGGAGGGTCAAGGGGGCCAACTATGTCAACCCCTACCCTTTCAAAGGGTACCCCAACCACAGGCAGTGGAATAAGGGGTGCCTTTGGAGTTCCACCTGTTTTGCCACTGGCTTGACAGGTTTCACAGGACTTACAAAAATCTTTTGTGTCCTCAGACATCCTAGGCCAATGAAACAAGGGAACAAACCTGTCCCAAGTTTTCATTTGTCCTAGATGACCAGCTAGGGGAATGTCGTGTGCCAGAGTTAGGAGGAACTTTCTGTACTCCTGAGGAATCACTAGTCTCCTGGCAGCTCCAGGTTTAGGATCCCTATGCTCAGTGTACAAGAGGTTGTCCTCCCAGTAAACTCTGTGAGAGTCACTGACATCCCCATTAGCCTGTTTGACAGCTTGCTGTCTTAGACCCTCTAATGTGGGACAGGTTTGCTGTGCCACACTCAGCTCCTCTCTGGCAGGCCCCCCTTCACCCAAAAGCTCAGCAGTGTCTGTTTCAAGCTCCTCTGGTGTAGGTTCTGCACAGTGAGGGAATTCTTCTTCCTCTGAAGTTGAATCCACTGTAGAGGGAGGGATAGTAGGAAGTGGTTTGCTTCTACTAGCCCTAGCTTTAGGGAGCACTTGGTCCATTGTTCCAGGATCCAAGCTTCCCTGTCCTTTTTGCTTTTTGGGCTGAGCCCTGGTTAAAGCAAAAATATGCCCTGGGATGCCCAGCATTGCTGCATGAGCCTCCAACTCCACATCTGACCAAGCTGATGTCTCCAAATCATTTCCTAGTAGACAGTCTACAGGTAAATCTGAGGCTACCACAACTTTCTTTGGACCAGTAACCCCCCCCCCCCAGTTGAGATTAACAACAGCCATGGGGTGGCTAAGTGTGTTGTTGTGAGCATCGGTTACTTGGTACTGGTGACCAAGTAGGTGTTGTTCAGGGTGGACCAGTTTCTCTATGACCATAGTCACATTGGCACCAGTGTCCCTGTAGGCCTGAACCTCAACACCATTTATTAGGGGTAGCTGCCTGTACTTATCCATATTAAGGGGACAAGCAGCTAGGGTGGCTAAATCAATAGCCCCCTCAGAGACTAACACAGCCTCTGTGGCCTCCCTAACAAGGCCAACCCCAACTAAATTACCAAAAGTGAGCCCAGCTACTCCCTTGGATTGGCTATTAGTAGGTTTGCTCCCACCACCACTGCTATTAGTAGGGACACTAGGTGTAGCAGTAGGGGTTGTAGCGGTAGGAGGCTTGGTGCTTTTCTTTGGACAACTGGAATCTGTTGCCCAATGGCCTTTTACTTTACATAAATAGCACCATGGTTTCTTTTCCCTGTTCTGATTAAAGGAGGATTTGGACCCACCACCCCCACCAGAGTGTTTTTGTGGGCCTGATGAAGACTAATTTTTAGATTTGTCCCCACCCTTGTCTGAAGACTTACCATCCTTCTTTTTGTTGCCATCTTTGTCACCCCCTGTATGAACTTTTCTGTTCACTCTTGTTCTGACCCATTTGTCTGCCTTCTTTCCCAATTCTTGGGGAGAGGTCAGATCAGAGTCCACCAAGTACTGGTGCAACAAATCAGACACACAATTATTAAGAATATGCTCTCTCAGGATCAAGTTATACAGGCTTTCAAAGTCAGTCACTTTACTGCCATTTAACCACCCCTCCAAGGCCTTCACTGAATGGTCAATGAAATCAACCCAGTCTTGTGAAGACTCCTTTTTGGTCTCTCTGAACTTTATCCTGTATTGTTCAGTGGTTAAGCCATAACCATCCAGGAGTGCATTCTTAAGAACTTGGAAATTATTTGCATCATTTTCTTTCACAGTAAGGAGCCTATCCCTACCTTTTCCACTAAATGATAGCCATAGGATAGCAGCCCACTGCCTTTGAGGGACATCCTGTACAACACAGGCCCTCTCAAGTGCAGCAAACCACTTGTTAATGTCATCCCCCTCCTTATAAGGGGGAACTATCTTGTGCAGATTCCTGGAATCATGCTCTTTTACAGGATGACTATGGGGAATACTGCTGCTGCCACCATGGGTTTCTAAACCCAACTTCTGTCTTTCTTTCTCTAGTTCAAAAGACTGTCTATCCAAATCCAGCTGTTGCTTTTTAAGCTTCAGTCTGGTTTGTTCCACCCTCAACTTATTGAGTTCCCTCTCTAACATTCTGTCATCAGGGTTGGTGGGAGGGACATTCTTAGACACAGAGGTGTGATGAGAATGAACAGAAGGAGACCTGTCCCTTACAGAAGCCACCCTAACAGCTTGGCTAACAAAAACATCACTACCAATATGGTGAGAATACATGCTTTTGCTATGATGTGAGACAACACTATTTGTATGGTGTGGCTCATCATCATGACCAACTATGCTAGACTGTCTAGTAATGGGCAGGCTAGGGAGTTTCTTCCCTACATCTTTTCCTGGAGTAGTCCCTGGATCAGATTGAGAACCATTAGCTACTTTTTCAACAGATGGGGCACTTATGGCCTTATCCTGTTCTCTAAGCATGTTAATTAACAGTTCTAAGGAAGGATTCTTCCCTACACTCAAACCTCTCTCTATGCAGAGACTCCTTGCTCCTTTCCAGCTAAGGTGATCATATGCAAGTTTGGACAGATCAACATTTTGGCCTGTGCCAGACATTTTTAGAGAGAGTTAAAGTGATAGAAAAAGAGAAAAAAGTTTTTAGAACTTTTTAGAAAGACAGAAAAAAACTTTTTAAACTTTTAAGAACTTTTTGAAAGTTTAGAAGTACTTTTCAGCACTTTAGAAAAGAGTGAAAAGAGGAAATGCAAAACTTTTTAACAATGTGTACACACACTGAACTTGTTTTGTATATTTTTCTCTTATGAAAAGTACAATGACAAGAGTGGTAAGTAGTCTCAAAGCACTTATCCCACCGCTGCACAACCAATGTAGGAGGCTGGACTGGCTTGTAGTGAGTACCAAGGGGTACTTGCACCTTGCACCAGGCCCAGTTATCCCTTATTAGTGTATAGGGTGTCTAGCAGCTTAGGCTGATAGATAATGGTAGCTTAGCAGAGCAGCTTAAGCTGAACTAGGAGACGTGTGAAGCTACTACAGTACCACAAGTGTCACTTGCACAATATCATAAGAAAACACAATACACAGTTATACTAAAAATAAAGGTACTTTATTTTTATGACAATATGCCAAAGTATCTTAGAGTGTACCCTCAGTGAGAGGATAGGAAATATACACAAGATATATGTACACAATACCAAAAATATGCAGTATAGTCTTAGAAAACAGTGCAAACAATGTATAGTTACAATAGGATGCAATGGGGACACATAGGGATAGGGGCAACACAAACCATATACTCCAAAATTGGAATGCGAACCACGAATGGACCCCAAACCTATGTGACCTTGTAGAGGGTCGCTGGGACTATTAGAAAATAGTGAGAGTTAGAAAATTAGCCCTCCCCAAGACCCTGAAAAGTGATTGCAAAGTGCACTAAAGTTCCCCAAAAGACAAAGAAGTCGTGATAGAGGAATAATGCAGGAAAGACACCAACCAACAATGCAACAACTGTGGATTTCCAATCTAGGGTACCTGTGGAACAAGGGGACCAAGTCCAAAAGTCACAAGCAAGTCGGAGATGGGCATATGCCCAGGAAATGCCAGCTGTAGGTGCAAAGAAACTTCTACTGGACAGAAGAAGCTGAGGTTTCTGCAGGAACGCAAAGGGCTAGAGATTTCTCCTTTGGAGGACAGCTCCCTCTCGGCTCGGAAAGTTGTGCAAAAGTGTTTTCCCGCCAAAAAAACGCCAACAAGCCTTGCTAGCTGCAAATCGTGCGGTTAGTGTTTTTGGACGCTGCTGTGGCCCAGGAGGGACCAGGAGGTCGCAAATTGGACCAGGAGAGAGAGGGGACGTCGAGCAAGACAAAGAGCCCTCTCAGCAGCAGGTAGCACCCGGAGAAGTGCCAGAAACAGGCACTACGAGGATGTGTGAAACAGTGCTCACCCGAAGTTACACAAAGGAGTCCCACGTCGCCGGAGACCAACTTAGAAAGTCATGCAATGCAGGTTAGAGTGCCGTGGACCCAGGCTTGGCTGTGCACAAAGGATTTCCGCCGGAAGTGCACGGAAGCCGGAGTAGTTGCAAAAGACGCGGTTTCCAACAATGCAGTCTGGCGTGGGGAGGCAAGGACTTACCTCCACCAAACTTGGACTGAAGAGTCACTGGACTGTGGGAGCCACTTGGACAGAGTTGCTGGTTTCAAGGGACCTCGCTCATCGTGCTGAGAGGAGACCCAAGGGACCGGTAATGCAGCTTTTTGGTGCCTGCGGTTGCAGGGGGAAGATTCCGTCGACCCACGGGAGATTTCTTCGGAGCTTCTGATGCAGAGAGGAGGCAGACTACCCCCACAGCATGCACAGACAGGAAAACAGTCGAGAAGGCGGCAGGATCAGCGTTACAGAGTTGCAGTAGTCGTCTTAGCTACTTTGTTGCAGTTTTGCAGGCTTCCAGCGCGGTCAGCAGTCGATTCCTTATCAAAAGGTGAAGAGAGAGATGCAGAGGAACTCGGATGAGCTCTTGCATTCGTTATCTAAAGTTTCCCCAGAGACAGAGACCCTAAATAGCCAGAAAAGAGGGTTTGGCTACTTAGGAGAGAGGATAGGCTACTAACACCTGAAGGAGCCTATCAGAAGGAGTCTCTGACGTCACCTGGTGGCACTGGCCACTCAGAGCAGTCCAGTGTGCCAGCAGCACCTCTGTTTCCAAGATGGCAGAGGTCTGGAGCACACTGGAGGAGCTCTGGACACCTCCCAGGGGAGTGGTCACTCCCCTTTCCTTTGTCCAGTTTCGCGCCAGAGCAGGGGCTAAGGGGTCCCTGAACCGGTGCAGACTGGCTTATGCAGAATTGGGCACATCTGTGCCCAAGAAAGCATTTCCAGAGGCTGGAGGAGGCTACCCCTCCCCTGCCTTCACACCATTTTCCAAAGGGAGAGGGTGTAACACCCTCTCTCAGAGGAAGTCCTTTGTTCTGCCATCCTGGGACAAGCCTGGCTTGACCCCAGGGGGGCAGAAACCTGTCTGAGGGGTTGGCAGCAGCAGCAGCTGCAGTGAAACCCCAGGAAAGGCAGTTTGGCAGTACCAGCCCATAGGGATCTCCTGGAACCCCAATACCCTGGGTACCTCAGTACCATATACTAGGGAATTATAAGGGTGTTCCAGTGAGCCAATGTAAATTGGTAAATTGGTCACTAGCCTGTTAGTGACAATTTGGAAAGAAATGAGAGAGCATAACCACTGAGGTTCTGATTAGCAGAGCCTCAGTGAGACAGTTAGTCACTACACAGGTAACACATTCAGGCACACTTATGAGCACTGGGGCCCTGGAGAACAGGGTCCCAGTGACACATACAACTAAAACAAAATATATACAGTGAAAAATGGGGGTAACATGCCAGGCAAGATGGTACTTTCCTACAGGCTTCCTTCGGGGTCCGTCGAGTCTTGGTCGGGGAGTTGTCGGAGCTGGAAACTAAGCTACAAACAGTAGAGGTCGCCTCTCTCACCTCTAGTCACTGCGACCTCTACTGTTTGTAGCTTAGTTTCCAGCTCCGACAACTCCCCGACCAAGACTCGACGGACCCCGAAGGAAGCCGCTGTGCAATGGCCTTGTATCACCACTTTGTGAGCGTCCCACTCCGTTGCCCTATGCGAAGTCGGGTTATGATTTTGTGAGAAATAAGTGGCCAGGCACTGAGCTAGCTCTGCCCGAAAAGGAGGGTCCGTCAGGGCTTCTGGCCGCAAACGGCACCTAGGTATCCAAGTCCTCGGACGGCCCCAATGCAGGGCCACCTGTAAAGGGCAGTGATCCGACTCAGTTCGTGCCAGGTAAGCGGCGGCGTTAATCTTGGGTACCACTGAAGCAGGGACACAGAACAGGTCTATCCTTGTATGTAAGTCGTGCACCGGAGAGTAAAATGAGTATTCACGGTCTGTCGGGTGTCGCAGGCGCCAGACATCATTCAGGCCATTTTTCACGCTCCACTCACCAAACTCATTTGATATCTGCCTGCTCGGAGCAGAGGGCGGGGGGGAAAGAGCGATCGAGATGAATATCCAGAACACAATTGAAATCTCTGCCCCAAATACTCTCCACGGAAGGGTCTCTGAGTAGACCAGCGGACATTGCATGTAGAAAGCTTTTTTGGGAAGAATTGGGTGCCACAGGGGTCAAAGGCACATCATCCCGGCAACCCTCTATCAGCACATAACGACCATCAGGATCCAATTGTGTATGGGAAATTGTGTACGGTACACTTGCTGCAATCCAAATTGCTATGCCTCGAGCAAAGGATGAGGAGATAGTGCCCACCAATTGTCCCCTCCAGGTAGCGCACGTCCTCTCTATCGTGGTTGAAGATAAGTGCGTTTACAGCAGCATTGCAATATGGACTAGGTGTCGCCTCAAGGAATTATATATGCGTTGTCGCCTGCACGTAGTGGACATGCCCCTAACATTCCATGTGACTACGCTAGAGCGAGGGATGTGTGTCTGAGGTTGTACTACAACTACTGCTATACTATCATGTGTGACAGCAGGGGAGCTCCCAAGCACTAACCCCCCACTGTTCGTAGGATCACAATAGGCTCATTCCCCTGGACAAGAGTTTTGGTTTGAGAACACCAGTAAAACCTCGCTCCCCTCCTGTCACTACCAGCCGTGGCATTAATGAAACAAACTGATGGAAACACAAAAAAGAAAATCCCCTACAGAATGGGGGTGGAAACAACCACACATGACAGATAAAAACAACACGCAAACATAGAACAAGGCCTTCAAGCAGGCATAATAGAAAATTGGTCCATATGGAGCGGGGCGCGGTATGAGAGTTCAGATTGCGGAAGTCTTGCCCCCGGCCTTCCACGCAGCAGCACAGGCCACTCCAACCTCAGATCCCATACTGGTTGTTCCAGTTGCGTGGCCCAGGACCGCGATCGCCAGCTCGCCGGCACGGCATATCATACATCGAACAGATAGGCCCAAAGGGGTGAAAGAGTATCTTAGGGCTTTTCCCCATGGAAATAGCAGTAGCACGGATCATGTAGTTCAGATGTCGTCCGCCGATCGTGGGGTGAGTAACGGGCCCTGATGGGAGTCCCCAGTATCTGAGGAGTCAGCCCGGTCAGCTTCGGCATCAGCCAGTTCATTCAAGGCCAAGTAAGGATTAGAAACAAATTGCGTGGCTTTGCGCAGTAGGTGGGTACGTTCCTCCGCCGACTGCGCCTTGGTAGGTTTGTTCTCAGAGGGGGCCCGACATCCGCGTCTCCCTTTGGTGGGCGTCCAGGACTCCTTCGAGTTCCTCTGTTGTACAGGTTGGGCAAGCCCCTTAGCGTGAGGCCAGGTCCAGGCGTCCTCCGAGGAGGTAAAAACGTGCACAGTAGAGCCATCCTGTATCCGCAGTTTTGCAGGGAAGAGAAGGGCATAATTAATGTTATGCTCATGGAGACGTTGTTTCGCTGAGTAGGACCAGTATGCCAATTGTGGGGCGTGCAAAGTCCTAAGCAACCAAATTGAGAGAGAGAGAAAGAGCACAGTCACTTGTGTCCTGGCTAGCAGGATCCCAGTGAACACATTCAAAACATACTGAGAGCAGGCAAAAAGTGGGGGTAACCATGCCAAAAGGAGGGTACTTTCCTACATAACCCCCACCCAAATGAAGGACAATAACACTAACCTTGGCCAGATGAGTCTTTATTGTCTAAGTGGAAATATCTGGAGAGTACCTCTGCATTGGAGTGGTTACTCCCAGTATTATTTTCCACCCCATGGCCCCTTCCATGTGGGGAGGTGGACTACCCTATCAGTTTGGGTTTTTCTCCTGTAATGTGCCTAAACTGTGAGCCCTCTAGTTCCCTAGTTGGAGGTTGTGGACTTAAGGGTATTTAAGCAGGGCAGGATTGCTGTCCCTGTGGCTCTATAGTAGGACAGGGTTGCTGTCCTAAAGGCTCTAGAGGTGGACATATCTATCTTAGGTTTTCTAGGGTGGAGCAGAGTTGCTGCTCCAAAGTTTCCCTGGAAGGACAGGATGTTTCTTCCAAGTTTTTTAAAAGTAGATCAGGGTTACTGTTCTACCCTAGGTTCCTTCCAGATGGATTTGTTTACCCCTAGGAACTCACCTGTTATAGTCTTAGGCTCCTGTGGTGTAGTTTCCTCCCCAGGAGTGGGTGCCTCCCTTAGAGGAGTGGGATCCTCAGCAGGAGTTTGGACAGGAGGTACTCCGTATCCTGCCTGCCTCTGTTCTTAGGAGTGTCCTGGACCATTATTCCAGGCTCCAGGGCTCCTTGCTCTCCTTGCTCTTTAGCCTACATTGAGGTCGAGGCACAGAGGTGTTTAGGGGTGCCCAGCATGGCTGCCTGGGCTTGAAACTCTACCAGCCCAAGCTGTGGTCTCCAGGTAATTACCTAGGAGACACTCTACAGGTAAGTTACAAAACCCTACAACCTGTTTAGGATCAGTAACCCCACCCCAACTAAAGTCTACCATAGCTATAGGGAGGCACTGAGTGGAGCTATTCACATCAGTGACTTGGTACCTGTGACCACGTAGGTGTTGTTCAGGTGACACCAGTTTTTCAGTTACTGTGGTGAGGCTGGCGCCAGTGTCCCTGTAAGCCTCAGCCTCAACACCATTTATCAATGAGTGCAGCTTGTACTTACCATGTTGAGGGGACAAGCAGCTAAGGTAGCAATGCCAGTTCCACCCTTAGAGACAAAAACTGTCTCAGGGGTTTATATGTCTACCCCCGGGCCCACTACAGTCCCAAAGGTGAACCCAACTATACTTTTGGGCTGACTACTGCTACCACTGTTGTTGCTACTACTAGGTGGCTGCTAGGGGTACTAGTGGTAGCAATGGTAGTAGGCGTGGTGCTGTTTTTAGGACACGTGGTGTCACCTGCCCTGTGGCCTGGCTACTTACAAATGTAACACTAAGATTTCTTGTTAGAAGAGGAAGAGGACTTAGACCTACCCCCAGAAGAGTTTTGTGGGCCTGATGAAGATCATTTTTGTGTCTTTGTCCCCACCCTTGTACTCATACTTACCTGCTTCCTTTTTTGTGGTGACCCCCTGTATGAGTTTTTCTACTCACCCTGGTGCAGACCAACTTGTCTGCCTTTTTTCCCAATTCTTGGGGAGAGATAAGATCAGAGTCCACCAGGTATCAATGCAGTTGATCTGATACACAGTTATTTTAAAAGTGCTCTCTTATAATGAAATGTTATAAGCCCTGGTAGTCACTCACTTTGCTCCCATGCAACCAGCCTTCCTGAGCTTTAACTGAGCAGTCCGCAAAATCTACCCAATCATGGGAGGACTCCTTTTTGATTTCCCTGGACTTACTCCTATTTTGTTCAGTGGTCAAACCAAAACCATCTAACAGTGCATTTTTGAGTGCTGTATTGTTGTCTGCATCTTCCTCTCTGACAGTGAGGAGTTGTCTCTGCCTTTGTCAGAGAAGGAGAGCCACAATATTGCTGCCCACTGCCTTTGGGAGACCTTCTGAACTTTACCGGCCCTCTCCAAAGCAGTGAACGATTTGTAAATGTCATCTCCCACCTTGTAAGGTGGGACTATCTTGCTTGGGTTTCTAGAATCATAAACTCCTCCCAGATTATGCTGTCCCTAAGGCCAAGATTGCTGCCACCATAGGGTGCTAACCCCACACCCTGTCTCTCTCTTTCCACTGCCAAGGCCTCCCTGTCTAGAGCCAGCTGTTGCTGCTTCAGCCTCAGCATGGCCTCCTCCTCCAATCTCAATTTCCTAAACTCCCTATCTAAGAAATCTTCCCCTCAGGTGGAGCCGTGGGTTCCCTCAGATACTGAGGAGACGTATATTGACAGAGGAGAAATTATCCCTCCTCCTCTGGACTCTTTGGACCAACCCTGTTGGGGCAAACGTGGGCTACTGACATGACCCCCCTCTCACTATCTGCACTGCTCCTAACAGGGCTTTGGTGTTCCCGGGTTCTTCCTGACCCTCCCCAGTGTAGCCTAAATCTGCCCTGTCTAGGACTGGACGGTCAGTTTTTACTTCTTCCTCCTCCTGGCTTCCTGCATTATCCTGGTCAGCCTGGAGGAGTAACCCTAGAAGCAGACTCTTATTGGGATTTCTCCCAGTCTTCAGTTTTCTAGAGGCACACATTTCCTTCAGCTCTTGGAAAGTAAGACCCTCATAGTGAGAGTCTGGGGCCTGAGAGTTGTGCTCTACTGAAGATATTCCTGCTAGAGTGGTGTAGCTGTACCTAACCTAACAATTAAGCTCCATAGGAAAGTTTGGAGCAAGTGCTATTCTAGACCCCTAGCTTACCCAAACTTAGGAATCTAGAAATCCTGACAACTAAGTGTAGTATGTACCTAAAAGCTATTACTAGCCTATCCTGTGGAAAGTGACTAGTGACAGAGCGGTAAGGCAATTGCAAGTGCTTAGTCCACAACTGCACCACCAATGTAGGAAGATGGCCTTGTGTGTGGTGAGCACCTATGGTGTTATCACCTGGTACCAGATTCAGGTACCTCCTATCAGTGAAGTGTAGGCAGTGTCTAGAAGCCAAGACTCTTTAGAGGTAGCTGTGGATGAGCAGCCAAGACTTATCTAGGAGACATGCAAAGCTTATGCAATACCACTATAGTCACACAGCACTCACACACATGAAAGAACCACAGTGTTACAAAAATAAAGGTACTTTATTATAGTAACACAAATACTAAAATACTGTAAAGGCAATACCCCAACTGGAGGTAAGTAAACACACTATTATACACACATTAGCATTCAGGAAATAGCATATAATGCAATAGGAATTGGCAAAAGCAGTAGGAAATAGTTATGGCCCCAGGGGAGGGCCAAACCATATACTAAGAAATGGAATGTGAAAGGCAGTGCCTCACCCAAGGGAGTGGAATCAGTAGTGGGGAGCAGGAGGAATTAGGAACCCAGAGAGGTGAGAACCAGAATGACCCTCAGCAACCACGCAAGCAGAGGTAAGTACCTGGCTGTACTAAAAACCAACAGGAGGAATTTGGAAATAGATTGTGCAAGACCCAATCAAGACTGGAAAAACCCAAAGGTGGATCCTGACAGAAGAGGACCTGCAAAGAAAGGGGACCAAGTCCAGTTTGAGATTCAGTGTCCGGTTGTGGCAGGAGCCACTACCGACCCTTCTGTGGTTGCAGGACCAGGTCGACGGTGGGCGAAGAAGGTCAGTCGTGCAGCACAGGAGCAGAAGAGGAGTTCCAGAAGTGATGCAAATGATGTCCTATGTCTGCAGTCATGTTGCAGTCAGTAAGTGGTGCTGGAAACCACAAACAAGCCTTGGTAAATGCAAGAGTTGGAGAAGAAGGTTTTGCAAGGATGAAAAGGACCAGCAAGGTCCAGGGGACTTGACCCAAGGAGTGGAGTCCGAGGGGACCCTCAGTAGCTGGGAGAGTCAGAAGAAGAGGAGGCAGCCCCCACTGGTGACCCACTGGCAGCAGGCACAGGATCCGTGGTGAGGCCGACTCAGCACACTTGGAGGAGTGTCCCATGTCTCTGGAGCAGCAGGCAGGAGACTGTGCATTGCAGGAAGAAGTGCTGGGGCTACACAGAGCCTGAAGATCCCTTGGAAGAGGAACAAATAAGCCTTGGTCTCTGCAAGTGTTGTGGTACACAGGATTACTTGCAGGACAGGCTCTTGCCTGTCCTGCAAGGACAGGCAGCGGCTTACCATCTCCAAGTTGGACAGCTGGTAGAGAGGACCAAGGGGGCCACTACAGACCATCACTGTGATGCAGGGTCCACGCAGCTCAAAAGGAGAGGAAATTCACGCAGTCAGTCGTCTTTGTAGTTGGTGCCTGCAGATGCAGGGGAGGGACTCCTTCACTCCAAGGGAGATTCCTTCTTACTTCCTGTGCAGGTTGAAGACTCGTCAGAGGATGCACAGCTGGGAAAATGTTGCAGTTGCTGGAAGGAGCCAGAGAAACAATGTTGCAGAGCAGAGTCATTGCTGTAGTTGCAGATTGTCAGTTCCTGGAAGGTCAAGTTGCAGTCCCAGTGGCCAGAAGATGAAGTAAACAATGCAGAGGAATCCTGCTGGAATCTTGCGCATCAAATCTGCGGTCCCACCCAAAAGGGAGACCCTAAAAAGCCCAGGAAAGGGGATTGGTCACCTAGCAGGTTGACCACCTATCAGGAGGGGGCTGTGATGTCACCTGCCTGACCTGGCTACTCAGATGCTCCCAAGGGCCTCTGACCACCTTGGATTCAAGATGGCAGAATCAAGTGGCCTCCTGGAGGCACTCTGGTCACTACCCCTGGGGTGGGGATGGACAGGGGAGTGGTCACTCCCCTTTCCACTGTCTAGTTTCATGCCAGAACAGGGATTAGGGGTCCCTGGACTGGTGCAAACCAGTTTATGCAAGGAGAGCAGCAAATGCGTCCTTCAAAGCATACCAATGGCTTGGGGAGGCTACCCTAATAGGCTAACACCTATTTCCAAGGGTTCACCTCCCTCTCCCACAAGAAATCCTTTGTTCTGCCTTCCTCTGCCTGAGCTGGTCAAGCAGCAAGAGGGCAGAAACCTGTAGTGAAAGGATGCATGCATCTTTTCATGCAGGCTGCAGTTGCAGGCCTGCAGACACATTTTGCATGGGCTCCCATGGGTGGCACAATACATGCTACAGCCCATGGGAAACCCCTGGTGCCCCAATGCCCTGGGACCCTAAGTACCATATACTAGGGACTTATAAGGGGGCACCAGTATACCAATTGTGGGGTGTGCAAAGTCCTAAGCAACCAAATTTAGAGAGAGTGAGCACAACCACTGGGGTCTAGGATAGCAGGATCCCAGTAAACAGTCAAAACACTCTGACAGCAGGCAAATAGTAGGGGTTACCATGCCAAAAACAGGGTACTTTCCTACCGAGCGGTTTCCATGACAGTGGCCTTGAGGTGCCACACCTCACTGAGGACATTTGGCTTTTCAGAGAACATCCAGGCTTTCCTTAAGGACATGTCCTTCAATGGCACCCGACTCTTTGGAGACTTGGCACTTGAGTGCTTCAGGACTCTCAGGCTACGGCCAGGACCTTGAGCCTCACGGTGGCCCCTCATCCCCGCAATCTGCCTTTTGCTCCTTTCATGGCTGCAAAAGGGGCTTCCAGCTGAGCCAATTCCCAGCCAGCCACCGTGCCGCGCATGCTTCCCTACCTCTGTGTGGATGAGGGCACGGTACCCACAGACCTCGTAAGACAGGTGGCCAGCAGTCTGGGTAGTTCCTCCAACCCCACTGCAGCAGCCTCCAAACCCTCTTAGTCTGCCCCTTCACCACCATGAGCACTTAGCTAGAGGCAGGATCACCATCACTGGCACTCTTAATCATTTCAACATCACAAGACAAAATAAAATGATCGGCGGAGTATTGAAACGTTTCACCCCAGTCATAGATTCAGGTTTATTCCATCATTCTTTTGCTCACCACGTTGCCCCAGTTTGGACCCAGCCATATGCAAATCAGTCCTGACCCTATTCCCCATGGGAATAGTCCAGCCCTACCTGCCAGGCCAGGTCCTCCCTGGACAAGAAGCAAGCGTTACTGTAGAAAAGTGTGACAAGGATGGCAAGAAGAAGGATGGTAAGTCTTCAGACAAGGGTGGGGACAAATCTAAAAATGAGTCTTCATCAGGCCCACAAAAACACTCTGGTGGGGGTGGTGGGTCCAAATCCTCTTCTAATCAAGTAAAGAAACCATGGTGCTATTTTTGTAAAGTAAAAGGCCATTGGACAACTGATGCCAGTTGTCCAAAGAAAAGCACCAAGCCTCCCACTACCACAACCCCTACTGCTACACCTAGGGGGTCATTACAACATTGGCGGTAAAATGTGCTTACCGCCGTGCAGAAGACCGCCAATAGACCGCCGCAGAATCCCGCCACAGCTATTATGACCCACATCTCGGAATCCGCTGAAATTCAGACACCCACACAACACCGCCACACCAAAGGTCAGTGATAAACTGGCGAAAACAAAACCTCCACCTCCACTCCAACAGAAACACGCCCATGCTATTACGACCCACGAATCCACGCAGCGGTCTTTCAATCGCGGTATTCCATTGGCGGTACACACTGCCGCGCTCAAAATACACACACATCTCCAAAACACCGCCACATTGGACAATTCCAAATACACACACCTGACACACATACAAACACCACTCCCACACACCCAACACTATATACAACACACACCCACATCACCCACAAACCCCTACGACCACAAATTAGAGACGAAGGCCAGAGAGACTGCACAGCCAAGACAACACCACCATACAGAGGCACACAACACCATCACCCAACCCACATCCACGCACAAAACACCACACACCACTACACATCACCACACACATCAACACTCACACCGCCCCACACATCACACACACCACCCCATGTCACGCCAAAGACACCCCCGCTTCTCCGAGGAGGAGCTCAGGGTCATGGTGGAGGAAATGGTACGGGTAGAGCCACAGCTATTTGGCTCACAGGTACAGCACACATCAATAGCCAGGAAGATGGAGCTATGGCGAAGAATCGTGGACAGGGTCAACGCAGTGGGACAGCACCCAAGAAATAGGGAGGACATCAGGAAGAGGTGGAACGACCTACGGGGGAAGGTGCATTCAACGGTTTCCAGGCACAACATCGCGGTTCAGCGGACTGCCTGAGGACCCCCACCTCCTCCCCCACAACTAACAACATGGGAGGAGCAAGTCTTGACCATCATGCATCCTGAGGGCCTCGCAGGAGTCGGTGGAGGATGGGACACTGGTAAGTCAAATCTTAACTATCATATCCCCCACCCTACCTGCATGCTATCACCCCCCCCACCCTCACACCTTCCCCTATCACCCCAAATCCTCAATAATTTACTAATAACACAAACCACACATTCCAACACCAAGCCCTGCATGACAGAACTAAGCATGGACACCCAGCACTAAAGCATGCCCACTGCACACACCTATACAACCCCCTAAACCACCATCACCCAAGCTCCCACACAGGAATGCTTGCACTGGGGTACACGCTCACCCACCCATTGCACACCATTACACACACACATATAATAATCATGCTCTTATGCCCCTGCAGGAACCTGAAGGACCGTCACCACACCAGAGGGTCCAGACAACACCACTCCACCCCCAGAAGAGGCCCACAGTGACAATAGCAGCTCTGCCCTACTGGATCCTGATGACCAGCCTGGACCATCGTGGGCCTCGGGACATTCGGTTCCCCTTGCACAGGAACAGCCCAACACCGACCTTCCAACCTCTGGTAACACCAGCACAGCACCCACCCAGCGGGACCAAACCTCCCTACCCAGGTCAGGTCAATCAGCGGTGTGTCCACCACTACAGGGAACCCAGGCTAACCCACCACCCCAACAACAACAGGGACCTGGGGGCAGTGGTAGTGGGCACACGGTCCAGGGGACGGAGGCACAGGAACACAGGGGAACTGGAAGGGCTGCTGTGCGACAGGGGGCGGACAGGCCAAGGGAACCCACTCTCCACGAGGCCCTATCCTCCATCATGGGAGCATACCACCACTCCCAGGAGACGATGGAGACGGTCCTGGACAAGTTGCAGGAGACCCTGCGCCTGCAGGAGGAACAGTATTTGGGGTTCAGGGAGGAGCTCAGGACCATCAACTCCGCCCTGAGCACCATCGTAGGCACTCCAAGGGGCCCCTGACACTAGCCAGGACGATGAACTGCCCACCACCTCCGCCGGCGCTAGTGGACAGGACGCCCCGCCACAGGACCACCACACCAGCACCCCACCCCCTGCAGACGGACAACCACCACGCAAGCAGTCCCTGAGATCCAGGAACAGGACAGAGCAAGATGGCAAGACCCCCGCCAGGAAATGGGACCACCCTGTTTGTCCTCTCACTGTCCCACCTTGTTACCCTGTCCATTCTGAAACTGCCCCAGCTCCACTTCCTATGCCCAGATGGGCAGTGCACCTGTGAGACTAATAGACTGGACTCTGCCATGGACATTCCTCCACCATCACCCATCACCATTTTACCACCCCCTCCAATAATTAGCACTTCAATAAACTCCCTTGAAACACAAAACAATCTGGAGTCAGTCTGTGATTTAGTAAATATGTATTATCAATGACAGTGTGATAATGCGTTTCCTATTGTAAAGCTAACATACCTATGTCACACATCACAAGTACTTGAAGGATGCAAGCAGATGACACGTTGGTAACCACACCTGTGAAACAGTAATCGAAAGGTACAACTGAGTTACCAAATAGTGGTTGAAACCGACAGACAGGATAGAGGTAGACCTGTGAAAGTTAATGTAATGTCAAACATGAAAATGTTCTCACCTGAGTGTCACTGGAAATATAGCTGTATGACTGATTCCCTGTTGTCGTTGTCTTCTTCCTCAGCTTCCTCCTCATCACCGTCCACAGGCTCCACAGGCTCCACAGCTGCTACAACACCGTCATCTGGATCATCCTCCTGCAGAAAAGGCACCTGGCGTCGCAAAGCCAGATTAGGAAGCATGGAGCAGGCGATGATGATCTCGCACACCTTCTTCGGTGAGTAGAATAGGGATCCACCTGTCATATGGAGGCACCTGAACCTGGCCTTCAGGAGGTCGAAGGTGCGTTTGATCACCCTCCTAGTCCGCCCATGGGCCTCATTGTACCGTTCCTCAGCCCTGGTCCTGGGATTCCTCACTGGGGTCATTAGCCAGGACAGGTTGGGGTAACCAGAGTCTCCTAATAGCCATACACGGTGCCTCTGAAGTTGACCCATCATATCAGGGATGCTGCTATTCCGCAGGATGTAGGCGTTATGCACTGAGCCAGGGAACATAGCATTAACCTGGGAGATGTACTGGTCTGCCAAACATACCATCTGGACATTCATTGAATGATAACTCTTCCGGTTCCTGTACACCTGTTCACTCCTGCGGGGGGGGACCAGAGCTACATGGGTCCCATCAATGGCACCTATGAAGTTGGGGATATGTCCAAGGGCATAGAAGTCACCTTTCACTGTAGGCAAATCTGCCACCTCAGGGAAAATGATGTATCTCCTTACGTGTTTCAGCAGGGCAGACAGCACTCTGGACAACACTTTGGAAAACATAGGCTGGGACATCCCTGATGCCATGGCCACTGTTGTCTGAAAAGACCCACTTGCAAGGAAATGGAGCACTGACAGCACCTACACGTCAGGGGGGATTCCAGTCGGATGGCGGATTGGTGACATCAGGTCTGGCTCCAACTGGGTACATAGTTCCTGGATTGTGGCACGGTCAAACCGGTAGGTGACGATGACATGTCGCTCTTCCATTGTCAACAGGTCCACCAGCGGTCGGTACACCGGAGGATTCCGCCATCTTCTCAACTGTCCCAGCTGACGGTGCCTACGAAGGACAACAGCGACAAATCAGTCATTATTCCTCCAGGTATGTACCCACAGTTACACACAAGACTACACCACTCACAAAACCCTTCCTGTATGTGTGTTGAGTGTAGGCCTAGCTATGTGTGACGCAGAGGTAAATTAGGCCATGTGGGCCCCTGAAATGGCGGCTGCCTGACCTCTAAACTGGGACAATGGGATTGTGGGGTAACTGAGCTGGCGTTGAACACCGTTGCGGTAGGCGGTCGTAGACCGCGGCGCAATGCTGCATTGTTTAACATAGGACCCTATGGGTCCCAGGAGCCAATGAACAGGTGCACCGGCGGTGATGATGCGCACCGCCGCGGACATCACCGCCGCGGACGTCACCGCTATTTTCTATCTGTTCAATCACTAGATACCTGACCTTCGACAGGAGAGGACCTACACTGCAAGTGCTGCTGTGACCTCGGTCTGGAAGCGACGATGGCTGCTGCGTCTGGGGAATGGGCCCCTGCCTTCACTGCACAGGAGTTGGAGAAACTGGTAGACGGGGTCCACCCCCAGTACGCGCTACTCTACGGTCCTCCAGACCAACAGGTTAGTACACAGGGAGCACGTTGTATGGGCTAGGCCTGGGTGGAGAGGGCTGGTTGGAAGAGGGAAGGGGGCAGAGTTCATAGAACATTAATGAATGGGAATGAATGGGCCACATGGCCAGAGTAGGGAGGGGGCCACTCACAACGACGGTGCAGTTGGTAATGACTGTTCCTCTTTCCTTGTGCATGCCATGTAGGTCAGCGCCCACCAGAAGAGGGACATTTGGCGTGCCATCGCCAAGGAGGTCCGGACCCTGGGGGTCCACCAGAGACGGGGCACCCACTGCCATAAGAGATGGGAGGACATTCGCCGCTGCAGCTAGAAGACGGCGGAGGCTCAGCTGGGGATGGCCTCCCAACTTGGTAGGGGTGCCCGTCGCACCATGACCCCCCTGATGTTCCGGATCCTGGCGGTGGCCTACCCGGAATTGGATGGACGCTTGAGGGCATCACAGCAGACACAAGGGGGTGAGTACACTCTCATTCTGCGGACTTTTCGTGCAGTGGAGGTGTCTGGGTGGGGAGGTGGGCTGTGGGTGTCCCTAGGCCAGGGCGAGTTCGGTAGGCAAGGCCCCTCCGTAATGTAGGCCATGTGGCACTCTACCCCACCTCAGCATAGTGCCAAGTTGAGGTATAGTTGCCCCTGTGGCATCCATGTGCGCAGATGTCCACCATTGCCATGTAGGCCATATCCCAGAAATTGCATGTGCAGAGGGCAGGAGCACGGCGTAATGCAGGGGGCTGCTGTGTCTGTCTTGTCCGCCAACGGTAGCGGTACGCCATGCACTAAAACTCTCTTTCTTCTGTCTCCCCCCCTTTTTCTGCTCTCCCTGTCCTTTTGTACATCAGCATCATCAGACGGAGGTACAGTGGCACCGGAGCACGAGAGAGCTGCATTCCACATGGCCATGGAGGGCCACACCACGGACTCTGAATGCACCAGTGGGACGGAGGGCGAGGGGAGCTTCACGTCGGTCACCGGATCACCAACCAGCGACATGGACTCGTCTGCCGATGGGAGCTCCCTTGTGGTGGTGGCACCATCTGTGCCCCACACTTCTACAGGTACACCCGCCACCTCCCCTACCAGCACCGCCCTCCTAGCAGCCCCTCAGCCTTCACCCTGTGCCCGCTCACCCAGGAGGGTGGGCATCACCTTCGCCCCAGGCACCTCAGGCCCTGCACCTGTCACCCCTTCTGACCTCAGTGAGGAGGCCATTGACCTCCTCAGGTCACTCACTGTTGGGCAGTCTACCATTGAGAATGCCATCCAGGGTGTAGAATGAGAGTTGCAACACGGTAATGCATTCCTGGAGGGCATTCATTCTGGTCAGGCTGTCCTTCAGCGAACCCTGCAATCTCTGGCCTCAGCACTGATGGCAGCCATTGTCCCTGTGTCTAGCCTCCCCCCTCCAACCTCCTCCACCCAGATCCAATCTCCTGTACCCCAACCCATCCCAAGTACACCTACAGACGAGCATGCACACAAGTCAGCACACACAGGTAGCTCAAGCAAACATAGGCACCACACAACCCACAGGCACTCACGCAAGCCTCACCCACGTACAGACACAGCAACATCCACTACCTCCACTGTGTCCCCCTCCTCCTCTTCTCCCTCCTCCCTCCCAGTCTCGTCTACACACACACCTGCATGCACCACATCTACAGGCACCATTAATCGCACAAGGAGACCCAGTACTACAAGCCGCTCACCTGCACTCACCACCTCCACTCCCATTTACACGTCCCCTGTGTCCTCTCCCAGTGTGTCTGTGTCGCCCCCTCCCAAAGTACACAAACGCCGGCAATCACTCACCCAACATCCATCCACCTCACGACAGCCTCCAGTACCTGCACCTGCACCCAAAACACCTAAAGTGACACCTCCGACAACCACCTCCTCTTCCTCCACTCCCAGGCCCCCTCCAACTACCCATCCCAGTGTTCGTCAGAAACTGTCCCTCTGTAAAGTAGACCTTTTTGCCCCACCCCCCCTCCAATTCATCAGTCCCGTCGTAGCGCCTCAGCCAAAAAGCCTCCAATACCAGTGGTGCCTGTTCTCGGTTTGTGGAGTGCACCGGCCACCAGGGCAGGCAGTGTGACCCGGAGCCAAGGCACTGGCAGCCCACCCTCTGTAAAGGCTCTAAAATTGGAGAGTGGACGACGGGACTGTGTGAAGACTCCTGGTGGGAAAACAACTGACATGGATTCCAAGGGGATTGGAGAGTCAGCTGTGACTCCACCAAAGGTGGGGAAGGGCCAGAGGAAGGCTGCCCAGTCTGTTGTGAGTGTCACGGCGGAGAAGTGCGCCATCATTTCCGGCGGTCGAGACACAACCGCCAGCACTGTCGTCACTGATCCAGAGACCACCGCCGGAGTCACAGCCCAGGAGGGCCCAAGTATCGTCACTGGTCCAGAGACCACCACCAGAGTCATTGCCCAGGAGGGCCCAAGTATCGTCACTGGTCCAGAGACCACCGCCAGAGTCACAGCCCAGGAGGGCCCAAGTATCGTTACTGGTCCAGAGACCACCGCCAGAGTCATTGCCCAGGAGGGCCCAAGTATCGTCACTGGTCCAGAGACCATCGCCGGAGTCACAGCCCAGGAGGGCCCAAGTATCGTCACTGGTCCAGAGACCACCGCCGGAGTCACAGCCCAGGAGGGCCCAAGTATCGTCACTGGTCCAGAGACCACCGCCAGAGTCATTGCCCAGGAGGGCCCAAGTATCGTCACTGGTCAGGAGACCACCGCCGGAGTCACAGCCCAGGAGGGCCCAAGTATTGTCACTGGTCCAGAGACCACCGCCAGAGTCATTGCCCAGGAGGTCCCAAGTATCGTCACTGGTCCAGAGACCACCGCCGGAGTCAGTGCCCAGGAGGGCACAAGTATCGTCACTGGTCAGGAGACCACCGCCACCGCCGGACTCAGTGCCCAGGAGGGCCCCGGCTGCCACAGCCCAGGTGGGCTATGATGGAACGTCATGCCACACACCAATGCCCAGTGTAGGGAACGTCATGCCACACACCAATGTCCGTACCAGAACCGCCATGTCAAAGCACCGCTGAACAGGGCAAAGACCACCATGGTGAAGACCGCTGAACAGTCCAGAACCGCCATGGCAAAGCACTGCTGAACAGTCCTGAACAGCCATGTCAAAGCACCGCTGAACAGGGCAAAGACCGCCATGGTGAAGACCTCTGAACAGGGCAAAGACCGTCATGGCAAAACACCGCTGAACAGTCCAGAACCGCCATGGCAAAGCACCGCTGAACAGTCCTGAACCACCATGTCAAAGCACCGCTGAACAGGGCAAAGACCGCCATGGTGAAGACCGCTGAACAGGGCAAACCGCCATGGCAAAACACAGCTGAACAGTCCAGAACTGCCATGGCAAAGCACTGCTGAACAGTCCTGAACCGCCATGTCAAAGCACCGCTGAACAGGGCAAAGACCGCCATGGCAAAGCACCACTGAACAGGGCAAAGACCGCCATGGCAAAGCACCGCTGAACAGTCCAGAAACGCCATGTCAAAGCACCGCTGAACAGGGCAAAGACCGCCATGGTGAAGACCGCTGAACAGGGCATAGACCGCCATGGCAAAGCACCGCTGAACAGGGCAAAGACCGCCATGGCAAAGCACCGCTGAACACTCCAGAACCGCCATGTCAAACCACCGCTGAACAGGGCTAAGACCGCCATGGTGAAGACTGCTGAACAGGGCAAGCACCGGGTAGGAATGAATAGACCGCCTTATCAGGCATCCTTAATCCCATGTACAGCTGGGACAGTGACAGGACAGGAACTTTCACAGGGAGACTCATCCAGTCTGGGCACCAGTCCCCCTCCAGAACCAGTGGAGACCTGCATCCACTCTGTCTGTCCTGCACAGGATGAAGCACTCTGGGCACCAGTCCCCCCCAGTACCAGTGGAGACCTGCATCTACTTGAGAGACTGTGGTTTTGCACTCCCCAGGATGGCAGGGTGGGCACCCCACCCACTGTAGAGACTTGAAAGACTGTGGCTTTGCACTCCCCAGGATGGAACAGTGGGCAACCCACCCACTGTAGAGACTTGAGAGACTGTGGCTTTGCACTCCCCAGGATGGCGCGGTGGGCACCCCACCCACTGTAGAGACTTGAAAGACTGTGGCTTTGCACTCCCCAGGATGGAACAGTGGGCAACCCACCCACTGTAGAGACTTGAGAGACTGTGGCTTTGCACTCCCCAGGATACATCAATGGGCATGGAGCCCCGTCGTGGATCTGGCTATGCAGTCATCCGGCTGAGGTGCCCCCCCTTCCCTTCCCCCTGAGGTGCCTGTAGTATTTCTATCTGATGCCCCCGCATTGTTATCTCCGATTGTGGTCAGGTATCCTTTGTGGGCCTCGCCCATGCATTTTTGGACTGTTGGTGCACGGACATTGTTATGTAGATATCTGCACTACTTCTCGTAATGTATATAATTATGACTGATTTTCATATATATCTGTATATTTTTGTATGACATGTATATTGCCACATTACAATGTTTGACCGAATTTCGCTTTGTCTTTTCATTCTTCCGGGGGGATTGTTGGGTTGTTACTGTGATTTTTGTGAATGCATTGGTGTGTATGTTGTATTATGTGAGGTTGGGGGTGGGGGTGTTTGGTGGGTGTCTCCCTAACTTTTGCCTCCACCCTCCCCCATGTCGTAGGTGCAGTACTCAACGTTGTCTTCGGCGCCTACGTAGATGTTGGTCATAGAGTAGCAGAAAGACAAGGGCAGGGAGTATTTGGAGTTCCGGGTCCATGGAGTCCTCGTTCCTCGTGGGATGTGTTCAGGTGAGTGTTTTCCCAGTGCAAAAGCTGTTTCCGCCGTGTTTTTATCCACGGTGAATCCGCCCCGGAAAAGGTGGCAGATTGGCGGGTTGTAATACTATGGGCGGTACATTGTGTTCCGCCTGTCTGTTGGCGGTGACCGCCGCGCTGCTTGTCTGTACCGCCGTGGCGGGCGGTGTGTTAAAGTGGCTGTCTTTTTTGGCGGTTTCCACCAGGGTCATAATTCCATTTTTTTATCCGCCGCACTGTTTGTGGTATTACCGCAGCTTTAACACCGTCCGCCAGGGTTGTAATGACCCCCCTAGTGCCCCTAGTAATAGCAGTGGTGGTGGGAGCAAACCTACTAATAGCCAATACAAGGGAGTAGCTGGGCTCACTTTTGGTAATTTAGTTGGGGTTGGTCTTGTTAGGGAGACCACAGAGGCTGTATTAGTCTCTGAAGGTGCCATTGATTTGGCCACCTTGGTTGCTTGTCCCCTTAATATGGATAAGTACAAGCAACTTCCCCTAATAAATTGTGTTGAGGTTCAGGCCTACAGGGACACAGGTGCCAGTGTTACCATGGTAATAGAGAAACTGGTACACCCAGAACAACACCTACTTGGTCACCAGAACCAAGTGACAGACGCTCATAACAACACTCTTAGCCACCCCATGCCTGTTGTGAATCTCAACTGGGGGGGGGGGATTGTGTAGGAAAGTACCATCTTGCCTGGCATGTTACCCCCATATTTCACTGTATATATGTTGTTTTAGTGTATGTGCCACTGGGACCCTGCCAGCCAGGGCCCCAGTGCTCATAAGTGTGCCCTTTATGTGTTCCCTGTGTGATGACTAACTGTCTCACTGAGGCTCTGCTAACCAGAACCTCAGTGGTTATGCTCTCTCTGCTTTCTAAATTGTCACTAACAGGCTAGTGACCAATTTCACCAATTCATATTGGCATACTAGAACACCCTTATAATTCCCTAGTCTATGGTACTGAGTTACCCAGGGTATTGGGGTTCCAGGAGATCCCTATGGGCTGCAGCATTTCTTTTGCCACCCATAGGGAGCTCTGACAATTCTTACACAGGCCTGCTAATGCAGCCTGAGTGAAATAACGTCCACGTTATTTCACAGCCATTTACCACTGCACTTAAGTAACTTATAAGTCACCTATATGTCTAACCTTTACCTGGTAAAGGTTGGGTGCTAAGTTACTAAGTGTGTGGGCACCCTGGCACTAGCCAAGGTGCCCCCACATCGTTCAGGGCAAATTCCCCGGACTTTGTGAGTGCAGGGACACCATTTCACGCGTGCACTATACATAGGTCACTACCTATGTATAGCGTCACAATGGTAACTCCGAACATGGCCATGTAACATGTCTAAGATCATGGAATTGTCACCCCAATGCCATTCCGTCATTGGGGAGACAATTCTATGACCCCCCGAGTGTCTAGCACAGACCCGGGTACTGCCAAACTACCTTTCCCGGGGTTTCACTGCAGCTGCTGCTGCTGCCAACCCCTCAGACAGGTTTCTGCCCTCCTGGGGTCCAGCCAGGCTTGGCCCAGGAAGGCAGAACAAAGGACTTCCTCAGAGAGAGGGTGTTACACCCTCTCCCTTTGGAAAAAGGTGTCAGGGCTGGGGAGGAGTAGCCTCCCCCAGCCTCCCCCATCTAGAAATGCTTTGATGGGCACAGAGGCACAGATGGTTCCCATCTCTGCATAAGCCAGTCTACACCGGTTCAGGGATCCCCCAGCCCTGCTCTGACGCGAAACTGGACAAAGGAAAGGGGAGTGACCACTCCCCTGACCTGCACCTCCCAGGGCAGGTGCCCAGAGCTCCTCCAGGGTGCTCCAGACCTCTGCCATCTTGGAAACAGAGGTGCTGCTGGCACACTGGACTGCTCTGAGTGGCCAGTGCCAGCAGGTGACGTCAGAGACTCCTCCTGTTAGGCTCTTACCTGTGTTGCTACCCTATCCTCCTTCCTAGGTAGCCAAACCTCCTTTTCTGGCTATTTAGGGTCTCTGCTTTGGGGAATTCTTTAGATAACGAAAGCAAGGGCTCATCAGAGTTCCTCTGCATCTCTCTCTTCACCTTCTGCCAAAGTATCGACCACTGACTGCTCAGGACGCCTGCAAAACCGCAACAAAGTAGCAAAGACGACTACTGCAACCTTGTATCGCTGATCCTGCCACCTTCTCAACTGTTTCCTCGTAGTGCATGCTCTGGGGGTAGCCTGCCTCCTTCTTGCACCAGGAGCTCTGAAGAAATGTCCAGTGGGTCGACGGAATCTTCCCCCTGCAACCACAGGCAACAAAAGACTGCATCACCGGTCCTCTGGGTCCCCTCTCAGCACGACGAGCGTGGTCCCTGGAACTCAGCAACTCTGTCCAAGTGACTCCCACAGTCCAGTGACTCTTCAGTCCAAGTTTGGTGGAGGTAAGTCTTTGCCTCCCCACGCTAGACTGCATTGCTGGGTACCGCGTGATTTGCAGCTGCTCCGGCTCCTGTGCACTCTTCCAGGATTTCCTTCGTGCACAGCCAAGCCTGGGTCCCCGACACTCTAACCTGCAGTGCACAACCTCCTGAGTTGTCCTCCGGTGTCGCGGTACTCCCTTTTGTGTCTTCGGGTGAGCTCCGGTTCACTCCTCCTCCAAGTGCCTGTTCCGGTACTTCTGCAGATGCTGCCTCCTTTTGTGAGGGCTCCCTGACTTGCTGGGTGCCCCCTCTGTCTCCTCATCCAAGTGGCGACATCCTGGTCCCTCCTGGGCCACAGCAGCATCCAAAAACCCTAACCGCGACCCTTGCAGCTAGCAAGGCTTGTTTGCGATCTTTCTGCGTGGGAACACCTCTGCAAGCTTCTTCACAACATCGGACATCCATCCTCCAAAGAGGAAGTTCCTAGTCCTCTTCGTTCTTGCAGAATCCTCAGCTTCTGCCATCCGGTGGCAGCTTCTTTGCACCCTCAGCTGGCATTTCCTGGGCATCTGCCCACTCTCCACTTTGTCGCGACTCTTGGACTTGGTCCCCTTGTTCCACAGGTACTCTCGTTCGGAAATCCACTTTGGTTGCTTTGCTGGTGTTGGTCTTCCTTGCAGAATTCCCCTATCACGACTTCTGTGCTCTCTGGGAAACATAGGTGCACTTTACACCTACTTTTCAGGGTCTTGGGGTGGGCTATTTTTCTAACCCTCACTGTTTTCTTACAGTCCCAGCGACCTTCTACAAGCTCACATAGGTTTGGGGTCCATTTGTGGTTCGCATTCCACTTTTGGAGTATATGGTTTGTGTTGCCCCTATACCTATGTGCTCCTATTGCAATTCACTGTAACTATACATTGCTTGCATTAATTCCTTTTGCTATTACTGCATACTTTTGGGATTGTGTACATATATCTTGTGTATATTTGGCATCCTCATACTTAGGGTACTCACTGAGATACTTTTGGCATATTGTCATAAAAATAAAGTACCTTTATTTTTAGTATATCTGAGTATTGTGTTTTCTTATGATATTGTGCATATGATACCAGTGGTATAGTGGGAGCTTTGCATGTCTCCTAGTTCAGCCTAAGCTGCTCTGCTATAGCTACCTTCTATCAGCCTAAGCTGCTAGAAACACCTCTTCTACACTAATAAGGGATAACTGAACCTGGTACAGAGTTTAAGTACCCCTTGGTACCCACTACAAGCCAGGCCAGCCTCCTACAGTTACTCTATAACATTGGACAGGTGGGCTTGGCTGATTGTCCAAAGGAGCTACTTCCTCCCCTTCGACACTACCCCTCCACCTATGCCACCATCTCATGACTGGCTGGCAGAGGATCATCTGTTCCTTTTCTGCAATGTTGCAGCCTCAATCCTGGATTTTGGTGAGACTGACTGAGGCTGCTGGAGCTCATGGCTTCCTGCTTCCTGCTGGTGACACATGCCAGATGACGTATGGGGTCACTGCAGTGGGATCTGAAGTTTCAGTGGATGCAGAATCAAGGAAATCTCTCTGACATGGTCTAGATCTCCAAGGGAACTTCAAAGGACCTGCTGTGGTGGCTAATGAACTGTGATTGGGTCAGTGGCAGATCCCTCGCCATTCCCCAACCAGATCTCACAGTAGTGACAGATGCGTCACTTCTGGGATGGGGCTGCCATCTGGGAGAATTGGAGATCAGAGGACTCTGGTCTCTGATGGAATCTGGACTGCACATCAACCTGCTGGAGCTCCAAGCAATCCGACTTGCATTGAAAGCCTTTCTACCCTCCATCAAGGGAAGGCTATTGCAGGAGTTCATGGACAACACCACCGTCATGTGGAGCTGCAACAAACAGGGTGCGGTTGTGGACTCTTTATCAAGAGGATCTGTGTTTCTTGGCATGGCTGGAACAGCAGGGCATATCCCTGCTGGTTCATCATCTGGCGAGTTCTCTGAATGCCAGAGCAGACTAATTCAGCCGAAGATGCCTAGTGGATCATGAATGGTATCTCCATCCCAGGGTGGGGCATGGTCTCCATAAGGCAGTGGAAAGAGCATTGGTTAAATCAGTTCACCTCTGCTGAGAGCGTCCAATGTCAGCAATTTTGTGCACTGGAGTCTTCAAGGCGGCTCTCACTCGAAGATGCTTTTCATCTCGAGCGGAACTCAGGCTTCCTGTATTCCTTTTTGCCCATACCACTCCCACCCACAGTTCTCATGAAGATCAGAAATGACCAGGCCCAAGTCAACCTTGTGGCTCCGGACTGGGCATGGAGAATCTGGTATCATGAGCTACATGGCAGTGCAAACGATCCTCCAATCAGACTGCCTCTTCGGGAAGATATTCTCTCAGAGCAGCAGGGGACAGTTCTTCATCCGAACCTGTCCACTCTCCACCTTCTTATGTCGAGATTGAGCGGCAGCAGTTGGCAGCTTTTGACCTTCCTCCCGAATTCTGTAATGTCATCTAGGCAGCCAGGCATCCCCCCACCAAGATGGTATACGCCTACCGCTGGAAGAAATTGTGGCATGGTGTGCAGAAAAATCTGTTGATCCTCTTTCTGTCACTGTTTTGGGTGGGTCTGATCAGTACTCTGGTTGGGACACCCCTTGAGGTCACAGACTATCCCAAAGAGGTAGTGTACTGGGGCAGAAGAGCAGCTAAAGGTATACATGGGAAAGGACAGCTATGGAAGGCACAGGAAACAGGAAAGTAAAAGCAGAGCAACCTTAGTGTGAACAAACAGGAAATGGATTACTATTGGACAAACACGCTGGGGTTATACACAGAGTAAGGCGCAGAACCTCCCACAGTGACAGGGAATCTCAATGCCTCTGTGCAGTTTGCTCTTACAGATAGTCACCCCACCAGCCCCATAGAAAGGAGGCAGCAGAAGTGATTCTGTCTTTGGACCCTTGGAGCACAAACAAGAATTGTACTTACATACACAAGACAAGCCCTTGTGGGTCCAGCTGGAAACACAGTGGCAATTCCTGGAAAACAGCAATAGCACACTGTCACTGTTAGGCACTAAAGACTACATATAACACCAGACAAAGGATGGGGGCTGGAATTGCCTCCTGGAAACCAGGAGCCAACCCCAGTACAAAGGAAAACACTTATACACAGGTGAAGACTGATAGAACACTTACCAGACACAAATACCCAAGAGGAAACAGAAACAGAAGGAACACACTAGGAGGCAGAGGCAGAAACTGGGAACAGGCTCAGGCTGAAGCAAAAGCATGGAAAGGACTGGAAAACAGAGCACAAGCTCTGGCTGGAACAAACAGAAACAGGAATGGGAAACAGAGAGCAGGCTCTGGCTGGAGCAAGCAAGAACAGGACTGGAATACAGGGAGTAGGAATAAGCAGTAAACAGGACTGGGAAACAGAGAGCAGGTTCAGGCTGAAATAAGGCAGGAACAGGACAGAGAAACAGGGAGTAGGCTCTGGAAGAAACAAACAAGTACAAGGCTAGAAGATAGGGAGCAGACTCTGGCTGGAACAATCAGGAACAGGGCAGAGAAACAAGAAACAGGTTCAAGCTGAAACAAGACTGGAACACCATCCGATAAGGGGTCTGTAACACAAAGGAATCAAACTCCAATGCACAACGAGAATCTTTAGGAAATGGCTGCTTATAAGCAGTTCCAAGCTGCAGCAAACCCCAGGTGGAATCACATGACTGGGCAGCACAGGAGAGGTCTCAGGTGTGTGTAGTTTCAGACACTCGCAAGTCCTGAAGGAGAGGATCCGGTGAAAAGGAGCAACTGGACTTCTCCCATAGAAAACAATGTAAAACAGAATCCAGGCTTTCCTGACTACCAGGCTGTGCATTATGGGATTTGCAGTGCCAGGAAACAAATGGAATACTACAAAAGCATACCATGGCGAAAAGAGAAACAAACGGGAGTCAGCAAGGGACTCTAGATAAGTGTTCAAAGTGATTCCCAGGCTTCCGAAAACCCCCTTACAGCGCCCCCTAGAAATGGGCCGACCGAGTCGTAACACTTTCTGCCCCTCTTTCTGAGGTCCTACTTTTCACTCTTTCCCTTGCGCAGCAGGCACCAGCTTTCAGCACTCTTAAGGGCTATTTATCTACCATTAATTCCTTCTTGTGGTGCCGGATCAACCTTCTTTGTTCAAGTCCCATATTGTACATAGGTTCCTTAAAGGTCTTACTCATCTATTTCCTCCTCCATTCATTATGGCCCAGTGGGACCTTAATTTGGTTCTAACATTTTTGATGTGTGCTCCTTTTGAGCCTCTCCACAATTGTCATCAGGCTTCTCACACTGAAAACATCCTACCTTGTGGCAATTACATCTGCGGCTTGAGCTGCAGGACTTTTAATCTAAGCCACCTAACCTCTCTATATAACCAGACAGACTGGTACTTCGCATGGGCCTCTTTTCTGCCAAAAGTAGTCACACCTTTTCAAGTAGGCCAATCTATCACCCTGCCTACTTTGCCTCTTGAAGGTGTGTGAGCTCATTCCACCAGTGCTAAAGCTGTGACAGCTGCAGTGGCACATGGAGTTCCAGTCCTGGATATTTGCCAGACAGCAACTTAGGCATCTCTGCACACAATTACCGAACACTACTGACTGGACAGTCAGGTCTGTAGGGATGAGCAGTTTGCCAGTTTGGTCATGCAGGACTTCCTCGTTTGGAATTGGTTTGCAGAACCACCTCCAGGGTTGGTATTGTTTGGGTATCTATTCAAAGATAAGGAATATGCAGGTAGAGGTCTCTGTCAGATGAGCAACTTGCATACCTTTGGTTACACCTTACCTGGTAGAGACTATATCTAGCTGCCGATTCCTTCCTGACCTACGCATCCTCCCCATTCTGCTGAATGGGTTTCTAGGGACAGGGATGACTGCTTTCAGGGCCCTAGTTTTGACTAACCAGTGATCACTTTTTTTCATGGCTCTGCACTTTTGACATAGAAAGTTGTGAAAAGAAATGGACATCAGCACGCATGTATAGGTACCCCAGCGTCACTTCCTCATTGGCTGATGACAGACGCAGAGCTGATCGACGCCACCTACTGGCTGCAGGGGTACTGCTCATGGAAAATCTTTCGGATCCAGTCTGACGCCTGGGGAAAATTCAAAGGTAAGGAATCTGCAGCTAGATAGTCTCTACCAGATAAAATTGAAGGTATGTAGCTCAGTAGTATATCCAACTCGGGCTCCATCTCGTTCATTGTCAAATTGTTCTTAGGTGCTGTTCTACTGCGACCATTGACTTTCCTTGGTTCATTTTAGTGTCATTTTATTTATTGCATTTTACTCCTTTTCTAATCAGTTTTGAAGTTTTTACATTGTTTTGCATTTCGACTTTATTACTGTTTTATTACTGCAAAAATACCGTAGGCGTTGCTTCCAGGTTATGCATGTCTGCTCTGTACCATATGTACCTAGGGTTCAGCTCAGCCACTTATTTGGTGACTTTAGTGGTTCACCCTGGTAAGGACAGTGATTATTATTAGATGTGTGTACTCAACACCTCTCAACTAATAACCAGTTTCTTGCACCGAGTTCGAACCCTAATCTTTGGCCCTTTCGGAAACTGTAGGAAAGTGCCTCTTTTCATATGGTCACTCCTAGCACTTTTTGCCTGGTTCTGGCGTCATTTTGGCTGAAAGACCACTGGGTTCCTGCCAACCAGGTCCCCAGTGCCAGATCTTTTTCCTCCCAAAACTGCACAGTTGTTGCTCCCAACTGGCAAAACCTTTAGCACCCACTGTAATACCCTAGTAAACGGCACCCCTGATATCTAGGACCTCGGATACCCAGGAGGGTCCCTAAGTGCTGCCCCCATAAAGCTTACCAGGTACTAGTGTGTTGACTGATTGGTCCTAACTAGTTCAGCCACCTTAGACACGTATCTGGCCCCCTAAAGGTGAGAGCCAGCGCTCTTGAGGGACAGAGACAAAAGCCTGCACTGGGTGGGGGTGTTAGTACCTCACCCAGGCAGGATGGACATTCCAGGGCAGGGAGCTTCAAAGGCCTTGCCGCCTTTGTAATGCGACCCAGGTCTCCCCAGGTGGTGGAGATGATCCAACCCCTCTGTCCTGACCCCACTTTTGACATCAGAACAGATGGGAAACTAGACAGATTAGGAGGTGTGCCCACTTCATGCCAGTCCCACCCCAAAGGTGGAGGAGCTGAGCTTGGTACTACTTTTTAAACGCCTCCATCATTAGGCCACCAGGGTTAGGGTCATGCCCACTTTGCAGCAGAAGTGGTAATAAAAAGGGTGCAATCACCCAAAGGTGGTCAGCCCATTGGCTACCAGCTGGCACTCCTTCTAACACCCCTAAAGTGAGTATTTAGGTGGCACCCCTGAACCCTAGAACTCAGATCTTGACAACCTATGAAGACAATGACACAAAGGAGTTGTGCCTGCAGAAGAGGAAAAGAAGAAGCAGCTGACTTGGTACCAGCCCCACCGGCCTGCTGACCTCGACAGACTCTGCCCAAAAAGATGACTCGTCCTGCAGCTGTAGCTCCAAGAAACCCAGGAGGACTGTCTGCCTTCCACAAAGACTCAGGCTCCTGTGAGCAGCGGATCTGCTCTGCAAGAAGTCTCATGAAAGGACTCTGAAGCTTACAGAACAGCAAAGACCCTACACCTGTAGTCATCACTGCATTCGACATCCTCTACCCGAGGTGAAGCAAACCAACTGTGCCAGCAAGGCTCCCCAGCTGTCCAGAGTCCCAGTCTTTCCGGGTTTTACCCCTCTTAGACCCCCCCAAGTCACCTGCAGCCCCTGCACTTAGACCCCTCTCCCACGACCTAGTGGTGTGAGAAAACCTGACGCCTCCAGCAACCACTGCACCTGTCTCCCACAACCCAATCTGAGGTGGGTCACTGGTGCCAGCAATGTCCCCCGGCTCCCCTGAGCTTGCATCTACCCTGGTTTCACCCCTGCTGGCTCTCCGAAGACTCCTGCAGCCGCAACACACAGGACCCCCTGATCGTGAGTGTTCATAGACAGAGAAACCCGATGCCTAAGGACACCCCTGCAGCCGTCGCCCCTGGTCCCTGGAGAAAAAGACCAAATGTGCACCTACATCCCGAGCACCCCATGTCTACAACCTACCTGTTTGTTGTCCCCGACTGGCTTTCCAGCCCAAGCCTGTAGCCTGTTTGTCACAGGGCCAAACTCCCAAAGGAAACCATTGGGCACCCGACGCCTTACTGCACCTCTGCACCCGGCCATCCCAGTGCTGCCTGGTGTGACCTGTTGATGTGGTTCTGATCAGTGTCCAGCATTTACCTTAACTCTCTATGATTGGCTTCGTAAGTCGTTGTTAACCCTGTGTTTGCTCAACATTATTTTTCCTCCATAGGATAACATTGAGAGAACTCTGAAAATTGCACTGTGTCCACTTTTGAAATTGCAAAGTATTTATGCTCAAAAGTCTACTTACCTCATTATGAAGCTCTTCGGTTTAAAACAGACATAACTGTTATTTTTCTAAATTGGTCTTTGATTTATTCTTCGAGTGTGTGTGTCATTTATTCCCTCTGTGAGTACAACAAATGCTTAACACTACCCTCTGAGAAGCCTAACGTCTCGTCCACACTACCACAAAATAGAGCATTAGTCCTATCTACTTCTGCCTCTGCAAACCAAGTGGAGATCGAATTGACCCTGCATGTTGTGCTTCTTTTTAGTGCACGAAAAAGTGAGCCAGCTTCCTACAGAAACCTTTAAAGACATTCAGCAAAGGTATTTTTCAGAGACTAGCAGTGCATTTCTACTGTGTTCAAAGGGTAAAATGTATCTTTCCTTCACAAAATGGTGTGTCTTTTTGTAAAGTGTCCCACATCTGGGAGAAAGTGTAACAGACACTCACACAGTCTGCACTGGGCTCCTATCTGGTTCACATTATCCTTACTCCTGTGAATGTTCCAAGTACTTATCCAGGAGAACATGAAAGGACAGGGAAAAGCGAAGCTGCGTGGACTTCAAGACGACCTACGTATGTGTGAATAAAAATCTGGAATTCCTGAGTGTTCTGGAAAGCATGCTTCCCTCTACCTGTGCTCTTTCCAGTTTTCAAAGACCCTCTGGGGTACATCCAGGGAACAATCTGAGGAACAAAAGAGAATTCCAGTAGGTGTCAAGGGACCAGGGTGTCAAAGGTTGGGGTGTCACTGCTTGTTCTCTGCCAAGAACTGGCTGGATGTCAAAGAATGATTCACCATTGAGATGTTTCTCTTCTAGCAGATCATTCCCTCTATCTGCTAAATTGATCTACAATCTGGAAAAGAGGAGGGTATCACCATTGCCCACTCCAAAAACCCCTACACATCTCCTACCAGAAAAGCATCTTCTGCTGTGACACTTTCCTCTGCCCTGTCCTAGTCACTTGAACATGGACCTTCTCTGATTCCAGACCTTCTGTGCCCCATTGTCCATTATCCTTACTGTGTCTTCACCATCGGTAGCGCCTCAAACAGCTGCAGTGAAACCTCGAGTGCCATACTTTATTTGATTTTTATGACAGATCCTCGTGGGACACACTTCAAGGCTTCCAGGAAAAACTTCCTCAGGAAAACAGGCTAGTTTTCTGAGGTCCCACAATAGGGGATGATGGTGTCCAATCAGATCTTTAGCGTTACTGCTGATTTGGTCCTTGGTGGTTCTTCATAGCTCCATCTTGCTGACCTTAACACTGAAGCCAGCAGAGAATCGTAAATCTTATACGTATGTGAATGATTAGGTGCAGGGTATCAAGTCCTAACTGGAGACACTGAAGGCCGTGGGCCTTGAAAAGCATAAGTAGTTCCGAAGCACCACTATACACCTTACAACAGATGCTACCAACAACGCAGGGATCTTGCTTCTCAGTGGTCAGAAGGTCAAACTCTCCTCTCCTGCCCAGACTGGAACTACAAGAGCTCTCCTGCTCTCCACAGCTCTTGGATGTTCAGCTCTTGAATAAGGTTTTTAACTGCCAGTAAAGCTATTGCCTCTGAAACTTTTGCCTATCATATACCATATTGTTGAATTTGCCCCGGAGATGTGAAAATCTGTTGCAAAAATAAATATGAAAAACACATGTTGGCTGATGTAATTCTAGATACCTTTTCTTTTCTCCTTATGCTACAGAAGTGTTAAACCTTAAAATGACTTGATTTCTGTTGACTATGATCTTTTGACCTCAACCAGCAGTCCTCTAGAAATCCCAGTGATCTTTCCGCTTCGCAAAACAAGAAGACTAGGAGGACAGCAGCTGCTGCAGGAAATCCAGCCAAGCATTGCCTCCCTTCTTCTTACTGTTCTTCCCCCCTCTTCCGTAGGGCGAAGCATCAGCAATCTCCTGGACCGGTAGAAGAAAATTACTTCAGACAAAAGGATGCTAAATATTGTAGAGAATGGCTGTTCTTTCAGGTTCCAATCATCTCCTTCTATTCCTTCTAAGAAAGCATCTAAATGTCATCTAGTATTGCTTTGTTTGGAAGTCAGTACACTCCTGTTCAACGAGGCATTGAAACTGGTCCCTCGTTCTCCCAAAAAAAGAAAAGGGGTATATATTCCTGCACCTTCTAGTTCAAAAGAAAGGACTGAAGGTGAAATGACCCTCTATTCTAGATCTCGGGGCTTGTACAAGTTGATAAAGTAACAGAAATGCTGCATGTTTACCAAATATACCACCAGCTCCATCATGGAGGATTGGATCTGTACCACTGATTTACAAGATGCCTATTTTCACATCGACACCATTGAGAACCATGAAATTATTTTGAGATTTCTGGTTGAAAATTTCCATTATCAGTACAAATTCCTGATTTGCGGCCTCATGTCTGCACCACAAACTTTTCCGGACTGCCTGGTGATATTACAGATGGGGAAAAATGTCAATTTTCATCTCTCCCTACATAGACCTCAGACTCAATGACGTAAATACCTCAAGTATCCCCACCTCATTACAACATGACACACTCTATACTTCAGAGGCTGGGATTTCAAGTCTGCAGAGTCTGGTGCACTCCATCAATTACCTAAGAGAACTCAGTCACTATCAGCAGCAGTGAATCCGTTGGAGGATTCTATCCCTCTGCTGTGTCAAAATTCTAACAATGAAACATCCAACATCCTGTCAGATTTCATCCCTTCAGTGGTCACCTGCATCTCTATTGTTCCACACACATATTGATAGATGAAACTATTATAATAGCGCCTCAACAACCTGTCGAGTCAGTTCTCTGCAGTTGATAAATAGTTAACTCTCACATGGAAGTTAACTTTCACATGGGCTGCGATCAATTCCCTTCGTCGGTGCTAATTGACAAACCTCCTGAATGATGTCCCCTTTCCAATGCGAGACAACCTCAGACGTTTCAAATAAAATAAAAATCAAATCAAATCATTAACATTTATAAAGCGCGCTACTCACCTGTGCGGGTCTCAAGGCGCTAGGGGAAAGAGGGGGTTACTGCTGCTCGAAAAGCCAGGTTTTTAGGAGTCTCCGGAAAGCGGAGTGGTCCTGGGTGGTCCTGAGGCTGGTGGGGAGGGAGTTCCAGGTCTTGGCCGCCAGGAAGGAGAAAGATCTCCCACCCGCTGTGGAGCGGCGGATGCGAGGGACGTCATCGAGCGAGAGGCCAGAGGAACGGAGGAGGCGGGTGGGGACGTAGAAGCTGAGGCGTCGGTTGAGGTATTCCGGTCCCTTGTTGTGGAGGGCTTTGTGTGCGTGGGTGAGAAGTGTCAAAGCCCAGCTCACCTGAGTTCTTGTTCAGTTCTGATGGAGGTTGAAGACAATCCGACCCCACCCTGAAACTGCTTGTTCCAGCACACTAGTTTTTAAAACAGTGCACTAAGAACAGAAGCTCAAGGGAAGGGGGGAAGTGGATAAAATAAAAAAGAGAGACAACACCGTTCTTGCGTTTCCACTGTTGAAGTGCTGCACAAATCTGCGTCCCTTTCTGACTTCTGTAGAAACTGGTGCCTAATGAAACATAAACAAAGAACAGATAAGTGCAACCTATTCCTAAATGGGTTCCTAACTATCCCTTTATTTATTAGAAATTCTCTTCTAAAAGTACCTCTTGGATCCTGGTCTCTAGTTTCCAGGTTTGGAATGTGTTACTGCTCTGGGATGTGTTTTCTATTACTGTAAAGCTTCTAAAACATTAAACAAATACCGTTATCAGAATTACCAATATCAAACATTCATCATAATATAACTAAAGCCTAAATTCCCAATAGCAGACTCACTTTTCCCATATTTCCAGAATCTTTTATAAAACAAATACTGTACTTTTACATCAAAATACAGCATGTAATTTGCGCAAGTCCTTGATTTACTGTTTGCCTTGCTGTTAATGGTTTCCACTGTTCGATCCTTAAAAGTTCCATGAAAAAAAACAATGTTTGCTTCACAAAGTTCTGCAAAATATTCTTGTAACAAAGAGTTTGAATCACAATGTTCGTGGAAGGTATCTTGTTTCAAATTGTCTATACACGAATCCAGAAATTGTTGTCAAAGTTCTTTCAGGTAATAAAAAGTTTTGCACTTACTTGTTGCTGGCAAGAGATACTGATCAGTCTAACCTTGTCTTCTTTCTCTTTTGCAGGTTACTCGTAGGAGAGAGGCTGAGGCAAGGAGGAACCGGAAACCGGAAGAAGGAAGAGCCAGCAGCTGCGCCCATTGAAGCCAATGAAAGTCTGTAAAGAGCAGGAGTGCCAGCGCCGAGGGATCTGTTCTCAGGTAAGCGGGAGGTAGACGAGCACAAGCACTGGGTGAGGCTCGGGGGCTGCCTTTTATAGACAGGGCTGGGTGTGGTTCGAAGAGCTGGGTGTGGTTTGAAGGGCTGGGTGTGGTCCTCACATGCTGCACATGTTCTTGGAAGGTGTGCAGAGCTGGGTGTGGTTTGAAGAGCTGGGTGTGGTCCTCACATGCTGCACATGTTCTTGAAAGGTGTGCAGAGTTTCAGTTATTATGCAAATGAGTTGGATTAACACATGGCCTAGGGAGGAGTGTTTTAAAGAAGCCTTGGTAAAAGCAAGGCCCAATGTGTAAATAAAAAAGCACATTAAACAACATACACAGAAGCCTAGGGGGGGGGGAAGGTGAGATAGCAAGAAAGGCTTTCAATAGTAAGTTTAAAAGGGAGCTATTACAGAACCCACTAGTGCAGTGAGAGGGGACATGCTCTTTGCTGTGTACAAACCCTAACAGTTGCCCCCCTCAAAGGCCCTCCTACAGGACGGGGTTTTCCTGGATTTTTTAAATAAAACCGTCTAATCAGCTGTGGGGCATGTACATATGATGCTGGTTCCCATGAATTCTCAGATTCATCATATCCTTTCCATTCTACTAAATAAAACAGACGTCCACTAATTCTTTTTGAGTCTTTTATGCTTTTCACTTCATATTCCAGATTTCCCTTAACTGGTATGGGTGGAGGTGGTGGTTCAGGTCGGATTTTTGAGTTGTACGGCTTAAGCAAGGACACATGGAATGTAGTATTTACTGGATATTCTTTTGGTAAATCTAATTTTACTGTTACCGGGTTTACTATGGCAGTTATACTAAAGGGTCCAATGAAACGTGGTTGCAGCTTTCGGGATCCCTCTATGTTTAGGTTCTTTGTGGAGAGCCATACCTTGTTACCAATTTTATACATTGGGGCCTCAGATCTGTGTTTGTCTGCTTGTCTTTTCATGCTTTCCTTGTACTTTAATAAATGTTTCCTGGCTTTGTCTTGTATGTCACCTAACCTCGTTAGTCTATCCGTTACTGTAGGCAACAGGGAATCTTCTAACAAAATGGGTATAGCTCTTGGATGATACCCCTGCAAGAAATAGAATGGTGAGCAAAGTAGAGCTGAATGTTCAGTATTATTATAAACAAACTCTGCTACAGGGAGAGCTTCCAACCATTCACTAGAATAATCAGCCAATAAACAACGTAGCGTTTGAAGTAAGGTTTGGTTCAGTCGTTCAGTCTGTCCATCTGTCTCTGGGTGGAAAGCAGTGGATAAGGCCACATCTATTTTCAGTTTTTCACATCATTTTTTCCAAAATCTGGAGTTGAACTGGCTCCCTCGGTCTGACACCACTTTGCTTGGCAAACCATGTAAACGCACAATTTCCCTTATAAAAATATCGGCAAATTCTGCCGCCGTGGGTAATTTCCGTAATGGTACAAAATGTGCCATTTTAGATAAAAAATCCACTATAACCAACACTGTTGTGAAGGATTTTACAGGTGGTAAGCTCCCCGCAGATCTAGTTTAGTGTATACAGTAGAATGTCTTAATTGATCCAACAACACAGGTATTAGAGGAAGAGGATATTTATTCTTTATTGTAGCCTTATTTAGTCCTCTATAATCGATACACGCGCGCAGGGATTTATCCGGCTTCGGGATAAAAAAGAGTGGAGATGACACCGGAGATGTGGAATGACGGATGAACCCAGACTGTAGTAGGTCATCGAGGTAGGTTCTTAAGTATTTGGTTTCTTCGTCAGTCAAAGCATATACTCTGTTATTAGGTAAAGGTGTCGCGCCGCGTGGTGCGGCGCGAGCCGAATGTTCGGCACAAGCCGGGCGTTCGGCTGGGGCCGCACAGCGCGTTTCTAAAACGCGGCGCGCCCCGGCCTTTCATGCACTTTTCGAGGCCCCAGGCATTGCATGGGGCCTCGCTCTGTCGTTTTCCACCGCCTTGCTGGGGTCTCCTGACCCCTCTTACCTGTTCTTCTTTCTTCTTTCTTGTCCTCTTTCTTTTCTTCTTTCTGGGGTCTTTTTGTTGTACTTTTTTTATGTCTTCTTCCCTTCCCAGGTTACCTTTCTCTTCCCAGCATTCATTGTTCCCTATTCTCTATGGTTTCTATTCTGTTTTGTTCTATGTACCTCTCCCTGTCTAATATGGTGTCCTTTTACTTCCTGTGGGTCACTTCCTGTCTTTTGGTATATAAGGGCTGTGTTTTCTTCATTTCCTTGCGCTGCAACACTTTCTGCTCAGATAGTGTCTTCGCTCCTGATTTCCTCGCCTTTTTGGTTCTGGATTTCATCGCTCTGTGTTTCCTGAATTTTGTTCTTTTTGATTCCTGCTTTTTGTTCTTGTTTTTCAGGAGTCCTCCTGTTTAGAGGTTTTTTCCCCTTTTGTTCTAAGGGTTTTTTTCCCTCTGGCGCTATTTTCTGAAGGCCACGGTCTGTTCTTGGCGTCTCCATCACCTACAGCACCGTGGCTACCAGAAAGAGTCGCCCCTTTTTGGGCCAAAGCCGAACATCGAAGATCCACGCCACTAGATCTGCAAATTCCAGGCGCAAGCAGCACGTGAGTCGTGACAGATTGCAGCGCCCAACCATTCCGACGTCCTCAAACACCATGGATAATACAGTGGCGGCTGCTGCAGATTCTGATCAATCTCTTTTGACCACGATTCAGCAACAAGCTCAGGAATTGCAACAACTACGCAATGAAAATGCTGCGTTACGACAGGCTTTGGCTCTCCGCACTAGTGATGTTCCGACTATCTCCGCTTCTACCCCTCGTTTCTCCGGCGAACCAACCAAGCTTCGTGAGTTCCTGGATGCATTAACGGTGTACTTCGCCTTCCGACCAACCCAATTCTCCCACGACAGGACCAAGGTGGGTTATCTCATCAGTGCCTTATCCGGTCCAGCCTTGGCCTGGGCAACCCCGATGGTGTCATCCAATGACCCAGTTTTGTCGGACTATTCCACCTTTGTGAGTCGCTTCAAACAAATGTTCAGTCGACCTGGATTGGAAGCCTCTGCAGAAGAAGCCTTATGCGACATTCACCAAGGCTCACAAGATGTTCTGCAATATATAACCCGTTTTCGTCAGCTAGCAGCAGAGACCACTTGGGTGGAACATACTCTGGTAACATTATTTCGCAGAGGACTCAAAGAAGAAATAAAGGATGAACTAGTACATTCTACCAGAGTGGAAGATCTTCGTGGCCTGATGGATCAAGCACTGTCCATCGAATATCGTCTTCATGAACGGAGATCGGAGAAGAGAAGGAGTAGAGGGTTCTCCCAGCCAAGTACCTCACAAGCTGGTCTGCAGCGTTCTGAGGAACCTCACCCTCCTGCTAGAGACGTCGAAGGGGAACCCATGCAGGTAGATGCTACCCGAGGTCCGCTCTCCGCCAGCGAGCGAGAAGACAGACGCAAGAAAGGGTTGTGCCTGTACTGTGGTTCTGCTGGTCACATAATTCGAAACTGTCCTGTACGTCTGCCCAGGCCATCGGGAAACGCCACTTCCCGTCCTCTGTAAGAAGGGAGGGAACGGGATCTACAGCTATACCTTCCATCAGCTCCTTTAATGACAATACAACCTCCTTGTTCATTTTTCCTGTCTTGTTGCAACTTCCTGACGGTCGTCAAGAAGAGACTATGGCATTACTAGATTGTGGTGCTAGTGGAATATACATGGACCAGACGTGGGCTGCTACTCACCAAGTTCCTACACAATCTAAAGAAGTTCCCGAACAGGTGCACACCGTGGATGGATCCTTATTATCCTCTGGTCCAGTGGACACCAATACCCTGATGTTAAGTTTACAGATCGGAAACCATCAAGAACACATCTCTTTTGATCTTATCACGTCCCCCAACCATACCATTATTCTTGGAATTCCGTGGTTCATCAGACATAATCCATATGTGAACTGGGTAACCCGGACAGTTTCCTTGTCTTCGCAATTTTGTCATGAAAACTGTTTTGCTTCCGACAAGTATTGGTCACCGAAAAGATCTATAGTCACTGAAAGTATTACTGGTTCTTCCATTAATACAGTCCAAGGAGTCCCTGAACACTATTTGGAGTTTCAAGATGTGTTCCAAAAACCATCCAAACCTGTGTTACCTCCACATCGAGACTACGATTGTGCTATTCCCTTAGAACCTGGCACAATCGTTCCTTTTGGGAGGATGTATTCCCTCACGGAACCTGAAAAAGAAGTTCTAAAAGAATATCTGGATGACAATGTCCAGAGTGGTCTTATAGTTCCCTCATCTTCTCCGGCCGGGGCTCCTCTCTTTTTTGTACCCAAGAAGACAAAGGATCTTCGTCCTTGCCTGGACTTTCGAGGTCTGAATAAGATAACCATTAAAGACCGTTATCCTTTGCCTCTCATCAGGGACATTCTAGAAGCAGTTAGAGGGGCTCAACGTTTTACTAAACTTGATCTGCGAGGAGCCTATCACCTTTTACGCATAAAAGAAGGAGATGAGTGGAAGACAGCTTTCAGGACCCCATTTGGTCACTTTGAATACAGAGTTATGCCGTTTGGTCTCACTAATGCCCCCGCAATCTTCCAGAGATTTATGGATTCGGTGTTTTCTGACCTTCTGAACCAGACAGTGGTCATTTACCTAGATGATATTCTGATTTATTCCAGAGATCCTGAACTCCATTCGTCCCATGTGAAACAAGTCCTTCAAAGACTCCGGGCACATCAACTATTTTGCAAACCAGAAAAATGTGAGTTCGACAAGACGGAGGTTAAATACCTGGGTTATCATTTAAGTTCCACCGGCATAGCTATGGACCAAGAAAAAGTACAAGCGATTCTAGACTGGCCTTCTCCTTCTTCTATTAAAGAAACACAATGTTTTTTAGGATTAGCAAACTTTTATCGCCAGTTTATATTGGACTTTGCAAAACAAACTAGCCACATAACACATACCTTAAAGAAGGAGAATTTAACGAAAGGGTTTATCTGGACTGAGGCGGCTGAAACAGCCTTTCAAGGTTTAAAGAAAGCTTTCACACAAGCTCCCATCTTACGGCATCCAGATACCAACAAACAATTTATTGTTGTCACCGACGCTTCTGAAAGAGCCATCGGAGCTGTCTTACTCCAACAACAAGAGGATGATGGTCTTGAACATCCTGTTTTCTATTTGTCTCATATCCTCTCTACAGCAGAACAACATTACTCTGTACTTGAAAGGGAATTATTGGCTTTGAAAACAGCCTGCCTAGAGTGGAGACAGTTTCTGATGGGTTCCAAAGAGCCTTTTGAGGTTAGAACAGACCACCGTAACCTACAATGTTTACGAAATTTTGTGTGCCAGAATAGTCGCCAGGCTCGTTGGGCCTTTTTCTTCAGTCAGTATGATTTTTACGTCACCTATATTCCTGGATCTCAAAACATTCTGGCTGATGCTCTGTCTCGTCGTTATCCAGATTGTACTCCTTCCCCATCTCAGTATCTACTGGAACCTAGTAAGATCATTGGAGTGGCTCAATCTTTTCTGGAGGAAGTACAACTGGAATACACCAAACTATCGGACCACGAAGTAGAGAACCTAAGACCTTTGTTGAATAAGAGACAAGGATTCCATTATTATCAGAACTTGATATTCCTCCCTACTGACAGAGTGAAAGAAAAAGCATTACAAATGTGCCATGATTCACCGGTGGCTGGTCATAGAGGCATCAAGGCCACACAAGAACTTCTCTCACGGTTTTTCTGGTGGCCTACCTGGAAGCAGGATGTTGAAAGATATGTTCAGTCTTGTCCTATTTGTGCTCAAGTCAAGATTCCCCGTACCAGACCTGCAGGATTGCCACAGCCCTTGCCTGTTCCGCCAGCTCCATGGCACACCATCTCTACCGATTTCATGGGTTCGCTCCCACCTTCAGCAGGAAACCGGGTTATCATGGTCACTGTGGATTCCTTTACTAAGATGGCTCATTTCACTGCCCTAAAAAGGCTGCCTACATCTCAAGAACTAAGCCAGATATTTATTGATCATATCTTCCGCCTTCATGGACTTCCACATACCATTATATCTGATAGAGGACCCCAGTACATTTCCCGGTTTTGGAGGTATTTCTGTAAGACACTCAATATCAACAGAGCCCTGTCATCGGGGTTCCATCCACAGACCAATGGACAGACTGAGCGTCTGAACCAAGGACTAGAGCAATACCTTCGCTGTTTTTGCAATTCAACCCAAAGCAACTGGAACACTTATCTCCCTATTGCTGAATTTTCCTACAATAATACTGTCCACAGTGCTTCCAAGGTCACTCCTTTTTTCTGCTCTTATGGTTTTCATCCTACCTCCTTTCCTACTTCTCCTCAATCCACCTCTCCTTTGCCCGCTATTACTCACCTCTCCAAACGACTTTTACAGATCCATAGACTAATTCGATCCAATCTGTTACAAACCAAAAGATATATGAAGAAGGCTGCAGACAAGAAACGTGGAACCACTCCAGACTATCACCCGCAAGATAAAGTCTGGCTCTCATCCAAATTCCTACCCTCACGTCTTTCTCTGAACAAGTTCACACCTCGTTACTACGGACCTTTCCGTATTCTTCAGCTGATCAATCCTGTCACTGTCCGTCTTCGCTTACCTCATACTTGGAAGATTCATCCCGTCTTTCATGTTTCCGAGCTCAAACCTTACGTACCTGACCCTTTCTCTCGTCAGTTTCCTTGTCCTCCTCCTGTGTTGGTGAACGATGTTCCTGAATATGAGGTACAGGAAATCTGTGACTCTCGTCTATTTCACAGACGGCTTCAATATCTGATTCATTGGAAGGGTTATCCTCTCAGTGACTGCTCTTGGGAAGATGCATCTTCGGTTCACGCTCCTCTCCTGATTCAACGCTTTCACCGTTTATTTCCTCTCAAACCTGGGCCTTCGGGAGGGGGACCTACTGTCGCGCCGCGTGGTGCGGCGCGAGCCGAATGTTCGGCACAAGCCGGGCGTTCGGCTGGGGCCGCACAGCGCGTTTCTAAAACGCGGCGCGCCCCCGGCCTTTCATGCACTTTTCGAGGCCCCAGGCATTGCATGGGGCCTCGCTCTGTCGTTTTCCACCGCCTTGCTGGGGTCTCCTGACCCCTCTTACCTGTTCTTCTTTCTTCTTTCTTGTCCTCTTTCTTTTCTTCTTTCTGGGGTCTTTTTGTTGTACTTTTTTTATGTCTTCTTCCCTTCCCAGGTTACCTTTCTCTTCCCAGCATTCATTGTTCCCTATTCTCTATGGTTTCTATTCTGTTTTGTTCTATGTACCTCTCCCTGTCTAATATGGTGTCCTTTTACTTCCTGTGGGTCACTTCCTGTCTTTTGGTATATAAGGGCTGTGTTTTCTTCATTTCCTTGCGCTGCAACACTTTCTGCTCAGATAGTGTCTTCGCTCCTGATTTCCTCGCCTTTTTGGTTCTGGATTTCATCGCTCTGTGTTTCCTGAATTTTGTTCTTTTTGATTCCTGCTTTTTGTTCTTGTTTTTCAGGAGTCCTCCTGTTTAGAGGTTTTTTCCCCTTTTGTTCTAAGGGTTTTTTTCCCTCTGGCGCTATTTTCTGAAGGCCACGGTCTGTTCTTGGCGTCTCCATCACCTACAGCACCGTGGCTACCAGAAAGAGTCGCCCCTTTTTGGGCCAAAGCCAAACATCGAAGATCCACGCCACTAGATCTGCAAATTCCAGGCGCAAGCAGCACGTGAGTCGTGACAAAAGGGGCCCCTGGGATAAGATCTATACGGCAGTCATAAGACCGATGTGGGGGCAGCACACTAGCCTTTACTGGATCAAAGACGTCTTTAAAGTCAGAATATTCAGAAGGGAGACTTGGTTCATCTTGTGTAACACTAGCACAGTGTAATACTGTGCTCTGTTCTGTACCTGCTTCTTGATAGCAATTGGTTCTACAGAAAGAGGAATCCAAAGTAACAGTTCTATTCACCCAATCAATTTTTGGGTTATGAGTTGTTAACCAGGGTACCCCGAGAATCAAACCAAAATTAGGAGTATCTATCAGATCAAAGCTAATCACCTCTGTGTGCCCTTTCTGACAGACCATAACAAGTGGACTTGTTTGTTTTGTGATTAATCCAGAGGTCAATTCTGACCCATCCACTGCACATACTGCTTCTGGACAAGGCTTTAGGCACATAGGAAGTCCTAAGATTTCAGCTAACTTATTATCCACAAAATTTCCTGTCGCGCCTGAGTCCAGTAGGACAGGGAGAGAATGCCTCACTTGGGTAGTAACAATTAAAACGACCTGAATTATGAAATGTCTAGGTATGTGCGGTACCCTGAAGGCTGCAGCATTAGAGGTTTGATTAAGATGTTTTCTCGAACAAGTAACCTCTCCCCTTGTCGAGCTTAATCGTTTCCCGATTCAGTTGAGGAGGTGGAGGAAACAGCACCCTTTCGTGGAGTTTTAGGCTTTACTGGACATTCTCTGGCAAAGTGACCTGCCCTGCCACAACATAAACATAATTGAAGTTTTCTCCTTCTTTCTTTTTCCTCTGATGTGAGTGGACCTCTGAGTGTCCCTATTTGCATAGGCTCTGGTTCAGGGAGTTTATTATCTGTGTCTTTCTTCTCGTGTCTAATAAAAGTTAACCGTGATTCCAGTTTGTATTTATCTCCCTTTCTTTCTCCTAGTCTATGTTCTAATTTTACAACTAAATCTACAAAGTCCGAATAGTCTTTTGGCAAATCAACGATATGAGCCAGCGCGTCTTTTAACTCATCTCTCAAACCTTTATAAAAAAGGGGGACACGCTTTTCTTCTGGCCACTGTGTCTCTGTGAGTAAACGATTAAAACTAGTGAGATAGGTCAATAAATCATTGTTACCTTGTTTAAGATTTAAAAGCTCATTATCACTTGCCTGCATGAAAGTGTGTTTTGCAAAAAGGCTGGTCATGGTACGTTTAAATTGATTCCAATTATGGAGGATGGGATCATCTCTATCCACGAAAGGAATTGACCAATTGGCTGCTGTGCCACCCAAATAAGACAAGACGAATGCCACTTTCGTAACATCAGTAGGGAACTGTTGTGGCTTACAAATGAAGTGTAATTGACATTGATTGATAAAAACATGGAATTTGTTACTATCTCCATGAAAACGTTCAGGTGCTGCTAAGGGCACAACATTAGGAACATTAACAGTAACCTCAACTGGGGAAGGCAAAGTTGTATGTTTTGATGGCGCCCCTGTCTCTGAGGAGGTTTTAAACAAAGGCGTAGAAGCTGTGTTCCACTGAGATCCCCTAAATTTATACCTGCTTAAATCCTGTTTTGAAGAGGTATTCTCCATCTTTAATCTCTCTATTTCCTCTTGCATATGTTGCAAGATGCCAGACACTGATTCATTATGAGCCAAGTCCTCATTTAGGGCCTGCGCCATATCCGTGACGTCAATGCCCTCTATTTCTTCCCCGGTATTCATCGTCCACCAGAACTGAATTTTTTTTTAAGGCTTATGCTTCTGTCAAAGCCCAGCTCACCTGAGTTCTTGTTCAGTTCTGATGGAGGTTGAAGACAATCCGACCCCACCCTGAAACTGCTTGTTCCAGCACACTAGTTTTTAAAACAGTGCACTAAGAACAGAAGCTCAAGGGAAGGGGGGAAGTGGATAAAATAAAAAAGAGAGACAACACCGTTCTTGCGTTTCCACTGTTGAAGTGCTGCACAAATCTGCGTCCCTTTCTGACTTCTGTAGAAACTGGTGCCTAATGAAACATAAACAAAGAACAGATAAGTGCAACCTATTCCTAAATGGGTTCCTAACTATCCCTTTATTTATTAGAAATTCTCTTCTAAAAGTACCTCTTGGATCCTGGTCTCTAGTTTCCAGGTTTGGAATGTGTTACTGCTCTGGGATGTGTTTTCTATTACTGTAAAGCTTCTAAAACATTAAACAAATACCGTTATCAGAATTACCAATATCAAACATTCATCATAATATAACTAAAGCCTAAATTCCCAATAGCAGACTCACTTTTCCCATATTTCCAGAATCTTTTATAAAACAAATACTGTACTTTTACATCAAAATACAGCATGTAATTTGCGCAAGTCCTTGATTTACTGTTTGCCTTGCTGTTAATGGTTTCCACTGTTCGATCCTTAAAAGTTCCATGAAAAAAAATAATGTTTGCTTCACAAAGTTCTGCAAAATATTCTTGTAACAAAGAGTTTGAATCACAATGTTCGTGGAAGGTATCTTGTTTCAAATTGTCTATACACGAATCCAGAAATTGTTGTCAAAGTTCTTTCAGGTAATAAAAAGTTTTGCACTTACTTGTTGCTGGCAAGAGATACTGATCAGTCTAACCTTGTCTTCTTTCTCTTTTGCAGGTTACTCGTAGGAGAGAGGCTGAGGCAAGGAGGAACCGGAAACCGGAAGAAGGAAGAGCCAGCAGCTGCGCCCATTGAAGCCAATGAAAGTCTGTAAAGAGCAGGAGTGCCAGCGCCGAGGGATCTGTTCTCAGGTAAGCGGGAGGTAGACGAGCACAAGCACTGGGTGAGGCTCGGGGGCTGCCTTCTATAGACAGGGCTGGGTGTGGTTCGAAGAGCTGGGTGTGGTTTGAAGGGCTGGGTGTGGTCCTCACATGCTGCACATGTTCTTGGAAGGTGTGCAGAGCTGGGTGTGGTTTGAAGAGCTGGGTGTGGTCCTCACATGCTGCACATGTTCTTGAAAGGTGTGCAGAGTTTCAGTTATTATGCAAATGAGTTGGATTAACACATGGCCTAGGGAGGAGTGTTTTAAAGAAGCCTTGGTAAAAGCAAGGCCCAATGTGTAAACAAAACAGCACATTAAACAACATACACAGAAGCCTGGGGGGGGGTAAGGTGAGATAGCAAGAAAGGCTTTCAATAGTAAGTTTAAAAGGGAGCTATTACAGAACCCACTAGTGCAGTGAGAGGGGACATGCTCTTTGCTGTGTACAAACCCTAACAGTTGCCCCCCTCAAAGGCCCTCCTACAGGACGGGGTTTTCCTGGATTTTTTAAATAAAACCGTCTAATCAGCTGTGGGGCATGTACATATGATGCTGGTTCCTATGAATTCTCAGATTCATCATATCCTTTCCATTCTACTAAATAAAACAGACGTCCACTAATTCTTTTTGAGTCTTTTATGCTTTTCACTTCATATTCCAGATTTCCCTTAATTGGTATGGGTGGAGGTGGTGGTTCAGGTCGGGTTTTTGAGTTGTACAGCTTAAGCAAGGACACATGGAATGTAGTATGTACTGGATATTCTTTTGGTAAATCTAATTTTACTGTTACCGGGTTTACTATGGCAGTTATACTAAAGGGTCCAATGAAACGTGGTTGCAGCTTTCGGGATCCCTCTATGTTTAGGTTCTTTGTGGAGAGCCATACCTTGTTACCAATTTTATACATTGGGGCCTCAGATCATCTGTGTTTGTCTGCTTGTCTTTTCATGCTTTCCTTGTACTTTAATAAATGTTTCCTGGCTTTGTCTTGTATGTCACCTAACCTCGTTAGTCTATCCGTTACTGTAGGCAACAGGGAATCTTCTAACAAAATGGGTATAGCTCTTGGATGATACCCCTGCAAGAAATAGAATGGTGAGCAAAGTAGAGCTGAATGCTCAGTATTATTATAAACAAACTCTGCTACAGGGAGAGCTTCCAACCATTCACTAGAATAATCAGCCAATAAACAACGTAGCGTTTGAAGTAAGGTTTGGTTCAGTCGTTCAGTCTGTCCATCTGTCTCTGGGTGGAAAGCAGTGGATAAGGCCACATCTATTTTCAGTTTTTCACATCATTTTTTCCAAAATCTGGAGTTGAACTGGCTCCCTCGGTCTGACACCACTTTGCTTGGCAAACCATGTAAACGCACAATTTCCCTTATAAAAATATCGGCAAATTCTGCCGCCGTGGGTAATTTCCGTAATGGTACAAAATGTGCCATTTTAGATAAAAAATCCACTATAACCAACACTGTTGTGAAGGATTTTACAGGTGGTAAGCTCCCCGCAGATCTAGTTTAGTGTATACAGTAGAATGTCTTAATTGATCCAACAACACAGGTATTAGAGGAAGAGGATATTTATTGTATATTGTAGCCTTTTTTAGTCCTCTATAATCGATACACGCGCGCAGGGATTTATCCGGCTTCGGGATAAAAAAGAGTGGAGATGACACCGGAGATGTGGAATGACGGATGAACCCAGACTGTAGTAGGTCATCTAGGTAGGTTCTTAAGTATTTGGTTTCTTCGTCAGTCAAAGCATATACTCTGTTATTAGGTAAAGGGGCCCCTGGGATAAGATCTATACGGCAGTCATAAGACCGATGTGGGGGCAGCACACTAGCCTTTACTGGATCAAAGACGTCTTTAAAGTCAGAATATTCAGGAGGGAGACTTGGTTCATCTTGTGTAACACTAGCACAGTGTAATACTGTGCTCTGTTCTGTACCTGCTTCTTGATAGCAATTGGTTCTACAGAAAGAGGAATCCAAAGTAACAGTTCTATTCACCCAATCAATTTTTGGGTTATGAGTTGTTAACCAGGGTACCCCGAGAATCAAACCAAAATTAGGAGTATCTATCAGATCAAAGCTAATCACCTCTGTGTGCCCGTTCTGACAGACCATAACAAGTGGACTTGTTTGTTTTGTGATTAATCCAGAGGTCAATTCTGACCCATCCACTGCACATACTGCTTCTGGACAAGGCTTTAGGCACATAGGAAGTCCTAAGATTTCAGCTAACTTATTATCCACAAAATTTCCTGTCGCGCCTGAGTCCAGTAGGACAGGGAGAGAATGCCTCACTTGGGTAGTAACAATTAAAACGACCTGAATTATGAAATGTCTAGGTATGTGCGGTACCCTGAAGGCTGCAGCATTAGAGGTTTGATTAAGATGTTTTCTCGAACAAGTAACCTCTCCCCTTGTCGAGCTTAATCGTTTCCCGATTCAGTTGAGGAGGTGGAGGAAACAGCACCCTTTCGTGGAGTTTTAGGCTTTACTGGACATTCTCTGGCAAAGTGACCTGCCCTGCCACAATATAAACATAATTGAAGTTTTCTCCTTCTTTCTTTTTCCTCTGATGTGAGTGGACCTCTGAGTGTCCCTATTTGCATAGGCTCTGGTTCAGGGAGTTTATTATCTGTGTCTTTCTTCTCGTGTCTAATAAAAGTTAACCGTGATTCCAGTTTGTATTTATCTCCCTTTCTTTCTCCTAGTCTATGTTCTAATTTCACAACTAAATCTACAAAGTCCGAATAGTCTTTTGGCAAATCAACGATATGAGCCAGCGCGTCTTTTAACTCATCTCTCAAACCTTTATAAAAAAGGGGGACACGCTTTTCTTCTGGCCACTGTGTCTCGGTGAGTAAACGATTAAAACTAGTGAGATAGGTCAATAAATCCTTGTTACCTTGTTTAAGATTTAAAAGCTCATTATCACTTGCCTGCATGAAAGTGTGTTTTGCAAAAAGGCTGGTCATGGTACGTTTAAATTGATTCCAATTATGGAGGATGGGATCATCTCTATCCACAAAAGGAATTGACCAATTGGCTGCTGTGCCACCCAAATAAGACAAGACGAATGCCACTTTCGTATCATCAGTAGGGAACTGTTGTGGCTTACAAATGAAGTGTAATTGACATTGATTGATAAAAACATGGAATTTGTTACTATCTCCATGAAAACGTTCAGGTGCTGCTAAGGGCACAACATTAGGAACATTAACAGTAACCTCAACTGGGGAAGGCAAAGTTGTATGTTTTGATGGCACCCCTGTCTCTGAGGAGGTTTTAAACAAAGGCGTAGAAGCTTTGTTCCACTGAGATCCCCTAAATTTATACCTGCTTAAATCCTGTTTTAAAGAGGTATTCTCCATCTTTAATCTCTCTATTTCCTCTTGCATATGTTGCAAGATGCCAGACACTGATTCATTATGAGCCAAGTCCTCATTTAGGGCCTGCGCCATATCCGTGACGTCAATGCCCTCTATTTCTTCCCCGGTATTCATCGTCCACCAGAACTGAATTTTTTTTTAAGGCTTATGCTTCTGTCAAAGCCCAGCTCACCTGAGTTCTTGTTCAGTTCTGATGGAGGTTGAAGACAATCCGACCCCACCCTGAAACTGCTTGTTCCAGCACACTAGTTTTTAAAACAGTGCACTAAGAACAGAAGCTCAAGGGAAGGGGGGAAGTGGATAAAATAAAAAAGAGAGACAACACCGTTCTTGCGTTTCCACTGTTGAAGTGCTGCACAAATCTGCGTCCCTTTCTGACTTCTGTAGAAACTGGTGCCTAATGAAACATAAACAAAGAACAGATAAGTGCAACCTATTCCTAAATGGGTTCCTAACTATCCCTTTATTTATTAGAAATTCTCTTCTAAAAGTACCTCTTGGATCCTGGTCTCTAGTTTCCAGGTTTGGAATGTGTTACTGCTCTGGGATGTGTTTTCTATTACTGTAAAGCTTCTAAAACATTAAACAAATACCGTTATCAGAATTACCAATATCAAACATTCATCATAATATAACTAAAGCCTAAATTCCCAATAGCAGACTCACTTTTCCCATATTTCCAAAATCTTTTATAAAACAAATACTGTACTTTTACATCAAAATACAGCATGTAATTTGCGCAAGTCCTTGATTTACTGTTTGCCTTGCTGTTAATGGTTTCCACTGTTCGATCCTTAAAAGTTCCATGAAAAAAAACAATGTTTGCTTCACAAAGTTCTGCAAAATATTCTTGTAACAAAGAGTTTGAATCACAATGTTCGTGAAGGTATCTTGTTTCAAATTGTCTATACACGAATCCAGAAATTGTTGTCAAAGTTCTTTCAGGTAATAAAAAGTTTTGCACTTACTTGTTGCTGGCAAGAGATACTGATCAGTCTAACCTTGTCTTCTTTCTCTTTTGCAGGTTACTCGTAGGAGAGAGGCTGAGGCAAGGAGGAACCGGAAACCGGAAGAAGGAAGAGCCAGCAGCTGCGCCCATTGAAGCCAATGAAAGTCTGTAAAGAGCAGGAGTGCCAGCGCCGAGGGATCTGTTCTCAGGTAAGCGGGAGGTAGACGAGCACAAGCACTGGGTGAGGCTCGGGGGCTGCCTTTTATAGACAGGGCTGGGTGTGGTTCGAAGAGCTGGGTGTGGTTTGAAGGGCTGGGTGTGGTCCTCACATGCTGCACATGTTCTTGGAAGGTGTGCAGAGCTGGGTGTGGGTTGAAGAGCTGGGTGTGGTCCTCACATGCTGCACATGTTCTTGAAAGGTGTGCAGAGTTTCAGTTATTATGCAAATGAGTTGGATTAACACATGGCCTAGGGAGGAGTGTTTTAAAGAAGCCTTGGTAAAAGCAAGGCCCAATGTGTAAACAAAACAGCACATTAAACAACATACACAGAAGCCTAGGGGGGGGGAAGGTGAGATAGCAAGAAAGGCTTTCAATAGTAAGTTTAAAAGGGAGCTATTACAGAACCCACTAGTGCAGTGAGAGGGGACATGCTCTTTGCTGTGTACAAACCCTAACAAGAAGTCAAAAGGTGATCCTTTTGCTGACTGGGAGCCAATGCAGGTGTCTCAGGTGTGCGGAGATGTGGCTGTTGCGGGGTACTTCGAGGATGAGGCAGGCCGAGGCGTTTTGAATGCGTTGCAGGCGATTTTGGAGTTTGGCTGTGGTCCCAGCGTAGAGGGTGTTGCCGTAGTCCAGGCGGCTCGTGACGAGGGCGTGGGTCGCGGTTTTTCTAGTGTCGGCGGGGATCCAGCGGAAGATCTTGCGGAGCATGCGGAGGGTGAGGAAGCAGGTGGAGGACACGGCGTTGACTTGCTTGGTCATGGTGAGAAGAGGGTCCAAGATGAAGCCGAGGTTGCGGGCGTGGTCTGTGGGGGTCGGTGCGGTGCCGAGGGCCGTGGGCCACCAGGAGTCGTCCCAGGCGGATGGGGTGTTGCCGAGGATGAGGACTTCCGTTTTTTCAGAGTTCAGGGACGTTTGTGACAGATGCATCATTGTTTGGTTTGGGAGGCCACATGCATAGTCTGCTGGTGCAAGGCGTGTGTTCGAAGAAAAAAGGCTTACAATATCAGCTCTCTAAAGCTGAGGAGGGTCCATTTAGCCCTCAAGTGTTTTCTGCTGAGTTTCAGAGCATCTTCTCTGCTCACAGCCAATACAACAACAATGTATTACATCAACAATAGGGAGACATGAGTTCCTGAGCTCTATTTCTAGAAGCTCAGACAATTTGTAAGTGGCTGATTGAGAGGAACTTGCACATCACAACAGGTCTCCTGCTTTGCATCCTGAAGGCAGAAGCAGATTCTCTTAACAAAACAATGCAAGTGACACATGATTAGGTGCTGAACGATGAAGAGCTGTGGTGGTACACCGACCTTCAGCATTTATCAGAATGGCCACGATAGACTGCTGCGCAGAGAAGATCTTGAGCGTGAGTTAAGTCAAGAAGCCAAATAATCCCTCTCACACTTCTGCTTTTACCTAAAGGACTTGCCCTTGTTCATGGTCTCAGAAGCAGTCCTTTCTGATAAAGTGCTGGTCAAAGGCAAGCCCGTACGGGATTTGGAGCAGGATCAGGCCGTGAAGCAGCACTGAGATCTGAGCCCAACATCATCCTGAGCTCACATCAAGAAGTTTAGTCTCCAGGGCCTTGTCATGCATGATGCTACATTTAGCACACAAATTAAATTGTTTAGGCACCAGAGACTGATGCTTCAGGGGTTGGGTGCAAGAGTACCATCTTGTTCTGACAAGAGCAACAGGACATAAAGCCTGACATTTTGAGGGGAGGCATCTATGAAAACACTGCAAAGGTGAATTTAGTTGAAAGATGTTCAAAAGAGAGCAACTCTAAATCTGCTTTGAATGGCACTGATAAAAAGGAACTCATGTCAGTTCTGTGGGATTGTGCCTTTTTGGCTCGCTCATATCCTCTTTGAGGCTGGATCCTGGAGCCAAGACTGAGACATTTTACCCCTATGAGCACAAGCAAACTATTTCAAGTTTCCACATCCTTCTGGTTCCTGAAGAAGATTCAAATGCTGAGGAATCTGCAAGTAGTTCATATTTGTTAGATTAAAATCATACAATAGAATAAAAATTGACAATCACATTTAAGAAGTTACATCCATAAAAGAGAAGCATATACCTCCTACTTTGATCTTAGTATTGGCTCTGTAGAAAATGTGGGCACTCCAGGGTGGCTAGTAAACCCAGGATCAAGGGAATGTGAGGAGCTATCTCAAATGTAAAAAAAGAGATGGGCAACATGACATTGCAGAACTAAATATGCTTTTACTCGACAATTAATCTAGATTGACCCTATATATCTCAAAGACACTCACCCACCAATTGGACATAGACAGGAACGCACTACGACAAATACTCCCATGTAAGGCACACCATTGTTGGAGGGTAACCACCCAATGCATTAATGAACTCAGTGACAAGAACAGGGCATTTTTATACAGACCTACGACTTGACACATTGCTTCCCACTTTATGCCTGTGGTGATGGGTGACTCGGGTTCTGTGGTCCAGACAGCCTCTGAAATTGCGGCAGTGTTTAAATCCTACCACTGACAGCTTTAGGTTTGTGGCCCACAACCTCACATAGAGCGAATTTTAACCGCTACTCAATGACATTCCACTCCCTTCTTCGATGGTGGCTCAATGGGAAAGCCCTAGAGAAACCAATCACAGAGGATTAAATTCACGCCGCCATCAGGGACCTGCAAGCTGGGAAGACCCCAGGCTGAGATGGCTTCCTTCCTGAATATTGATCCACATTTAGAGACCAACTGGTTCCCCACTTGCTTCATCTCTTCACTGAGGCCATTGAAAAGGGATCCTTTCAAAATGACCTAGACTTAGCAGCTATTGTCGTTATTCCTAAAACCACCCACCCTTGCTCGAACATGGGTCCTACTGTCCCATCTCCCTACTTAATACAGATAATAAATTCAGTGCAAAACTTTAGGCGACCAAGCTTCACTGGTTCTTCCTGCCCTGATCCATATTTATCAATGTGGCTTTGTGCCAAACCGAAGTACCGACACTGTATCCAGTGGCTTCATTGTGCCCTTGCCCCTATGGGGAATCTGACAGGAGACAGCTTTATTCCTTGCTGACTTTGAAAAGGCTTTTGACATGGTTGACTGGGACTACCTGGCGGCAGTCCAGCTTCACATTGGCTTTGGACATTGTTTCCGCATGATGACCTCCCTCCGGTACTCAGCCCAATGGCTCAAGTCCGTCTCAACAGGACGCTGTGGCAAATTTTGGATTGAAAGGGGCACCTGCCAGAGGTGTACTCTTTCCCCACTACTTTGTGCTCTGGCGTCGAGCCTCTACCAGGGTTGCTCCACTATGATGCACCAATTGAGGGGCTGTGCTGGACAAATGCCTTCGAGGACATGACCTTGTTATACATGGACGATGTCCTTCTCTACCTCACAAACCTGGAAATCTCCGACCCTCAAACTCTTTCGTCTATTTGAGAATGCCTCCGGCCTGTGCCTTAATAAGACAAAATCCCTTCTTGTTCCTCTGTGTGGCAATACTGCTTCAACCGGTTGGAGACTGAGCATCCCCCTCCGTCAGCTCAGCTTCAAATTTCTAGGGACACATATGGGGACTACACCAGAATTTACACAAGCATTCAATCTGACTTCCCTTCTGAAGAGCACTAAGGCTAGCCTGATTCCATGGTGCGACCTCCCCTTAAACTCCTGCGGTAGAGTCGTGCTGATGTTTTCTTTCTACAAAACTTTCTGCTCTATATTCCTAATACCTGGTTCACCAAAATAGTGTCATTGATTTGCATTTTCCTCTGGCATGGGCACCCACCCTGGATAGCCCAAAATACTTCCCCATTCTGTTTACAAAAGAGGACCCGGGGCAGTGGACCATCATTTATGTTACTGGGCATCCCATCTTCTTGTTGTTAACAACTTTTTGTCAGGCAGCTGGAACAATCTAGCGTATTAGCTGGAACTTAGTGACTCCCCTATGGAGAAGCCGATGGCCAGACTCGAAGGATTCCACCATTGGGATCTCATTGCCATCTCTACCTTAGCCGATGTTTGCAGTGAGTCCGCTCTGTGTTCTTTCACTGAAGTTCAGGCACAATGTTCTTTATCGAACACCCAATTCCACTGATACCTCTAGGTGCACCACACCCTTGACTCCTACAAGAAGGAACTGCACAACCCACCAGACTTTAATCTCCTTGAAGCCTGGCTGAGGTTCAGGGGATGAGGTAAAGGGGGAGTTTCCCAATTCTATCAGGCATTGGTGAGCAACACCCCAGGATCCTTAGAATCACTGCGCCGGAGGTGGAAGGTTTGGATGCGGGAGTCGGACGAGGTTGACTGGCGAAAGACCTGTATTACCCATAAAGAGCTGGTGATATCGGTCCGACTGCTGCTGATCCAGATGAACTACCTCCACCACAACTATATGACTCCCCAGAAGTTGGGACGGGCACAAATCCTTACTGATCCCAGGTAATCCCTGATGCCAATCATTGGAAGCTGACTTCTTTCACATGGAATGGCTGTACCCACAAACTGTATCATGCTGGTCCCAGGTTGACACTACTGTGTTGGTGGTCCTGGGTACCCCCATAAACTTATCCACTATGGTGGCAATACTGGGTGTGCTTGATGGGCTCGGTGAGCCTCATGGGCACAGAACATTAATTGGACTAGCAACACTGATAGCCAAAAAAGACATTGCTTATGCTTCAAAAAGACTTTCCCACCAACACTGAAACAATGGTGCACTGGGATGGGCTGTTGTGCTAAACTGGAAGAACCAATTTACATTACCCGGGGTTTCCCTGCGAAGTTCTCCAAGATCTAGGGAAAATGGTGGGACTTTTATGGACTATCTTCGACACTGGAGTCCTTGGCGAGTCATGTAAGTTAAACTCTTGGGGGGAAGGAAGGGAGGTAGGGACGGGACTGGCTTGAAGCTTTATTATTGGTTCTTCTGCTTCTTTTTGTTCTTGATTGCTCTATTTACTCCCAGAAACTTTATAAAATCTGTTTATCAGACAGGAGAAGCACATTTAATGCAGAGTGTAACTTATAGTTACCATCATGATGTCATTCAAAACCCTGCATATTATGATTTAGAGACAGTGAAATGATGGATAAAAAATCATGGCTGCTCAGCCAGAGGCAATAAATATATGGAGTATATGAAGGCATTCAGATGATCTGTTTCGGTGTTAACAAATGTCATTAGCTCACTCCTGAGGTGAAGCGGAGCCAGACCACACATTTTTCTACATTTGCAGTTACGTTAATATCATTGACACTCAATGAAAATCTCAATGGGGTTGTAGGACTTTACAACACAGGACTTTACCAACCAGATGCCTTTATCGCGCATTGCAAGTATAATTAAAGTAAGTAAATAGATGCAATATTTTCTTTTTTTGGGGGGGAGGGACTCCCTCAAAACAACACCTTTTATTTGCTCTTGATTTTTTCCCCATTAGCCACCCCTGAACCCTAGAATTACCCTTACCCCCTTTACCATTACCCATCCCAAACCCCCTCTCTGTCTCTCTCTCTCTATATATATATATATATATTCCATATATATATGCAGATTCACTTAAAACCAAAGGTTACAGGGATGTTATAGTTGTTATAGTTAGGCTCACATTTCAAACTTACAAAACCATAGAAATTCAGCTTATAGAGTTATCTCATGTAAGTATAACTCATGCCTTAAGGTAACTATAACTCTCTGCCCCGCAATGCACAGTTTTTCCATCAAAAAATGTACTGCAAGTATTACGTTGATATTATCAATGATGTTATTAAAAATGTCAAGATGTCATGAGTGCCGTAATTTGTGGGGTAATTAGCAGTGCATGGCGAGGGGAGAGCTATAGTTACCTTAGGGCAAAAGTTATAGTTACTTGAGATAGCTCTGACTATAACAGGTGAATTTTAATGGTTTAGTACGTTTAAACACTTCAGTGCGGGTGTCGGCCAGTGGCTAACACCAGGGAGGGGGTTGAAAAATCATCGGATGCATTATATCGGAGGATTTTTTTTTTAATAAAAAGAAAACCGGGAGACACAGAAGATCTTCCGTGTCCCCCAACGAATACCCGCCCGCACCTTTGTGACATCAGCATGTCGCGAGGCAGGCTCACATCACTATCTGTTTTCCCCATGGCCGCTTCCTGCTCCGGTGAGGAAAACACACCCAAGCGGGCCTCCCCAACATTCAGGAAGGCCTTGTTTGAAAGGGGAGATTCTCCCCTTTCAAACTAGGCCTTCTTGAACTGGCTTTCTGCCCCTCGATCGCAGCTGTGCCAGGAATCTCCCACTAGACACCAGGGAATTCACTTGAGTGGGGGGGCTACTTTTTGTTTTTTTAAAGGTAGGTTTACTCCGGGGGGGCGACCGTGAGCAGGGCGATCCTCTGTGGGGGCAATAATTTTTTTTAACAGCTCTATGGCCCCCAAGGAAACCATACAGCTGTTAGAAATATATATAGATCTATTTATACATGTATAGATATATCTATGTAGATATATTTATCTATATATAGATATATCTATAGATATGTTTATAGATAGATCTATATATATATTGATGTGTGTGTGTATATAGATATATATATGTGTGTATATATATATATATATACATTTATATATATATATACATATATATATATATAGCGATCACTTTTGTCAACATGTGTGTGGTTTTCCTGGGGGCTGCGATCGGCCCCCAGGAAAACCACACCCATATAAAAGTGATCTCTTTACATATATATAAATATATATATTCGCCACCAGTTCTCTTGCAGTTGCCGCTTGCGTCTTGAAAGCAGCGCACATTCTTCAACTGACACGTTTTAACTGTAGCTTTTAGGCAGCAATAAAAAGTCAAGTAACTCTTGTGATTATGTGTTTCTGCTACAAAGGGATCTGACTTTTGTCTAGTGGCAGTTTTGATGCCATAAAGCAGCGCAGAAGGTTTATATGCCTACTGCAAAGATCAAATCTGTATTTTATGTAAATAGTTGAGTTGATTAGTAAACCCAGCCATTACCTGCGCTATAATACAAATGAAATGTATGTGCGAGGGGGCTACGGAGAGATGAAGGGCACTTTTGCTGTGTGGTAGTGAGGAAATCGGAGGAGGAGGTAATGGGGGTGGGAGAACCAGTAATGGTTGGTGGACGGGTGCTAGAGGCGCTAAAGACTGTGACGATTGGTATGTGACAAGGTGAAGTAATCGTGTGATTTTTTTGTGTCTTGGGAGTTTCCTGTTGCAGGCGCTAGGCCTACCAACGCAAGTGAGGTATCATTTATATCGGCAGACATGGGGGAACACAGAATAGAAGAACAAGTGTTATTGCACCTTGTCTTTCTCTACATTTTTTCCTTCCAAATGTAAGACAGTGTGTACAAAAGACATCTATTTGAGAAATGCCCTGTAATTCACATTCTAGTATGGGCACGCCGGAATGTGCAAATAACCACTGCTTCTCAACACCTTATCTTGTGCCCATTTTGGAAATACAAACGTTTTCTTGATAGCTATTTTCACTCTTTATATTTCACCAAATGAATTGCTGTATACCCGGTATAGAATGAAAACCCATTACAAGGTGCAGCTCATTTATTGGTTCTGGGGACCTATCGTTCTTGATAAACCTCTACAAACCATATATATTCCCGCAACCAGAAGAGTCCAGCAGACATAACAGTATATTGCTTTTACAAATCTGACATTGCAGGAAAAAGTTAGAGGGTAAAACATGGAGAAAAATGGCTGTTTTTGATCAGCTCAATTTCAATATGTTTTAATTTAAGCTGTTATTTTCTGTAGGAAAACCTTGTAGGATCTACACAAATGACCCCTTGCTGAATTCAGAATGTTGTCTACTTTTTAGAAATGTTTAGCTCTCCAGGATCCAGCATTGCTTTCTCACCCATTTTTGTCACTAACTGGAAGGAGACTGAAAGCACAAAAAATAGTAAAAATGGGGTATGTTCCAGTAAAATGCCAAAATTGTGTTGAAAAATGTGGTTTTCTGATTCAAGTCTGCCTGTTCCTGAAAGCCGGGAAGCTGGTCATTTTAGCACTGCAACCCCTTTGTTGATGCCATTTTCAGGGAAAAAGCCACAAGCCTTTTTCTGCAGCCCTTTTTTCCCATTTGTTTTCTAAAAAAACGAAATTGTCGGTGTATTCGACTAATTTCTTGGTCTCCTTCAGGGGAACCCACAAACTCTGGGTACCTCTGGAACCCTAGGATGCTGGAAAAAAAGGACGTAAATTTGGCGTGGGTAGATTCTGTGGACAAAGCGCGAACTGCCCCAAATAGCCAAAAAAGGCTCGGCACAGGAGGGGGAAAAGGCCTGGCAGCAAATGGGTTGAATACTGCAACACTTGAAATTCTGCATTTATACAATACAACTTTAACTCTCAGTAGATTATCTTCCTTATACATATATACCCTTTTTATGCTATCAGGTATCTATATATTTATTGCTTTACTGCTACTGTGCAACAGAAAAAATCACTCTCTCCAATGAACTGTTTTGTCTCACCCTAGATATCTCTCTCTACTTTATTGCCCATCCTAAACCTCATTCTACTACAATGATCTCTGAAGTAACCTTACTTAGACCTTTCCCTCCTGGCTCACCCCAAACCTCAGTTTACCACTATGATCTCCCAAACAACCCTACTAAATCCTTCCCTCGTGTATATCTCCTTTGACTCACCCCAAACCTCATTTTACTAGTATGGTCTCCCTAAACCCTTTCTACAGATTGTTCCCTCATCCGTCTCTCCTTTTATTCATCCCAAACCTCATTTTATTACTATGATCTCCCAACAAACACTTTCTAGATTCTTCTGTCTTCTATTCCTCCATTATTCTATTCAATCCAACTAAAAGGCTCACATGTCCACTGCTTTAAGTAGCTCATATTTCCCTATCGTAATCCACCACTAATACTTTTGGTAGTGCGATTCTCACTGAAAGGCGCTTTGATGCCTCATCAGGGGTAGTACGCGCTATATAAATACAATTGCAATTACAATTACATGAAACCTCATTACAGCTTCTGAGCAAACTGCTTTAACCTTGTGTTGGTGGATGGAGTGTGATTGGTTGGCTTATGACAATCCATCGTTTCTCAATGGTGGCCTCATGAGAACTCTATGTGACTGGTTGGGATTTCTGTGGGGAGAACACGAAGGCTATGTGAGAAGATATATTAAAGGGTGATGTATCTCTGCCCCCTACTGCTCCCTTCCTCTGCACTACATTCTGTAAAAACACCATCAACTACAGAGTGAAAGGTTTCTGCTGCTAGAAAGGAGAGGTTCTGGAGAGTTTCTCTCTGAAGAGCCACTTAAGAGATCAGATTGAGAAGTTAGCCCTGTAGTCCACAACTCAAAGGAGACCAGTGGTGTCTAGTAAGGCAGCATGACTCAACTCTCTAGGGCCCACTATTGTAGCCGTCAGATATGTTGCAGAAAATTCTGCAATGCCAAGGTTCTAACCTTTGGCAAGTGGAATGTTTCTCCTGGCTCAGTGGGAAACATATGTCCCAATGTCTCAATTTAGGCCTCAAAGCTTATTATGGACAATGCCAATGCTTACAGTGGGCTTTGGGGCAGCTTTTTGCTGATCATTGTTTGACTGTCTTGTCACTCTCATTTGCTTGATTTTTACTTGACGGCTTTCCTTCCTCTTCCTGAGTTTTTCCCACTCCTGAAGCGTTGCTTTGATGTCATCATCTTCACTGGAGGATTTGAATCCTTCCGTTGCTCACATTCTGAGAACTTTTTTGCCATTAGCACTCCAGGGAACACCTGTGTCTTCCTATTCTGCACCTTCTGTGACGCTTTCCCTCTCACATCCTCAAGATCTCTGTTGCATTACCCCCACCCATCTCATTTGTTGCTTCCCCCACCTCTCTGCCCTCCTCTGCTTTTCTGTAATTTCCTTCTCCCTGTTGTGTCCTTTTTCCACACATTTCCCCCCATTTCCTCCCCTGCTCCCCATACCCTAGTACTCTCGCCACTCAGTGGCATTTACTCTCTCCCCTCTCCCCACCCTCACCACCATTGCTCCCCTGCCCCTCCCCATCGCTTCTTTTTTAAATAAAAAAATATATATATATTGAGGGGCCCAGAAGCTGCCAAACACTTTTTAAAAAATGCACATTTAAATCATTTAACTTATTTTTATTTACCCCTCCAAGATTGGTGTCTGCAATCATGGAATAGTCATTTTTTAAAAAATTGAGACTGCGTCAGGCAGTATGCAATCGCATGCATGGTGATGCATGCACACATACATTATAATACTGGGTTGCCATAGCGTCATGAGACATAAGTGTGCATGCCTGATGATGCCTACAAGCGTACACACCATTACAGTTTATTTTCTTGTGGTGCACAGTATGAGGAGAACAGATCCTTTGCCCCTTTTGCCGATGCATTGGTGGGCAAATTGCAAGACCTGTTAACTTTACCAGTGCTTGTTAGTTTGAGCAGATACTATATTGCTTAGCCACTCGTGTAGAGAAGGAACCAAGGGCCAAATTCATCAAGGTTTTGTGTCACCCTTGCACCACGCAAGGGGGTGCAAGGGTGACTCAAAACCTACCTGAGTTTTATCAAGCCACGCAAAGCCACCTTGCGTGGTTTGATAAATCTAGAGTTATTCAAGACAGTGCAAATTGCTGCTTTGTATTACTCTGAAGTGGGGAGGCATTCCATGGGGGGAGTGAGGGTGTTTTCATGCATCCACCCATGACATCTGACCCATTTCTAGGGTTATCCACACTGATAGGGCCATATGTATGAACACATTTTCCCATTGACACAGAATGGGTAAAACCCTTTGATACATCTGGCCTATAGACCTGGTAATGGGTCAGAATTGTACGCCTCCCCACCAGAGGCACAATGAGGAGAAATATGTTTATTTCTCCTTGTTGTTAGAGGAAAATGCCTTGTTGTAGTTAATTGATGGATCCTTCGTAGGTTATAAGGCATAGGTCCATTCAGCTTAGTTACAGGTCACAAGTCACGCCCTACCAGGAGCAGCATCCTTGCTGCTCAGCCCACTCTCACCAGCTGACATTCACCCACCAGGCACTCCTCAATATTCCAAGCGTCACACTCACGGGCTGAGCAGCAGGGAACTGGGCACTATGGAGAAAATGCTTAGCAACCGATTACAAGTCACAACACATCTTACTCTTTTAAAGGAATTAAAAAAAAATAATTATACAATCAACCAGTCCCATAAGTAATCATTCTCATTATTAAACATCATAACAAGGGACAAAAGATGAAAGAAAATGATCAATCAGTCTGATCAACATTAGACTCATAAAACATCAACAGGTAAATACAATTTACTCCTACTCCACCCAGTGCACCCTTAGCCTCTTAAGAAGGACACACAACATTGGGACGTAACACACATACCCCTTACATATTTGGGTGTCATACATATGCTCCTACATCCTTAACCCCTTAGGAAGGAGACACCACATTAGCGCTTACAAACGCATGGCAGGACTAGGGATTCTCATACCCTCCATAGCACATATGGCAGGACCAGGGATCTCTTATGCCGTCTACTGCATCGATGGCAGGACCAGGGACCTCTCATACCATCTACTGCATGCATGGCATACCTTCTACAGCATGCATGGCAGGACCAGGGACTTCTCATACCCTCTACTGCATGCATGGCAGGACCTGGGACCTCTCATACCCTCTACTGCATGCATTTGGCATGCCTTCTACAGCATGCATGGCAGGACCAGGGACCTCTCATACCATCTACTGCATGCATGGCAGGACCAAGGGACCTCTCATACCATCTACTGCATGCATGGCAGGACCAGGGACCTCTCATACCCTTTACTGCATCCCCAAAAACACATGGAAGCACCAGGGACTTAATCACGCCCTAAAATGCACTTATATTGTGGAAACCTATTACACATTCCCCACAAGCACATTCTTTCACAGAACATGGGTAAGGGCTGATTATGAGGTCAGCGGATGGTTTACACTGTCCGCCTAACTTCCGACAGGGAGGTTGGCGTCATACTGGCTACTTCCCCGCTGGCCCCATTAAGAGTTTCCCATTAGGTCAGTGGGCGGAAACCTCCCCCCTGTGGCCCCCTGCCCCCGTTCTCCACCAGTATTTTCTTGACTGTGGCATTGCCATGAAACCGCTGGTGGAGAAGGGTGTCGTAATCCCCAAAACGATGGATTGGTGAATGTTTGCATTGTTCAGCATTCCATCCATCATCTGTTCTTTTTGCAGTAATCCCCAGGGCAGCACTGCTTGCAGCGCTGCCCTGGTTGATTAGGATCTCCGCCACCACCACCTCCAGACCGCCGGGATCTCTGATCCTGGTGGAACTGGCGGTTCCCTGGTGGCCCGACCATCAGGATTGTAATGTGGTGGTCGGACCACCACATTGGTGGCAGTCCAAGTGCCATCAGCGAGTCTGGCGGTCCAATCACTGCCAGACTTGTAATGAGGCCCATACTGTCTAGTACTAAAAACACGGATGGATTAAACCCAGATCTGTGACCAGGGGTGAATGTATGATTGGTTACACATTCCGTTCATCATTTGTGTTTGTTTGCTTTCATCACCCACAATATAAGGAAAGTCAGGTTCTTGAAAAATAATTTCTTCACAGCCTCTCTACATCCTTAATAGGAGCTCTCTGTACATCCTTATAGGAGCGTTACGTGAAGAGAAAACTCCACCAAAGAGGGTGAACTATCCATTACTAGGTTCACTACAAAATGCCATTTCCTCTTAAAATGCGGTTCCGTGTGATTTTCCACAAAGGCCCTGGGGGAGAGCGCTCCAACACACATGCAGATATGGAAACACTTACTGAACAGAACATGCGATTTTGCACAGATGTATGTTGTGTTCACTTCCTGCTTTCCGCAGTAGTGTGCGTTCCAGCCTTTGAGATGCCACGTCAGGAAGTCGCCTTCAGCGCATGAATTCTACATGTGGATGTGGAGAAGTGTGGCTCAATGGTTAGAGCGGCAGACCCTGAAGCAGAGATCTGGCTCAAGACAAGGGTTCAAGTCCCGCTTCGGCAGGTCTTGGGCTCAATTCCCCTTGACCAGATAATTCTCGCCTCGGTGCCTAATCTAATTCATGGGTCCCACTCTGCAACTCTGGGCAATAGCTTGCTTAATCTCCACAACGGCCCCAACAGCGCTTGGATGCCTGGCTTCACCCTGGGGGTGCTCAGGAGTGGGCGCCTCACAGGGAAAAGCCAGGAGGGGTTCCATAGCGGTATGAGTACAGCGCCTTGAGACCCTAACGGGTGAGTAGTGCGCTATACAAGTGCTAATTTTTTACATGCCGGGAATGTTACCAACAATATGCATTAGCCTCGCAGCTCCTGTGAACCCCTCTCACAGTTCCAACGTCCCGGTGTCAGGGGCAGCGGAACGGCAGCCTTGCGTCCGGGAAGATTCGCACCCCCTTACAATGGCTGCCCAGCATGCGCATCCTTAGCAACACTTCACTTATAATTAATAAATTCATATAATGCACGCCTCCCTTGGCAATGCTCGCGCCCCCAACATTTAATCAAATACCCGCGTCCCCTCACCATTTCCACTGACGTGTGGGACAAATTCAGGCATTTGTGCCCTTGTAAATGATAGGAAATAGGTTTATTCAGCCTAGGTACAGGTTACAAGTAACTCCCCTCCAGGAGCAGCATCCTTGCTGTTCAGCCCACTCAACGTTCCATGACCTCACACACACTGGCTGAGCAGCAGGGAACTGGGAACTATGGAGGAGATGCAGGGCCACCGATGACAAGTCACAACATCCCTCTAAGGATTCTTTTGTGTTTTGTGCAGGAAGGGGCCCCTATCTGCACAAACACATTCCTGCCTACAATGCAGGCACCTTTGCAACATGGCACAAGGGTGCCTGGGTTGGTGCTAGGCAGCCAAAAGAGAGTCGGCGCTAGAAAAAGCCAGGAATGTGCTGTATAATTTTAAATATGGCACATCCCTGCCCTTTCCCTCTCGCGAATGGCAGAGCAGCGAGCTGGCTTACTGTATTGAGCTGTGTGAACGTTTGTTCAATAGACCCCTAAGTTTGTTTCTCTTCAGCGTAAGGGATTCCATGACTGATGGGTAGCAGTAAACATACTTGGGTTCAGGGTATGGAGCATTCTACTCTATTAGGTTCCAGGAGTAAAACAATTTCTTAGTTTTGCAGCTCTGCTCTCGCCAAACAGCCATTCTCTGTAGCTGCTACTCGGTGGTGCAAATCCCTCTCAAGAGAGGTTTACTGTTTACCAGACCTTTTGGCCTTTTAAATACTTACTGTTTTTTAAATTGGCCTTTTTATGCAAAATCATCTATCAATAAGCTGTTGTGATCTTCCTCTGGGTTTTTAATTTTTGGATTGTCTTTTATTTCTTTTTCCATACTTATTTATATTTATTAATGTTCTCATTTCTCTTATTTTGCTTCTGTAGAGTGACAGTGTCCACTTGCCCTTGAGATAGGGTGCACTTAGTGTCTGCATAAATAAACATTCAAAAACTACCTAACACAATCTAACGGACGTGTATGTACAGTATACATAAACATCATCTGACATACAAATCATGTCTTTAATGTTGAAATGTCTTCCCATTGAGTGGAGTTTTCTCTTACTAAGTCCAAAGGGCCAATATTTTGGTAGACAACATTTGGTATCTAATATTCACAACAGATTATTTTCTGCTATCAAGCCTGTCATGGGATCCCCATTGGCCCTCTTATCTATTTAAATTTGTTTTCTGCCAGGTGGCAGTCTCTACACCTGTTGCCGTGGAAATTTACAGCAAAACAGAGGCTCATTATGACATCACAATTCCAGGGCAGAGATGGACTTCAAGGCGCTTCAGCCTTACTTATTCATTGATCTTTGTGCCTAGCAAGAGTGGCAGGCGCACAGACTTTGAGCAGTCTCAGACACTGTCATGCACCTCTTACGGATATAGACAGATTGTGCCAATGACGATGTATAGAAGAAGACGTTCCTCAGATATCTACCGGCAAATAGGTAGGCATGGTAAGGTGTAGGGGATAGTGTGAGCCTGGCATGGGTCCATTTGAAGCCTGATCCACTTCCAGCTTAAGGATCCTTAGTTAGACAGACAACAGCACTACCTCTCAGACTCAGAGAGTTGGTTTCATGGTTTGCATCTAGGATCCTTCTCTGCGATCACCTCTCTCTTTGCTGATGTTTGCCTGCTGCCTCCCTTTGGATGCTGCGGAGTTCTCAGCTTCCGGAATTATTGACATACCTCTCTCTCGCATACAGTTGGCACCTTGCATAGAATCCTCACGGTCGCACACTCTGGGCGCCTAACTTTGTTTGGACAAGGATGTACTTTTCTGAGTGGTGAATGTGGAAGGCACAGAATCTTGCCATTTGTTCTAGAAATTGAAAATATTTACTAGGCCAGGGGTTGTTCAGGTGCAGATCAAAGTCAAGCTTCATGGTGTGAAACAGTTAAGAGGCTGCCATATTAGGATGTGCCCTAAAATGTTAAATCACCTCCGAAGTAGAACTTGCGCTTCTCAGCGAGTATGCTAGACGTTCTGGTGAATATTCGTGCAAATCCAGAAATCACTGATATGCGTTAAAAGAGAAGTGATGCACTTCTCACTGACTGCGTATAGTACCAAATAGGAAAGGGAGAGTGTCCATTATTATGAAATTTTCAAAAAAGCAATGTGGACTGAATAATAATGGTTAGGTCCTAATTGGTCTTTAAGGACCACTTTGGAAGGTAATTGATAGATTTTAACCATCGTCCCTAGGAGAAATTAAGAGCACCTTTGTGCATTGAAACCACAGAGTGCAAGGTGCATTGGTTAAAGCGTGGTAATCTAAAAATCCCATTTAAAATCTCTAATCACCTTTTCCCCATATATATCTAGACCTTGTTTTGCTCCTTTAGGCTCTCTCTTACTCTCCTTCTTCCCCCTCGTCTCCTAACCTCTGTCCCCCGTGTCTCTCCCACCTTTACATCCACAATCCCTTTCTGTTTGTCGCTGCATCTATCTTCCCTTTCTCTCCTGTTCTCTCGCTTTCTTTTTAATTTTATTGTATATTCTTTCTCTCCCTCTCCTCATTTTCTGGAACCTCTTTCCTTTATCTCCTTCCTACTTCCCAAACCTTTTTATCCTCCTCTTTCTATCACCTTCCTCCCAGATCATGCACACAATCTAATGGTGTTGTATGTTTAGCTGACATAAATATCATGTCCTAAGTACTGAAATGTCTTTCCGTTGAGTGTAGGATTTCCCTTATTGAATCCAAAGGGATGATATTTTGGTAGACAACATTTAGGACCCAATATTCATGTCAGAAGATGTTCTGCTACCAAACTTGTCATCAGTCCCCATTGGTCTCTTTTCCTATTGTGATTTGTCTTATGACAAGTGGGAGTATTAATCTCTTCCAGTCTCTACTCCTGTTGCCATGGAAATGACAGCACAGCAGATGCTCATTATGGCATCAGGTTTTCAGGCAATAGGTGGACTTCATGACACTTCAGACTTACTTATTCTTTGATCTTGCCTAGAGTCAGTGCCAGGGGCATGGACTTTAAGCCGTTTCAGATACTAGCATGCTCCCCTTACACTTACAGAAAGGTTGTGCCTGTGATGCTGTTTATAAGGAGACCTTGTCAGACATCCATCAGGAAGCAGCAGGCATAGTAAGGGGTAGTCGATTGTGGGAGCCTCGGATGGGTCTATTTGAGGCCTCTGACCTGGGTGAGGACACTAGTTCCATATTGAGTCAGGGGAAGCCTCATATAGACAGACAGCAGCACTGTCTCTCAGGCTCAGACTGTTGGTTTCATGGTTTGCATCTAGGACCCCACTTTGAGATGACCTCTCTCCTAGCTTCTGCTTGCATTCTTCCGCCAGTTTGGATGCTGTGGAATTCCCAACTTCAGGAATAATTGACATTCTTCTCTTTTTTTGCATGCAGTTGACTTCTTGCCTAGAATTCTTGTGGTCACACCCTCTGGGTGCCTAACGTTGCTTGGACAAGCATAGCCCTCTCTGAGTGGTGAATGTGAAAAGCATGGACGATTGCCATGACTTCTAGAAATGGAAATTATTGACTATTGTAGGGATTTTTCAGCTGGCGATAAAGGTCAGGCTTCATGGCATGAAACATTTAAGAGGCTGCCATATTTGAACGTGCAATACAAAGTCAGATCACCTTCAAAATAGAAGTTGCACTTCTCAGCAAGTATGCTATACTTTTTGGAGTCTATGCCAGCAAATCTAGACCTGGCTCATATACATTAAAATAGACAGCATCAGTACTTCTCACCAACTGCATATAGTAGCAAATAATGGAGACTCAGAGGGGGTGGGCGTCATTAAGCAATTTAAAAAAAAAACAACGTGAAACTATCTAACACAATCTAATGGAGGTGTATGTACATTATACAGAAACATCATCTGAAATATTATGTCTTAAATATTGAAATCTCTTCCCATTGAGTGTAGTTTTCTCTTACCAAGTCCAAAGGGCCAATATTTTGCTAGACAACATTTGGGGATCTAATATTCAGATCAGATGATTTTCTGCTATCAAGCCTGTTATGGGATCCCCATTGGCCCCCTTATCTATTTAAATTTGTTTTCTGCCAGGTGGCAGTCTCTACACCTATTGCCGTGGAAATGTACAGCACAACAGATGCTCATTATGACATCACAATTCCAGGCCAGAGGTGGACTTCATGGCGCTTCAGCGTTACTTATTCATTGATCTTTGTGCCTAGCAAGAATGCCAGGTGCACAGACTTTGAGCAGTCTCAGACACTGTCATGCACCTCTTACGGATATAGACAGATTGTGCCAATGACGATGTATAGAAGAAGACCTTCCTCAGATATCTACCAGCAAACAGGTAGGCATGGTAAGGTGTAGGGGATAGTGTGAGCCTGGCATTGGTCCATTTGAAGCCTGATCCACTTCCAGCTTAAGGAGCCTCAGATAGACAGACAACAGCACTACCTCTCAGGCTCAGAGTGTTGGTTTCATGGTTTGCATCTAGGATCCTGCTCTGCGATCACCTCTCTCTTTGCTGATGCTTGCCTGCTGTCTCCCTTTGGATGCTCTGTAGTTCTCAGATTCCGGAATTATTGACATACCTCTCTCTCGCATACAGTAGGCATCTTGCATAGAATCCTCAAGGTCGCACACTCTGGGTGCCTAACTGTGTTTGGACAAGGATGTACTTTTCTGAGTGGTGAATGTGGAAGGCACAGAATCTTTCCATGTGTTCTAGAAATTGAAAATATTTACTAGGCCACGGGTTGTTCAGATGCAGATCAAAGTCAAGCTTCATGGCGAACAGCTAGGAGGCTGCCATATTAAGATGTGCCCTAAAATGTTAAATCACCTCCAAAATAGAACTTGCGCTTCTCAGCGAGTATGCTAGACGTTCTGGTGAATATACCTGCAAATCCAGAAATCACTGATAGGCGTTAAAAGAGGAGTGACGCACTTCTCACAAACTGTGTAAAGTACCAAATAGAAAAGGGAGAGTGTCCATTATTATGAAATTTTCAAAAAAGCAATGTGGACTGTATAAAAATGGTTAGGTCCTAATAGGTCTTTAAGGACCACTTTGGAAGGTAATTGATAGATTTTAACCATCGTCCCTAGGAGAAATTAAGAGCACCTTTGTGCATTGAAACCACAGAGTGCAAGGTGCATTGGTTAAAGCGTGGTAATCTAAAAATCCCATTTAAAATCTCTAATCACCTTTTCCCCATATATATCTAGACCTCGTTTTGCTCCTTTAGGCTCTCTCTTACTCTCCTTTTTCTCCCTCATCTCCTAGCCTCTGTCCCCCGTGTCTCTCCCACCTTTACATCCACAATCCCTTTCTGTTTGTCACTGCATCTATCTTCCCTTTCTCTCCTGTTCTCTCGCTTGCTTTTCAATTTTATTGTATATTCTTTCTCTCCCTCTCCTCATTTTCTGGAACCTCTTTCCTCTATCTTCTTCCTACTTCCCAATCATTTGTATCCTCCTCTTTCTATCACCCTCCTCCCAGATCATGCACACAATCTTATGGTGTTGTATGTTCAGCTGACATAAATATCATGTCCTAATTACTGAAATGTCTTTCCGTTGAGTGTAGGATTTCCCTTATTGAATCCAAAGAGCTGATATTTTGGTAGAAGACATTTAGGACCCAATATTCATGTCAGAAGATGTTCTGCTACCACACTTGTCATCGGTCCTCATTGGTCTCTTTTCCTATTGTGATTTGTCTTATGAAAAGTGGGAGTATTAATCTCTTCCAGTCTCTACTCCTGTTGCCATGGAAATGACAGCACAGCAGATGCTCATTATGGCATCAGGTTTTCAGGCAATAGGTGGACTCCATGACACTTCAGCCTTACTTATTCTTTGATCTTGCCTAGAGTCAGTGCCAGGGGCATGGACTTTAAGCAGTTTCAGATACTAGCATGCTCCCCTTACATTTACAGAAAGGTTGTGCCTGTGATGTGTTTATAAGGAGACCTTGTCAGACATCCATCAGGAAACAGCAGGCATAGTAAAGGGTAGGTGATTGTGGGAGCCTTGGATGGGTCTATTTGAGGCTTCTGGCCTGGGTGAGGACACTAGTTCCATATTGAGCCACGGGAAGTCTCAGATAGACAGACAACAGCACTGTCTCTCAGGCTCAGAGTGTTGGTTTCACGGTTTTCATCTAGGACCCCACTTTGAGATGACCTCTCTTATAGCTGCTGCTTGCATTCTTCCCCCAGTTTGGATGCTGTGGAATTCTCAACTTTAGGAATAATGGACAATCTTCTCTTTTTCTGCATGCAGTTGACTTCTTGCCTAGAATTCTTGTGGTCACACCCTCTGGGTGCCTAACGTTGCTTGGACAAGCATAGCCCTCTCTGAGTGGTCAATGTGAAAAGCATGGATGATTGCTATGACTTCTAGAAATGGAAATTATTGATTTGTCTAGGGATTTTTCAGCTGGCGATAAAGGTCAGGCTTACTGGTATGAAACATTTAAGAGGCTGCCATATTTGAACGTACAATACAAAGTCAGATCACCTTCAAAATAGAAGTTGCACTTCTCAGCAAGTATGCTCTACTTTCTGGACTCTATGCCAGCAAATCTAGACATGGCTCATATACATTAAAATAGACAGCATCAGTACTTCTCACCAATTGCATATAGTAGCAAATAATGGAGACTCGGAGGGGGTGGGCGTCATTAAGCAATTAAAAAAAAAACAATGTGAAATTACCTAACACAATCTAATGGAGGTGTATGTGCATTATACAGAAACATCATCTGAAATAAATATCATGTCTTAAATATTGAAATCTCTTCCCATTGAGTGTAGTTTTCTTTTACCAAGTCCAAAGGGCCAATATTTTGCTAGACAACATTTGGGGATCTAATAATCACATCAGATGATTTTCTGCTATCAAGCCTGTTATGGGATCCCCATTGGCCCCCATTATCTATTTAAATTTGTTTTCTGCCAGGTGGCAGTCTCTACACCTGTTGCCGTGGAAATTTACAGCACAACAGATGCTCATTATGACATCACAATTCCAGGCCAGAGGTGGACTTCAAGGCGCTTCAGCCTTACTTATTCATTGATCTTTGTGCCTAGCAAGAGTGCCAGGCGCACAGACTTTGAGCAGTCTCAGACACTGTCATGCACCTCTTACGGATATAGACAGATTGTGCCAATGACGATGTATAGAAGAAGACGTTCCTCAGATATCTACTGGCAAATAGGTAGGCATGGTAAGGCGTAGGGGATTGTGTGAGCCTGGCATGGGTCCATTTGATGCCTAATCCACTTCCAGCTTAAGGAGCCTTTGATAGACGGACAACAGCACTACCTGTCAGGCTCAGAGTGTTGGTTTCATGGTTTGCATCTAGGATCCTGCTCTGCGAGCACCTTTCTCTTTGCTGATGCTTGCCTGCTGCCTCCCTTTGGATGCTGCGGAGTTCTCAGCTTCCGAAATGATTGACATATGTCTCTCTTTTGCATACAGTAGGCACCTTGCATAGAATCCTCAAGGTCGCACACTCTGGGCGCCTAACTTTGTTTGGACAAGGATGTACTTTTCTGAGTGCTGAATGTGGAAGTCACGGAATCTTGCCATGTGTTCTAGAAGTTGAAAATATTTACTAGGCCAGGGGTTGTTCAGGTGCAGATCCAAGTCAAGCTTCATGGTGTGAAACAGTTAAGAGGCTGCCATATTAGGATGTGAACCAAAATGTTAAATCACCTCAAAAATAGAACTTGCGCTTTTCAGTGAGTATGCTAGACTTTTTGGTGAATATACCTGCAAATCCAAAAATGACTGATATGCGTTAAAAGAGACGTACAGCACTTCTCACCAACAGCGTATAGTACCAAATAGGAAAAGGGGGGTGCCTATTATTAATCAATTTTCAAAAAAGCAATGTGGACTGAATAATAATGGATAGGTTTTAAGAGGTCTTTAAAGACCACTTTGGAAGGTGATTTATAGATGTTAACCATCGTCCCTAGGAGAAATTAAGAGCACCTTTGTGCATCGAAACCACAGAGTGCAAGGTGCATTGATTAAAGCGTGGTAATCCAAAAATCCCATTTAAAATCTCTAATCACCTTTTCCCCACATATATCTAGACCTCGTTTTGCTCCTTTAGGCTCTCTCTTACTCTCCTTCTTCTCCCTCGTCTCCTAACCTCTGTCCCCCGTGTCTCTCCCCCCTTTACCTCCACAATCCCTTTCTGTTTGACGCTGCATCTATCTTCCCTTTCTCTCCTGTTTTCTCACTTGCTTTTTAATTTTATTGTATATTCTTTCTCTCCCTCTCCTCATTTTCTGGAACCTCTTTCCTCTATCTTCTTCCTACTTCCCAATCTTTTTTATCCTCTTCTTTCTATCACCCTCCTCCCAGATCATGCACACAATCTTATGGTGTTGTATGTTCAGCTGACATAAATATCACGTCCTAAGTACTGAAATGTCTTCCCGTTGAGTGTAGGATTTCCCTTATTGAATCCAAAGGGCTGATATTTTGGTAGACATCATTTAGGACCCAATATTCATGTCAGAAGATGTTCTGCTACCAAACCTGTCATCAGTCCTCATTGGTCTCTTTTCCTATTGTGATTTGTCTTATGACAAGTGGGAGTATTAATCTCTTCCAGTCTCTACTCCTGTTGCCATGGAAATGACAGCACAGCAGATGCTCATTATGGCATCAGGGTTTCAGGCAATAGGTGGACTTCATGACCCTTCAGCCTTACTTATTATTCTTTGATCTTGCCTAGACTCGGTGCCAGGGGCATGGACTTTAAGCAGTTTTAGATACTAGCATGCTCCCCTTACATTTACAGAAAGTTGTGCCTGTGATGCTGTTCATAAGGCGACCTTGTCAGACATTCATCAGGAAACAGCAGGCATAGTAAGGGGTAGGTGATTGTGGGAGCCTTGGATAGGTCTATTTGAGGCCTCTGATCTTGGTGAGGACACTAGTTCCATCTCGAGCCAGAGGAAGCCTTTGATGGGTAGGCAGCAGCACTGCCTCTAAGGCTCAGTGTGTGGTTTCATGGTTTTCATCTAGGATTGTGCTTTGCGATGACCTCTCTTTGATGCTGCTTGAATTCTTCCTTCAGTTTGGATGCTGTGGAGTTCACAATTTATGGAACTGTGGACATTCCTCTCTTTTGCATCCGGTAGACTTTTTGCAGTCTTCAAGGTTGCATCCTCTGGATGCCTAGTGTTCCTTGACAAGCATGTGCTGTTCTGAGTGGTGAATCTGGAAAGCATGGAAGCTTGCCATGTGTTCTAGGAACTGAAAAGATTTACTAGCCCCAGGGAATGTTCAAGTGCATGTAAAAGTCAGGCTTCATGGTGTGAAACTGTTAAGAGTCTGCCATTCTTAAACACTAGAAAGTCAAATCACCTCCAAAATAGAACTTGCACTCCTCATCAAGCATGCTATACTTTCAGGTGACTATCAGCAAATCTAGACATGACTGATATGTGCTAAAAGAGAAGGCGTCAGCCCTCCTCCCCAACCAGTGCTTAATTTGTAAATAAAAAGGTGCCGGTGCCCAAAGCCCTCTTCTTAAATACGCGGCTGCTGCAATTAAATGTAGGAACACAGAATACTGAGGCTGCGTAATCTTGAAGCCATCTCGGACCTCTTCAATCCATTTAAAGCCACTCCCTGCCCCTTCAGCTCACTCTTGCAGCTTTCTACTTTCTCCCTTTGTGACGTTTTTTCGTTTTTCCCTTCATCCGTCTTTCCCATGTGTGTCTTTTACTCTCAGCAAATGCTTGAGGCAGAAGAATAAGCCCCGGCCCTGAAAAATAAGCACCGGAAGCAACAAGCACAAATTAAGCACTGTCCCTGACTGCATATAGTAGCAAATAGAAAATAGAGGGGGGGGGTCTGTTGTTAAGCATTTCTTCAAAAAGCCACATAGAGCAAGTAACATTCTTTATATGTTAAAAGGACTTCAGAAACCACTTTGAAGGTGATTTATGAATTTTACACTAAGCTCTCTTCTAGAAAATAACTGAAAACTTGTGCATTGAAATCATAGAGGGCAAGGCATACTGGTCGAAACATTTTAAGCTAAAGATCCCACTTAAAAAACTCTAATCACCTTTTCTCCATGTAGCTAGATCTCATTTTGCTCCCTAGGGGTCCCTCTTACTCTTTCTCTTCCCCCATCTCCTAATCCCTGTCTCCTCTGGCTCTCCCGCCTTTTTTCTGCACTTCCCCTTTCTGTTTGCTGATTCATCTGTCCATCCTCCGTTCCCTGTTCTCTCACTTGTGGTTTCCATTAACTCTACATTCTTTCTATCTCTCTCCTTCCCAGTCTTAGACGGCTTGCTTTAGCCCCATCCTTCACAGACCATGTATAGAAGCTGAAACTGTTTCATGGCTGTGCAAGGCCAGGAGCAGTAGCTGCTACACGGATGCTGTGCAAGGCCAGGAGCAGTAGCTGCTACATGGATGCTGTGCAAGGCCAGGAGCAGCGGCTGCTACCTAGACACTGTGCAAGGCCAGGAGCAGCGGCTGCTACCTGGACACTATGCGAGGAGGCCAGGACCAGCAGCTGCTACCAGGACACTGTGCAAGGCCAGGAGCAGTAGCTGCTACATGGACTGTGCAAGGCCAGGAGCAGCAGCTGCTACCTGGACAACTGGGCAAGGCCAGGAGCAGTAGCTGCTACATGGATGCTGTGCAAAGCCAGGAGCAGCAGCTGCTACCTAGACACTGTACAGAGATACTATCTAGTTACCTGAGACACTTTACTAACATTACAATGTCACTGTGAGCCCCTGAAAGTTCAAGCTTAGGGAGCTGGATAAATAAAACAAAATGACCACAGAAGCCTGGACCTGACGGGCAAGCACTTTTTTTGTGGAAGTACACAAATTGTGCCCAATCAAAACATATTTGTGGCTTCCAACATGTGGGCAGAGCTAAAGCCCCTCTCTGGAGATGCTCACCCAATTGTTTTACAACAGTTGCGCTGTTAAGCCAGACTATAAAAACTAGAGCACGCTGATGAGAACTACGCACCTCCGTCCCTTAACAGCTATGGGCACTCTTTAACACTTTACTCTCCCAGTTTAATTTGCCTTGTCTCTAGTTTAAAATATCGACCACTCTTGTTCTCTTTCCGTATCTATCTTTCACTGTCATGTGTTCCATTCTTTCATTGCTTCCTCCTGATTTGCTCCTGATTTTAATAAATCTGCCTCTCTTCCTCCCTCTGTACTTATCTTCTTTTTCAATATTTGTCTTTTCCATGTATTTCTGTGTAAGTGTCCCCCTCTAGCTTGCTCCCTCTGTATCTTGTCTAATTGGTTTTCTCTCACTTCACTCTAACTTCTTGTTGGCTGCCCCAACCCCCTCTTCTCTGGGTACGGGCACACTTTGGGTATAATATATGTTGAGCAGAGCCTTTTTCCCTGATAGTCGAAAAAATAGAACACGTCTAGTTGCAGATCACTGAACACACAGGCGGAAAACACAGACTCAGTCAAGCTAAGAGAGAAAAGGGCAGCATGATACAGCTGCCCACACACTGTGGGGGACCTTTAAGCCCACATATTTTCTGGAACCTCTAAGGTGGCCAGTATCTTTTCCAGCTTGGGAATCACCTGTGGTGTGAGTCTCACAAGCTCTCATTCAGGGGACTGTGAATAAGCATCCAAGCCATCAAGAGATACCCTACATTGGACAAGTTACAAACTTTGTCCTCTGGCTTCACTCTGCGGAGCCTACACGTCTTGTCGCCTTGTCCTGTGGCTTGAGAGACCATGCGCCTGTCCATTGTCTCCTCACTATCTTACCCACCCCAGGAATCATATCCTTTCTTGGATTCAGTCTTGATGTCTCCTAGGCACCAGCTGCACAGCCCTCTGAGCCAGGTGTTCAAGCATGGTAATGCCAGTCCCATGCAGTAGAAATCTGTCTTTATTAGGATGACTAGCTCCCGAAAAACGTTTGTGATCCCTTGAAGACTTGTCATGGGTTTGGATGTTTAATGCGACTCTTCCTGCTTTGAGATTATTCCATTTGTTGCCCTGTTGAGTTTGCATGGCCGCGTTCACGTCCTCCTCAGATTGGGGGTCCTGCACAGTCCATTCTTGGATGATGGCTTTCGGCTTGAGTAGATTAGGTTTTCATCACTGCCATTTAGGACACTCGGGCAGCTAACACATACCCCTCTGATAGCACTTTGCAATATAATTCCTATCTCCTGGAGTCTCTAGTACAGGGAAAGATTTACTGCCTGCTCACTTGTATTTTGGAGAAAAAAACAAGATATGTTGATGAGCAGAATTTATTCATTGAGAGTTTTACAAAAGCTCTTTAGAGTCTTAGAAGAAGCAAGAGTATATTGAGGAACACGAGGCAAGGGAGGATGGTCCTGTTGGAGGGGCATCATCCATATGGGATCTTCTTTGATTGCGACCCTTAAACAGCGAGAAGTGCTACTACAAGGCAGGTGTAAGAGTGTTCTGAATTGTAAGTAGTTAGGTGCAGATCTCAGGAATGGGTTTGTGGCATTCTGCAGTTTAGAACCCTACACTTCCAAGGATATGCCCTGGAGTTCTGGCCACCATTTTACGCTTTTAAGTGCTAGCTATAGGAACATAGATTATGTTCTGTCATACAAACCCTGCATTCTGTCTTGCATGCATTATATATTCTGAATACTAAGGGCCTGATTTAGATATGGGCGAACTCTAAATTACATTTTGTCCCATGGGATTTATATTTCTATGGACGGGATATCCGTCAGCGTTGTGATGGAGTAACTCTTCCGCCAATATCAAAATCAGGCTATAAGTCAGATATAGTCATGAATATAATCTTTAAACATGTGTATCTTTCACACTATCCTTTTACAGTTTTTTATGGAATATATGGCTGCAGCCTCCTGCATGCAGGAATTCTACCAAACCAACTGATATCATTACACACCAATAGCCCCAAGATGCACCTAGAATCATTTTTTTAATAATTCAGTAGGAGCTCAAATACATGAATGCCAGTGGAGACATTTTTAAAGTGCCAGCTGGAATTTACCTGTGGGTAGGGCTTGGAGTAGACAACTCGCCTAAAACCTATGTGTTCATGGAGCCATGAATTTCTGCAGTACATAGAGGAGTACGCACACCTAGGAATGTGCTGTGGTTGGGGTGAGTGTCGTTGACATTGTCCAGTTGTCGCACTTAAATGTTCATAGTAGGCACTTGTTTGAATCACAGTCTTTCTTGGGGTGGATGGGTGCAAATTCCACACTTTGGGAGGATTTTGCCATTACTTTTTAGTTTTTTGTTAGTTCATCTTTGCTGCACAGTGACCTGATGCTACCTGACATGGGAGGACATCTGTCCACTAGAAAGTAACTCTAGTGAAGCTACCCAATCCTATGTCAGGTGGGGATAGCAGAGCAATGTGTTTGTTTAAAACCTTTTATGGCATGTGGCTCATTATTGTCATTTCTGCGATTCTATATATCACAAGCATGTCATTACCCTTTACTGTGGAACACACAAGTAAATTGCTTAAATATACAGGTAAATATCCTATGAGCATACGGTTTATCGAAATATAAATTAAACAGATAAAATAGTGATAACAATTACAATATGATGAAGCAATTATATATTAAATACATGAAACTCTCTACAAAAGTGTATAATAAAAAAATAAATGTATGCAACGAAATCGAGGGGAAGGGAGGAGGGGAGATATAGACAACATTCTCCATGTTGAATGCAGTGTAATGAAAGCAAACTGAGTATGTCACAGCAATGTGGAATAAATTGAACAGTAAAATGTGTAAACAAATGATTACACTTAATATGAACTCAGCTAACTAAGTAGGAACGCTACTTACAAAAGGTTTTTGAAACTTCATCAGAAAAGGGCTGAAAGCAGATATCTAGGTGGGGAATGAGTAAAACCCATTAAGTAGGCCTGAAGTTCCTGTGACACCAGGACGTTTGAGCTCTTTGGTGTATCAGGTGGACACGGGGGTGCTTCCAGCCTTTGGATGATGACGTAGACCCTCCTTGCCATGTTAGATAGTATACGCTCTTCACTTCTCCTTGCAGGTCCACTCATGTGCCTTCTCTCCTCCTCCTCCAGGTACCACAGATGGCATGAATTATATGGACGTCGTCACTTTTTCACGGTAAGCGGACAGACATGTCCTACTTTTTGACACCTCATCATAGGAAGGAGTAAGCTCCAGTTATCTGCAGTATGTTTTGCCCTTTGATGATGCATTTCAAGGGCAACTGCAGCCCAGCAGGCAGGGCTGGGAGTGAGGCACAATGTTGTAGGTGACCAACCTCAGGGAAACACTTGTAGTTTTGGGACACATTTTCTAGAAAAAAATGTTTTACTAATATATTCATGAACTTGCAGTCAGCAACTAAATACATGCGGAACAAGTTGTGGTCCAATCTGTCTGAGCTGTGGCCCCACACGCCCGGCTTCTTGTACTCTACCCAGGAGGTAGTGGTGGGAGAAGACAGCCAGAGCCTTGACTCTGAGTGTAGCACTTGTGTGGTTGTTTTCACAGTTCTTGCTGTAGCTCTCTACCAGTACCTGCATAGGATCTATAGCCCAACTAGTCCCCTTTTGAAGTGCAGGAGTGTGCTAATTTTAAGGGGTAAAAGGACATTTAAACTATGGGGGGGCAGTGGGGGATTCAGAGGGGCATGTTGTCATTTTTGGAGGCCTCTTCAAATCTCCCCCAATCGCTCACTGGTGCTTTCCATCCCTCCTTTTTCCTCTCTGTGGTAGGCCTACACCTCTCCCTTTCTCCATTGCTTGTCCCCCTGTTCACGATGGTTCTATTTGCAAGAAGTAATGTCAGATTCAGGAACCTGGGTTGGACCTTGTTCTTCATGGGGCATCAGAATGCTCATAAAATGCCTCATTCCATTGCATTCAGGTCTGATCCAGAGCTTCTGTGGCCACTGTCCAGAATCCCACAATTGTGGGACAGTGGCATAACGTATGGACAAGCCTTGCCTGCTCCAAGTCGCTTCGTGAACAGGATGGTTCAGCGTTGGTAGACAGCTTTCACAACACTTTGATGAATACGGGGGTCGTATATGCCCTGTGCAGGATATTAAACTGTAGGTCCCCCACCACAAAAAGCTTTATTCTACAATTGTATTGAACTCCTTTTCATGCATTCCCCTACCAAGGCTTTTCTAGCATATGTCTTTTTGACCTTCTAAAGAAACCCCAAACCCTTCAATATTGTTCTGTGGAGGCATGTTTCCAATTGTCTCTGATTACCTATGGTGGATACTACTTTTACACATTCATGTGTAGGGGGTTCCATGTCTGTCATGCCCCATATTCTGCATATCCTGGTTATCATTGCTGTGTGGTTAGGAGTTGTCTAACTGTCCATATTCCTCCATCCTTATCTCAAACATGGCTAGTGCACCATTCTGAAAGGGATCCCCTATCTTGGTGTCCCCAGCTATCTTCCACATTTGTAGTTCCCTGGAGGAATGAAGACCCAGATATACCGGCAATCACTTCTAAGGAAGTTCTGGAGTTTGTACCACCACTGGAAGATTGAGCAAGTAGTATAAGAGACAGAGAAACACCATCATTTTAGCAACTGCTATTGTACCAGGCGCTGCTAGAGGTAATGTCTTACATACCGAAATGTGCACTCGCAGAGATGCCGCAGTGGTCCTTAGATCCCAGACAAGCAAGCCTTGATCTGTATAATCTGTCCACACCTATAAGTAACAGAAGGCAGCCATTTATATCCCACTACCTCTGCCTATTTTATCCATCTCATGTTATCCCTTCATCTCAGCAGATGTATGGGCGCAGGGTACCAGTTTCTTTCTTTTCTTCCCACCCTCTCCCCTGGGCATAAGTAGATACATCCTCCGCCCAACATCAACCCAGAAATATCAATTTTAGTTTTCTCCTTGTCCAGGATATAGGTATTCTGAGGGGTTAGTGTCAAAGTCTGTGTACCCGCTCTCACCTATTCTGCTACCCCGTAAGAGCCATGTATGAGTCCTACAACATCGCTCACCCCATATATTTCTGGCATATTTATCTATTCTTCTACTGCAGACGTATCTGGCTATCGCTTCCCTTCTCTCGGGCCCATCCTGTATCTTCAGTGGTGGATGACATTTGCTACAGCAGGGAACACTTCCAGGGTGTCTTCCTGTACTTCCATCTGTTCCCTCTCTGGTGTCTCCATCTACGGGTCCTCCATCTCCGTTGGGGCGATTGGTCATTATGGCGACTGACTGCCCGTCTCCTTCTGGTGGCTCATATTTCTCAACCCCTTCCTGCTTCTTATGGGCCTATGAGAACGAAAGTATACTGTCCTGTGATAATCTTCAGCTTCGCTGGGAGTACTTCAGGTTTGGATCTGGTAGTCTCATCTTCATCCAGGGAAAGTGGATCTTCCGTGTAACCCCTCAGGCCTGTACTCTGGAAAAATCCATATTTTTGCTATTCTTTGTAATGAATTGACCATCTATTCTTGCTGCCCTCTGTATTAGATCCCGGACTCTATGACGTAGCAACTTCACTGCTATGTTTGCATTAAGCAATGTCATATTTATTTTGTTATTTTAAGCACAGTGAGATTAAGTGATTTGCCCAGAATCCCAGGATGTTGAGCCGAGACTCGCTTCTGGTTCTCAGTTCCAAAGTCAGCCCATCCTCTCCCGCCACACCTCACACTCTTCACCTATCAAGTCCAACAAAGCTCACACCGTACAACCACCCCTTCCCCCATACTCCCTGAAAGTCGCGCAAGCAGTTGATACAAATTGTAACACTTCAATGTCTTTGTCACTGGTGTGAAGCGGTGCATGAATGATGAAACCAGACCACCCAGAACCGTGCTCTAGGCCTTGTGAGGGACCGGCTCAGCGCTACATAAACAGTACAATTCAGTACAATTGTTTTCCAAAGCCCACTCTACATTTTATGAATTCTCACATTGAGTCCCAAATCCTAACTGCTTTTATGCTTTAATTTATCTTATCGGTAGGCCAATTATATTGAATGTGCATTGCATTTTAGTAGCAATCTGCAGCTCATGCGTCCCTGAAAGGGATTCTCGGGTCCAGCCTATGTTTCATGCACTCCTGTATTTTAATTTGGAGCTTAGACTCTAGCCCAAATTCCATGTATTATACTCACAAATTGCACTGATGAATTGAAACACAAATGATCAAAGACTGAAATCTGAGTGTTTAAATGAAAGAGGAAAATATATTTGGTCATTGTCGTAGAAAGAATGCTCAGCTTTTTGCTTACAAAATATCTATTCTTACCCAGAGCAGACTTGAGCCTACATACTGTACTTCTTCCCAGGAGAGAATGCCTGGAAGGGACTGAGCATTTCTTTAAAAATATCCTCTCCATCATCCTACTGTCAGGAATGTTAAGAGGGGCCAAGCATCAACATGGGGGTACCTTGCCCAGCTGTGGCCCCCATAGCTGTGGCCCCCATGGCTGTGGCCCCGTGAAAACCCTACCTTTGAGATCTGAATTTCCCATTGATCTGCAACCTCAAGACCTGTTCTTGTGTTAGTCAGAACAGTACCCCAATCTCAGAAGCTCCCCCTCTCCCTGGCTTGTTGGGACATCTATGATCCTAAACCAGACGAGCGGCGTAAACAAATGAGGCAGGTTCCTATGATCTGGTAGATGGTCCATACCCCACCAAGTTTATGAGACATTGTAGATGACAGTGTGCCTCATGAGAGTTGAGAATGGAATGAACTTCATATTCAGACACCTCACTGTCAGTGACTGGGGCAGGAGGTGGAACAGAACAGAGTGGCAAGAAGGGAGCGGGTTCTAACTAGTAAACATGGAACACTGGGTGTATGTACCAATGCATGAGTAGTAAGAGTTGTACTGTTACTGAACTGATAACCTGTGAAATTGAGAAGGGAGCAGCAAAGCTAGGCTTCAACTTCACAGGGTATCCTCGAAGATGTAGCTGATGGGTGGAGATCCATACAGAATGTCCCACTTTAGAAGGTCACTGATGTCGATCAACATAATGCTTGTAAGTTCTTTGGCTGCATTCGGGTGTTGTTGAATGTTTAGGGGTTGTATAATGTTCTTTTGTACCTAATACATTGATGAAAACAGACCTTTTCTGGAGGGAACTGGGCTCCAGGATTCCTGAATGGGTAACATGCAAGGGTAAAATCCATAAAGACAATACAATGGTGATGATTTCAAGGAACTATTTAGTGAGTTGTTCTAAATTAATCCAGCAAAGGGAATTCACCTGCTCCACTCCTCCTGGTACTGGGTCACACTGTATCCAAGATACTGTCCTGTGGCCTGGTTCACTCTTTCCTCAGAGGGAGGATGAGAGCTGCTGAATTTATGTGACTTTAATTGTAAGAGGTTTATTGAAGCAGACCTGAATTTAGAAGTAAATTCTGTCCCTTGGTCTGACATGATATCCGTTCAGACAAACTATCTCCTGTATGAAGATTTTAGCCAAACTTGTGCTGCGGCGAGAGATGCTATAGGTATGAAATGCCCCATCTTAGTGAGTGAGTCAGTTACCAACCAAAAAGCTGTAAATGTGTTGAGGGTGGTACGTCCACAAAGAAATCCGCAGATATGGCTGACCATGGCAGAGAGGGCAGAGAACGTAAAGGGCGTACAGGTTGTTCGTAAACATTTTTCAAATGTAAACAAGCAACACATTGGCAATGTACTTGTGGATAGATTTTAGCATTTTTGGCCACCAGAATGAACATGCAATGAATTTTTCAGTGCATCTATTCTCAGGATGGGTGGTTAAATGTGCATTGTGACAGAGTGGCAGAGTCTGATCTTACAGTTCCTTTATCAGTACAAAAAGTTTTTTTTCTCTTTAGAGGATGCATTGTTCACCGAGTCCTTGTCTCTGTGAACAGTGCAGTCTCCCAGGAAGACTGTGGGTGTGATAGGTCTAGTGTGCAGCACAGAAAGGACTTCAGGTGGAGATGATTCCTCAATGATTTTGCCATTCCTTGCTAAACTGTCTGCTTTACTGTGTATACTTCCTTTCATACAATTAATGTGAAAGTGGAAATAAGAAAAGAACAGCATCTATTGTGCATCTCTGTGATTTTTCCATGCCATTGACTTGAGAAAACCAAGGTTTTTATTATCTGTCTAAACTTCCACTTCATGGTTGGCTCCTTTGAAATTGTGTTTTTTATCTCCAAATGTACCTTTGATGGACAATAACTCTTTATTGTGTAGACAGTATAAATGTGTTCATTCTCTGATAAGATTAAAGAAAAATAGGCCTCTGACTGCAAGGCCCCTATCTGCTGGTCTCTTTGAGACAGGATAGGTCCACAGGTTTTTGAGGGGGCATCATTTTATATAATAAAAAGATAACCCCATGCATCCCTGATCCCTACGATCCTCCACACATATGTAATAACCACATTTACTTAGAATCCAGTTCTTGAGAAATAGAATAGGGGAACAGAAAGGGAGAAACACTGGAGTGCCAGCTGCATGGAGCTCACTTTCACCACCTGTAAACAAAAGGCATACAGATTCAAAGTTTAAAAACACACTAGAAAATGAGCAAGTCAAAACCATAAGTCATTGGCTGTTCCTTTCACCACCTGAGGGTAAAGAGACAGTTTTTCCAACAGGATGAATCTGGAGATTCTAAGATTAAAGGACCTGAATGAGGAACAGAGAGAACTAGGTCGCAACAGCACAATGACTCCTGCATTGCAAAGCTACACACAAGAACACAAGAACATAACAAAGGTGCACACGGGAGATCAATTGACCAACCTATGCACCATTACCAAGCAAGGACTGATTTAGAATGCAGCCCTTAAATACTGTTCCGCCTAGCATGACCTGGAACAGGAACCTTGTTGTCGCCTCGATTTGGTCTGACCAATATACCGTACACTGGAATCCCTTCCAACTTGACCCCTTCCAACTCGACCCTTGACCCTCAGGTAGGTCGCTCCCCCGCCGCTGCAGCTCCACCTGCCCAGACCCTTGCCACCTGTGTGTAGGTCTTGACTCCACTCTGCGTCTTGCATCCGTTCTGCCGCTCTCTCTCTTGTTGCCTTCTTTCTCCTACTACCGTGTACTCTCTTGCTGCCTCTTCCATCTTGTTGCCTGATCTCTCTTGTTGCTGCCTTTCCTTCTCCTGTTGCCATTTCTCTCCTGTTGCCTTCTTGTATCTCGCGGCCTCTCCTTCTCCTGTTGCCGTTTCTCTCCTGTTGCCTTCTTGTATCTCGCTGCCTCTCCTCCTGTTGCTGTTTCTTTCCTGTTGCCTACTTGTATCTCGCTGCCTCTCCTTCTCCTGTTGCCGTTTCTCTCCTGTTGCCTTCTTGTATCTCGCTGCCTCTCCTTCTCCTGTTGCCTTCTTGTATCTCACTGCCTTTCCTTCTCCTGTTGCCGTTTCTCTCCTGTTGCCTTCTTGTATCTCGCTGCCTCTCCTTCTCCTGTTGCCTTCTTGTATCTCGCGGCCTCTCCTTCTCCTGTTGCCGTTTCTCTCCTGTTGCCTTCTTGTATCTCGCTGCCTCTCCTTCTCCTGTTGCCGTTTCGATCCTGTTGCCTTCTTGTATCTCGCTGTCTCTCCTTCTCCTGTTGCCTTTTCTCTCCTGTTGCCTTCTTGTATCTCACTGCCTTTCCTTCTCCTGTTGCTGTTTTCTCTCTTGTTGCCAATATCTATCTTGTTGCCTTAATCTCTCTTTGCCTTTTCTATATTGCTGCCTTTTCTATCTTGTTGCCTTAATCTCTCTTTGCCTTCTCTATATTATTGCCTTTTTTCGCCTGTTGCTGTCTTCCCCCTAGTTGCCTGTTTTGCGCTCTCCCGCCTTCCCACCTTCCCATTCTCCCGCTCTCCCGCCTCCCACTTTCCTGCCGCTGCCCCCGTGTGGCCCCGCCCCCCCTGCTTCCATTCGTTGTCCCACCTCCCGCCTCCCAGCTGACCCCTCCTCCTCCCCTTCCCTTTTATGGAAGCCGCTGGCGCGCCAAAGGCAAGCCCGTCTGCGTCCCTCCGCGCCTGGACCGCGCCCAGCGCCAGAACCCCTGGCCCCCACCGCACTCAAAATACCCATCTTAGATACGACGCCGCCTCCCTCAATGCCCTCAACCCCGGACGCACAGCCTCCTGCTACCAAGCCAGCCCCAAACGTACTCATGGACCCTTCGCCTGTCAAGCCTGCAAGTACACAATCCACCGCGCCTGCATTCCTTCCACCGGCCCACGCTCCAACAACCACCTCAAGTGCATCCTCCTCAACACACGCTCCGTCCACAAGCACGCCATCGAACTATGGGACCTCCTGGACACAACAGCACCTGACGTCGCCTTCATCACAGAGACCTGGATGAACGCCTCTTCGGCTCCCGACATCGCCTTAGCCATCCCAGACGGCTACTAGATCGCCAGGAAAGACCGCGCAAAACAAATCGGGGGAGGAATCGCCATCATCTACAAGAGCTCCATCAACGTCACGACCTCCACCGAAGACACCCTCCTCGCCGCCGAACACATGCACTTCCAGATCCACACCGACCCCAGAACCACCCTCAGCGGCACTCTCGTCTACAGGCCCCCCGGCCCTCGCGCCCCATTCAGCGAATCCATCACTGACTTCATCACCCCGCACGCCCTAGCTTTGCCTGACTACATCCTCCTCGGGGACCTGAACTTCCACCTGGAGAAGAACAACGACACCAACACCGCCACCCTGCTCGACAACCTCGCCAACCTTGGACTCAAGCAACTGGTGAACACCCCCACCCACACTGCCGGCCACACGCTCGACCCCATCTTCTCCACCAGCAACCATGTATCCTTCAGCCACGCCTCTGAGATACACTGGACCGACCACAGATGTGTCCACTTCACCTTCAAACGCGGGACCCACCACCTTCGCACACAACCAATCACCCGCAGACCCTGGAACAAAATCTCCACAGAACAGCTACCCTCCACTCTAAACCATAACCAACCAGCCATCACCACCGACGCCAACAACGCAGCCCTCAGCCTCACACAGTGGATCACCAACTGCACCGACAACCTCGCCCCTCTCAGAAGCCACCCAACAGAGACCAACATCAGGAAACCTCCTTGGTTCACAGACGCCCTGAAAGAATCCAAGAAAACCTGCCGTTCCCTCGAAAAAACCTGGCGCAAAGAACACACTGCAGAAAACATGTCAGCCCTCAAGACCGCCACCCGTGAACACCACCAGCTGATCCGCTCCACCAAAAGAACATCTTTCAAAGAGAGACTGGACAACAACACTCACAACAGCAAAGAACTCTTCAACATCGTCAAAGAGCTCTCCAATCCCAACGTCAGCTCCAACACCATCACGCCCTCACAAGAAGTCTGCAACTCCCTCGCTACTTTCTTCTATCGAAAGATCACCGACCTACACGACAGCTTCGGACCCCAGATCACGCCGACCACCACTGAACCAACAGCCCCAGCCATTACCCTCAACGCTTGGACCCCCATCAGCTCCGAAGAGACTAGAATCACCATGAACACCATCCACTCCGGCTCCTCTTTGGACCCTTGCCCCCATCACATCTTCAACAAAGCCGACGCCATCAACGCCCCCTTCCTCCAGAGCATCATCAACAGCTCGTTCGCTTCTGCCACCTTCCCCGAGAGCTGGAAACATGCGGAAGTCAACGCCCTCCTGAAAAAACCTACGGCAGACCCCAACGACCTGAAGAACTTCCGCCCCATCTCGCTCCTCCCCTTCCCGGCCAAGGTAACTGAGAAGGCCGTCAACAAGCAACTGAACAACTTCCTCGAAGACAACAACCTGCTCGACCCCTCCCAATCTGGTTTTCGGGCCAACCACAGCACGGATACCGCCCTCATCCTCCTAGACCTCTTGGATGCCTTTCGATACCATGTGCCACCGCACCCTAATAACCCGCCTCCGCTCCACTGGTATCCAAGGACAGGCCCTGGACTGGATAATCTCGTTCCTCTCTGACCGAACCCAAAGAGTCTTCCTCCCGCCCTTCCGCTCAGAACCCACCGAGATCATCTGCGGCGTTCCACAAGGCTCCTCGTTCAGCCCTACCCTCTTCAATATCTGCATGAGCCCCCTCGCCAACATCGCTCGCAAACACAATATCAACATCATCTCCTATGCCGAAGACACCCAGCTGATACTCTCCCTCACCAAAGACCCAGCCACCGCCAAAACCAACCTACAGGAAGGAATGAAAGACGTCGCGGAATGGATGAAGCTCAGCCGCCTGAGGCTGAACTCAGACAAGATGGAGGTCCTCATCCTCGGAAACTCCCCGTCTGCCTGGGACGACTCTTGGTGGCCCACGGCCCTGGGCACCACACTAACCCCTTCAGACCACTCACGCAACCTCAGATTCATCCTGGACCCCCTCCTCACCATGACCAAGCAGGTCAACGCTGTCTCGTCATCTTGCTTCCACACCCTTCGCATGCTCCGAAAGAACTTCTGCTGGATCCCCGCCAACACCAGAAAAACAGTTACCCACGCCCTCGTCACAAGCCGCCTGGACTACGGAAACACCCTATATGCAGGAACCACCGCAAAACTACAGAAACGTCTTCAGCGCATACAGAACGCCTCCGCATGCCTCATCCTCGACGTACCACGCCACAGCCACATATCCGCCCACCTGAAACACCTGCACTGGCTCCCTGTCAACCAAAGGATCACCTTCAGGCTCCTTACCCACGCACACAAAGCCCTCCACAAAAAGGGCCCTGAATACCTCAACAGTCACCTCGCTTTCTACACGCCCACCCGCCAACTCCGCTCAACCAGCCTCGCTTTCGCCGCCGTCCCTCGCATCCGCAGAACCACTGCTGGAGGCAAATCCTTCTCCTACCTGGCAGCCAAGACATAGAACTCCCTTCCAGTTCACCTCAGAACTACCCAGGACCACCTCACCTTCAGGAAGCTCCTCAAGACCTGGCTCTTCGAGCAGCAGTAACCCCCCAGCACCTTGAGACCCTCACGGGTGAGTAGCGCGCTCTATAAATGCCTTGATTGATTGATTGAACTTAGAATGGGTAAAATGCCAATACTCGCGTCCACAACTCCCAAACCTCCATTTACCCAACAGCCACAGGCGCCATACCACCCTTTGGTTTTTAAATCTCCCATGGCTCTCCAACCCCCTGAGATCTGCTCTCGAGTAAGTCCTGACACTAGCTCTTTTAGGCAGGTCTGCACTCATCTGACTTTTTGTGCAGTGCTTTACATAGATTCCTTCCCTGGGGCTGACTGGCAGGCCTCCAGCCAATTCATAGTGGTATGTGCATTCTGTGGTGCAGTCAGGGAGGGAACACCACACCTGGGTCCCTTCCCAAGGTGTGGAGCTCTTCGTCTTCGGACTTTATTGGGAGAGGCCACTGAACCAACTGACCCCACTTGACCAGTGTAGAAGAGGTGGTGTCAGTCATGAAATGAATGCCAATTAAGGTTAACAAGAGATATCAGCTGATAATATTTTGTTTGTCCTTTTATACCCGTGCTGTGGCCCTTGTTACTCCTGGTCTTGGGAGTGAGAGGAACTGAAGGTGAACTGTGTTTAAGGGCTTAGTTTTCTTGCGGTAGTTTCCACTCCTGGCTGTTCCTCTTGCCCTTCAGCAGCAAACAGAAGGATGTTGAGGAACTAAGAGCAGGACCTTGGGTTAACCTTCTGAGGTCTGCAAGGGGCAATTCAGCTAACCACTGCATTTTGGTGAATCAGCGTACAAGGATCCATCCTTTTTTGTGTGTCTGTTGTCCTTTGCTTCTGGGTCCTTGCTGTCCAAGTGGCCTCTATGAGGTCTTGGCTTTTGGAAGAACTGACACACGCCCAGGGAGTGATGCTGCAAATGTAGAACACTAGCGTGGAGCTCCCTAAAGGATCCCAACTCTAACTGCACCAGGTGTCGATGGTTCTATAATAAGTGTGAATAATAGCGGTGAAAGAGAGGATCTCTGTAGCGTGCCTCACCATTAACTCTGACCAAGGGTAGGCGTAGTGAGTGCCGACAAAACGGATAAAATAGGGCCTAAAATTCATTTTAGGTAGTACCTGATGCGTCAATGACCCCAACGCACTGTATCAAAAGACTTTTGTGGATCCGGGGAGAGTAAGGCTATGGGTCCACCAAGTTCCCTCACTCAGGAAAGTATGGTATGCAGGCGCCAGAGGCAATGTTGTGTACTCCTGCCGGCATGAAGCTGTTTTCTTCCTTGTGTATAACCATGTGCATTACACTGTGCAGTCTCAAAGCAGTATCTTAGCAAGGGTTCTAGATTTTATATTAATTTTGGGAAGTCAGGCAATATGAAGTGCAGAATTCTGGGGACTTCTGCAATAATTGCCCCTCGCAGATATTATGGTAATATTAGCTTCTCATAAGCCTCTTCAAACAGCGCTTTCAATTGTGATGTCACCAGGGAGGTGTATTTCTCGAAGAATTCTAACTGGTATCCATTGGGTCCTGGTGTTTTCTCAGGGGCCTTTGCGGCCCATTTGATCTCTTCCTCAGTAGTAGGAAGATCAAGCTTTTTCTATCCTCCCTCTACAGTTTCCGCAGTCAGAGAGCCCTAATAATGGGGTTCTGAAATTCATCATGGGGAGATAGGACATATATGTACAACATTCTATAATAGGAAACAAACACCTTTTCAATTTCAAGCAACACCCACAAAATATGCTGCTCTCTGCTGATGACGAGCAAAACCCCAGAAACACGTGTCCAGAGATACACAGCACTTGCTGCACTGACTAAGGGGAAAGACTTTGATTACTTTTGTTAATGTAAAACTAATCTGACTGCATTTACCAAGATGCATTGGGGCTAACTTTTTGCTGGAGTGTGAGGCAGGGTGCTCCCTTTTTTTGCACCTTTGCAATTTCTACCGAGGCTGTACACAATTTGCATGCATCTTCCCATCTAGATGGGCGGTCACGGCTCGCAGGAATTCCTGAGGAGCGGTGTTGCGCGCAGAGGAGGGAGGGTAACTAATACATTTACTTTTATTAACATAACATTTAAAAAAACATACCTCCTCCACCGCGCGCGTTCCTCTCTCCCGCATCGTTGCTGTAAGCAGGCACAGGCTCCCAGCCTGCCCTGCGGCCAATCCTGAAGCTGCTCAAAGCAGCGTTAGGATTGGCTGGGAGTGCCCTGGCGGTGTTTCTGGGCTGGAGAGAGCCCTGTGTGCATGTGTCTTTGACCGGTCCAAGACGGCCGGCCAAACACATATACACTCTGAGGGGAGTACACAGTGCACTTCCCCCTGCTTGTCACCGACAATGCCCCGCCCCTTTCACAAGGAAGGGATAATAAATAGTTTATTATCCCTTCCTTGTGAAAGAATTTGGCTCCGCCCTTATGGAGGAGCTGCCCCTGTAGATGGGACAATTCACGAGACATAGGGCCTGATTTAGATTTCAGCTGTCGGATATTCTGTCCGCCGAAATATAAATCCCATTGTAAATAATGGGATTTATATTTTGGCGGACAGGATATCTGTCATCATTGTGACAGAGTAAACAGTCCGCCAAAATCTAAATCAGGTCCATAATCTTTAATTGCCGGCCAATACAGAAGTTTCCCCGCCTTGACGTCCATTTAAAATATTCTACTTCATTAGTATAACCAGCCATTCAGCGCCGTATTGAGCAACTTTTGTTTGCCAGAGAAGACAATCCCTATCTGTAATTAAAAAGCCTGGCACTCCCTCCCCAAATGGACAATTTCTTTCATCATCTTAAAGCCACCAGGTGTTCATTCACAATACCGCTGGTGCACTCTGCCATCGACGATAGAAGGTTGACTGGATAAGTGAGTGACCTGAGAGCCCCATGGGAAGTATGACGCAGGAGGTCACTGTGTGACGCTTCATAGCCGGTATACAAACGTAATCTATTTGAGAATGCATGGAACATGCAAAGCAATGGTATGTAAATTGCTTAGTCGTCGCATGGTGGCAACAAGTCCCATTGGGGTGATCCACAGAGAGCAATGAGCAGCATGATGAGTTGCAGGGGCACCACTTGTAAAAAGAGTCCACACCACATTAAAGTCTCCTTCCATTACTGTCATACCTGATGGGGAGTCCCCCAAAAGAGGAGTCAATGCAAGCATCTTAGCCTTGGTAAAAAAAAGGGGGGGGGGCAGGGTTGTCCTTCAGCGTCCTTCTCATGGCCACAAAGCTCTAGATTGGTAGATTCTACCTTTCACACCTCAGGTTAGACACTTCAGTTAATCATCTAGGGAAACAGTTCATCCTCTGGGGGGTCAAAATATGCACCTCGACCTCTGTGACGTGGTCATCTACCTGTTCTAGATTCTGTGGGAGAAGTGTCACATCACACCCCACTGCGCTGATTTAGGTCTCCGATGCCTTTCCCGTGTAAGCAATTGCTCATACAATAACTTCTGTGGAGCTTTTATCACAAGGACCTGTGCTTGGAGTGTGCTGACGAAAAGCCTCCGCGGGTCCTGTTTTCCTGCCTGTGGCTCAGGGGGCCTTGATTTTTGTGATTTTGTCCAATTTGAATTGTCTCAACATGGACCTATTTTTTGTCATCTCTGATGCACCAGACAGGTGTAAGTGCATAAATGAAGGTACCCAAGGAGGTTGCAATCCATCCAGCCAAGGAAGAGAGGGGACCAGTAAGCCGGCACCAACCACCATAGACACCAATGGAGCCTACCAGCTGTGGATAGCAGGGCGGGAGGAGTGGCTCACAATGATGTCCATAGGCTTCCAGCTAGATGCGGCCTCTAAATGGCGAGCAGTTCAGCGACTCACACCAAGGTAATTGTGTCCACGGAGGCCCAGGCTTCCAGGCCCCCCTTAAACTTGAAGCCCAGCGGTGAGAGCCTGCTGAAGCACATAACAGGCAGACAGTCCAACACTTCTCAGGCACAGGTCTTGGCCTCACTTAGGGTCCTTCACCATTGTCCGTGCAGTGGTTTCATGTACCATTGCAGACCATGGGGCCCACAAATGGGAGGCCCATGGCCCTGCCCTCTCACGGCCCCTAGGGAGCCAATCAAGTCAGGTCCCTGATCATCCTACGCATCCTCCCTGGTGACGCCCACCTCAAGGCCACAACAGCCAACAGGCCCAGGACGCCCAGGTCAAATTGAGCAAACCAGGACTCCCTCAGCCTAGCCCCGGTGGTCCAGTCACTGCTCCACCTCCTCCTCCATGACCTTGGATTAGCGTCCCCTTCAAGGGGGCAGCAGCATCCCAGAGTCCACCGCTACCATCAGCAGCTCCATGAGAACCATCCCAGGCAAGAGCATCCCATGCCCACATTCCTGTCCTCCGCAGCTCAGGACCCAGCCACTGCTGCGGACTGCACATCACCGCCTCCACCACACAAGTGATACTGCCCCTGTCCTGAGTCTTCCCTGCCATCAGTGGAAGCAGGAATGCTTCATTGTTAAGGGGCTAAGGAGGGGTGTAACAAATGATTAATCTCCCAGGGATGATTTCAAGGAAACACGTCTGCCATCTTGCAAGCTCTTGCTACGCCCTCCCTCAGGGTTATTTATATTTCATACCATGTTTTATGGTATTCCACTGTTATATTTAAATAGCGGCTATTTTGTACCATTGCCAGTATACATCATTTGTCTATGAAGAGTTAAGATAGTTAAGCATGTATAAGAGTAACCACGTTTTACTATTAAATGTATGTAAACGGACCTGTCTTAAAAAGTGCTGCTGTTGTATAGACTGTTGTATTTTCTATGACAGTTTATGACATGTTATAAATAGCGAACTATGACCTCTGGAGTAGGAGGAGCTTGTGAACAGGGAAGGCATACCCTCTGCTTAGTGCTATGCCAACCAGTAAAGATTTACAAAATGTCAGGAAGGCGTGAATATCGCTCTGGGCTTAGGCTGAACTGCACTGTGTGTTGTGTCATCAGTTTCTTCTGCCATCTGTCGAAGACTCACATCTTGCTTATTCCCTCACAGGGTGGCAAGTACGCTCAAGAGAGCGTTTGGATTGCTGATGAAGTATATGGGAGGCCCCCTGGAGACAGACACGTGCCAGCTCTGCGAAAACGCCTTCTGCCAGGAGTGCGGACTTGTGCTCCATTCTGATGGACTCCCAGATGGCCTGGATGTCGAGAGTACAAGAGCCCGGCGGGGCTCTTCGAGGAAAGTGAGGCAACGCAGTCTCACGTCCAGCAATCGAGGCAGTGGGAAAGGCGTGCCCAAAACCAGTAATCCGTCATCCCAATCGATCCATCGTTCAGTACCAATGAGCTCCTCCGATGAATCAATATACGGATCTTCGCTTCGCTCTGCTTACCCGAGGAAAAGGAGCATCCTGGTTGACTGCCGGGACAGGGCTTGTCCCAGGAACTGCTGCTGCTTTGGAACCAGTGCATGGAAACGGTCTTGCGGAATGGCCACCTCTCGCCCATCAGATAAGCCAATGAGAGAGCGGCGATCCAGAGGCAGGAAAAGGTACCAAACAGACAGCTTGCAGGTTTCCAGGTGTCCAAGGAGCACCACCAATCAGAAGAGGAACAGTGACACCAGCTACCTGTCCAGCTCAACCTCTTCCTCATACAGGATGATACCATCTCAGCAAAGCTTGCCTACAGATGCATCCAGCCGACGGCTTTTACTGCCGGGTGACACATCAGGATGGCTCTCCAGTAGTTCTGATGATGACTTGATTCAGTCATGCCACAGTGGCCATACAACTACATACTCTGGGAGGTCCACACCACATTCTGGCACATCTTTGTATTCTGATATATCAAGCATGGAAAGTGCACGGCCATTGGAGTCGAAACCTGCGGTCCCTATATCCTCACTCTGTAATGATGAGGCATTTTCTCCCTCCGGTGTTTCACGAACCCTTCCTCCATATGCCAGGAAAATATCATTTCCACAGATCATCGACATTCCAGACAGTGAAGAGGACTCTTCCCGTGTTTCCCATTTCAGTTGCCTGCTCCAAGAAGCTCAGTCAACCAGAATTGCACATCTGCTGAGACAAAGAGTTCTACACCCTCTGTATGGCTTTCCCAAACCTGTAGCAAAGTCACAAAAATGGGCAGAGGAAAAGCAAAAAACGAATGAAAAGAAAATAGGCCAATGCCCTGGGAAATTTGTGCCTAAAATTCAGATTAATGACAACATCTTGACTCAACCAATGAAGAAGGTTTAAGGAGTGACCCCAGCATGGAGACATCATTTCTTAGTGACGCAATAAAGGAAAGGCTGGAGTTGCACCTCAACAACAAGGCCTTACAGAATGTCTGTGGTTTGCTAACCACTGTCCAGAAATCTCAGGAAATGTTCATGCCTTTAGCCCCCAAACCTATTAAGCCCACACCATGTACAAAGCATGTCAAAACAGTGCTTGCAGCTCTCGAGGGCTCGAAGCCCAGCAACTTCTTGAGGCACACCTCCAGAAGAAGGTCCAGAAGCATCATTCTACACTTCTTGGAAAAATATCAGAATCTGCGCAAGAGGTTCTTCCTTCAGGGTCCCCAAGACCAGACCATGAGAGCTTAAAGGACACTGCTGAGATGAACGAAGGGCCACCCATAAAAATCACAACTCATGTTTTCTTGGCAAACTCTCACCTTCCAAAATGTGTTTTCAAGGGCCAAGGAATTAAAAGGCCAAGAGTAGGAAACATGCCATCCTTAAGTCACGACGTCATGCGCAGCCTAGAACAGAACCTGAGCTGCAAACACCATGTGCTTTTTAGTGGGCCTTCCCCCCACCCCACAAATTCACAGCCTTCTCTGCCGGTCGAGTCTGGAACATCCTCCATTATGCTGAAGAAGAAAGAAGCAGATTTTTTAGAGTCCAAAACAAGACATAGCAGGGAATTATGTGGCCAAAAAAAGCTGCTGCTTGCCAAGGGGACACTGCCAGTCAAGCGAAAGCAGTCATTCTCTGTTGCATCGCCTCGTCCTCCCAAAATGCAACAAAAGCAAGGAGTGAAAACATCACTGTGGCCAAGAGAGCAGAAACATGCATCCTCTGTGCCTAAAACCACATCAAGTACAAGTTCACTAGGGAGTAAACCCCGTGTAGCAAATGGAGGCAGTAAGAGGAGGAGGAGGAGGAGGAGGAGGAAGTGTCATCCAGCTGTGACTAAAAGGTCTCAGCAGATGTTAATTAAAGGATTGGATCCATGCTCGCCCAAACCTCTCATCACAGTGAGCAAGTGCCTGCTTCCCAGGCCATGCCCTAGTCAAGAGAAGATTAGAAATGTACAGACGGATGGCTTGGAACCATGCTCGCCCAAACCTCTCATCACAGGGAGCAAGTGCCTGCTTCCCAGGCCATGCCCTAGTCAAGAGAATATTAGATATGTACAGACGAATGGCTTGGAACCATGCTCGCCCAAACCTCTCATCACAGGGAGCAAGTGCCTGCTTGCCAGGCCATGCCCTAGTCAAGAGAATATTAGATATGTACAGACGGATAACAAAGACACCCATGCCAAGTTGCCCTCTAAGCCTCACATGAGCTACAAACAATACTACTCCAAGATGGCTGCCAAAGAGACACAAATGTTCATGGAGAGTGAATCAGGAACAACCACAAGGATCGTCAACTGTACGTACAGTCCATTAGTTCAACCTAATGCCATGCAGGATTTGGAACTAGACAACACCAGAAAGACTCTGATACATGAGCAGCGTTTCACAGCGAAACCTGAGATGCCTCGGGGGGCCTTCATGCCTTCAGTCCCACTGGAAAGGCCACCAGCAGAGAGTTCAAAGAAGAAAGAAAATATGCACATTAATCTGGTAGATGTCACACTTTTAAATGAGAATTGTAAACACTTATTAGAACTACACATAACGAGGAACGATACGGAGGAAAATCATGAATGCCCAAGCAGCATAAGCAGTAAAACTGTAGACAAACTCATGGCCCATATGCCAAAGGTTAGTGCAACTAGCCAATGTCAAACGCAGCCAACAAACCGCAATTTGCATACATCAGTGATTAGCATACGATCAGACATATATCAGAAGGACGCTAATCAAGAAACTCGTAGCCTACAATATAATGACTACAAAAAGAGTAACACCAAAGATTTGCTTCGTCCACCACCTCCCGCGGAGGTGACTGCCAACACTGAGCTCTCTGAGGTTGAAAGTGATTTTCTCATGCTCACACAGAGGGCCCTTCTCGAGCAGCACATCCAGATGAAGACGATGCACTCTGGATGGGGTTTGCCAACTCTTTTGCGAAGTTCTCTCCAAGCAGTCATGGCTTCATCTCCTGAATGTAGTAGCATTGAGGCATGTCCACAGCCTGAAGATGAAATTGTTATGATTGGAGAAGAAGCATTCTTCAGTCCTGAAACAACTAGAAAGTGTGTTGAATCGCATGCCAAACAGCGATTAATGCTTCAGGATTTTGGACTTCCAAATACAGCAGAAGAATCTTTAGCAGAGTTGTTTCCACCCTCAACTTGCAATGAGGCATTGGCATCTCAAAAGGAAGCCACTGTTGATGTTCCACGATTACAAGCTTCTCCAGCATCGACCAAAGAGTCTGAAGCCAATGACAGTGCTCTTCTTGTATCCACATCTAAAAAACAGAAGGGTATGCCGTACAAGATACCCAAGGATGCACCTGTCCAAATCAAACCACCGATGTCCAAGAAAAAAAGTGTTCAGAAAAAAAGAGGACTACCACAAAAAATGGTGGACTTTTTTAAAGCTCTCATTGTTTGCAAACTACCCAGGAGTGAAGAAACAGTTGATTGTTATAGAATCAGCTCTGTCCTTGGTTGTCCATCTTTCTCTGTACAGATTGGAAAGGGCCATATTGAACTGTTCAACAGCAGTAAAGAGTTAACCATGTATTCCTCTGATCTCAGCAAGATAGCAAGAACCAGTTTCAGAGTGACAGATCTGCACAAGCACAATGACCTGTACTTACAACTAATAAAAAGATTATGTGAAACTGGACACAGAACAATTCACTCCTCGTTAATAGAGTCCTGGACTGTCTTCGGCACAAGTCACAAATTGTCTATTCGCACACCACCTGCAATATCTAAAACATGTCTAAGAAGATTTAGAAAACTGATGTTTTTCGTGGAACAAGATGCTATTGACTGCATAGAGAAGAACCTCCGGCACAAACATATCATGTCTAAATGGTGGTTTCCTAGCCCACATACAGATTCCGCATGTAAAATGTCACTTGCAAGGAAACCTGCGCAGCAACTGACACATCGTTGCAGAGTTGCCATTGAGTCCCCTTCAACAAAGATCCTTTCTGGGGACAGTCTACACCAACTAGAGCTCCAGATAGCCAAAAAATGTATAGAAGTGAGGCTAGGGGCTATACCTCTTGCGATGAAAATATCCTTAAAAGCGATGTATTCTGTGCAGAAGGAGCCCCTCCCCAAACAAACAACTGTTTGCAAATCTCCAAAATTTAGAAACAGTGCACCGATATTTGGAGAACAAAGGATCCTTGAGCCTATTGAGATGAACCTCAAGAAGAAATATCTTGCGAGTCTTTGGGGGCTGCCGTCTCTTTACGTAAACTCCTTGATGGAAAAGTGGCTACCACTTCCACCTAGTGCAGTCCATGTCGGTGGGATTAACACTGTGTCCAGCAAAGAAAAGCTATTCCTGAATGAGGAGATTAGGGAGTTGATAGAGTTGCATGTCAGGAAGAAGAGACTTCACCAGGAATTGGGTCTGCCTTTCAAACTCTGGAAGATTTTCAATTGGTTTACACCTCGGCCTTCAGCACTCTCTGGCCCCAAGAAGACCAAGGTAAACAGGGTTGTCCTGACAAAAAAGCCGATCTTTATAACCCAGAAGACACACCTTTGCCTTGATTATCACATCAAAAGAGTGCAAATGCAGCAGAGGAATGGGCTTCCTGAGAACATAATCCAGTCTTTAAAACACTTTATGCCCAGTGCACCTGAGATTCCTGAGTCTACCCCTCACTCTCCTATTGAGGAATGTAAAGGACCACTGCGTGACCCTGTGAAAGGGTTGAGTGAGACAAGGGATGCTACTACAAGAGCGTTGGTAGATGCATGGGACCCAAAGCAGCATAGCCAGTTCAGTAAACAAATGAGTTCCCCAAGAGAAACACTTAAAGAAAGCAAAAAAACTGAAATAATTTTTCTTCAACTACATTTGGTGCAGAAGTATATTGAAATCCACCTACAACAGTTCCCTTCTCGTGTCGTAAAGTCTTGGAATTCAGTACAGACTTCTGAGATTGATGAATTGGCAAAGACTGTTCTTTCTAGCCGGATTTCAAACTTGCCAAGACCCACACACCTTACATTTATAGAACCATTTGCCATAGAGCAAATCAATCAGAATTTGGTACACAAGCATTTGATGTTGATGTCGGCAATGGCTGAGTCTTCAAAGACCTTAGCGCCGCAAGCATGTACTTGGTCCACAACCCATACAAGACCCAAGCGGGCAGTCATGGAGTTTGTTGACATGCAAACATCATTCCTTGCAGGTGAAAAAAGGGATGCCCTAAAATGCCATGTTGACCCAGAGAGGCTGCAGTACGACCCTACACTGCCTTTTGCTAGCCAGAGAACCACAGTTCTTTCCCCAATGCCTGCAAAACTCACTGTAACAAAACCAAAGTTTCCCACTGAAGTTAACATTCGCCCAGTTGAATTGACATTCATAGAAAAGGCCACTGAAGAAAAACTGGTGTCAAGCTCAAGAAGCAGTCTTGCCTCCTGGGCATGTGGTCTTTCCATTGATAAGGAACTCAAGCCCCAAAAACTACAGATGAGCAAGCAAGAGTCTCCAAGCAGAGGTCGAGGCCCAATGTTTGTACTCGCCAAAAAGAGAAACACTAATATATTTAAAAAATGGACAAAACAGAGACGTGCTAGAGCCATGGAATCCAAGAAACACAATGTAGGAACCATTCGTCAGTGCAGTGTCCTAGACACACTCGCTATAGGTGCAAAATGGGTAGACCTGAACACGAATTTAGAGAACCCGCCCTCTCTCTGTGGCGTCCTGTCTCCGAGCACCAATCTCTTTCCTACAACAATCCACAAACCCTGTTCTAGAGGTCCACGGTTTAACCTTGATGGACCTTACATTGAGTTCTCAGCAATGGAAACGTCTTTTCTTGGGTGCAAAGTAAGAACTCACCTAGACTGGCATGTCAGGAAAAAGAGTTTGGAGCAAGAGTGCAGCCTCCCACAAGTAGTACAGAATTCTCTGCAAATGTTCATTCCACCAACTCAACATTTATTGAGATCGCCATACCACAGAGAGGCTAAGTTGAAAATCCTGCCGCTGATCTGGAAACTGGAATTCATTGATGAAGGAATAAAGGAGCAACTGGAGTTCCACATTCAGAGGTTGATTGTGCAGAAGAGATTTGGACTGTCCAGACACATCCAAGATGAATTGAAGCAGAGCCTTCTTTCCTTTCCCACCTCTGATGCGCAGACTTCGGATGACCAGGAATCTCTGGGATCTTTCTCCACGCGCTCAGAGGCGTCGCTCGCAACAAAAGGAAGTATTGCGGCTGAAGATAAACCACAGCGATTTACCGATGCTTATGCAACAACAGCATCTCAATTCAATAATCAGCTAGAACAGCACCTCCCCAGGAAATGCTTGGAAGTGAAGACAGGAGTGCTCCCCTTTTTGGCTGAGAGGTCTTTGAGAATTACCTCTTCTACCATGAAAACTAGTCTACCAAAACAAATCATCCAAAGCCCACACGTCAAGCCGAGGGCCACACTTGTGCCTTTTCTAGAGGCTGAGAATGTTCATCAAGTTGATATGAATATCAAACACAAACACTATATGTCGTTCCAAGTCTTGAAGTCTTTGGCATCTCCTTCAAGAAGACACCCTCTGACTTCTAATGAGAAAAGTGACCCGCCATTCCAACCACAGTCTGTCTTCAGACTCTGCTCTAAAAATGTGACCAAAATTCCTCCTCCAGTCAAACATGAGGACTCATTGTCTCCTGAAGAAGATTTGCACCATCCAAACTTACTATTTGGGAGGCCTGCCCTCAGGCTCACACCCCAAAAGGATAACCCAGGTGCAAGATGCAAATATCAACAGCAGATGGCCAAGCATTCAGATTCGTGGCAAGTTGATTTGTCATTGCCCAAACCGCTCGCCCAAATGTCCAGGGTTCAAAAGTATCAATATATGACCTGGAGACACAGAGACAGAAATGTGTCCCCTTCAGCTGCAAAAGCTAATCCTCTCTTAAGAAAGACACAGCACACTACATCCACTGAAAGGGAAGCACATTCCCTTGGTTCTTTGCATCAGAATTCCCCAAAGAGAGACGTTGTTTCTGGTGATAATGACTCTCTTCCTGATATTAATGACTTTCAAGATATAGCTAAGGCTATCGAGCTACACCTTCAGCAGAAATTGGTGCAATCGATGCTGCCTCATTTGCAAACCCCTGCTAGCAAGTCAGTTACATTTTCCACATTCACGAAATCTCCAACATCCCTAGAGGAAACACATCAAAAATGTTCAACAGTCTCCGATGCTATTGTAGCTTACTTCAAAACACCACAAAATATTTTAGAACTCATTTCTATTGTTAACTTTCACCTCAGAAAGAGGAATTTTGAAATCCCTTTTAATCCCCCTTGTCCTGTCCATGATTCCCCAAAATTGGAACCTCCTCATATTGATCATGATATCAATGCTGTGCTGGCTTCTGAGGACATCACACAACATGATACCCCAAAACAAAACTTGTTTGTATTGGAACAAATTCATAACATGAATCAAACCCCTATCAATACAGCTAAAGTGAATAAAAAACAGATCATGCATGATCTGGAGAATAAATTCAAACGCCAAATGCTTAGAAAGGCCTTTCCTTGGCCATCGCAAAGGCGGCAAGTTCTCACCTCCCAGTTCCCGCATCATAGTAGCCAAGGCTGTGGTTTGGGTTACTATAGCAGCATGATTGACACCCAAGGATTGGAACGTTCCAACCCTGCCTTGTTCCAATCACTGACCCCAAGGATGGTGCATAAAAAGAAGGTGAATTTCCAAAACAGTTTGGAGGATACACACTGGAGTGTGAGACGGGAGGTGGGGCTGGAAGCTGCCAGGATATCTTCCAGTGAAGGGTCTTCGCTATACACCGCAAGCCAAATGGCTAGTCCTAGGGCACCTTCTTTCTTGGTTCCAATAACCAGGACCAGTGTCTTTAATTGCTCTGATAATATAAAAAGAACTCTTGCTGCACACTTACAGCATAAAATTATTATGAATGCTCTCACACTTCCACTCTGTGTTATTAATTCTAGGAGCATTCACCAGGAGTTGCTTACCCACAGGAAAAGAGAAGCCACTCACCAAATCAGACCATATGGAGCCAGGCTAGGCCTGGAGACAGGGATTACATACAACTCCCTCGGACTAAACAGACTTGATCTGGTCAACGGAAATGAAAAACTTCTTATGCAGCTTCTAGATACTAATGAGAAAGAATTGAGAGAAGAAAAAAGGGAGATACTGACCATGAGGGACGTCAGCTCTCAGACTCTAGATGCGTGGGACCTACCCCTTGGGACATCAACGCCAATAAATACAGTAAGTGGTTATGAAAGAAATGTAGAACAAAAACCTTGTAACAGAATAGCTTCATTATTTCAGGCAAGCCATGGTGAAAACAGTCCAGCAATGCCTAAGCAAGCAGGCAAGGATATTCCAAACACCAGCACTGATGCCTCATCCAAAATGGCAGCTCGAAGAGCAAGCAAACGTGATTGCATTGCTTCTCCAGTACAAAGAAAAGCCACATTTCTGCAAAACTTGATGTCAAAACTCAAAAAAAGCATATTAAAATATGGACAAAGGAAAATAAAGACCAAAAAGGGTGGAGTTGAAGTACACAGACCGTCACGGGAGAGTGGGTTACCTTTAAAAAGAAACACAGCTCAAAACCCCACCAGCAAAGTGAGGGGAAAGGAGAAAGTAACAAAGAGAACCCCTAAAATACCAAAGGCCAACACAAAGACATCTAGCAAGATACGCCCTGTTCATTCCACACCTAAGCCTGGTAAGCCAATCAAGACCATATCATCACCATTTTCAATTGGAGACACAGCTTCAAGCGGCCAGAAGACAAGTGATAGAGAGACTCACAAGGCTGAAGATTTACTGGGACAAAATTTTAGAGTAGATCTGAAAGACATCCAGGATGGGAGAAAGTCACTGAAGGAAAGGAGAAAATCAGAGCATGTGGCATCCACACCTATTGTTAAAGAGGACACACACTCTACTAGGCACACATTGTATAAAGAAACCTCAAAGTCTACCCAGGAGTGGGAAGCAAACTGGGAACTAATGTCCGGCAGGACAGCAAGAATAAAACAATCCTCTTCGCCTGAGTGGAATGTGCAGCCTAGCACAGCTAGTACATCGGCTTCATGTGTGACAGTAGAGTATGGGCTTGATTCCACTAAGACTCACGGGGAATCAGGAGAAGTGATGAGCCTGGATGTCATTGCGCCAAGAGGAAGGCGACACAGAGGGGTGGAAACCCCCACTATCCAGGGCAATTCATCAACTGACAAAAGCACTAGCTTGATGAGTTACTACCTGGTGACTGGAAAGAGACATGCTGATAGGGGGCCAGGATATTCCTCCTTGTCCACAAAATCTTCAAGCAGCAGGCACAAAATGTTCTGCTGGAACATCAATGCTGAGGATCACATCTGAGATATGGATTCTGAACAACGCAGTCCCAGGAATACAGCTGAAGATTCAACAGCAGGGACCATCCCTAAAAGCAGATGTTTATATTTAGAATACTCTTGTTGATTTGCTAACGCAAGAATTAATAAATGAATAGTTCATATGCCGTCTGTGTTAAACATGCTGCGCTATCTGGGGGGGAGGAGAGGGGTAGTGAGCTTCCTGTTAGTGACACCTGGAAATGAAATTTTGACAGCAGAATAATGTTAGCAAAGTTCCATATTTCATACCTTTTAAACCCACCTGGTATTTGCATCTACCCGTTCAGCGTCCTGGACCTTCCATAAATACTGCCTTTTTCTATATAAGACCTATGCAATGCGTTAGACACTGAAAAGAGGCTTTGTCTTTCCTTGTCACCCACAGCATCAATTCCTAAGTAACCTCTTTCTGTCAGACCCCACTTTGTGGAAACAACTGGGGAAAGAGATTACAGCAAAGGGGAAAAGGGAAAAAGGTAATGACTCTCTTGTCAGACCCCGCCTACTAGATCACCTATTTTGACAAAAAAGTTATACCTTCACGTCTCGTCCACCCTGTCAATTAGACACAGGGAAAGAGGTTATGCTGATCCTATTAAACCCACTAGGTATACTGTTGAAAAAACTCTTCTCTAAAATTTACCTAGTAGAAAAGACATCATGTCCTGTAGAAAAAGAGGTTGTTCACTTCTTTTCATGGTGAAAGGAGATCACATCTTTCCTGTGTCGACTCCACTAATGCCAGTGCATAACTAAAAAGTTCTGCTCTTTCAGACCATCAAAATGGTAAAAGTGTTTAAGTTCCCCAGAAGATTTTCAACCTCCTATCAAATGCATGCTATCAATCAATCTATCAATCAAACATTTGTAAAGCGCGCTACTCACCCGCTAGGGTCTCGAGGCGCTGAAAGGGGGGTTGGAAAGGACTGCTACTGCTCGAATAACCAGGTCTTGAGGCATTACCTGAAGGTCAGTGACTGAATGAGAAAAAAGATCACCTACCACCTTTCAGACCCATAATATCTTACCTATTGGGTGACTAGTCGATGAGTGGACTGGGCGGATATGTATGAGTGGTTTGTGTCTGCATGTTCGTGGTTCAAGAGCTGCATAGGTCTCTCAAGTTTCCTTCTAGCTTGCCTGTAACAGAGTTCACTTACCTGACTAAGGGATCCCATGACAGGCTGGTGAAGAGGGAAGTCTATCGGGAGTCCTGGAAATGGAAGAAGGACACCATGAAAAAGAAGTAATTGAGATTTCCTTAGCTTTAGTAGGGAAGGGAAGTCTGGATTTTATGAAGAACACAGGCAAGTATTATGCATTCTTTTTTGCTTTAATTGTAATAGCAGCCGAGGACACAAGAACTACATTACCCAGAAACAGTAAGTAAAAGACAAACAATATAATAGCACAATAACTCCACCAACTCAATAATTATCTTGACTAAGAGAAACAAGCCCTCTTTAGACATTAGACATTATGATTGTAACATATGATTTATAATCATCAAAATAGAAAAGGCCAGAAAAAGATTGAAGAAGTCTTTAGCCCAATTCTTAAATGAGTGGATGGCAGATTTACAAAAATCTAAGGAAAGTCAGGAATCCAGAGGGTTCCTTTCAGAACATGTCTGGAAAAACTGGTGTCTAGTACCATCCATCGAAATAGCAGATGCACTTGAAAACGTCTTAGGTGGAGGAAGCTGTTGCCAGAGTTGGCACTACAAAAAACAAGCATGGGAGGGATAAAACAAAAAGTGGTGGGATAAGAGCCTGTGTGTCGTTAATACAACCAGACATCCATTCACTAAAGCTAGGGAAATCTCCATTTTATTACAATACCAGGGGCTTCTATTATGCTTGTTCAAAGCTTAGGCACAACAGTACTAGTCATATCAACAATTGGTTTACAATAATAGGTTTTGAAACAATTCTCATTTGCCTATCCACCAATCTGAGTATGTGCATAAGTCCAACACAAGCACAAAAAGCCTTTGAAACCATGACTGCTCTAGTGAAATGAGCTCCAAAATTGTTAATGCCAATACCCGCTAGGTTCATAACCCATTTGACCCAACGAGCTCAATTAGTGGAAGACACAGGTTTAAGAGGTTTTGGTAAAATAGCAGAAGTTGCACAGAGGAGGACATTCGCAGATCTGCTGTTGCCATCATGTAGGCTTTTAGACAATTTCCTACACATAATTGTGGTTGTGATGGAAAATATGGATCATGAACAGAAGATCAATTTGATTTTGTCCTTCTAGAAATCCGAAAACGTACCCCAGAAGAGGTTTACTGTACAGAAGAAATGTCTGAATCTCTGACATCTGATATATATTCCAGTGATACCAAGCAGAACAAAACTGTCAATTTTGCAGGCAAATTTGATTTTAAAAAAAGTTTGTCGTTACCCTGCACAGACAGAAACAATTGCAAAACTAAATTAACATCCCACATATGGTTACACTTTGGAAAAGGAGAATTACAAAATGTTACTCCCTTTAACAAACAACATATTAAATGATGGTCACCAACTGGTCTTCCATTTACTCGGACATGTTCCACTGAACATAGCTGATCTATATGTGTTAATCATTCTATAAGCCTTCCCTTGAGAGGCCAAGGAGGCTAGGAAATTAACAATTGAAGTCACATCACCTGAAACGGGATCTGAATCCCTCTCCATACACCAGCTTGTCCACAAAAGCCAGGCTTAACTTGTACTGTGTAGTTGTTGCCGGTGCCCAAGCCTGTTTAATGTATTGAGCAACAAAGCAAAAACAACAAGTGATGGACGGAATGCTGAACATTGTCAAACACTCACCCCCAGTCATAGATCTGGGTTTAATCCATCGTTTTTTTGCTCACCATGCCACCCCAGCTTGGACCCAGCCACATGCAAATCAGTCTTGACCCTGTTCCTCATGGGAACAGTCCAGACCGAACTGCTAAGCCAGGTCCTCACTGGACCGGAAACAAGCATCCTGGGACCGGTTTCGGGGTTTCACCCCTCATCAGCCAGGCTAGCAAGAATCCAGTGGCATAATGTATTGAGCAGCCTACAGCAAAGTACCTAGGGTTCTCCAGGCTGACCCAAAATCCTCAACCAGTTTCAGGGAGTTGTTGAGAATCATTTTGTGACAAAAACCTACAGGATTCAGAAGAAGATTGAGAAAAGATGGAAGAAGAATTGGGTAATTTATGGACAAATCTAGGACTGTGGGGCACCAAGGCTGTGCTTGCTAAAGAGGAGTTATCAACACTAGAGGGGTTTGTTAAACACGCACCTGTGCCAAGCCTCGAGCAATCATAATAAATGGAGGAAAAACATAGTATAAGTGATTGGGCCATACCTGAATGAAAACATCTGTTGCTAATGCCTGATGGTCTGGTTTCTAACTGTAAAAAGAGGAAGCTGTGGGTTTAGCTGGGATGCAAAGAGATATATCAGCACTGGACCAAACTTTGAAAAAATCTTGTCGAATAAAGAACAATGAAGATGCCAATTGCTGGAATCCTGACAATTTCTGGATTACCAATCAGCAAAAGTGTTAAGGTTCCCACAAAGGTATTCCACTTGAAGTGAAAGTTTCTGCTTGAGACAGAACTCTCAAAAATTCTTGGCTAATTCCACTAAGGGTTTGGACATTGTCCTTCCAGACAACGTACCGTACTGATGAAAGATTGCCCATTCATAACAGACTCAAACAACCTATTCTATTCTTGGCAGAGGTTTGAATTGTGAAAGAACCTGCAAGTAATTTCAAACAGTTTATGTGCTATAAAGATGCCCACATCTTGCACCCCAACCAGATCGCCCTGGCATTAAGTTCTAAAACAAGATCTGGAATGGTAGAAAATCCCAATCCTTTAGGTGATCTAGCCACTATTCCAGCTCTTCTCAAGATTCCAGATCTAAAAGAATTACTTCTGAGTAAAAAAGACCTTTGCAAAGCAGACCTGCTACAATATTACACACAAGGCCCTTAGAGCACAAACTACTCCCAGCTGTAAAGCAAAAGCTCCAGCCTTGAGAGAGCTTAAAGAGACATTGAATGGAGGAAGAGGTTATGGTTTTGCCCCCCTCCCAATCTAGTACTGGGACCTGAAGGATGAACTGGACAGAAAGAGCACAGTGTGCTGAACATTTTGGTGGTGGTCCCATCACCCTAGGACTACCAGAGGCTGAGTTATGGGTAAAAATGTGTTGTAAAAGGAATGCCCCGCAAAGCATTATGGGGGAGTTTCTCGAGTGAATATTGTAGTATCAGCTGTCCTGCTGAGCTGGAGAGAGCCGTGTTGGGGGTTGCCCTTGTGTCTTTTCTATTTAAAAGGCACCAGTTTGTATATTTTTCAACTGCAAAATTTGGGAATACTTTAGGAATGGGGCTGAAAATTTAACCAGTGCTCAAATAAAGCGCTCCAATCTTCCGGTCTAAATTCACGCTATATAACACTGCAAAAAATTCAGAATGAGCCCTAAAGTCCCAAAGAAGTAGAGTGCGCCTCTGAAGAGATATTTCCGCTAGGACCATTTTGAAGGCCCACAAGCAAATACAGGACAGTGCACGACAGTGAAGGGATTCAAAGGAAAGCTGATGTTAGGTTAAAAAGAATAACCTTATACCACCACTCACAGACAATAATATGCCCATCATTATGACCGGTCAGGGTTAATATGGTGGTAGTACTGCCAACAGGCTGGCGGTACATACCGCCATATTGTGAGATTGGCAGGTTGGCTGTAGCCAATCTGCCACTTCTTCACTCTTATCGCAATGGCGGTATGAGCCGCTGGGCCGGAGATGTCGTAAGTAGACTTAAGGGGAATTGCTTCCAGTTATCTGGTAGCATGATCCACTCCTAAAGGTATGTACTGATTCCCTGAACCTGTGGGTGGCTCAAGTGGACCCATAATGTCCACACCAACCCTTTCAAAGGGAACCCCCACCACAGGAATTGGAATGAGGTGGGGATTTGTGTGGCCACCTGCCTTGGCAGGTGACACAGGATTACAAAACTCCTTCACCTTCTGGGACATATTGGGCCAATAGAAGTGGTTGACAACCCTACTCCATGTTTTTGTTTGTCCCAGGTGCCCAGCTAGGGGTGTGTCATGGGCCAAAGTTTGGATAAACTCCCTAAACTGCTGAGGCAATACCACTCTCCTGGTTGCACCAGGTGTGGGGTCTCTGGCCTCAGTGTAAAGGAGTCCATCTTCTAAATAGACCCTCTGGGAGCCACTGACATCTCCCTGTTCCTGTGCAGCTGCTTGCTGCCTCAGGCCTTCAAAAGTGAGACAAGTCTTTTGTCCCTGGCACAGCTGTTCCCTCGAGGGCCCCTCTGGGCCCAAGAGCTCTACCTGGTAACAATCCAGCTCCATGGACTCAGTTCCCTCAGCGGATAAGACATCTTCCTGAGAAGAGAGGTCTTGCTACTTGTGCTGCTCAGAAGGTGGTCCCCCAGTCTTCTTGCCTTTTCTCTTAGAAGGTTGGGACATCATTTAAGGCTCCATCACTTCTTTTTCACCTATGCTCCGCTCTGTGCTCTTATTTTTAAACATACAAGTTCAGGGATACCCAGCATGGCTGCATGGGCTTTGAGTCCTACCAAGCTGAGGACTCCAGATCATTCCATAGCAAGCATTCCGCTGAGACTGCAGAAGAGACTACCTGTTTCTGGCCAGTAACCCCTCCCCGTTCTAAGGTCACCATAGCCACAGGATGGACCTTAGTTACACTGTCAACATGGGTAACTGGATATGTTTGTTCAGCCAAATACTGTCCTAGGGAAGCCAGTTTTGATGTCACCATGGTGACACTGGCATCTGTATCCCTCAGGGTTTCTACCTTTGTCCCATTAATTAAAAGGTGCTGTCTGTTTGTTTGCATATTAGGGGGCCAGACAGAAAGTGTGGCGACATCTACCCCACCCTCAGACACTAAAGTAGCTTCAGTATGAACCTTGATTTGCTCTGGGTACGCTGTTGATCCCATCTGGAGACTGGCCAGAACAGTACTAATTGGAGCAGTGCTAGGGAGATTCTTTTTGGGACACGCCAAGTCTCTAGTTTGGTGTCCATGCCATTTACAGTTGTGACACCAAGCCTTTTTGGGATCAAGGCTTTTATCCATCGTCTTTTATAAGGCGTCTGCCTTCTTTCCCAATTCTTGGGGAGAAATTGAACCTAGGTCTACCAGATATTGATGCAGCTTGTCATTGTAGCAGTTGTTCTTTCATAAACAAATCATAAAGCCGATCATAGTCTTGCACTCCACTGCCAGTAATCGAACTATCTAGCGTTTTTCACTGAGTAGTTTACAAAATCAACCCAAGACTGGCTCAAGGTTTTCTGAGCCCCCCTGAACCTAATTCTATACTCCTCAGTGGTGAATCCAAAGCCCTCACCCAGGGTAGCCTTCATGAGGTCATAGGATTCAGCATCTGCACCAGTGAGCATGAGGAGTCTATCCCTACGCTTGCCAGTAAACAGTTCCCAAAGGAGAGTCTCCCAGTGAGATTTGTTTAGTTTTCTGGTTGTGCTATCTCTCTCAAAAGCTGTGAACCATTTGGTGATATCATCATCCTCTTCATATTTTGGGACAATCCCTTTGGGGATTTTTAGGACATCAGTATTCTCTCTGACCCTATTCACGATGCTGCCACCGTCAATGGGTGCTAAGCCCATTTCTGCTCTCTCCCTCTCTGTAGCTTAGAGCTGTTGCTCCAAAGCTAATCTTTTGGCCATCCTTGCTAAAAGGAGGTCCTCTTCATTAAGGCTGCCCTCAGTGTTTCTAGAGGAACTGGGCTCCCCCGTGGAAGATCCAGGTCCTGTGAGCACTATTCTTGGAGATAGGGGCCTTGGGGCCCTGATCTCCCTAGTTAGGTGAGGAAACAGGAGTTCATCCTCCTCATCTCTAACATCTTCCCTATCTGAGGGGAGGTCTTCCTCCTCAGCAGGGTGGTCCCTGGTGTACTCTGCCAAGAGCTCCTGGAGCTTGACCTTGGTAGGGTTGGACCCTGTTTTAATCTTTTTCAGCTTGCAGAGGGACCTTAACTCTCCCATCCCTAGATGGAGGTAAGGGGTGAGATTGAGTTCCACAACCATTTCCTCTGAGCTGCTCATTATGTTACTAAAGTTGGGGATTATTTGTAGAAACTAAAAACTAATTCTAGTTCCTAACCATTAACTTAAAATAATGTTTAAATCTAAAATGAAATGCTAAAGGGGACTTAACCGAGGCCCTAGCAGGACTTTTTAATAATTTAGAAAAATGTATAAAATTTAAAAAGTGAGTTACTAAAGGCAATTTTGGAATTTAGTCATGTGATCAGGTATTGGCTGAGTATTCCAGCAAATGCAAAGTTGTAGACACCACCACTGATCCACAAATGTAGGAAGCTACCTCAATAAATACTATATCAAAATGAGATATAGTGTGCACGGAGTCCAGGGGTTCCCCAGAGGCTTAACAGAGGCTAAAGTAGATAATACTAATGCTCTTTTTTGGTAGTGTGGTTGGGCAGTTAGGCTTATCAGAGGGTAGTGCAAAGCATTTGTTGTACACACACAGGCATAATGAAGCACACTCTCAATGACTAACTCCAGGCCAATTGTTTTTATATAGCAAAACTAGATTTTGTTACTTTATTTCCAGAACCACAAGATTCAAGTTGCAGGTAAGTACATTTGCAAGTAAGTATCCAACATATGTATTAATACCACTTTGTTTCAAAATGGCAAGTTATACTATTTTCGAATAAATATCAATAATCTGTTTTAAAAGTTGACTGCAATTTTCAGAAACAGTTCTGGGGGAAGAAAAGTTAGTACAGTTTTGAGATAAGTACGAGACTTACAGTTCCAGTCTCTGGGGGTTAGGATGTCCACAGGGTGTGGTTCAAGTTAACCTCAAACACCCACCACCAGCATCACCAGGCCGGCCGGGTGCAGAGGTCAAAGTTGAGGTCGTTTTAACATGGACTCCTATGGAGACTGGGGCCATTCGGAATCAGGCCTGCTTGCAGGTACGTAGCTGCGTCTTTGGAGGGCAAACCAGGGGGGTTTAGAGGAGCCCCCGGGGGCCACAGGTCAGCACCAAACACAACCTCAGTGGCGAGGGGGCGGCCGGGTGCAGGCTCCCAATGCTTTCCTGTAGGGGAATCCAGGGGGTCACAAAGATGCTGCAGATGGGTTGGTTCAGGGAAACCAGAGGTTAGACAAGCAGGAGGGCCACTTGCCGACGTTGCTGCACCAAAAGTCGGATTCCCCAAGGTCAGGGGGCTGCAGGTGAAGGGGTACCTTTTGGCATCTGGAATCTTAGTCTGGTTCTGTGGCAGTCAGGGGAGGTCCTCTGGATTCAGGCTGAAGGAGTCATCATGTAGGACAGAAGGGGTCAACCCAGGGTGGGCACTTGCTCAGAATCACCTGGGCACCAGCTCTAGCCATTTGGACCACCTGGACATGGGCCGTGGGCGTCGGGTACAGAGTGGACATGACTTGCGGATCCGGGTAGGCTCTGGAGTCCTTGGATGAAGTTTCTTCTTGGACAAGGCCGCTGTCCACATGAGTTCTTGGTCCTCTGGGGTGCAGGCAGTCCTCTTTAGGCTTTTCAGAGGTTGCTGGTCCTGCAGGATGAGTCGCCTTCTTTAAGTAGGGCTTTAGAAGCTGGAGACAGGCCAGTAGGGCTAGGGCCAAGTCAGTTTGCGTCTTCAGTCTTCTCTGCCGTGGGGGGGCTTAGCTTTCTTCTTGTGAGGTCACCAGGAATCTGATGAGCTAGGTTCAGGGGAGCCCTTAAATCCTGGATTTAGGGATTTTACAGGGATCAGAGAGCAGTAGACAATGGCTACTGTCCCTGAGGGTGACTACACCCTTCCAGTCTCCACTCCCTTTTGGGAGGGCAACCCAGACCTAACCCTATTGGTCCCTGTCCTCCAAAACCAAGATGGAGGATTTTGCAAGGAGGGGGTCACTTCAGCTCGGCACATCTTAGGGGTGGTCCCAGCTGAAGTGGTCACTCCTCCTTGTTTTCCATAATTTTCCCGCCTGACTTACCGCCAAAAGTGGGGCTTTGTCTGGGCGACGGGCACCTCCACTAGCTGGAGTGCACTGGAGCACTGTAACAGAACGCCTGAACCTTTGAGGCTCACCGTCAGGTGTTACAGTTCCTGCAGGGGGAGTTGTGAAGCACCAAGTACAGGCTTTGTTTCTGGCCACAGAGAGCACAAAGGCTCTTACTCTAGGTGGTCAGAAACTTGTCTGGAAGTGGCAGGCTGGCACAGACTGGTCAGTCCTGCCCTAGTCCTTTGGCTAAAATACAGGGGGCATCTCTAAGTTGGGCTCAAGGTGCATTTTTTTAAAAATCCAACACTGGCATCAGTGTGGGTTTATTGTGCTGGGAAGTTTGATTTTGGAGCTGTGGAGTTCGTAATGACAAACTCCCAACCCATATACTTTATCTGGCCACACTGCACTTACAATGTCTAAGAATGGACCTAGACACTGTAGGGGCATATTGTTCATGCAGCAATGGCCTCACATGTGGTATGGTGCACCCTGCCTTAGGGCTATAAGGTATGCTAAAAGGGTGACTTACCTATGCCACAGGAAGTGGTTTGTTGGCATTGCACCCTGAGGGGAGTGCCATGTCGACTTTGTCTTTTTCTCCCCACTGGCACACATGAGCTTCAAATGTAGTGTGCATCTACTTGGTGAGGGTCCCCCAGGGTTGAATAATACATGCTGCGGCCCTTGGGAACCTTACTGAGCCACAGGGTCCTTGGTACCATGGGTACCTTTTACAAGGGACTTAACTGTGCGCCAGGGGGGTGCCAATTATGGAAACAATGGTACCAGAGAGAACACTGGTGCTGGGGCCTGGTTAGCAGGATCCCAGCACACTCTCGATCAAGTCAGCATCAATATCAGGCAAAAGGTGTGTGGGGTGTAACCATGTCAAAAGGGGCACTTTCCTACAGTACCATTGGTACCTTTTACAAGGGACTTAGCTGTGAGCAAGGTGTGTGCCAATTGTGTAAACAATGGTACAGTTTTAGAGAAAGAACACAGGTACTGGGGCCTGGTTACCAGGATCCCAGCACACTCTCAGTCAAGTCAGCATCCATATCAGGCAAAAAGTGTGGGGGGTAGGTACCCATGCCAAAAGGGGCACTTTCCTACACACCTAGCCAATAAAGAGCTGATCATCCACACGGAACTCTTTGGTACGATCAAGGTAGGACACCAGTGCTCTTTTTGGGTCCAGGCAGTGGAGTCTCTCCTCTTCCTCAGAAGGAAGCACCACTTTGTCCAGATAGATGGTGAGGTATGGAGGCATAAATGACAAGGCCTGCAGCTCTCTCACCCTGTGGGCAGAGGTAATGGGCTCAAGAAAAGCCATTTTCAGGGTCAGGAGTCTTAGAGGACAATTGTGTAGGGTCTCAAAAGTAGCACACATAAGAAAAGGGTAAGGCCCTTAAGGAACCTGTTAATTGTAGGAAACTTAAACAAGGAGGGTTGACCGGGTAACCTCAAAAAAGGAGAAAGGACAGAGAGATAACCTTTGAGAGTGCCCAAAGCAGAGCTGTACTAGCCAAAGAAAGTAGAAACAAGAGGACCTTGGTCAGATGAGCAGACAGGGGGTCAACAGACTTATATGTACACCATGCCACAAATATATGCCAATGGCATGCGTATACTGTTTTGGTGGAGAGACGTCTGGCTGCCACGATGATCTTACAGACTTCGGGCAGAAGGCTGAAAGCTGTCAACTGCAGCCACACAATCTCCACACAAAAAAAGCGGAGACTGGACAGGTTCGGGTGGAGGACCCTTCCCTGCTGTTTAAGACACAAGATCCTCCCTAAGGAGCAGTCTGATCGGAGGCTCGATGGCCATGATCAGCAGCTCGGAATAGCAGACTCTTCATCCCCAGTCAGCCACAAAGATCACTTGGGCCCGGTCATTCCTGATCTTCTTGAGAACTCTGGGCAGAAGTGGTATGGACAGAAAGGCATACAGGAGGCCTGAGCTCCACTTGAGACAAAAATCGTTGCTGAGCGAGTGCCGCCTTAGAAACTCCAACGTGCAAAACTGCTGACATTGTACGTTCTCTGCGAAGGCAAACATATCTAACCAAGGTTCTCCATATTGCTGAAAGAGACCTTGTGCCACCTCCGGATCGCAATGCCATTCGAGATTGATCAGGCATTATCAGCTGAGTTTGTCATCCCTTACGTTCAGAGAACCCTCCATGTGTTGAACCACCAGGGAAATGTCCAGAGGCGCAGTGCTTCCTGATAAAGGGTTCACGACCCCACCCTGCTTGCTGCACTACTACATGGCAGTGCTATTGTCCATGAACACCTGCACTGCTTTCCCTTTGAGAGAGGGAAGAAATACTTTCAATGCCAGTCGGATCGCCCAGAGCTCCAACAGGTTTATGTGGAGTTCAGATTCTTCCGAAGACCAAATGCCTCTGATCACCGCCTCTCCCAGATGGCCGGCACAACCCAGGAGTGACGCATCTGTCACTACTGTAAGATCTGGTTGGGGAAGGGAGAGGGATCTGCCTGTGACACAATCGCATTTCATGAGCCACCACTGCAGCTCCTGCGCAGTTCGCTCTGAGATCTGGACCATGTCGGAGAGATTCCCCTGATGCTGCACCCACTGGAACTTTAGGTCCCACTGCAGAGCCTGCATATGCCACCTGGCATGTAGCACCAGCAGGATGCAGGAGGCCATGAGGCCCAGCAGCCTCAGAGTAATTCTCACCAAAATCCAGAATAGAGGCCGCAATATCAGTATCATAGCCTGAATATCCTGGACTCACCGTTCAGGATGATAAGCCTGAAACTGCACTGTGTCCAGAACATCTCCAATAAAAGGGAGCGTCTGAAAGGGAGTCAGGTGTGACTTGGCCAGATTGATAGTGAACCCCAATGAATGCAGAGGTTCTGCTGTAGTCTGGAGGTGGGACATGACAGCCTGAGGTGAGCCCACCTTCAACAGCCAGTCATCAAGGTAGGGGAATACTGAGACCCCTAACCTGCACAGATGAGCTGCGACCATCACCATCACCTTGCTTAACACCCGAAGGGGGCTGGTGAGGCAGAAGCAGAGCACAGTAAACTGAAAGTGCTTGTGGCCCACCATAAACCGCAAGTTACATCTGTGGGCAGGCAGGACGTGAATGTGAAAATAAGCCTCCTGCAATTCCAATGCTACCATCCAGTCTCCTGCGTCCAGGGCAGATACAACCTGAGTCAGAGTAAGCATTTTGAACTTCTCCTTTTTAAGGAAGAGGTTGAGGGACCAAAGATCTATGATAGGGCGGAGGTCCTTTTCCTTTTTGAGCACCAGAAAGTAGAGGGAATAACAACCACGGCCTACTTCTGGCACAGGGTCCCTCTGTATTACTCCCTTGGCCAAGAGAGCCATAACCTCACGGCAAAGTGCTAAGTGATCCCCCGTCACCCAATGGTAGGATGGTGGCAAGAGGGGTAGTCATGAAGGAGAGGGAGTAGCCCCTTCAAACTATTTGCAATACCCACATGTCCGATGTGATGACATACCATTGGGGCAGGTGATGGTGAATCCTGCCGCCGAATGGTCCCTGGTGGGGAAGGGCTGGACTTGGAAGGTTTGGAGGCTGTGGGGGTGGTGGACTGGGCAGACCGCTGGCTCCTTGATCCATGACACCAGTAGATCTCACGTCCCTGGCCATGCGGAGGCAGGGCAGGATGCGTGGCACATTGGCTGGAGGGGAACGGACATGAGGGGACACCCTTTCTGTAGCCATAAAAGGGGTGAAAAGCAAACTGAAGGAGGCGAGGGGCAGCTGCAAGATCCAGGGATCTGGCCATAGCCTGAGAATCTTTGCAGCGCACAAGCGCCGAGTCTGCTTTGTCTCTGTAGTGATGGGTGCTATCAAAGGGCATTTCCATAAGGGTGGATTAGACATCCCCCGAAAAGCCAGACATCCTCAACCAGGTGTGGTACCTCAAGGCCACTGTCGATGCAATTGCTCTGCACAGTGAGTCAGTCGTGTCCAGCACACATCTGATTGTGAACTTCATTCCATCTTTCCCGTCAGCAACAGCTTGGGGGAGGATGGCCCAGGCCTCCTCTGGGACCTGTTATGACACTTGTACAACCGTGTCCCATAAAGTATGGGTGTAATGGCCCAACAGACATGCAGTGTTCACAGACTCCAATGTCAGGCTGGAGGAAGAGAACATTTTCTTCCCAAGTTGGTCCAGCCTCTTGTATTTCCTATCCGAGGGTGCTGCAGAGAATGCATCCTGAGACATAGAGGCTTGGATAACCAGGCTCACGGGGTGGGGTGTTGCGTTAGGAATGCTGAGTCATTAGTAGCAGGCCTATGGAGGCAGGTGATCGTACTGTTCACAGGAGCCCCGGTGCTGGGTTTGGACCAGGGACCCAGTAGGACATCTGTAAGGGCTTCATTAAAGGACAAATGGGGTTCAGAGGAGGAAGCCCCAGGTTCAAACACCTCTGTCAGAATGTTGGTCTTGACTGCCACTGAAGAAAGCCTGAGGTCGAGGATCTTGGAAGCCCTTTGCACCATCATGAAATAAGACGCTCCCTCCTCTCTAGCCACAGTAGGGGGAGAAAGCATGCAAGTGTCAGACGAAGTGTCGAGACCACTGGCATTACCCAAGTCCGTCTCACAGTCCTCCGATTCCTGCAGCTGGCATTAGAAAGGGTTCAGTGACCCCTCCCAACCTTCACTGTGCCCCAACCCTTAGTTAGCATAAGGGGTCAGGATCCAACATAGGGGGCAGGCCCCTGCCTAAGTCAGAGTCTGCATCGCACAATGCGGATCCAGCTCTATGTCGGAGTCGGCAATAAGGATGGGGTCAACGACGCCCAGGGCACGGGAGGCGTCATGAGCGTCAACATCGGAACCTGAGTTGGGGAAGGTCGAGGTGGCGCGACCAACACCGGTTCGGATCCAGGAACAGATCTATTGGTACCTCCGGAGCCGAGACTGAAGTCTCCAGCGTGGAACCCGAGTGGGCTCTTTCCAACCCTGTGGGGCCCGAAGGTACAGCACCCAGGGGCACGAGCAGCATTGGTAGCATTGACGTTGGAACCAGCATCGTGGAAGGTGGAGTTGGTACGACCGACTCCAGATCGGATCACTGAATGGATCCACGGGTAACCCCCCTGTGAGAAAGTAGCCTCTTTCTAGCCTTGTTACCCCCACTTTTGGCCTGTTTGTGAGTGTATGTCAGGGTGTTTTCACTGTCTCACTGGGATCCTGCTAGCCAGGGCCCAGTGCTCATAGTGAAAACCCTATGTTTTCAGTATGTTTGTTATGTGTCACTGGGACCCTGCTAGTCAGGACCCCAGTGCTCATAAGGTTGTGGCCTATATGTATGTGTTCCCTGTGTGGTGCCTAACTGTCTCACTGAGGCTCTGCTAACCAGAACCTCAGTGGTTATGCTCTCTCTGTACAAATTGTCACTAACAGGCTAGTGACCAATTTTACCAATTTACATTGGCTTAATGGAACACCCTTATGATTCCCTAGTATATGGTACTCAGGTACCCAGGGTATTGGGGTTCCAGGAGATCCCTATGGGCTGCAGCATTTCTTTTGCCACCCATAGGGAGCTCTGACAATTCTTACACAGGCCTGCCACTGCAGCCTGAGTGAAATAACGTACACGTTATTTCACAGCCATTTTACACTGCACTTAAGTAACTTATAAGTCACCTATATGTCTAACCTTTACCTGGTAAAGGTTAGGTGCAAAGTTACTTAGTGTGAGGGCACCCTGGCACTAGCCAAGGTGCCCCCACATTGTTCAGGGCCAATTCCCCGGACTTTGTGAGTGCGGGGACATCATTACACGCGTGCACTACATATAGGTCACTACCTATATGTAGCTTCACAATGGTAACTCCGAATATGGCCATGTAACATGTCTATGATCATGGAATTGCCCCCTCTATGCCATCCTGGCATAGTTGGCACAATCCCATAATCTCAGTGGTCTGTATCACAGACCCTGGTACTGCCAAACTGCCTTTCCTGGGGTTTCACTGCAGCTGCTGCTGCTGCCAACCCCTCAGACAGGTTTCTGCCCTCCTGGGGTCAAGCCAGGCTTGTCCCAGGATGGCAGAATAAAGGACTTCCTCTGAGAGAGGGTGTTACACCCTCTTCCTTTGGAAAATGGTGTGAAGGCAGGGGAGGAGTAGCCTCCCCCAGCCTTTGGAAATGCTTTCATGGGCACATTTGGTGCCCATTTCTGCATAAGCCAGTCTACACCGGTTTAGGGACCCCTTAGCCCTGCTCTGGCGCGAAACTGGACAAAGGAAAGGGGAGTGACCACTCCCCTGACCTGCACTTCCCCTGGGAGGTGTCCAGAGCTCCTCCAGTGCGCTCCAGACCTCTGCCATCTTGGAAACAGAGGTGCTGCTGGCACACTGGACTGCTCTGAGTGGCCAGTGCCACCAGGTGAAGTCAGAGACTCCTTCTGATAGGCTCCTTCAGGTGTTGCTAGCCTATCCTCTCTCCTAGGTAGCCAAACCCTCTTTTCTGGCTATTTAGGGTCTCTGTCTCTGGGGAAACTTTAGATAACGAATGCAAGAGCTCATCAGAGTTCCTCTGCATCTCTCTCTTCACCTTCTGCCAAGGAATCGACTGCTGACCGTGCTGGAAGCCTGCAAAACTGCAACAAAGTAGCAAATACGACTACTGCAACTCTGTAACGCTGATCCTGCCGCCTTCTCGACTGTTTTCCTGGTGGTGCATGCTGTGGGGGTAGTCTGCCTCCTCTCTGCACTAGAAGCTCCGAAGAAATCTCCAGTGGGTCGACGGAATCTTCCCCCTGCAACCGCAGGCACCAAAGAACTGCATTACCGGTCCCTTGGGTCTCCTCTCAGCATGACGAGCGAGGTCCCTTGAATCCAGCAACTCTGTCCAAGTGACTCCCACAGTCCAGTGACTCTTCAGTCCAAGTTTGGTGGAGGTAAGTCCTTGCTTCCCCACGCCAGACTGCATTGCTGGGAACCGCGACTTTTGCAGCTACTCCGGCCCCTGTGCACTTCCGGCGGAAATCCTTTGTGCACAGCCAAGCCTGGGTCCACGGCACTCTAACCTGCATTGCACGACTTTCTAAGTTGGTCTCCGGCGACGTGGGACTCCTTTGTGCAACTTCGGGTGAGCACCGTTTCACGCATCCTCGTGCCTGTTTCTGGCACTTCTCTGGGTGCTACCTGCTGATGAGAGGGCTCCTTGTTTTGCTCGACGTCCCTTCTGCCTCCTGACGCAATTTGCGACATCCTGGTCCCTCCTGGGCCACACCAGCATCCAAAAACGCTAACTGCACGATTTGCAGCTAGCAAGGCTTGTTGGCATTCTTTCAGCGGGAAAACACTTCTGCACGACTCTCCACGGCGTGAGGGATCCGTCTTCCAGAGGGAAAGTCTCTAGCCCTTGTCGTTCCTTCAGAAACCTAAGCTTCTTCTGTCCAGTAGAAGCTTCTTTGCACCCCCAGCTGGCATTTCCTGGGCATCTGCCCATCTCCGACTTGCTTGTGACTTTTGGACTTGGTCCCCTTGTTCCACAGGTACCCTCGACTGGAAATCCATCGTTGTTGCATTGCTGGTTTGTGTCTTTCCTGCAGAATTCCCCTATCACGACTTCTTTGTCCTTTGGGGAACTTTAGTGCACTTTGCACTCACTTTTCAGGGTCTTGGGGTGGGCTATTTTTCTAACCCTCACTATTTTCTAATAGTCCCAGCGACCCTCTACAAGGTCACATAGGTTTGGGGTCCATTCGTGGTTCGCATTCCACTTTTGGAGTATATGGTTTGTGTTGCCCCTATCCCTATGTGCTTCCATTGCATCCTATTGTAACTATACATTGTTTGCACTGTTTTCTAAGACTATACTGCATATTTTTGGTATTGTGTACATATAACTTGTGTATATTTGCTATCCTCATACTGAGGGTACTCACTGAGATACTTTGGCATATTGTCATAAAAATAAAGTACCTTTATTTTTAATATAACTGTGTATTGTGTTTTCTTATGATATTGTGCAAGTGACACTTGTGGTACTGTAGGAGCTTCACTCGTCTCCTAGTTCAGCCTAAGCTGCTCTGCTAAGCTACCATTATCTATCAGCCTATGCTGCTAGACACCCTATACACTAATAAGGGATAACTGGGCCTGGTGCAAGGTGCAAGTACCCCTTGGTACTCACTACAAGCCAGTCCAGCCTCCTACATTGGTTGTGCAGCGGTGGGATAAGTGCTTTGAGACTACTTACCACTCTTGTCATTGTTCTTTTCATAAGAGAAAAATATACAAAACAAGTTCAGTGTATGTACACATAACTAAAAAGTTTTGCATTTCCTCTTTTCACTGTTTTCTAAAGTGCTGAAAAGTACTTATAACTTGCTAAAAAGTTCTAAAAAGTTGTAAAAGTTTTTTTTCTCTCTTTTTAAAAGTTCTGACAAACTTTTTATTCTTTTTCTATCACTTTAACTCTTTCTAAAAATGTCTGGCACAGGCCAAAATGTTGATCTGTCCAAACTTGCATATGACCACCTTAGCTGGAAAGGAGCAAGGAGTCTCTGTATAGAAAGAGGTTTGAGTGTAGGGAAGAATCCTTCTTTGGAATTATTGCTTAACATGCTTAGAGAACAAGATAAGGCCAAAAGTGCCCCATCTGTTGAAAAAGTAGCTAATGGTTCCCAATCTGATCCTGGGACTCCCCAAGGACAAGATTCAGGAAAGAAACTTCCTAGCCTGCCCATTACTAAACAGTCTAGCATAGTTGGTACTGAGGTGCAAGGTGCAAGTACCCCTTGGTACTCACTACAAGCCAGTCCAGCCTCCTATACCCCCCCCCCGGGACCTGAGCCCATGCCGCTGGAATGAAACCCCAACTGGGCCCCTACCAACCGTCTGAGGCCCAAGAGCGCGGAAGTGGAGTCGGACTGCTGAAATATGCAGCGCATGACCTCATAAAAGTCTTGCAGTTGAGATGGGGTGGCTTCGGCTCCTGGAAAATCGGAGAAGCGTGGAGTCGGCAAGACACAGGCTCTGAGGATGGAGGCCTAGAGCGCTGATGCTCCTTCTCCCTCGTCTCATCTTGTCTGGATGAAGTCGAACAATGCTTGCTCTTGTTTGACTTTTTTGACTTTTTTTTGTGCCTCATACCCGATCATCCTGGGGACTTAGAGAGGGACGATGAGGAGTGGGGGCTCCACAACCATTCTTGACCCTCCTCTCGACCGAGATCGGGAGTGACGCGGAGCAGAGCATCAGGCTGCCAGAAGCTCTAGGGACCACTCCCTCAAAGCCTTGGGATTCATGGCCTGGCACTCAGAGCATGACTTCTTCACATTCCAGACACCACAAGCACATGAGGTGAGGATCCGTCACAGAAATCATCCACTGACAGGATCCACAGGGCTTGAATCTGGTCTTCCGTAAAAGACATTCCTTTGTGTACCAGGAGTGTCAAGAATCAAAAGGACTTTGACAAAAGTCGAAAAGGTTCAGTCAAACAACGACGGAAGGGTAGCTCTTCTTCGGATCTGCACTAGGCTGGCGTGGAAAGAAAATAACTGACATCAGCGCACCAGGGTGGAGCCTGTATAGGACCCGTAACATCATATCCGGCATGCACGACGCCAACAATGGGCGCAGAACCGAACAACACCACCTGATAGTGCATAGAGGTACTGCTTGAGAAATCTCTCTGGATGCAAACTGACGCCTGGGGGAAATTCTAAGGTAAGGAACCTGCAACTAGAAATCTCAATCAGATATAGAAGTCACACTAGAAAGAAAGCAGGAGAAGAAATTGACATAAAGGAAGAACTAAAAAGCGTGAATTTCCAGAGACAGGTTGGGAGACAGGCACAGGCCCTAAAAAAAGTAAACAGGTTTGTGACCACGCCGGCACTAACCAGGAATGAAAATGGGGACACAGATTCGAATTCCTGACAAGATCATTTAAGTCCTCTCTCTACGCCACTAACAACTGGTCCCGACCGGACACCACACACGGCTGATGGCATATGAAGTAAAGCAGTAGAACTGGACGCACCAAAGTGGAGCTCATGTGGACACAAACCAATATTATGAGACATAAACAGTCCTAACAAGTCGGTATGGGGAAGGGAAGCTCGATAACAAGGATTTGAATGTGCTGGGTTCCTGCCGACTGCGAGAGTACCAGAGAAGAACCCAGAAAAAAAAAGAACCGGATTAATTGCTAAACTGGGGTGCCGAATGTGGTCGAATGTGGACGGGTGTCCGGGCGGCCAGGACCCTCAGGAGGATACATCCATCTAAGTGGGCCACGGGCTATCGCTGACTCGAACCCTCACTGACCACGCCCTGGCGCCAACATGGGCTACCGAATGGACCTAGATTGGAGTAACGTATTTAACGTATTTGTTGGCACTGGTTGTGCCATGCAGTTTATTGATGCTTTGGTTATTGTAAGTTCTATTACACCTTTACACCTTTCCTTACATGCGCCACGTGCTCTGCTCTCGGAGGGTGGGGTGGATGGGACCTCGGGCTGGGAGGGGACACTGTCCGATGGAGGGGGGACACGAAATACAGTCAACTCAAAATTATGACTATATATAATATTATCACATGGAATGTGAGAGGGATGGCTAATGCCTCCAAACGCAGCAGAATATATAACTACCTTAAGAGACATGCAGTACATATTACAATACTTCAGGAGACACACCTTACCAAGGATGAACTAGGCAGGGTTGACAGGAAATGGCCGGGAACAATATATGGCATTCAGACATCAACATACGCAAAAGGGGTGTTGGTATGGGTAGCTCCAGGGGTCCCCTACTCAATTAAATGCACACAAGTAGACAAGGAAGGTAAATATGTTCATTTGTGGGGAGAATTGGACGGTAAACAGTTGACAATAACAGGAATATACGCATCCATTATTAAACAGGGAGATTTTTTATTATCCATCTACGCAGCCCTAACATGGGACCCATCAGTACCCAGCATCTGGGGGGGAGATTTCAATTGCGTTCCAGATGTAACTATAGACAGGTCTCACCCTCCGATTGAGGGCGCTCAAAGTAGAAGACTTTCTCAGGCGTTGCAAACATGGCTGACAGAAAGGAGGCTCCATGATGTTTGGAGGATCCTGCACCCCACAGACAGATAATACTCCTTCTATTCCCCAGTACACCAACTCCACACCCGGATAGATTTGTTATTATGGTCCAGCAAACTCACTCAACTCATAGACAAAGCAACATATCTAGCTAAAACAATATCAGACCACAGCCCCCTAATTTCCACAATGCGATGAGGTAGAACAGTAACGCGTATCCCTGCAACCTTCTCTATTACGAGATCCCCCTTTTTGTGCCGAGCTAGCAGAGGGTATAGAATCATATTTTAAAATAAATGCAAAATAGGCATCATCAAGAGCAGTCGAATGGGACGGGCATAAGGTGGTAGTGAGAAGCTTATGTATGTCGGCGTCGGGCGGAGTCAGACGCGCGCTGATCGCGGAACTACAGGAAGTGAAGGGAAAACTGAGAGAAGCGGAGAGGGGGGTGGAAAGAGACAGAGGAGACATGAAAGAAGTGACTGAATTAAAGGCGCAATGGACCGAGACTGACACACGCTTGAGAAAGTTTGACTATCTGCACTATACGGCAAGACTACATGCCAAAGGGGACAGATCCAGCAGATTGCTATCATGGCTGGTAAACGATGAGCAACAACAGTCCACCATAAGCGCTATTCGGTTAGATACGGGCGACATAGTCAATACACAGTGGGAGATTAATGAGGCCTTTAAACAATACTATGCTACTCTGTACAAAGTGGGTCCCCCCCCCCGTCGGAGGAACAGCTGGGAGAATTCCTACAAGCATCCCGGCTGACCCGCCTGACGGAAGCACAACTATTAGATTTGGAAAAGCCAATAGAAACAGAGGAGATTCAGCAAGCCCTGAAGCAAATGGCCCAAAATAAAGCCCCAGGCGGAGACAGCCTCCCAGCAGAGTACTATCAAGCTTTCTCAGCGCAGACGATAAAACCATATTTAGAAATGCTGCAAGAAGCATACGAAAAAGGTCACCTACCAGAATCACAGCGAGAGGCAATTATTGTGGTTTCCCACAAAAAAGGACGTGACACTCTGGATGTCCGGTCCTATCAACCTTTATCTCTGCTGAACTCTGATTGCAAATTGTTAGGGAAAGTGTTGGCGAATCGTCTCCTCCCGATGATGCCAACACTAATCCACCCAGATCAATCGGGATTCATACCCGGCCGCAGCACTCACATTAACATCAGATGCCTCTTAAGATTAATAGCCGAGACCCCGGAATTAGATCATTCACGAACGGCGGTCTCACTAGATGATGAAAAAGCATTTGACACACTAGGCTGGGCTTATCTGATGGAAACCCTTAAATGTATCGGTTTCTGAAATACATTCACGAGATGGGTAGCAACGCTGTATGCAGAGCCGAAGGCAAGAGTTAAGACAGGCGGGATTATATCAGAGAAATTCACGATTAATACAGGCACCAGATAAAGGCTGCTCATTGTCGCCACTCCTGATTGCACTGGCAATCGAGCCGCTTACGGCTCAGCTACGCTGCAAAGCTCCTCGATGGGGTATCCCCGATGGGAGTGTTCACAAAATCATCCCTCTATACGCAGATGATGCATTGATATATCTGCGCAACTGAACTGAATCTCTACCAGACCTATTACAACTATTAGATATATTTGGGGACATATCAGGCCTATGGGTACACTGGCCGAAATCATGCCTGTTCCCGTTGCAACAGATTCCAAACCTCCAGAGAGAAACCTCCCCTGCACATAATTTACAATGGTGTTACACCACTTTCAAATATCTAGGAGTGCAAATATACCATGACGAAATGGACCTAAGAGGAGGAAACCTAGACCGGATGATTAGATCTATCAGAGGCTTGATACCCTTTTGGTGTTCACTCCCACTCTCGCCCATGTCGGCCTTACCGCTAAAACTCCCCAAAAACTACTGTGCGCCTTTGTCCAGCTTACTGACAGATTTAATTTGGGGTGGAGGACGTTGCCGCATGGCACTAGATAAGATTTATATGCCACTGGAAAAGGGGGTGCTGGGAGTACTGCAACTCGAGTTATACTATGCGGCGGCACAAATACACTGGATCATGGATTGGTTGTGCAACCCAACAGGCTCAGAGGGACAAATGGTATATGCACAGCTGGGACACTCGGATGTGTTCCGGTGGCTCATAGGCCAAGAAAATCCACTGCCCAACAGAAATATTTTGATGGGAGTGGCGGAATGGGTGTGGCGCCAATACGTGATAAAAAAAGGGCAGAAAACACCATACTCATCCAAGATTCCATTGCTTGCCACTCCGGGCGCAAATAAAATAAAAAGACAGTTTAAATTGTCCACTTGGGTTGACAAAGGGGAGAAAACTATTGGAGAAATATTCGAGGAGGGAGACTTCCAACCGTATGAGACACTGGCAAACACATATGACTTAGGAAGGGGCGAATTTCTCACACACAGGGCACTGTAGCAGGCGATACGCAGTACGTGGGGAAATGGCAATAGTGAACCGCACACATCAACAGTACTTCACGAATTACTACTAGGCGCGGACGAGCAAGCAATCAGATATATCTTGGATATACAAGATATTACAGGATTACCCCGAGGAGATACAATCACAGGTTAAAATCAGGTGGGAAGCGGCCCTGCTAACACCGTTACCCACGCAAACGTGGAACACAGTGCTCGCAACTACACGGGAAGAATCGAGAAACACCCGTTTCCGATACACCCAATTCAATTACTTACACCAGACATACCTAACCCCAGCCAGGATAAAATGCATGTTCCCACAGTCAACACCAGACTGCCCGAGGTGCGGATCCTTGGAGGCTGACTTTTTACATATGACGTGGAGTTGCCCACCAGTACTCCGCGTATGGCAGGAGGTAACGACGCAGACGGCTGACTGGTCGAGATTGCCCCTACTCCCGACTCCGGAATCCTGCCTATTAGGGATACGCCCACGGCGAGGAAAGGACAGACAAAAACACAGGTGCGCTGACCTCGCGTTCGTTTGACTTAAACGACTAATAGCGATACAATGGAAATCGCTCAGCACACCAGATATACACCGATGGACATTAGAATTATTACACTGGGCCAGAGCAGAAGCACAAATAATACACGACATGCGCGACAGCGGAATGGAAATCAAGGGGGCGGATATATGGGACGCCCTCATAAAGCAGCTGGAACAAAAAGATGACACTCTACCTCCATGAGTCAACCCCGCCTTAGTCACAAATATTTACACAAATCATCTTCTTACCTGGTCTGGAACCTTTTAGAAATGGGTAGCACATTCTCCCCTCCCCCCCCTCGCTCCCTTCCCACCCTTTCCCCCCCCCTCATAGATCCCGGTCCCCACGGCTCCCCCCTCCCACAAAATGGGGAACATGGGCTGGGTTGCTGGCACACCAGAACATTTCTGAATGGCGCATCAACGTTAAATTTCCTCTCTTTCTCATTCTTTTTCTTTATTACTTTTGATTGTTAATCGTAGGAGTTACTAAGTTGCACAATGGACAACAGAGTTATCCTGGATGCAAGATAGACCGTTGCAATAACTCGATGTTATGTTTAAAGCAATTCAAAATATGTAATAAAATCAATAAACAGATTAAAAAAAAAATATGTCCTAAGCAGAGATATATACAAACACAAATATGATTAAAAACAGGTAAATAACAGCATAAAATAACATGGGCCCCTATGGGGGGGGGGGGTCAAACCATATACTAAATAAATGACATTAGAAAGTCACAACTAACCAAGACTGGCACCCAAGGATCTTCAGGACTAGGGAAGTACTAAAACACCAGATGTGAGAGACTAGGATTCCCTAGGCGCCCGTGTGCAGAGATGTTACAGTGAGTCAGGTGTCCATAGAATAACATGGGGAAGTCGTGATTAGAGTTTCTGTGTTTTAGGACCCTTCCCAAAAGGCCCCCAAGAAAACAATTGGGACAAGGGAGGTTTGAGAGTGCCCCACCCGTGGATACCCAAAGAAATGGAGCCCAGGTGCATAAGGGTGAAGTTGTGTCTGAACCTCCCGTTGAAGTCAATGGGGACCTCGGCTGTCCAGCTGCTACAGTGACTCATGGACCAGGTTGGTGGAACCGAGGCATGAATTCTGAATGAGGACTACCTGTGGAGAGAGGGGACAGAGTCCAAGCAACCCAGAGTCCCCAGGGCGTGCAGGGGGGCAATGCCCACCCTTCTTGTGGATACCTCACTGTAGGACGGAGGTCTTGAAGATGCAGCTCTGAAGTCCAGGTGATGCAGATGGATCCCGGGAGTCATCCACGAGCTGTTCCACACCGGTTATCACATTGCAGAAGGGTCAGTGATCAGCGGGACCACCAACAAGCCTTGGCAAATGCAACAGATGTGCTTCAAGAAGAGTTGCAGAAGTGGGGACCAATAAGATCCAAGGGACTCACCCTTTACAGATAGGTCAGGGCCAACGCTCAGCAAGAAGAAGGGAGAGAGGGAAATGATGGAGCCCCCAGGAGGACTGTCTGGCAGCAAGCACAGGGAGTCACAGGAAGGCCTCAGCAGCACAAGGAAGATGGATGCCCACGTTGCAGAAGTTGCAGGGAGGACGTCGGTCTAGGAGCTGTGTGATGCTGGATTCCGTGGCTTCTTGGAGCTAGGGGGTCTTTGGACAGAAGAGCCAACAAGCCTTGGCAACAGCAAACAGATATGGTGCACGGGGGTTCTGTTCAAGTACCACCAACTTTCCAGTTGCAAGGAAGGCAGGTCAGACCTCTGAAGAGCCACAGAACCACACAAGTTGCATAGCTGTGAAGAGTCAGTGGGACAGCAGGATCCACAAACTGGTCATCGACACTGAGGTGCCTGCGGTTGCAGGGGAGTGACACCTTCACTCCAAGGGAGATTCCTTCTTGCAGTCCTTAGTGCAGGCAGAGTCCTTGTGACTCTGGAGGATGCACAGCCATGGAAGTTGCAGAGTCCGTGCAATAACCGGGGACAAAGTTGCTGTAGGGGCCCTCCTACCAGTTGCAGTCTTATCTTGGGCCCAAGTGAAGTCCAGCAGCAGAATTTGGTGTCCAGGTAGCAGAAGTGTCTTGAAGAATATTGCAGATGGTTCCAAGACAAATCCAATACGAATCTAAGATGAATCTAGGGTCCCACCCGTAGGGGAGCTCTTAAATAACCCAGGAAGGGAGTTGGACATCTACTGCTATGACCCACCTGTGGGGGGTCAGGGACGCTACTCTCCTGGACTGACCAGTCAAATACTCCCAGGGGCCTCTGCTCATCTTGTTTCCAAGATGGCAGAATCAAGTGTCCACTTGGCAGAGCTCTGGGCACCTCCCTAAGGGAGGAGCTGGACAGCGGGGTGGTCACCCCCTGTCCTTTGTGTGTTTTTGCACCAGAGTGGGAGCCGGGGGCTCCTGCACTGGAGGAAACGGATTTTGCAAATGTGCCCTTCAAGACAGTCTACTGGCACTCAGGAGCACCCTCACCCCAGCCCAGAGACACCTATTTCTAAAGGAGAAGTGGTAACTGTAGGAATCTAGCCTGGTGTGTGGTGCCACCTATGGTGTGGGCACCTTATACCAGGTCCATGCAACCCCTATTAGTGAATTTAGGCAGTGTCTAGGATGCCAGGGCTCTCTAGAGGTAGCTGTGGATGAGCCGCCAAGACTTATCAGGGAGACATGCAAAGCTTATGCAATACCACAATCGTCACACAGCAACTTGTCACACATGAAAGAACCACACAGTGATACAAAAATAAAGGTACTTTATTATAGTAACACAACACTAGATTACTTATAGGCAGTCCTCCAACTGGAGGTAAGTACACACTATATATACACATGGTAATAATTAGGATATGGCGAAACAACAAACATTGGCAAGAATTAATGAAAAATATTTAGGACCCTAGGGGAGGACCAAACAATATGCTAAAATAGTGAAATGCAAAGTGAAGTCCCCCATCCAAGGATATAGAGTCATTACAGGGGAGGTGGAAGAACTAAGAACCCCAAGAGGTGAGTACCTGAGTGACCCCAAGCGACCAGGAGAGCAGAGGTAAGTACCTGGTCTTCCCAAGGACTAACAGGAGGACTTAGAAAAGGGATTGTGCAAGAACAGGACCAGACTAGAAGAAACAAATAGTGGATTTGGAAAGAAGAGGACCTGCATAAGAAGGGGACAGAGTCCTGTCCACGATGGAGTGTCCAGTCGGAGCAGGAGCCACTACCTACCCTTCTGTGGCGGAACAACTAGGTCGACGGTAATGAAAAAGAAGACCAGCTGTGGAGCCCAGGAGCTGAAGAGGAGACTTTGGAGCAGTGCAGATGGTTTTCCATGTTGGTTGTCAGGTTGCAGATAGTCAGTGGTTAGGAGAACCACTAACAAGCGTTGGCATATGCAAGCAGAAGCAAAAGGAGAGTTGCAAGGCTAAAGAGGACTAGCAAGGTCCAGTGGACTCGACTCTTGGAGGGGAGTCTGGGCTGACGGTCAGCAGTTGGGAGAGCCAACAGAAGCCGTCACAGCCCCCACAGTCAACCTACTGGCAGCAGGCACAGTAAGTCTCAGTGAGGCCCAGTCAGCACACGTGAAGAGGAGTCCCACATAGCTGGAGCAGCAGAGAGGAGACTTTGCTTGGCAGTAAGAAGTGCTGGGAGCCGGGGCTACCCAGAGCCTGACGATCCCTCAGAGGAGGATACAACAAGCCTTGGCAGCTGCAAGAGCTGCAGTGCATAGGGTACTATCCTGCAAGGGGAGGCAAGGGCTCACCGTCTCCCAAGTTGGATAGCTAGCAGAGAGCACCAAGAGGACTACTCTAGACCACCACCTGTCATGCAGGATCCACGTGGTTCCAGAGGAGAGCAGATCCACGCAGCTGGATGTTGTTGCTGTAGGTGCCTGCAGATGCAGGGGAGTGACTCCTTCACTCCAAGGGAGATTCCTTCTTGCTTCTTGGTACAGGCTGAAGTCTTGCTATCCCGAGAGGATGCACAGCTGGGGAAATGTTGCAGTTGCTGGAAGGAGCCAGAGAAACAATGTTGCAAAGCAAAGTCGTTGCTGGAGTTGCAGTCTTGTTGGTTCCTGAAGAGTCCAGTTGCGGTTCCAGTGGCCAGATGCAGAGGACACCTGGTGGAGTCTTGCATGTTGAATCTGGAGACCCACCCCTAAAAGGGGGATTGGTCACCTAGCAAGGTGGCCACCTATTAGGAGGGGTCTGTGACATCACCTGCCTGCTCTCGCCACTTAGATGCTCCCACGGGTCTCAGTGCATCTTGGTTTCAAGATGACAGAATCAAGTGGCCACCTGAAGGAGCTCGGGGCACGTCCCCTGTGGTGATGATAGACAGGGGAGTGGTCACTCCCCTTTCCTTTGTCCAGTTTCGTGCCAGACCAAGGACCGGGGTCCCTGGACTGGTGCAAACTGGCTTATGCAAGGAGGGCACCTAAATTGCCCTTCAAATCAAACTGGTGGCTTGCGGAGGCTACCCCTCCCAAGCCTTGTAACACCTATTTCCACAGGAAATCCTTTGTTCTGCCTTCCCTTGCTTGAGCTGGTCAAACAGCAGGAGGGCAGAAACCTGTCTGAGGGGTGACAGCAGCGCAGGCTACCTGAATAACCCTAGAAGACTGGTAGGAGCCCCCGGAGTGCATGGAATCATACAACCAATACTGGCAACAGTATTAATGTATGATTCTGACATGTTTGATACCAAACATGCCCAGGTTCAGAGTTACCATTATGTAGCTGGACACAGGTCCAATACATGGGTAAAATGGCTTCCCCGCACTTACGAAGTCCAGTGCGATGGAACAGGAGTTCAATGGGGCACCTCTGCTCATGCAGGGGTGCCCTCAATCAATCAATCAATCAGGGAATTTGTGAAGCACACTACTCACCTGTGAGGGTCTCAAGGCGCTGAGAGGAGGGATGCTACTGCTCAAACAGCCAAGTCTTGAGATGTCTCCGGAAGGTAAGGAGGTCCTTCGTCTGACGCAGGTGGGTGGGAAGAGTGTTCCACGTCTTGGCGGCGAGGTGCGAGAATAATCTGCTGCCGGTGGTTGTTCTGTGGATGCGTGAGATGGTGGCAAGGGCGGGGTTAGTGGAGCGAAGCTGTCGGGTCGGGGTGTAAAAGGTTAGCCGTCTGTTGAGGTATTCTGGTCGGGTGTTGTGCAGTGCCTTGTGAGCGTGGGTGAGCAGTTTGAAAGTGATTCTCTTGTTGATGGGGAGCCAATGCAGGTCTCTTGGGTGGGCTGTGATGTGGCAGTGACGGGGGATGTCCAGGATGAGGCGTGCTGAGGCGTTCTGGATGAGTTGCAGTCTTTTCTGGAGTTTGCCTGTGGTTCCTGCGTAGAGGGCATTGCCGTAGTCCAGTCTGCTGCTTACGAGGGCTTGGGTGACTGTTCTTCTGGTTTCAGTGGGGATCCATTTGTAGATCTTCTGAAGCATGCAAAGGATGTTGAAGCAGGAGGAGGAGATGGCGTTGACTTGCTGGGCCATAGATAGTGAAGAGTCCAGGATGAATCGACTGCTGTGTGCGTGGTCGGTGGGTGTCGGTGCGGTTCCCAGTGTGGCAGGCCACCAGGAGCCGTCCCATGCAGAGGGGGTGGAGCTGAAGATGAGGACCTCAGTCTTGTCGGAATTCAGTTTAAGGCAGCTGTTCTTCATCCATTTGGCGCTGGTCTCACACACAGGGACCTGCACCCTGCTCTCTGCGCTAGGAGGGCCTTCCATAGGGGTGACTTACAGTGACCTGGTGCAGTGACCTGTGGTGAAAGGGTGCATGCACCTTTTAACACAGGCTGCAATGGCAGACCTGCAGACACATTTTGCATGAGCTCCCATGGGTGGGACAATACATGCTGCCGCCCATCGAGAACCCCTGGTGCCCCAATGCCTTAGATACCTAAGTACTATATACTAGGGACTTATAAGGGGGCACCAGTATGCCAATTGCAGAGTGTACAAGGTCCTAGGCAGCCAAATTTAGAGGGAGAAAGCACAATCACTGGGGTCCTGGTTAGCAGGATCCACTGAAAACAGTCTAAGTATAATGATAGCAGGGAAAAAGTGGGGGTAACCGTGCCACAAAGAGGGTACTTCCCTACAGTAACATCCTTCCTCTACAGGAAATCCTTTGTTCTGCCTTCCCCTGCCTGAGTTAAGCTCAGCAGCAGGAGGCCAGAACAGTGTCTGGGCTCAGCAGCAGCACTGGCTTGTACGCAGACCCTGCAAGGCTGAACAGGCAAACATGGGGGATCCTCAAAGGAACCCCTAAAGTATGTGGTATCTTGCAACTAGCACTGGAACCGGTGTAGTTGCAAGATTCCAACATGTTTGATAACAAACTTGACCAGGTTCAGTGAAGCCATTATTTAGTTGGACATCTCATGATGACCATTGTCCACTACATACCTTAAAATGGCCCAGAAAATGGAGTTTGAGGTTTGTAGGGGTACCTCTGCTTATGCAGGGGTACCCTTATACTTAGAACCATGCACCCTGCCCTTGGGCTGAAGGGTCTACCTTAGGGGTGACTTACAGTGTCAGTAGTGCAGTGATCACGACATAGGGTGAACCTTATGTCTGGGGGGAAAGGTGCATGAACCATTTCACATAGGCTGCAATGGCAGGCCTGTAGACACACTTTGCATGGGCCCCCATGAGTGGCATAATACCAGCCCATGAGGGACCCCTGCTGTACCTATGCCCTGAGTACCTAAGTACCATATACTAGGGACTTGCAGGAGGGCACCAGTATGCTAATTTTGTGATGTAAGAAGTACTTACCAATCAAATTTAGGGGAAAGCGCACCAACACCGAGGTCCTGGTTAGCAGGATCCCAGTGTACTACAGTCCAAACATACTGACACCAGGCAAAAAGTGGGAGCAACCATGTCAGAACGATCCTATTTTCCTACATTGTCCACCTTAAGGGAGGACTGGCATGAAGTGGGCACACCTCCTAATCTACCTAATTTTCTCACCTGTCTTGCTGTCAAAAGTGGGGTCAGGACAGGGGAGTTGGTCATCTCTGCCATTTGGAGAGACCTGGGTCGCATTACAAAGGTGTCTAGGCCTTTGAAGCTTGCCGCCCTGGAATGTCCATCCTGTTTGGATGAGAGGTCAACACCCCTGCCCAGTGCAGGCTTTTGTCTCTAGACCCCAAGAGGGCTGGCTCTCACCTCAGGGTGTCAGAAATGTGGCTTAGGTGGCTGAACTGGTCAGTGAACACACTAGCAGTTAGTAGGTTTTGCAGGGAGCACCTCTAGAGTGCCCTCTGGGTGCATATATTAATAAAACCCTCACTGGAATCAGAGTTTATTAATACAAGATGTTTGATACCAAACATCCCTGAGTTCAGGGAAGCCGTCATGTAGCTGGGGAACTCGTAGGGACCAGTGTCCAGCACATGCATTTAAAATGGCTTCCGTGCACACTTATTATGTCTAAGAATCGACAAACACATAGTAGGGGCATATTTGCTCATGCATATGCCCTCACTTCTAACATACTGCACTCTGCCTAAGGGCTGGAGTCCTGCTGTTGGGGTGACTTAATGATATCACAAGCAGTGTTTTGGGGAACATTGCACACAAGTGTGTACCATGTTGTGTTTTCAATTTTGGGAGTATCTTGTCATGCTCCCTGCAATGGAAATATGTATAAGGTTGGTGCTGGGTCCCTCAGCTCTGGAGGCCTGGAGGCCCTCTTCAGTACCCAAGCCCTAGGTACCAGGGGTACCATTTACTAGGGACTTATAGAGGTGCTGAAGGACCTCGTCACTTAGGGATCAAGTGACCAGCTGTGTTCTTTTGGGGTAGGAACACTGGGAACCTGGTTAGCAGTCAAGGTTGAATCTAAAAGCCAAGCAAAAAGTGTTGGGGTATTGAAACCAGAACCCAGCGCCCCACAGAAGCCTCCGTCCCACCCAAGTCAACAGGCCTGGAGGCTCAGCCAAACTGGGAGAGTCTTCCTAGTCCATCAGGCAAGGAAGAGTAAGGGAGCAGGCTGTATGGTTGCAGGGCCTACTCTGCCTCACATCCTACTGTCCAGGTCATTTCATCTGCGAAGCTGACCTACCTCATCAGTGTTAGGACCTCATTTAGACTGCACTGTCTGCCTTCTCCTTTTCTTTGGGATGAGAGGTGTCCACCTCTGCTAACCCTATCTTAGCCAGGGCAACCCATAGCTTAACCCAAGAGGTCACCCACAAATGAAGTAACCCCACCATGACCAGCAGGATCAGGGGGCCTATCTTGCTATTGGGCATTGGGCCAGGCCACCATGCCAGAGTCAATGCTGCTATAAAGTTAGCACCCAGCAGAGGCCACTAACAGCTGTCAGTGCCCAGAACCACACCTTTAGCTCTTCACTGCCAAGTGAAGGGCTAAGTTATAGGTTTTTGGGATCAGGGTACCTGTCCACTGTTTTAGAGTGTGGGGTTGCTACATCCTGTAGCAAACACCCTCCTTCCACTCTCTTTTCTGTTAGCTGAGGAGCCACCAAATCAAACGTAACAGCTGCCTGAGTAGTCAGGAGTTCTTGTGGGTCAGGCTGGGCTTCACCAGTGCCACTTTGGAGTTCTTCCCTACTAGAACAGAATCTTTTTGGCTTACTGAAACTTTGTCTAAAAGTTGCCCACCTTTCCTACACCACTTTCTTTTCCTTTTGTTCTGGGGTCTACTTGCACTCACTGCAGGGGCAGCACCTCCAGAATTCTTGGGAGAGGGCTGGCACTGGCCCAGCTCCTCTCTTCGGCTCTGACCAACCTCTGGGAGATCATTACCAAGGAGACAATCAAGGAGGATGTCTGTACTGACTATCACCTTTTCCAACTAAGGGACCCACCTATTTCTAGGGGCACTAGTGCCACAGGCCTATGAGTGAGCTCCCCTGAGATAACGCTTACCCTGGCAGTCTCACCTGAGATGTATTTACCAGCCTGTCATGAACAACTGTGTTGCTAGCACCGGTATCTCTCAGGGCAGTTGCTGGGATTCCATTCACCAATAGGTGGTGGACTCTCTAACTCACCTGTTGGCCCCATTTTCCAGTCAAAGGCTAAGACGGCCTCCTCATCTGAGGAATCATCCCCTATAGCTACGCTGGCAACCCCTGGGGATTTACTAGTGGGTTTGTTTTTAGGACAAGGAATGCCCTAGGTGTGGTGCCCTGTCTGTTTGCAGTGCAAGCACCATGCTTTAGTGGTATCCCTGTTTTCACCCTGGTACCCACTTTTGTTTTGTGAGGTGTTTTGGAGCCCACCCTCATGAATAGATTTGTGGGGCCTACAAAGTATTCCTTTTCTCTAGTTTTAGGGTTGTCCACCTTTTTTTCTTGCGTGGTTTCGCTGACTCTTTCTTGTGGTCACCCCTAGTTCCAAGTCAATGATCAGCCTTCCTCCCCAGCTCTTGGGGGGAGACTGGCCCCAGATCCACCAGCTATTGTTGGAACGTCTCAGAAGTAGAGTTACTTAATAGGTGTTCCTTCATAATCAAATGATATAACCATTCATAATCTTGCACCTGGCGTCCCTTCAACAAGCCACCTAGTGTTTTCACTGAAAAGATTTTGTGAGTCTCCCTGAACCTGATTCTATATTCTTCAGTGGCGAGTCTGAATCCCTCAATCAGGGTGTCCTTCATGAGGTCATAGGACCTTGCGTCTGCCTCATTTAGGGTCAGGAGTCTATCCCTGCACTTTCCTGAGAGCATTTCTCAAAAGAGAGAGCCCCAGTTCTGGAAACACAGGTCCTCTCAAAGGCCATTAACCACTTGCTGCCATCATGACCATCCTCATATTTGGGGACATTCCCTTTAGGGATTTTAGAGTCACAGTTCCCTGCTCTGTTCCTAGGTATTAACTTGCTGTCACCATCTGTGGGTGCTAAACCCCTGTAGGAAGTTGGCTATGTATGCACTATTTCAAAGTAAGGAATAGTATGCACAGAGTCCAAGGGTTCCCCTTAGAGGTAAGATAGTGGCAAAAAGAGATAATACTAATGCTCTATTTTGTGGTAGTGTGGTCGAGCAGTAGGCTTATCAAAGGAGTAGTGTTAAGCATTTGTTGTACATACACACAGGCAATAAATGAGGAACACACACTCAGAGACAATTCCAAGCCAATAGGTTTTTGTATAGAAAAATATCTGTTCTTAGTTTATTTTAAGAACCACAGGTTCAAATTCTACATGTAGTATCTCATTTGAAAGGTATTGCAGGTAAGTACTTTAGGAACTTTGAATAATCACAATAGCATATATACTTTTACATAAAACACATTTAGCTGTTTTAAAAGTGGAACAGTGCAATTTTCACAGTTCCTGGGGGAGATAAAGTAATGTTAGTTCTTGCAGGTAAATAAATCACCTACGGGGTTCAAATTGGGGTCCAAGGTAGCCCACCGTTGGGGGTTCAGAGCAACTCCAAAGTCACCACACCAGCAGCTGAGGGCCGGTCAGGTGCAGAGGTCAAAGAGGTGCCCAAAACACATAGGCTTCAATGGAGGTAAGGGGGTGCCCCGGTTCCAGTCTGCCAGCAGGTAAGTACCCGCGTCTTCGGAGGGCAGACCAGGGGGGGTTTTGTAGGGCACCGGGGGGGACACAAGTCAGCACAAACAGTACACCCTCAGCAGCGTGGGGGCGGCCGGGTGCAGTGTGCAAACACGCGTCGGGTTTCCAATAGTTTTCAATGAGAGACCAAGGGGTCTCTTCAGCGGTGCAGGCAGGGAAGGGGGGGGCTCCTCGGGGTAACCACCACCTGGGCAAGGGAGAGGGCCTCCTGGGGGTCACTCCTGCACTGGAGTTCCGATCCTTCAGGTCCTGGGGGCTGCGGGTGCAGGGTCTTTTCCAGGCGTCGGGATTTCAGAGTCAGGCATTCGCGGTCAGGGGGAGCCTCGGGATTCCCTCTGCAGGCGTCGCTGTGGGGTATCAGGGGGGACAACTTTGGTTACTCACAGTCTTGGAGTCGCCGGGGGGTCCTCCCTGTAGCGTTGTTTCTCCACCAGTCGAGTCGGGGTCGCCGGGTGCAGTGTTGCAAGTCTCACGCTTCTTGCGGGGATTGCAGGGGTCTTTAAATCTGCTCCTCTGGATACAAAGTTGCAGTCTTTGTTGAACAGGGCCGCTGTTCTCTGGAGTTTCTTGGTCTCTTAGAAGCAGGGCAGTCCTCGGAGGATTCAGGGGTCGCTGGTCCTGGGGAAAGCGTCGCTGGAGCAGTTTTCTTCTGAAGGCAGGAGACAGGCCGGTAGGACTGGGGCCAAAGCAGTTGGTGTCTTCTTTCTTCTTCTGCAGGGGTTTTTCAGCTCAGCAGTCCTCTTCTTCTGTAAGTTGCAGGAATCTAAATTCTTAGGTTCAGGGAAGCCCTTAAATACTAAATTTAAGGGCGTGTTTAGGTCTGGGGGATTAGTAGCCAATGGCTAATAGCCCTGAGGGTGGGTACACCCTCTTTGTGCCTCCTCCCAAGGGGAGGGGGTCACATTCCTATCCCTATTGGGGGAATCCTCCATCTGCAAGATGGAGGATTTCTAAAAGTTAGAGTCACTTCAGCTCAGGACACCTTAGGGGCTGTCCTGACTGGCCAGTGACTCCTCCTTGTTATTCTCATTATTTCCTCTGGCCTTGCCGCCAAAAGTGGGGCCGTGGCCGGAGGGGGCGGGCAACTCCACTAGCTGGAGTGCCCTGTGGTGCTGGAACAAAGGGGGTGAGCCTTTGAGGCTCACTGCCAGGTGTTACAGCTCCTGCCTGGGGGAGGTGTTAGCATCTCCACCCAGTGCAGACTTTGTTACTGGCCTCAGAGTGACAAAGGCACTCTCCCCATGGGGCCAGCAACATGTCTCGAGTGTGGCAGGCTGCTAAAACTAGTCAGCCTACACAGGTAGTTGGTTAAAGGTTCAGGGGGCACCTCTAAGGTGCCCTCTGGGGTGTATTTTACAATAAAATGTACACTGGCATCAGTGTGCATGTATTGTGCTGAGAAGTTTGATACCAAACTTCCCAGTTTTCAGTGTAGCCATTATGGTGCTGTGGAGTTTGTGTTTGACAGACTCCCAGACCATATACTCTTATGGTTACCCTGCACTTACAATGTCTAAGGTTTGGCTTAGACACTGTAGGGGCAAAGTGCTCATGCACTGGTGCCCTCACCTATGGTATAGTGCACCCTGCCTTAGGGCTGTAAGGCCTGCTAGAGGGGTGACTTATCTATACTGCATAGGCAGTGTGAGGTTGGCATGGCACCCTGAGGGGAGTGCCATGTCGACTTACTCGTTTTGTCCTCACCAGCACACACAAGCTGGCAAGCAGTGTGTCTGTGCTGAGTGAGAGGTCCCCAGGGTGGCATAAGATATGCTGCAGCCCTTAGAGACCTTCCCTGGCATCAGGGCCCTTGGTACCAGGGGTACCAGTTACAAGGGACTTACCTGGATGCCAGGGTGTGCCAATTGTGGATACAAAAGTACAGGTTTAGGGAAAGAACACTGGTGCTGGGGCCTGGTTAGCAGGCCTCAGCACACTTTCAATTCAAAACATAGCATCAGCAAAGGCAAAAAGTCAGGGGGTAACCATGCCAAGGAGGCATTTCCTTACAACCCCTTTTTCCTCTTTCCCTTTCTATGGCCAGTATCCCGTCCTCCAGGGCAATTTTTCAAGCCAATCTTTCTAAAAGAATCTCTTATTCAGAAAGTTTTTCACTGGACCTCGAGGGACCTAAGCCATCATCACTAGAGGGAAGTGCTCTAGACATAGTGTGTTGTCTGTGGGGTGCAGGTTGCTCACTTTCAATGGGGATGAGGTCTAAGTCCTCCTCACTCAATCTATTCTGACTCTCAGAGTCAGTGGCCACATCGTTAGGATGGGCCTGCTCATACTTTGCCAAGAGCTGCTGGAGCTTTGCCCTGATAGAGTTTGAGCCAGTTTTAATTGTGTACCCTTTGCAGAGGGTCCTCAACTGTTTATGAGACAGCTGGAGGCAAGGGGTGAGGTCAAGCTCCTTGTCCACAACCTCCGAGCTACTCACTATTTTACTAAAGTTGGGACCTTTTTGTGGCTAGAGCAACTTCCTAACACAGGTTTCTGGAGTCGTAACTAAAGTTAGTTTTCACATTTTTTAAACTGTTACCCTGCAGGAACATAACCGAGGCCCTAACAGTTACTTTTAAGAATTTAGAAAAATAATCAATTCAAAACATGCTATTGATCTAAAGGCAGTTTTGGGATTTACTCATGTACTCACATTGACCCCACCGCTGTTTCACTACTGTAGGAAGCTGGCTCTCTATATGGTGCACTAAAAAGAAGTACCCAGGGTAGAGAGTCCAGTGGGTCCCCAATTGGTTTGCAGATTCAAACGTAGATAGGGCTCATGCTCTGTTTTGTGATAGTGTGGACGAGACGTTAGCTTATCAGAGGGTGGTGCTAAGCATTTGTTACACTCACAAAGGCAATAAATGAGACACTCAAAAAATAATTCCGAGACCAATTTAGAAAAAGAACACTTCTTTTTATATGTACTTTGAACGCAAGAACTTTGTTATAATGTAAGTATGTTTTAAGCATAAAACCTATCCACTTGCAAAAATCAACAGTGCAATTTCAGCATTCTTCAATGTTAGCCTATGGAAGGAAAATACATTCAACAAACAGGCACTTTACGATGACTCATGGGACCAATTTTGTAGACTTACGGTGAGTGCTGGGCAAGGGTAAGGACTACATCAACAGGTCACTACGGGCATCGCTGGGGCGGCCGGGTGCAGAGGTGCAGTCCCTGTGGATTAAGTCAGCAGGCTCTGGCTGGGGGGCAGTCGGGGACAACCAAAAGGTAAGTTGGAAATGTGGGGTGTTCGGGGATGCAGGTGCACCTTTGGTCCTCTCCACCAGGGCCCAGGGGTGATGGATGTAGGGGTATCCTTTTGGCATTGGGTTTCCTTGTCCAGGAGCACTCGCAGTTGGGAGGGTCCTGTGGTCTGAGGCTGCAGGCATCATTGTGGAGCCCAGGAGGGGTAAAACCACAGTGGACTCAATCTCAGGAGAGCTGGGGGACAACTTTGACACCAGGGGTCCACTTCAACTCGGGCCGGAGGTGACGGATGCAGTGGTTGCTTTAGGTGTCAGGTTTCTCTCTCCTCAGAGGCTGCGGGAGAGTGGGCCTGCGTGCAGAGGGTGCAGGCGACTTCAGGAAGTCCAGGAGGGATGAAACCATGATGAACTCAGAATCTGGACAACTGGGGGACATGGTTGGCACTGGAGGTCCACTTGGGTCGGTGACGGCGGGTGCAGGTGTCAGGTCTTTGCACTTCCGAAGGCTGCAGAATCCTTACTTTAGGTTTTGTTGGAGAGCAGGTCAACTGCTCACGGGAGTCTTGAGTCTTTTTTAAAGGCAGGCAGGCTTCCTAGGTTTCTGGAGTTTCAGCTGCAGGATGTCATCTTTTTGGGCAGAGTCCATCGAGGGTTGCAGGCAGGCCGGTGGGGTTGGTACCAGGCAGCTGCTTCTTCTTCTCTTCTTCTGCAGGTGAGACTCTTCTGTGTCCTTGTCTTCTTAGGTCATCAGGATCTGCGTTCTGGCTTTCATGGGTGCCACCTAGATACTCAATTTAGGGGCATTACAGGCGCTGTCAGGTGGCAGTCAATAGGTTGCCTAACTTTAGGGTGACTACACCCTTCCTATGACCACTTCCTGTGGGAAGTGGGCATAATCTTGACCCTAGTGGCCTAGTTCTTTCCAAATCAAGATGTAGGAATTTAAAAAGGAGTATCCACTTCAGCTAAATCCACCTTAGAGGTGGGGCTGACATGAAGTGGCACACCTCCTAATCTGCCTAATTTTCCGCCCTGTCTTGCTGCAGAAACAGGAGGGTTGGTCATCTCTGCTATTTGGAGACACCTGGGTCGCATTACAAAGATGGCTAGGCCTTTGAAGCTTCCCGCCCTGGAATGTCCATCCTGCCTGGAGGTTGTGTGAACACCCCCACCCAATGCGCGCTTTTGTCTCTGGACCCTGAGGACGCTGGCTCTCACCTTAGGGGGTCAGAAATGTGACAAGAGGCTGAACTGGTCAGGACCAGTCAGTGAACACATTAGCAGTTAGTAGGTTTTTCAGGGGGGCACCTCTAAGGTGCCCTCAGGGTGCATGTATTAATAAACCCTTCACTGGAATCACTGAGGTTTTTTTTATATGAGATGTTTGATACCAAACATCCCTGGGTTCAGGGAAGCCATCTTGTAGCTGTGGAACTCGTAGTGACCAGTGTCCAGCACATGCATTTAGAATCGCTTCTCTGTACATTTACTATGACTAAGAATCGACAAAGACATAGTAGGGGCATATTTGCCCTTGCAGATATGCCCTCACTTGTAATATACTGCGTCTGCCTTAGGCCTGAAGTCCTGCTGTAGGTGTGACTTACAGATATTACAAGCAGTGTTTTAGGAGACATGGCACACAAGTGCATGCTGTGTTGTGTTTTCAATTTTGGGAGCACCTTGTCACGCAGCCTGCAATGGCAGTCTCTATAATGTTGGTGTAGGGTCCCTCTGAATGGCACAAGTTGTGCTGCAGCTCGGGGGTCATCTTCAGTATCCATGCCCTAGGTACAAGGGGTACCATTTATTAGGGACTTATAGGGATGCTGAAGGGCCTGGTCACCTGGGGATCCAGCTACCAGCACCCTACTGTAATCGAAGCTTATCCTGTGCTTGTCCTGTGCACCTGTGTATTGGACAGATGCTGCTGCGTTGTATGTAAAGCATCTGCTTGAGGTTTCCACCACTATCTTCAATGCTTTCGATCAGGAAAAGTCCTGAATATTCAACTTGCACTCATGGCCGGACTGGGAACCCAAAGCAGCCCCTAGAGGGTACATAGCAAGTGAGCCTGACCACTACAATGGGGCGTGAGGGGTTCTCTCCCACCAAACAAAATGTGGGAAGAAATGGTAAAAACTGTGCATTCTACAGCTTGTTTTCCATTATATTTTCAATTGTATTAGATTTTAAGGCATAGTTAATGATGACCTTACAGTGCCCCAGGATATGGCAATCTTTATCGGGGCTCTTCAATGATTCCCTCACCATCACCCTCTAACAGTACCTCTCATCTCTCCTAGTCCCTCTCTCACATGGTGTTGGAGCACTTTACATCACACATACAGTTAATGAACCATATGTGTGTATAGAAACTGTTACATAGGACATGTTACATAAGACAAAGGGGACAACAAGGTGTAGGATTCACGTCATCCATACTGGTGAGCAGTTTTTGCTTGGGCTTGGTAAGCATAAACTGAGGATCCAGAACTTAACACAGTGATTGTGGGAAACGGGCACCTTGTTGTAGTACCCTCCCCCCCACACACACACACTTGTTTCTGAATGCAACTTGGACTAGAGTGCACTGGGGTTCTGCTAACCAGGCTCCCAGTGCCAGTGTACTTTCCCTAAAACATTGTCAAAGTAACTGGACACACCTTTAGCTACCACTATAAGTCCCTAGTGAAAGATACTTAGGTACCCAAGGCATGGGGTACTTTGGGTAAGGCCCTGAGGGTAGCAGCACTGATTGTGCCACCCTCAAGGGCCATGCATCCAGTTGCACCCAGCACTGCCATAGCAGGCTGATTGTCCTGGTGAAAATCTAAAATACAAACTCGACTGTGTGCCCTGTTCACCCTACACTGCATATGTTATGGGTAAGTCCTCCCTCAAGCAGGCCTTCCAGCCCTAAGGCAGGGTGCACCATACTATATGTGAGGGCATAATTGCATGAGTAATATGCCCCCACTGCTTCCTTGCTAAACCTGTGACATAGTGAGTGAACAGAGCAGCCATTTTAATATATGTGCTGGACGCTGGTCAATATGGGTTTCCCAGCTACATGATGGCCACTCTGAACTCTGGGTTCTTTGGTATCAAACAACTCAGAATGATAAATCCAAACTGGAACCAGTACTGGATTTATTATCAAATGTACCCGGGGTCACCTTAGAGGTTTCCCCTGCAAAAACTATCTATCCTGGCATCGTTGCTGACTGGTTCCAGCGAGCCTGCCACATCCAGACAGCCAATATACAAACCTGGGGGCGAGCCCTGGCTCTCTGGTTTGTAAAACAAGTCCCTTCCTGGGTGGAGGAGCTAACACCCCCTCAAACAGGAATGTGTACTCTCCTGGGGGTGAGCTTCAAAGGGCCACCGCAGCAGATGGCTTCCCCCTTTGTCAACCCCTACTTTTGGAGGGAGCAAAGGCAGGAAAACAAAGGGTAGGAGGAGTGGTCTCACTGAGCATGCACCACCCCTAGGGGCTTGAAGGGGAAGTGAACCCTCCATTTCATTTTCCTCCATGTTGGATTGCAGGAAAATAGCCAATCAGGTTTAGGGAAGTGACCCTTCCCACAGGAAGTGGTCACAGTAGTGGGTGTAGGCACCCAAGGGTAAGTGTCCCATTGGACACTACCAGGTTCCCCCTAAAATGCCCACTAAATTCAGCATTTAGTGGGCTTCCATAGACCAAGAAATCGGATTTGAAAAGACAAAGAAGACCAGCACCAAAGAAGATACAAGGCAAGAGAACTGTGGACCTGCTGCACAAGAAAAGGCACCAAACCCTGCCTGCTGCACCCAGGACCTGAAAATCGCAGCTGCAGAGCAGCTGGACACTGGAGTGCCCCAAGAAACCCAGAGGACTTCCAGGCTTCAAGAATCATCCCAGATACCCCTTCTGAGTGGAGGCACCACTCAAAAATCAAACGAGAACCTTGAAGCCAGTGAGGGTCACTTCACTGACTGGCTGATATCTCTGCACCCAGAAGATGCAGCTCGACCTCACAACACACTGACAACCACTCAGATGTGACCTATAATTGTGCCAAGTTTGGTGGCACTGCGCCCTCCAGTGGCCGAGTTATGCTAATGCCCTGTGTTCTGGTCAGCTGGCGTCGACCAACCAGAAAACCAGCTCCCTCAGAGCTGAAAAAGGATCAGGAGGAAGCCCTAGTCAAGGGACTTCAGGAACACCCTGAACCCCTAACCAGAGTACCCTCATTGTCCTGTAAGCAGCCCTCAAAGAGACTCACCTCCAGCTCCAAAGGACTCCATTGCGCACCGCTCCTGGATCTTCAACTTGTCCTGCATCCGGCCGCCCTGCGCACTGAAACAAGGAACCAGCTTTGCTCCATGGGTCTCCAACCCCTTGTGACCTCAACAGCTGAAGGGGACACCCAGGCATCATCTTTAAATATGCAACCAGTTCATTTTCCAAGTGGCCCCTCCAGGTGGCCCTGTGCCTGAGCCAAGAGACTTTTTAACGCTGCTCCCACCGGAACCGGGAGCCACCCGAGGCTCTCCAGCTGGCACAAGGTGCCCACCAACTGCTGCTACCATCTTCCAAAAGAAAAGACTGGTAACCCAACTGTATGATTTTGCATTGATTCCAATGGTGTGTAATTACGTACAGAAAGACTAACTTAATCAAAATTTTTAAAATACATAACTTTAAAAGTACTTAACATATTCTAAAGATCTTGGTCTCAAAATGTATATAAAAGTCTGAAGTATTTTTATAAATTCTGGTCTTGAGTTATTCATTGAGTGTGTGTGGTGCATGATTGGATTTGTGAGTACAGCAAATACTTAGCAAATCTCCTGCATTAGCCTAACTGCAGGACCAGCTACCTTAAAAATTGGAGCCTTAGGTGGTCTCATTTTTACCTCTGGAAAGCAACGTGTGGTTGCCTGGACCCCCTGAATAGTGTACCTAGTTTTGCATACTACATAGAGGACCAGCCTCCAACAGTGGTTAGGGTTGACTTTATTATTAACTTTTTATTTCTACCCAAACAACCCTGGGGCAAAAACATAATTCTCTAACCTGTACTATTCAGTCTGCATGTAGCTCTTTCGTGGCAGTCCATAGCTCACTGTGCTAGATTATGACTGTAACGTATGGACTGCACAGTAATAAAAGGATCTATATGACAAAAGCAGTATGCCACTGAGCATTGCAGATACAATACTATTCTGTGATCAGTATAGTACACATTCTTTGCAGCAGGCGTATTATTCCTCTGCTCTACCTTAGATAAGTCAAAACCAACACTAGACAAAACTCCTATCTCCCTCCAGCAGGTACATTGATTACCAGAGTTATCATAGCACTTTTATTGTTGCCTGAAAACTACCGGATATACAAGAAACTCTGCAGTGTTTTTAAAACTGCAGCACTGCTAGAAAACCGGCCCCACCTTTCCAGCCTCCCAGGAAAACACTCAATGCCCCATATGGCCAGTCCGGCCATGCTTGAGCTCTGGGCTGACTGAAGTCCACTGCTGTATGACTGTCACAGATCTCCGCATATTATAAAGGTTTGTCAGGTCATGCATTTTGCATTTTCATTTATGTTACCTGAAATAGAGCTTCTTAATAAGCAATACTATTTACTGAAAGAATTGTTTTCTTGGCACTGACCAATAATGGCACAAGAACGACACCTCAATATAGATTAGCTTGAAATTGATAGTTCAGACCAAACAACACTGCAATCTCCAAAGAAGTAAATGTTCAGATGTATTTATTCCCTAAGTCAGTGACACGTATTAACTAGCAGCCTTGTTGCAGAGCAGTTTGCATGAGTGGTTATACCCCAGAGAAAGGAAGTTTTTAGAAACTGATAACTTTCCAGAGAATAGCTACATTTTTAGACACACCGTAAGTAGATAGGAGATGTATACAATTTGTTTTCTCTTTCCGGAAGTCATAGTTATTTCATGCACTGGAAAAGTGTCCCAAGGATGCCTCATGTTACAGAGCATAGTAAAGTGGGATGAACCCACCAGTGCCCTGGTTTGAGTGAGACTTCTGTCCATTCCAGGCAGAGCAGCCTCTCTGTGTATGTGTGCAGACAGCAAGGAAACACCAACTTCAAGATTTGTAAGGTGTGAGGGCTTGACCCTGTGCGGTGCTCTCAAGCTAGCCTACTCACCCAGTGACAATCACCATGAGGCTCACAAATGATTATGACACTGAATGCCACAGGTAAAAACAAACTACTGACCTTCCTGTTTAATAGTGTTGCTGGTGAAATATCGACAGCCAGGGTGACAACCCTTAGCTTGGAGCTATCTGTGGGAAGGTCTTTAAATTGGGTGCCAATGGTGCCCACCAACAATGACACAAATTAAGTACTGATGATGACAAATGGACCAAAATATCATGGTCACATTTTGCCTGTTAATCTATGAATATGTAGTGAGATGACAACTAGACTTTAGCACCAAAAGGACATCACATTGACCTTGACTTGTCAGCATGTTCTTTCAGTTTGATTTTGAATGAAGTAATATTTTCAAAAACAATGTTCTATATTTCTGTAAGTGATTCATTGAATCAGTAGTTGCTGGAACTAAAGCATTCGCACGAGATGAAGAAAGAAAAACTCTGAGATTAAAGACTTACAAGCAGAAAAATGGTGAGAATCTTGGCAGCAATTTTTAAGTTTCATTATTACAAGACAATTCTGTCATTTTCAGTGGCATTGGAATAGCATCGGAGATACTGTTCTGAACTTTCAGTAGTTCATTCTGTTTGTCAATTAGATTGAGGATGACAATCAGAAGAGCTTGACCAACTTACAGTGCCTTATAAAAGTTTGTCCAAAAATATGGAAGACATTGAGTTGTTCAGTAGTGATTCTATGTGGGAAACGATGATAAAAAATGTCAGTCAAAGAGCACTGAGGCACTTCTTCTGCTGTAGGTAATTTAGACAAAGGCAAGAAATAAGCCAGAGGTATCAGCTGTATCCAGTCTGACCCAAATGCCTTCTGTGGATGGAAGATCTGCTATGAAGGTAGCAGACAGTGTGTGCCCTGGCTCAGGAGCACTGGTAAAGGTTGCAGAAATATTTTGAATGTCACAATGTATTTTCATCAGAAAAGGGACAAGGAATGATGCATTTTTGCCTGTCAGAGTGAATTGTAAATCACTAAAAGGATCATGGATCAAAGTCTAACATCATCTTAACCCCCCCTGTAATTCGTAGCCGAGATGAAAAGAGCTTTTTGACTTAAGTACAAATCATGATGTGATACAAGTGGTGTATTCAGAGGATGACCCTCTAACTATTTACGGTCTATTTGTTCTTGAGTCTCTTTAATCCTTTCTAAAAAAAGGCGTGAACAATTCTGGGGCACCTGAACTGAGCGGCCAATATGGTGGATGCGGACTTTCAGAGCTCTCAGCTCGTAATCTCCAACCCATACGACCAAATTGAGATGTAACATGGTGAGATGGAGGTATAAACACATTAATGGCAGGGGTGGAGCACATGTGTAAGGAATGCGCCTGGATCTGGTGGCCCGGCCTGAATGTGGTCAACAGGAGATGCTGCATGGCCGGCCTCACGCTCTGTGTGTTGCCTGCGATCCCTCTGGGCCTGCGGTCACTCCCCAGGCTATTGCCCGGGATGATGCTAGCCCATGCTTGAAAGCTGGCTGCGAGCCTCCTCATCTTGGAGGCCCTATGGGTCCTGATTGCTGGGTCCTGCCCTTGGGGCCTGTCAGCGGCTGGGTGGGCCTGAAGAGGTTGGTGCTGACAATGCGGGCCCACTATTGGCGGCGGTGCGGCCCACTCTCCATTTAAGGCTGGTGACAACGTCCAAACAGCCCTCTGATCCCCGTGATGTGAGACATTGATGAGTGCTGGTAAGAAACATTGAACAAACTAGCCGACAGACATTTGAGTACATAATCTACATTGAAGACACTGGTGGCCTGCTAGGAGCCTGGTTTAGGCCCGGTTGACAGTGATTGTGTATCCAGTGAGATCTTAGTGAACACTGCTGACTAAGAGTATCCATGTTTTGCAGACACGTCTCCCTCTCCCTGGGCTTGGTGCTGGGGGCTGCACCAATGGACTGCCTCCTGCGGTCGACTGCATGGAGGACAGGTCCTGGGCCCTAGAGGTGTGTGCCCTCCCCTGGACCAAAGAGGGCCAGGCCCTCAAAGGGTGACTTTCATCCCATACTTCCTTACAGATTCGATCTTTGAAGGCCCTACAGTGCTGAAGCAGTAGGTTTAGGGTATCTGACTGTCCGTGGTGCACCGCTGGAATAACATTGTTAAGGTATGAGGTGGCTGCAATTGGATCGGGATCCCCCTGTTGCCTTCCTTCCCTGCCCCACATTCTGACTGTTCCAGAGATCCGTCTTCTGCACTCCCAGATCCTGACCTATGGGACTCTGCACTACCTGTCCTCAAGGGCACTGATGAGATACCGGACCTGGCGCCTTTTCCCGCTGAGATTGATTATCTGGGACTTTATCCACTGGTGACAACACAACAGGCTGGGGCTGCTCATGCTCCCACATGCATCTAAAACGCACCTAAATCTATTACATGTGGTTATCCATTTTCAACGTTCATAAAGGAGATCACCACCTACCCATAGAACCCTTTGGCTGCCTGAAACCCTGCTGTAGGTACTACTGTCTATGAATATCAAGCCGTACCTGCCTTAGAGATGGGCAGAACTAAACCACTCAAAGCTGGTCAGCGTTTACCACAAGACACGTTGAGCCAGATGTAGCAAGGGTTTCGCGAGTCGCAAACGGCAAAAACCGCCGTTTGAGAGTTGCAAAAGCCTCTTTGCTATGTAGAAATGCATTTTGCGAGTCGGAACCGACTCGCAAAATGCATTTCCGACTCGCAAATAGGAAGGGGTGTTCCCTTCCTATTTGCGACTCAATCAATCAATCAATCACATTTATAAAGCGCGCTACTCACCCGTAAGGGTCTCAAGGCGCTGGGGGGGGGGGGTGGGGGGGATCAGTGCTCGAAGAGCCAGGTCTTGAGCTGCCTTCTGAAGGAGAGGTGGTCCTGTATGGCGCGAAGATGGCTGGGAAGAGAGTTCCAGGTCTTCGCTGCCAGGAAAGAAAAGGATCTTCCTCCGGCGGTGGCTTTGCGGATGCGGGGTACGGCTGCTAGGGCTTGTCCGGTCGAGCGTAGGGTGCGCGGAGGAGTGTAGAAGGAGACGCGGTGGTTGATGAGTTTTGGCCCGAGGTTTTGCAGGGCTTTGTGTGCGTGGGTGAGGAGTCTGAAGGTGATCCTCTTGTTGACTGGTAGCCAGTGAAGTTTCTTCAGGTGTCCGGAGATGTGGTGGTGGCGGGGAATGTTCAGGATCAGTCGTGCGGCAGCGTTCTGGATTCGTTGAAGTTTCCTCTGCAGCTTGATGGTGATGCCGGCGTACAGAGTGTTCCCATAGTCCAAGCGACTGGTGACGAGGGCGTGGGTGACGGTCTTCCTGGTGTCGGTGGGGATCCAGCGGAAGATCTTGCAGAGCATGCGGAGGGTGTTGAAGCATGCCGAGGTCACCGAGTTGACCTGTCTGGTCATGGAGAGGGAAGAGTCCAGGATGAAGCCGAGGTTGCGTGCGTGGTCGGTGGGTTGGGGAGTGCTGCCTAGGGCGGGAGGCCACCAGGAGTCGTCCCAGGCGGTTGGTGTAGGGCCGAGGATGAGGACCTCCGTCTTCTCTGTATTCAGTTTAAGCCGGCTGTCTGTCATCCAGTTCGCTACTTCCTTCATGCCTTTGTGTAGTCTGGCTCTTGCTGAGGTGGGGTTGTTGGTGAGGGATAAGATGAGCTGGGTGACGTCGGCGTAGGATATGAGGTTGAGTCCGTGTTTTCGTGCGATGTTCGCCAGGGGGGTCATGTAGATGTTGAAGAGGGTGGGGCTGAGGGAGGATCCTTGGGGGACGCCGCAGATGATCTCCGTGGCTGTGGATCTGAAGGGGGGGAGGCAGACTCTCTGAGTTCTTCCGGAGAGGAAGGAGATGATCCATTCCAGGGCCTTGCCTCTGATGCCGGCGTTGCTGAGGCGGCGTATCAGGGTACGGTGGCATACCGTGTCGAAGGCTGCAGCGAGGTCCAGGAGGATGAGGGCCACGGTTTCTCCTTTGTCGGTCAGGGATCTGATGTCGTCCGTGGCTGCGATGAGGGCGGTCTCGGTGCTGTGATTAGCTCTGAAGCCGACCTGTGAGGGGTCGAGTGAGTCGTTGGTTTCCAGGGCGGTGGTGAGTTGAGCGTTGACGATTTTCTCAATCACTTTGGTGGGGAACGGTAGGAGCGAGATGGGCCGGACGTTTTTGAGTTTGGTGGGGTCTGCTGTTGGTTTCTTTAGGAGGGCGTTGATTTCGGCGTGTTTCCAGTTCTCCGGGAAGGTGGCGGTGGTAAAAGACGCGTTGATGACGTCTCGGAGGTGGGGTGCGATGATGTTGTCGGCTTTGTTGAAGATGTGGTGCGGGCAGGGGTCGGATGGTGATCCTGAGTGGATGGAGTTCATGATGCGGGTGGGTTCCTCGGTGGTGGTTGAGTTCCAGGTGAGGATGGTGGTGTTGTCGGTGGCGGGTTCCAGTGGTGGGTTCGTGTTGGTAGTGGTGAAGCTGTTGTAGATGTCGGTGATCTTGTGGTGGAAGAAGGCTGCGAGGGAGTCGCAGAGGTCCTGTGAGGGAGGGATGGAGTTGTTTTCTGCGTCGGGGTTGGAGAGTTCTTTGACGATGCCAAATAGTTCCTTGCTGTTGTGGGCGTTGTTGTCTAGTCTGTTCTGGAAGGCTGATTTTCATGCGGCGCGGAGGCGTTGGTGGTGTTGGCGGGTGGCGTTCTTGAGAGCAGACATGTTCTCTTCGGTCTGGTTGAGGCGCCAAGTCTTCTCGAGGGTGCGGCATTCTTTTTTGGAGTCCTTGAGGTCGGGGGTGAACCAGGAGTTTTTCTTGTGGTTGTTGGTGTTTGCTTGGGTCTTCAGGGGGGCCAGGAGGTTGGTGCAGTTGGAGATCCAGCTCGTGAGGTTGTTGGCGGCTTCGTTGGGGTCTGTGGTGCTGGTGGGTTGGTTCTGGGAGAGGGTCGATGTGAGTTGTTCCGTGGTGATTCGATTCCATTGTCTTCTTGGTGGTTGCTGGGTGTGGTGGTGCACGGTGGTCTTCTTGAAGCTGAAGTGGACACAGCTGTGGTCCGACCAGGCGAGTACGGTGGTGTGGCTGAAAGAGATGTGTTTGCTGGAGGAGAAGATGGGGTCGAGCGTGTGTCCGGCGTAGTGGGTGGGGGTGTTGACTAGCTGTTTCAGTCCCAGGTTGGCGAGGTTGTCCAGTAAGGCGGTGGTGTTGTTGTCGGTGTGGTTCTCTAGGTGGAAGTTGAGGTCCCCTAGGAGGATGTAGTCGGTGGACAGGAGTGCGTGTGGGCTGACGAAGTCTGCGATGTCTTCGCTGAACTTAGTGCGTGGTCCTGGTGGTCTGTACATGAGGGTGCCTCTGAGGGTGGTCTTGGGGTCGCTGTGGATTGCGAAGTGGAGGTGTTCGGCGTCGGGGAGTGAGTCGTCGACGTGGGTCGAGATGCGGATGGAGTTTTTGCGTGCGATGGCGATGCCTCCTCCAGTGCGGTTGGTGCGGTCTTTCCGGATGATTTTGTAGCAGTCGGGGATGGCTATGGCGATGTCGGGTGCCGAGGAGGGGTTCATCCATGTCTCGGTGAGGAAGGCGATGTCCGGGTTTGTTGAGTTGATGAGGTTCCACAGTTCGGTGGCGTGCCTGTGGACGGATCGGGTGTTGATCAGGATGCAGTCGAGGTTGTTTCCGTGGGAGTCGTTCTTGATGGGTGCGATGTGTGTTCGTGGGCAGGTGAAGCGGCAGTTGCGGCAGGTAAAGGATCCGTGGGTCCGCTTCGGGGTGGCGCGGTAGCAGCCCGGCGTGCGGCCGGGGTTGAGGGCGGTGAGGGTGGTGGTGTCGTAGGTCAGGCGGTGGTGGAAGGTGGGGTGGGGGTCGTGGGGACCAGGGGTTCGGGTGCTGGGCGCGGTCCAGGCGCGGACGGGCGCAGACGGGCTTGCCTTAGGCGCGCCTTCGGCGCGCCAGCAGCGCGCACACTGCGCGGCCTCGCAGCGGCCGCCATTTAAGGGGTAGCCGGGGAGGCGGGGTCAGCTGGGAGGCGGGAGGCGGGCGGGTAGGGAAAAAAGCGGGAAAAAAAGCGGCGGGAAGGTCTTGAGAACGGCGAGGAGGCCTGAAAAACGAAAAGTACCTCAAAAAGGTACGAAAAAGAGGAGAAAACGGCGGAAGGACGAGGGGGACGGCGGGGGCACTCAGGCGAGCAGACACTCGGGAGACACGGAGTAAAGGGGAGCGCGATCACACACAGGCAGCAATCGGGGACAGACACTCGGGAAACAAGGAGAGAAGGGGAGCGCGATCACACACAGACAGGGACTCGGGAAGCAAGGATCACACACAGGCAGACAGCGAGGGAGAAGGCACGCAGGATCTGGTGGCGCTGTGAGGACAGGGGAGCGACCTACCCTGGGGTCAGGGTCGCTACCACTGCCTCGCAGCGGCCGCCATTTAAGGGGTAGCCGGGGAGGCGGGGTCAGCTGGGAGGCGGGAGGCGGGCGGGTAGGCAAAAAGCGGGAAAAAAAGCGGCGGGAAGGTCTTGAGAACGGCGAGGAGGCCTGAAAAACGAAAAGTACCTCAAAAAGGTACGAAAAAGAGGAGAAAAACGGCGGAAGGACGAGGGGGACGGCGGGGGCACTCAGGCAAGCAGACACTCGGGAGACACAGAGTAAAGGGGAGCGCGATCACACACAGGCAGCAATCGGGGACAGACACTCGGGAAACAAGGAGAGAAGGGGAGCGCGATCACACACAGACAGGCACTCGGGAAGCAAGGATCACACACAGGCAGACAGCGAGGGAGAAGGCACGCAGGATCTGGTGGCGCTGTGAGGACAGGGGAGCGACCTACCCTGGGGTCAGGGTCGCTACCACTGCCTCGCAGCGGCCGCCATTTAAGGGGTAGCCGGGGAGGCGGGAGGCGGGCGGGTAGGGAAAAAAGCTGGAAAAAAAAGCGGTGGGAAGGTCTTGAGAACGGCGAGGAGGCCTGAAAAACGAAAAGTACCTAAAAAAGGTACGAAAAAGAGGAGAAAAATGGCGGAAGGACGAGGGGGGCGGCGGGGGCACTCAGGCGAGCAGACACTCGGGAGACACGGAGTAAAGGGGAGCGCGATCACACACAGGCAGCAATCGGGGACAGACACTCGGGAAACAAGGAGAGAAGGGGAGCGCGATCACACACAGACAGGCACTCGGGAAGCAAGGATCACACACAGGCAGACAGCGAGGGAGAAGGCACGCAGGATCTGGTGGCGCTGTGAGGACAGGGGAGCGACCTACCCTGACTCGCAATGCTATGCATTTTCATTTGCAACCGCGATTGCGGTCGCAAATGAAAGCGCAGTTACCATCCACTTGAAGTGGATGGTAACCCAGGCGCAAACAGGAAGGGGTCCCCATGGGACCCCTTCCCCTTTGTGTCTGGAAAAAAACATAATTTTTCAGAGCAGGCAGTGGTCCAAGGGACCACTACCTGCCCTGAAAAATACCGAAACTAAAGGTTTCGGTTTTTTTTCAAAGTGCAGCTCGTTTTCCTTTAAGGAAAACGGGCTATACTTTGAAAAAAAAAGACAGCTTTATTTAAAAGCAGTCACGGACATGGTGGTCTGCTGTCTCCAGCAGGCCACCATCCCTGTGAGTGCCCTGAATCGCTATGGGGTCGCAAATTGCGACCCACCTCATTAATATTAATGAGGTGGGTCATTGCGACCCCATAGCGACTCGCAGAAGGTGTCTGAGACACCTTTCTGCATTCCAAATTGCGAGTTGCAATTTGCGAGTCACTGGGACTCGCAAATTGCAACTTGCAATTTGGAGTTTTGCTACATCTGGCCCGTTATTACCTAGTACATAAGCAGTGGAAATCTGATAAACAGGATGCTATCCTAAAGACCATAGAGACATCCAGGATATCCCTCAAAATAAAAGTGGATGCAGTTGACATTGATGTCAACTTGTTAGAAGTTAATCACAAAAAACTTGCAGAACGAGTCGCCCACTCAAAGAAGACACTGCAACAGCGATAGCCGTAGACTGCAGGCCTCCAACAACAACTATGGGACTTAACTGAACATATACGCTTCCTTGATGGCAGGTTAGAGGAAGAAGGGGGAAGGTCTTGCCACAGCAATATTGGCGTAGTTGGCCTACCCAAGGGCTCTGTGAGGCACAACATGGTAGACTACATTGCAAAATGGCTTAAAGACTTTGTGCCACCACAGGACCTAACCCCTTCTCCATGGAGAGGGTACATCGGGTGTCAGCTCACTACCCCATCTTCCTGGTGGTCCTCTGAGGCCAATAGTCGCCAAACTCTTATGCTATAAGGAATAAGTTATGAGGGCGGCGAGTCAGAAGGATCAGCCTGAAAAACATACAACACTCAGATACTGGTCTGTCCAGACTACATGCTGGCACTCCAGTACCAACGGGTTTCCTTTTAGGAGTCTGGAGGAACCTGAAAGAGAAGGGTTTAGAGTATGCACTACTTTTCCCGGTCATGGGGACAGAAGGATACATCTTACCTCAAACTGATGGAAGCCTAGGACTGTGTGGAGAGCCAAGGCACCTGTTCCAAGTCAGACACTGCCCATAAATGGTCACAACAACTGCCTAGATGACAACAAACACATCCTCAGAAACACACCTGGAGCACAATAACTGCTTCGGCAAGCCTGTGCGAGGAACAAGCTCTTGACAGCAAGCCTATTTACTTGCTGCAGCAGCTACCTCTCGGGATCCACCACGTGTCTCCTCAAATACCTCCTTAAAAGAGTCAGACGGAGACAACACCTCCTTCTTTCTTCTACAATAATATGGGATTCCCACTCTGCGGATTACCCCACAAACTGAAAAAAAACTCCTGTAGCAACTGTAGTCAATTTGAGTTCCACCTGGGAACCACACTAAACCTCGCTTATCCCACTCTTATCCCCCTTCTGGGAGATTTCTACACTTGGACACTCCTCATCGGGGAGGGATAGAGGAGATGTTTTCCTTTTCTTTCTTTTCAACCCTACCTTGTGCAGATATCCCTAAGAAACTCTGTCCTCATACCTGTTCCACTCCTCATCTATCACCTTTACGAGCTAGAGGCAGGCTTCTCTAAACCCGCAAAGTCCCATTATTGCATCTACCTGGCTGCAAACTACTACTGCCCGACTAGCAAGGAGATTGTAATTACATAAGAATCAAATTGGTGACTGCCGCTCCACGTGAGCCCTCTAAAATAGAGCCCTCCTAACACTGTTACCCCATTTGCTGTCAGGTTGTAGTCCATGCCCCCAGATGCCTACTAGAGGTGTTATGGTACTGTTTGGACATTTGGCAGTTTGGTTCACTTCCTTTGCATTCCCAGCTTTCAGGAATAAGCAGGCTTGAATTCGAAAATCTAATTTTCCAACACCATTTTGGCATTTTACTCCAACATACTCCATTTTTACTATTTTTTGTGCTTTCAGCCTCCTTCCAGTTATTGGTAGAAATAGGTGTGAAACCAGTGGTGGATCCCAGACAGCTAAACATTTCTGAAAAGTAGACAGAATTCTGAATTCAGCAAGGGGTCATTTGTGTAGATCCTTCAAGATTTTCCTACAGAAAGTAACAATTGAAATAAAATAATATTGAAGTCGAGTTGAAAAAACCAGCCCTTTCTGACCAGGTTTTCTTCCGTAACTTTTTCCAACCATGATAGATTTGTTAAAGCAATATACCATTAGGTTTTCTGGACCCTCCTGGCTGTGGGGATATATAGGTCTTGCAGGATCATCAAGAACCCAAGCTACTCAGAGCCAATAAATGAGCTGTACCTTGTAATGGGTTTTCATTGTATACAGCAATTAATTTGGTAAAATATAAACAGGGAAAAAATGGGTATCAAGGAAACCTATGTATTCCCAAAACGGGGACAAGATAAGGAGTTTAGAAACCAAGGTTATTTGCACATCTCTGAATTCAGGGGGGGTGGGGGTGGGGCAGGTCACCATACTAGCATGTGAATTATAGGGCATTTCTCAAATAGACATCTTTTTTACCCACTGTCTTACATTTGGAGAGAACAACTGTAGAGAAAGACAATTGGCAATAACAATTGTTCTTCTATTCTGTGTTCCCCCAAGTCTCCTGATAAAAATGGTACCTCACTTTTGTGGATAGGCCTAGTGCCTACGATAGGAAACATCCCAAAACGCAACATTTACACATCACATTTTTTCCATTGAAAATTATTTTTAGTTGTTTTTGTGCAAAGCTCCTAGCTGTGGATTTTGGACTCTAGCTCAGCTGGCACCTAGGGAAACCTACCAAATCTATACATTTATGGAAAGTAGACACCTAGGGAAATCCAGTATGGGGTGACTTGTTGGGTTCTCACTGGGTTTTGTCACTCAGAATCCTTTGCAACCCTCAAAATTGGGATAAAAAAACATGTTTGCTGCACATTTCGGCGATGGAAAGTTCTGGTGTCTGAGAGCCAAAAACTTCCTTCCACCCAGCATTCCCCCAAGTCTCCCGATAAAAATGGTACCTCACTTGTGTAGGTAGGCCTACTGCCCGTGACCGGAATGGATCACACAACGGTTATTCCTTACATGAGGGCAACCGTTGAACCTGGGTGATCCATTCCTGATGCAGGCACTAGGTACAAGCACTCAAGTAGCGTAGCGTTGTTATCAGGACAGGTGGGGAAACACAGGGTGGTAGGAATTTTGTGGATCCCAGCATATTCCTGTAGTTAGTTTGACAGAAATGCAAGAAAAAATATTTTTTATTCAACATTTCACCTTTGCAGGGTATTCTGGGTAAGAAAACTTTAGGTAATCCACACCTCCGTGTATAGTTTCCAGAAATGTCTGGGTTTGGTAGGTTTCTCTGTATGGCTGCTGAGCCCAGGACCAAAAATGCAGGTGCCTGCCTTACAAAAACAGGTTTTTTTTGTGATAGATAATTTTGATGTCTCCACAATACGATATGAGCAGTGGAATTTGGGGCTGAACTAAATTGGAGAGCCCCCAAGAGAGCACTCTCTCTGTGCTTGCCGCCACCTGCACCTGCTCTCTGGGTTGGACTAACCCGCTATTGTCCCGTTGCATAGACTGTGCTTGTGAGGGGACAGCACGACTGTCCTCATCACCTCCCTCAGAATCACTGGAAGATAAGTTGTCGGATGGGACTCCGACAACTGAAAAATCACTCCCAGAGTCTGCTACATTGTCCTATCCTTCAGATGCTGTCTCAGTATTTGATCTTTCGTCAGAGCTGCCCTTCATAACCAGAGTTAGGACTTGAGCAGCAGTCATCCAACCAGATGCCACCTCTGCTGCTGGCTAAACTGTCCCTCTAAAGCACTAGACAATGATGATGATTGGGGGGGGAAGGAAAGAGAGAGAGAGAAAAAAAATCACACCCACCAGCAATTTTGTGACTGTTTACATCACAACCCTACCTTCGCTTCTCCCTTTAACCCCTTCTGTGCCCAGGACGTAACCATTACGTCCTGTGCACAGAGCCCAGAGGGAGCGCTAGCGCTCCCTCTGTGGGGTTCCCCCCCACCCCCCCAAGTCAGGGATGGAAGGGGAAGCCCTTCCCCTCCCACCCCCGACCCCCCCAACCCCCCCTGTGACGTCAGCGCGCGAGCGCGCGCTGATTAGTCACAGGGTCTCCCCCATCGCGCTGGAAGCAGAGCTTCCAGCGCGATTGAAAAAGAAATGCTTTTGCATTTCTTTTTCAATCCCATGGGGGAGGCCCCGAGAGGCTTCAAAGGGAAGGAAATGTATTTCCTTCCCTTTGAAGTCTCTCACAGGTTTCAAAAGCCGGATTGCTTGCAATCCGGCTTTTGAAACCCCACTAGACACCAGGGATTTTTTTTTCCTTGAAATTGGCAAAAGGGAGCGACCCCTTGGGCAAGGGTCGCTCCCAGGGGGGCCTTTTTTTAGGAAGGCCTTTTCTGCCCCCCCTGGGGGCAGATTGGCCTATTATTAGGCCGATCTGCCCCCAGGGGGGGCAGAAACCTCTAGGCACCAGGGACCTTTTTTTTTTTTTTTGTGATGATTTCTTTTTTTTTAGGCAAGGGTCGCTCCCCTACGGGGCAATATATATTTAGGCCATTTCTGCCCCCCTTGGGGGCAGATTGGCCTATTTTGATGAGGCCAATCTGCCCCCAAGGGGGGCAGAAACCATTAGACACCAGGGAGTTTGTTTTTGCCCGCGAATGTCACGCAACGAAGCGACCCCTTTGGCAAGGGTCGCTCCCAGGGGGGGCATTTTTTTGGGAAGGCCTTTTCTGCCCCCCCTGGGGACAGATCGGCCTATTATTAGGCCGATCTGCCCCCAGGGGGGGGCAGAAACCTCTAGGCACCAGGGATCTTTTTTTTTTTTTTTCTTTTTGTTATGTTTTCTTTTTTTTTTAGGTAGGGAGCGACCCCTTAGGCAAGGGTCGCTCCCCTAGGGGGCAAATTATATTTAGGCCATTTCTGCCCCCCTTGGGGGCAGATTGGCCTATTTTGATGAGGCCAATCTGCCCCCAAGGGGGGCAGAAACCATTAGACACCAGGGAGTTTTTTTTTGCGTGAATTTCACGCAAGGGGAGCGACCCCTTAGGCAAGGGTCGCTCCCTGGGGGGGGGGGATTATTTTAGGCCATTTCTGCCCCCCTGGGGGGGGGTAGATCAGCCTATTTTGATTCGGCTGATCTGCCCCCAAGGGGGGCAGAAACCACTAGGCACCAAGGATTTTTTTGTTTTTCTGTTTTACAGATGGGGAGCGACCCCCCTTGGACAAGGGTCGCTCCCCTGGAGGGGCAAAATGTATTTAGGCCATTTCTGCCCGCTTTGGGGGCAGATCGGCCGATTTTAGGTCAATCTGCCCCCAAGGGGGGCAGAAACCACTAGGCACCAGGCATCTTTTTTTTGCGCCGTCACACAAGGGGAGCGACCTTGTAGTCAAGGGTCGCTCCCCGGGGGCGGGGGTGGGGGGGGGCAAAATTATTTTAGGCCATCTCTGCCCCCCCCTGGGGGCAGATCGGCCTATTGGTATTAGGCCGATCTACCCCCAGGGGGGGCAGAAACCTGTAGGCGCCAGGGCAAATTTTTTTTTGTGTTTTTTTTATTGGTTTGGGGTTTTTTTTAGAGATGGGGAGCGACCCATCAGGCAAGGGTCGCTCCCCTGGGGGGCAAATTGTATTTAGACCATTTCTGCCCCCCTTGGGGGTAGATTGGTTGATTTTAGGTCAATCTGCCCCAAGGGGGCAGAAACCAGTAGGCACCGGGGATTTGTTTTTTGGCGCCAATGTCACGCAGGGGGAGCGACCCCGTAGGCAAGGGTCGCTCCGGGGGGTGGGGGGGGTGGGTGTTCGGGGGCAAAATGTTTGTGTTTTTTTTTTGTTTGTTTGGTTTTTTTTAGAGATGGGGAGCGACCCATCAGGCAAGGGTTGCTCCCCTGGGGGGCAAATTGTGTTTAGACCATTTCTGCCCCCCTTGGGGGCAGCTTGGTCGATTTTAGGTCAATCTGCCCCAAGGGGGCAGAAACCACTAGGCACCGGGGATTTGTTTTTTGGCGCCAATGTCACGCAGGGGGAGCGACCGCATAGGCAAGGGTCGCTCCGGGGGCGGGGGTGGATGTTCGGGGGGCAAATTTATTTTAGGCCATTTCTGCCCCCCCTGGGGGCAGATCGGCCTATTATTAGGCCGATCTGCCCCCAGGGGGGGCAGAAACCTCTTGTTGCCAGGGCAAATTTTTTTTGGGTGTTTTTTTTTTTTTTTTTTAGAGATGGGGAGCGACCCATCAGGCAAGGGTCGCTTCCCTGGGGGGCAAACTGTATTTAGAGCATTTCTGCCCCCTTTGGGGGCAGATTGGTCGATTTTAGGTCAATCTGCCCCCAAGGGGGCAGAAACCACTAGGCACCGGAGATTTGCTTTTTGGCGCCAATGTTACGCAGGGGGAGCGACCCCGTAGGCAAGGGTCGCTCCTGGTGGGGGGGTGGGGGGTGGGGATGCAAATTTATTTTAGGCCATTTCTGCCCCCCCTGGGGGCAGATCGGCCTATTATTAGGCCGATCTGCCCCCAGGGGGGGCAGAAACCTCTTGTTGCAAGGGCAAATTTTTTGTTTGTGTTTTTTTTTTTGTTTGTTTGTTTTTTTTTTAGAGATGGGGAGCGACCCATCAGGCAAGGGTCGCTCCCCTGGGGGGCAAATTGTGTTTAGACCATTTCTGCCCCCCTTGGGGGCAGATTGGTCGATTTTAGGTCAATCTGCCCCAAGGGGGCAGAAACCACTAGGCACCGGGGATTTGTTTTTTGGCGCCAATGTCACGCAGGGGGAGCGACCCCATAGGCAAGGGTCGCTCCGGGTGCGGGGGGTGGATGTTCGTGGGGCAAATTTATTTTAGGCCATTTCTGCCCCCAGGTGGGGCAGAAACCTCTTGTTGCAAGGGCAAATTTTTTTTTTGTGTTTTTTTTTTGTTTGTTTGGTTTTTTTTAGAGATGGGGAGCGACCCATCAGGCAAGGGTCGCTCCCCTGGGGGGCAAACTGTGTTTAGACCATTTCTGCCCCCCTTGGGGGCAGATTGGTCGATTTTAGGTCAATCTGCCCCCAAGGGGGCAGAAACCACTAGGCACCGGGAATTTGTTTTTTGGCGCCAATGTCACGCAGGGGTAGCGACCCCGTAGGCAAGGGTCGCACCTGGGCAGGAGGGGTTTGGCGGGGTGGGGGGTCAAATTTATTTTAGGGCATTTCCCCCCCCCCCTGGGGCCGGCTGAGCTAGAGGCCAAAATCCACAGGTAGGCACTTTGCAAAAAACACCTCTGTTTTCTGTGAAAAAATATGTTGTGTCCACGTTGTGTTTTGGGCCATTTCCTTTCGTGGGCGCTAGGCCTACCCACACAAGTGAGGTACCATTTTTATGGAGAGACTTAGAGGAACGCTGGGTGGAAGGAAATTTGTGGCTCCTCTCAGATTCCAGAACTTTCTGTCACCGAAATGAGAGGAAAAAGTGTTTTTTAGCCAGATTTTGATGTTTGCAAAGGATTCTGGGTAACAGAACCTGGTCAGAGCCCCGCAAATCACCCCATCTTGGATTCCCCTAGGTCTCTAGTTTTCAAAAATGCGCTGGTTTGCTAGGTTTCCCCAGGTGCCGGCTGAGCTAGAGGCCAAAATCCACACGTAGGCACTGTTTTCTATGAAAAAATGTGATGTGTCCACGTTGTGTTTTGGGCCATTTCCTGTCGCGAGCGCTAGGCCTACCCACACAAGTGAGGTATCATTTTTATCGGGAGACGTGGGGGTGGAAGGAAATTTGTGGCTCCTCTCAGATTCCAGAACTTTCTGCCACAGAAATGTGAGGAACATGTGTTTTTTTAGCCAAATGTTGAGGTTTGCAAAGGATTCTGGGTAACAGAACCTGGTCCCAGCCACACAAGTCACCGCATCTTGGATTCCCCCAGGTCTCTAGTTTTCAGAAATGCACAGGTATGGTAGGTTTCCCTAGGTGGCGGCTGAGCTAGAGGCCAAAATCTACAGGTAGGCACTTTGCTAAAAACAGGTCTATTTTCTGTGATGTGTCCACGTTGCGCTTTGGGGCGTTTCCTGTCGCGGGCGCTAGGCCTACCCACACAAGTGAGGTATCATTTTTATCGGGAGACATGGGGGAACGCTGGGTGGAAGGAAATTTGTGGCTCCTCTCAGATTGTAGAACTTTCTGCCACAGAAATGTGAGGAACATGTGTTTTATTAGCCAAATTTTGAGGCTTGCAAAGGATTCTGGGTAACAGAACCTGGTCCGAGCCACACAAGTCACCCCATCCTGGATTCCCGTAGGTCTCTAGTTTTCAGAAATGCACAGGTTTGGTAGGTTTCCCTAGGTGGCGGCTGAGCTACAGGCCAAAATCTACAGGTAGGCACTTTGCAAAAAACAGGTCTGTTTTCTGTGATGTGTCCACGTTGCGCTTTGGGGTGTTTCCTGTTGCGGGCGCTAGGCCTACCCACACAAGTGAGGTATCATTTTTATCGGGAGACGTGGGGGAACGCTGGGTGGACGGAAATTTGTGGCTCCTCTCAGATTCCAGAACTTTCTGCCACAGAAATGTGAGGAACATGTGTTTTTTTAGCCAAATTTTGAGGTTTGCAAAGGATTCTGGGTAACAGAACCTGGTCCCAGCCACACAAGTCACCCCATCTTGGATTCCCCCAGGTCTCTAGTTTTCAGAAATGCACAGGTTTGGTAGGTTTCCCTAGGTGGCGGCTGAGCTACAGGCCAAAATCTAAAGGTAGGCACTTTGCAAAAAACACCTCTGTTTTCCTTCAAAAATTTGGCTGTGTCCACGTTGCGCTTTGGGGCGTTTCCTGTCGCGGGCGCTAGGCCTACCCACACAAGTGAGGTATCATTTTTATCGGAAGACGTGGGGAAACGCTGGGTGGAAGGAAATTTGTGGCTCCTCTCAGATTCTAGAACTTTCTGCCACAGAAATGTGAGGAACATGTGTTTTTTTAGCCAAATTTTGAGGTTTGCGAAGGATTCTGGGTAACAGAACCTGGTCCGAGCCACACAAGTCACCCCATCTTGGATTCCCCCAGGTCTCTAGTTTTCAGAAATGCACAGGTTTGGTAGATTTCCCTAGGTGGCGGCTGAGCTACAGGCCAAAATCTACAGGTAGGCACTTTGCTGAAAAACAGGTCTGTTTTCTGTGATGTGTCCACGTTGCGCTTTGGGGTGTTTCCTGTTGCGGGCGCTAGGCCTACCCACACAAGTGAGGTATCATTTTTATCGGGAGACGTGGGGGAACGCTGGATGGAAGGAAATTTGTGGCTCCTCTCAGATTCCAGAACTTTCTGCCACAGAAATGTGAGGAACATGTGTTTTTTTAGCCAATATTTGAGGTTTGCAAAGGATTCTGGGTAACAGAACCTGGTCCCAGCCACACAAGTCACCCCATCTTGGATTCCCCTAGGTCTCTAGTTTTCAGAAATGCACAGGTTTGGTAGGTTTCCCTAGGTGGCGGCTGAGCTACAGGCCAAAATCTACAGGTAGGCACTTTGCAAAAAACACCTCTGTTTTCCTTCAAAAATTTGGCTGTGTCCACGTTGCGCTTTGGGGCGTTTCCTGTCACGGGCGCTAGGCCTACCCACACAAGTGAGGTATCATTTTTATCGGGAGACGTGGGGGAACGCTGGGTGGAAGGAAATTTGTGGCTCCTCTCAGATTTCAGAACTTTCTGCCACAGAAATGTGAGGAACATGTGTTTTTTTAACCAAATTTTGAGGTTTGCAAAGGATTCTGGGTAACAGAACCTGGTCCCAGCAACACAAGTCACCCCATCTTGGATTCCCCTAGGTCTCTAGTTTTCAGAAATGCACAGGTTTGATAGGTTTCCCTAGGTGGCGGCTGAGCTACAGGCCAAAATCTACAGGTAGGCCCTTTGCTAAAAACAGGTCTGTTTTCTGTGATGTGTCCACGTTGCGCTTTGGGGTGTTTCCTGTCGCGGGCGCTAGGCCTACCCACACAAGTGAGGTATCATTTTTATCGGGAGACATGGGGGAATGCTGGGTGCAAGGAAATTTGTGGCTCCTCTCAGATTCCAGAACTTTCTGCCACAGAAATGTGAGGAACATGTGTTTTTTTAGCCAAATTTTGAGGTTTGCAAAGGATTCTGGGTAACAGAACCTGGTCCCAGCCACACAAGTCACCCCATCTTGGATTCCCCTATGTCTCTAGTTTTCAGAAAAGCACAGGTTTGGTAGGTTTCCCAGGTGGCGGCTGAGCTACAGGCCAAAATCTACAGGTAGGCACTTTGGAAAAAACACCTCTGTTTTCCTTCAAAAATTTGGCTGTGTCCACGTTGCGCTTTGGGGCGTTTCCTGTCGCGGGCGCTAGGCCTACCCACACAAGTGAGGTATCATTTTTATCGGGAGACGTGGGGGAACGCTGGGTGGAAGGAAATTTGTGGCTCCTCTCAGATTCTAGAACTTTCTGCCACAGAAATGTGAGGAACATGTGTTTTTTTAGCCAAATTTTGAGGTTTGCGAAGGATTCTGGGTAACAGAACCTGGTCCGAGCCACACAAGTCACCCCATCTTGGATTCCCGTAGGTCTCTAGTTTTCAGAAATGCACAGGTTTGGTAGGTTTCCCTAGGTGGCGGCTGAGCTAGAGGCCAAAATCTACAGGTAGGCACTTTGCTAAAAACAGGTCTGTTTTTTGTGATGTGTCCACGTTGTGTTTTGGGGCATATCCTGTCGCGGGCGCTAGGCCTACCCACACAAGTGTGGTATCATTTTTATCGGGAGACCTGGTCCCAGCCACACAAGTCACCCCATCTTGGATTCCCCTAGGTCTCTAGTTTTCAGAAATGCCCAGGTTTGATAGGTTTCCCTAGGTGGCGGCTGAGCTACAGGCCAAAATCTACAGGTAGGCACTTTGCTAAAAACAGGTCTGTTTTCTGTAATGTGTCCACGTTGCGCTTTGGGGTGTTTCCTGTCGCGGGCGCTAGGCCTACCCACACAAGTGAGGTATCATTTTTATCGGGAGACATGGGGGAACGCTGGGTGCAAGGAAATTTGTGGCTCCTCTCAGATTCCAGAACTTTCTGCCACAGAAATGTGAGGAACATGTGTTTTTTTAGCCAAATTTTGAGGTTTGCAAAGGATTCTGGGTAACAGAACCTGGTCCCAGCCACACAAGTCACCCCATCTTGGATTCCCCTAGGTCTCTAGTTTTCAGAAAAGCACAGGTTTGGTAGGTTTCCCAGGTGGCGACTGAGCTACAGGCCAAAATCTACAGGTAGGCACTTTGCAAAAAACACTTCTGTTTTCCTTCAAAAATGTGGCTGTGTCCACGTTGCGCTTTGGGGCGTTTCCTGTTGCGGGCGCTAGGCCTACCCACACAAGTGAGGTATCATTTTTATCGGGAGACTTGGGGGAACGCTGGGTGGAAGGAAATTTGTGGCTCCTCTCAGATTCTAGAACTTTCTGCCACAGAAATGTGAGGAACATGTGTTTTTTTAGCCAAATTTTGAGGTTTGCGAAGGATTCTGGGTAACAGAACCTGGTCCGAGCCACACAAGTCACCCCATCTTGGATTCCCGTAGGTCTCTAGTTTTCAGAAATGCACAGGTTTGGTAGGTTTCCCTAGATGGCGGCTGAGCTACAGGCCAAAATCTACAGGTAGGCACTTTGCAAAAAACACCTCTGTTTTCCTTCAAAAATTTGGCTGTGTCCACGTTGTGCTTTGGGGCGTTTCCTGTCGCGGGCGCTAGGCCTACCCACACAAGTGAGGTATCATTTTTATCGGGAGACGTGGGGGAACGCTGGGTGGAAGGAAATTTGTGGCTCCTCTCAGATTCCAGAACTTTCTGCCACAGAAATGTGAGGAACATGTGTTTTTTTAGCCAAATTTTGAGGTTTGCAAAGGATTCTGGGTAACAGAACCTGGTCCCAGCCACACAAGTCACCCCATCTTGGATTCCCCTAGGTCTCTAGTTTTCAGAAATGCACAGGTTTGGTAGTTTTCCCTAGGTGGCGGCTGCGCTACAGGCCAAAATCTACAGTTAGGCACTTTGCAAAAAACACCTCTGTTTTCCTTCAAAAATTTGGCTGTGTCCACGTTGCGCTTTGGGGCGTTTTCTGTCGCGGGCGCTAGGCCTACCCACACAAGTGAGGTATCATTTTTATCGGGAGACGTGGGGGAACGCTGGGTGGAAGGAAATTTGTGGCTCCTCTCAGATTCTAGAACTTTCTGCCACAGAAATGTGAGGAACATGTGTTTTTTTAGCCAAATTTTGAGGTTTGCGAAGGATTCTGGGTAACAGAACCTGGTCCGAGCCACACAAGTCACCCCATCTTGGATTCCCGTAGGTCTCTAGTATTCAGAAATGCACAGGTTTGGTAGGTTTCCCTAGATGGCGGCTGAGCTACAGGCCAAAATCTACAGGTAGGCACTTTGCAAAAAACACCTCTGTTTTCCTTCAAAAATTTGGCTGTGTCCACGTTGTGCTTTGGGGCGTTTCCTGTCGCGGGCGCTAGGCCTACCCACACAAGTGAGGTATCATTTTTATCGGGAGACGTGGGGGAACGCTGGGTGGAAGGAAATTTGTGGCTCCTCTCAGATTCCAGAACTTTCTGCCACAGAAATGTGAGGAACATGTGTTTTTTTTAGCCAAATTTTGAGGTTTGCAAAGGATTCTGGGTAACAGAACCTGGTCCCAGCCACACAAGTCACCCCATCTTGGATTCCCCTAGGTCTCTAGTTTTCAGAAATGCACAGGTTGGTAGTTTTCCCTAGGTGGCGGCTGCGCTACAGGCCAAAATCTACAGTTAGGCACTTTGCAAAAAACACCTCTGTTTTCCTTCAAAAATTTGGCTGTGTCCACGTTGCGCTTTGGGGCGTTTTCTGTCGCGGGCGCTAGGCCTACCCACACAAGTGAGGTATCATTTTTATCGGGAGACGTGGGGGAACGCTGGGTGGAAGGAAATTTGTGGCTCCTCTCAGAGTCCAGAACTTTCTGCCACAGAAACGTGAGGAACATGTGTTTTTTTAGCCAAATTTTGAGGTTTGCAAAGGATTCTGGGTAACAGAACCTGGTCCCAGTCACACAAGTCACCCCATCTTGGATTCCCCTAGGTCTCTAGTTTTCAGAAATGCACAGGTTTAGTAGGTTTCCCTAGGTGGCGGCTGAGCTAGAGGCCAAAATCTACAGGTAGGCACTTTGCTAAAAACAGGTCTGTTTTTTGTGATGTGTGCACGTTGTGTTTTGGGGCATATCCTGTCGCGGGCGCTAGGCCTACCCACACAAGTGTGGTATCATTTTTATCGGGAGACTTGGGGGAACATAGAATAGCAAAACAATTGTTATTGCCCCTTGTCTTTCTCTACATTTTTCCCTTCCAAATGTAAGACAGTGTGTAAAAAAGACGTCTATTTGAGAAATGCCCTGTAATTCACATGCTAGTATGGGCACCCCGGAATTCAGAGATGTGCAAATAACCACTGCTTCTCAACACCTTATCTTGTGCCCATTTTGGAAATACAAAGGTTTTCTTGATAGCTATTTTTTACTCTTTATATTTCAGCAAATGAATTGCTGTATACCCGGCATAGAATGAAAACCCACTGCAGGGTGCAGGTCATTTATTGGCTCTGGGTACCTATAGTTCTTGATGAACCTACAAGCCCTATATATCACCGCAACCAGAAGAGTCCAGCAGACGTAACGGTATATTGCTTTCGAAAATCTGACATTGCAGGAAAAAATTACAGAGTAAACTTAGAGAAAAATTGATGTTTTTTTCACCTCAATTTCAATATTTTTCTTTTTCAGTTGTTATTTTCTGTAGGAAACCCTTGTAGGATCTACACAAATTACCCCTTGCTGAATTCAGAATGTTGTCTACTTTACAGAAATGTTGCGGTTTCTGGGATCCAGCATTGGTTTCATACCCATTTCTGTCACTGACTGGAAGGAGGCTGAAAGCACAAAAAATCATAAAAATGCGGTATGTCCCAGTAAAATGCCAAAATTGTGTTGAAAAATTGGGTTTTCTGATTCAAGTCTGCCTGTTCCTGAAAGCTGGGAAGCTGGTGATTTTATCACTGCAAACCCTTTGTTAATGCCCTTTTCAGGGGAAAAAACACAAGCCTTCTTCTGCAGCCCATTTTTCCAATTTTTTTAAAAAAAACGAAATTTTCACTGTTTTTTGGCTAATTGCTTGGCCTCCTTCTGGGGAACCCACAAAGTCTGGGTACCTCTAGAATCCCTAGGATGTTGGAAAAAAAGGACGCAAATTTGGCGTGGGTAGCTTACGTGAACAAAAAGTTATGAGGGCCTAAGTGCGAACTGCTCCAAATAGCCAAAAAAAGGCTCGACACAGGAGGGGGAAAAGGCCTGGCAGCGAAGGGGTTAATCAGCACATTCTCTCAAGACACTCAAAAAATACACTATTACTTCACCTTGTCACATACATATCATCACAGTCTTTAGCACCTGTGGCACCCAGTCCGACAAGCATTATTGGTGCTCCCACTCCCATGACCACCTCTTCTGATTCCCTCACTACCACAAGCAAAAGTGGCCAATGCATGCACTGATGAGTTTAACATGAGATGTGAGGCGAGGCAGGTGTATTCTCCTCCCTTTTCTTTTTTGTGATATTTAAAGGGGCTGGAGAAGTCATTAGTGGAGGCTAAGGTAGACTGCCCAATAATTGGCTCACGTTCTTTACCAGTCCTGCTATATGCGGACGCTGCGTCCTAATGGCCAGAACCGCAAATGGTCTGCAATAGATATTGGATGTATTCGATAAACTCATGGGGGAACTGGATCGTTCAGGCGACCTGACAAAATCATACATCATGGTGATGAGCCCCAAACTGTCAAAGTCCAGGACCGTCAACCTAAAAGGGGCTCCACTAGCTAAAGTTGAGAGAGTGCCTATCAAAGGCATTTGTTATGTGTCCCACAATGCACCTCCCCCCGTCAATGAGGACCTGGGGCTTAAATGTCTTAGCAATCTTATTGCTGTGAGCCTGCTGTTTTCATGGATTAGGGCAGTGGTTCCCAACCTTTTGATTCCTGTGGACCCCCACTTTAACAATAATGGAACCCAGGGACCCCCACTGAATCATCATGGGAATCCGGGGACTCCCGTCTAAGTCATTACTGGAAGCTGGGGACCTAATTTGGCAATATTTGTTAATATTTTTTAATTTTCTAGGCTCAGGCGGACCCCCTGAGAAGGCTTCGTGGACCCCCAGGGGTCCCCGGACCACAGGTTAGGAACCACTGGATTAGGGTGTTCAAGGAGGAGTTAGTCCTTAATCTTCTAATTGTCTAGAGATGAATCCAGCCCTCAAAATTCCTTGGTTAAAATACTTGAAGGAGTCTTTTACCAAGCTAGGGAGGGCGGGGATATTCCTTAACCCAGAGGGCATAACCAAGACAGACGCTAAGTGGGTCAAAGATTATTACTGAGAAGGGGCATTAATGCTAAGGGATAAGGGCGAGATGGCTAAATCCTCTGTTCGCCGATATGTGCTTTTCTGCAACTTGGGATATTGAGCCATATTTAATAATGGTAGAAAACAATAGGGACAGAAGTCTACTAACTCGCCTGAGGTTTAACCTGTTGCATTTGTCTCTAGGCTTTCTACTGGGATGATATGATTTTGAGTTGCTGAGTCAATGTAGATGTGATAATATGTCCCCCCAATATAATGAATATTATATGTTGTGCTGTAAATGTTATCTTGCATCAAGGATTCAATATATTGTCCGCCTCCTCAAAGGGTCTGGTTTGAGGCCAGTTAGTCCGGCATTCTTATACTTGCAAATATTTACAGGGGCCTGGGTGATAGCTAGCGTTACTAAATTTGTAAATGCTGCTATTTTAATCAGACATACCTTGGAAGAGCTTTCTTTTTAACATTGTTTGTAGTTATTTTTTTGATATTATTTCTATTTTAATCAGACATACCTTGGAAGGGCTTTCTTTTTAACTTTGTTTTTAGTTACTTTTTTTTTATATAATTTCTTATTGTATTTATTATGTATCTACTTCTGTTTTTTTCTTATAGTTTCATTTATGTTAACCAAATAAAGAAAAAAAAAAGAGATACTGATCCAAACATACAAGATCCGACAATGTTTTATATCAGCGAACAGGGACACACCTAGGAATTCTGGACGTGGGTGCAGCAGAGAAAAATAAATAAATTTTACAGTGATTCACTGTGTTCAAGCGGACAAATTAAGCAGACAAGCTTCATCCTCCCACAAGTGGGAACTCAATCAAGTAGTACTCAAACAGATCTTTGAATGGTGGGGAACACCAGAGGTAGTCTTAATCGCAACACAAGCAGATGCCAATACTTAGCGTCAAGATGCCCAGACCACCAATCTCTGGGGAATGCCCTGTAGATAAACTAGTCTGGGACATTTGACCCCACCGCCCACCCCCCTCATCCCGCCCCACGGACCCTCCTGCATCCCCTCCGCTAATGGATACCAGTGTTACTCAGGGTAATTAACAATTGCACACAAAAAAAACAAGGTGAAGCTGATACTTATTGCCCCACAGTGGGCAAGACTCACATGGTACTCAAAACTAATACAAATGGCACAGGGAAATATTTTAAAATTACTAAAGCGGCAAGACCTGCTGTCAGTGCAAGGAGGGAGAGTGCTTCATTTGGAAACAGTCGCTAAGGTTGGCAGCATGGCTCCTGAAGGCTTAGGCCAGTATTTATACTTTTTTAGCGCCGCATTTGTGTCACTTTTTGACGCAAAAGCGGCGCAAACATGCAAAATACAATTGTATTTTGTAAGTTTGCACTGTTTTTGCGTCAAAAAGCGGCGCAAATGCGGGGCTAAAAAAAGTATAAATATGGGCCTTAGAGTTTGGTCATCAAGACTTGCCCGAAAAGATAATGGCAGTTCTAAGAGGCAAGAAAGCCAACAAATAGAAAATGTTATATGCCAAAGATCAGGTTTGGTACAGCCAAACACTGGACATTACAGTCCTTAAATACCTTACACATCTCCTAGACTGCGATCTTACTTACGCATTGTTAAAAGTTTACCTGGCAGAAATTGTGGCACACAGAAGTGGACATATAGGAAGCTTCTTTAGAGCACCAGTCATAAAAAGCTTCCCAGTGAGGGCAAAGAGAATTGCACCACTCAGTCAGGTACCAGCACCTACATGGAGCCTTAATCTTATTTTAACCCAACTCATGACAAAGCCCTTTGAACCTCTACACAAATCTTCATTGAATATGCTAACACTGAAAACTGCCTTTCCGGTATCTATGACCTCAGTCTGCAGAGTGAATGAACTACACGTGCTTACAATCCAAGAGCCATACCTGAGAATACACATGAAGAGTAGTTACAAGGACGGTCCCTCATTTCCTTCCCAAGGTAATTTCATATTAATCAAATGATTCAAATTCTAAGTTTTTTTTCTCCCTAGAACCAAAAAATCAAGGGGGAAAAGAAAAGCGTTACTCACACTAGATGCAAGAAGAGTAATTGTCCAATATATAAAGGGCAAAGTCAAATAGGAAAACAAAACAAATATTTGTTTCCTTTGTTAGCAGCAATCTTTGCAAACCAGTGACCAATGATACAATTGCCAAATGGTTTTCACAAACCATCCAAATGTGTTGTGCAATTGCAGAAGTACAGTGGTTCCTTGAGGACTTCCTCCCTGTTATTACGCAGGCTGTTCAAGTTGGTGGCAATGCTGTGCAATTCACCACCCCCTGTGGTTTGGATACCACGGTTTATCTAACCAGCGTGGTGGGCACCAGTGTTGGCTCCAAGGAGACACCCTGGCATGACATCCATGGGCTTCTCAGAGGACGTTCACTCCACATTAATCCCTCAGGTGCCCTGAATGTAATGGTTACGTCCTGGGCAACACCGCTCGGGTGCCAGCACGTAACCGTTATGTCCAAGTAGGGGCTCTCGGGGGAAGCGGGGGCTCGCACACCCCCCTCCGCTGAGCAGGGATGGAAGGGGAATTGTTTCCCCTCCTACCCACCCATTTTTTTTTTGTTAGTTTCACATGAGGGGAGCGACCCCTTAGGCAAGGGTTGCTCCCCTGAGGGGGGCAAATTTGTTTTAGGCCATTTCTGTCCCCCTTGGGTGCAGATTGGCCTATTGTAATTAGGCCAATCTACCCCTGGGGGGGGGCGGAAAACCCTAGACATCAGGGATTTCTTTTCTTTTTGCTTATTTTATTTTTCTATATGTGGGGAGTGACCCCTTAGGCAAGGGTTGCTCCCCGGGGGGGAAGGGCAAATTGTCTTTAGGCCACTTCTGCCCACAGGGGCAGATCAGCCTATTTTTATTACGCCATTCTGCCCCCAAGGGGGGCAGACACCACTAGATACCATGGATTTTTTTTATTTTGAGTAAGTATCACGCAAGGGGGCAAAAAAGTTTCCAGCCATTTCTTGCCCTCTTGGGAGCAGATCGCCCTATTGTTATTTTGCCGATCTGCTCCAAAGGGGGGGCTGAAACCACTAGGCTCTGGGGATTATTTTTTTTTGCGCCAATTTCATGCAAGGGGCAGGTCAGCCTATTTTTGTAAGGCCCATCTGCCCCCAAGGGGCAGAAAGCCCACCAGAAACCAGGGAAGATATTTTTTTCAAAATAGGAGGGGGAGGGCATGACTGTACCCCCACCCCAAAGAAATGGGGCCAAAGTTGTTCTGTCCACCAGTGGGCAGATGGGGCAATTACCCCCGATCCACACCCTGGGGGGCAGAAAGTCTACTAGATGCCAGGGAATTAAAAAACAAAATAGTGGGGTGATGGCTACCAACCAGTATGGGCATGGTTATGCCCCCACCCCAACTCAAAGGGGTAACAGTCTTTCAGCTCTCCCCCCACACACTAAAACATGTTATCCCACGGCAAGCAAGAACATTTTTTTAACATTTTTGTGATGGAACCTTCCAGGACGGGCAGGAATCCACACAATTCCTACCACCCAGCACTGTCTCTTCTATACCGATAAAAATGTTGCCCCACTTATCTGCCTAGAATTTTTCTTTTTTTTTCTTTTCAAACTGCCCTTTTGGACTTGCTTTGGTTCCCCCTCAATTTCGACATGTTTTTGGCTCTTCCCTGTCACAGGCACTTGGCCCACCTACACAAGTGAGGTTTAATTTTTACCGGGAGACTGAGGGGAACGTTGGCTGGTAGGAAATTTGTCCCGGTGCGGTGATCCCACACAGAAATGTGGGAAAAATTAGATTTGTTTTTTAACTAAATTTGAGGTTTGCTGAGGATTCTGGGTAAGAAAACACTGGGGGATCCACACAAGTCACACTTCCCTGGATGCCCTTTGGTGTCTAGTTTTCAGAAATGTCTGGGTTTGGTAGGTTTCCCTATATGGCTGCTGAGCCCAAGACCAAAAACGTAGGTGCCCCTTCCCCGCAAAAACAGGTAGTTTAGTATTTGATAATTTTGATGTGTCCAGATAATGTTTTGGGGCATTTCCTTTCGCGGGCACTAGGCCTACCCACACAAGTGAGGTACAATTTTTATCACGAGACTTGGGGGAACGCTGGGTGGAAAGAAATTTGTGGCTCCTCTCCGATTCCAGAACTTTCTGTTACCGAAATGTGAAGAAAAAGTGTTTTTGGCCAGATTTTGAGGTTTGCAAAGGATTCTGGGTAACAGAACCTGGTGAGAGCCCCAGAAGTCACCCCATCCTGGATTCCCCTGGGTGTCTAGTTGTAAAAAAAAAAGAAATGCACCGGTTTGGTTGGTTTCCCTAGGTGCCGGCTGAGCTAGAGGCCAAAATCCACAGCTAGGCACTTTGCAAAAAACAGCTCTGTTTTCTTTGAGAAAATGTGATGTGTCCCTGTTGTGTTTTGGGGCATTTCCTGTCGCCGGTGCTAGGCCTACCTACACAAGTGAGGTACCTTTCTTATCGTGAGACTTGGGGGAACGCTGAGTGGAAGCAAATTTGTGGCTTCTCTCAGATTCCAGAACTTTCTGTCACCGAAATTTGAGGAATAAGTTTTTTTTGGCCAAATTTTGAGGTTTGAAAGGATTCTGGGTAACAGAACCTGGTGAGAGCCCCACAAGTCACCCCATCTTGGATTCCCCTAGGTGTCTAATTTTAAAAAATGCACAGGTTTGGTAGGTTTCTCTAGGTGACGCCTGAGCTAGAGATCAAAATCCACAGCTAGGCACTTCCAAAAAAAACACATCAGTTTTCAATGTAAGAATGTCATGTGTCCATGTTGCGTTTCCTGTCACGGGAGTTAGGCCTACCCAGGCAAGTGAGGTACCATTTTTATCAGGAGACTTGGGCGAACACAGAATAAAAGAACAAGTGTTATGCCCCTTGTCTTTCTCTACATTTTTTCCTTCCAAATGTAAGACAGTGTGTAAAATAGACGTCTATTTGAGAAATGCCCCATAATTCACATGCCAGTATGGGGACCACAGAATTTAGAGATGTGCAAATAACCACTGCTTCTCAACACCTTATCTTGTGCCCATTTCGGAAATACAAAGGTTTTCTTGATACCTATTTTTCATTATGTCCCAGTAAAATGCCAATATTGTGTTGAAAAATGTGGTTTTCTGATTCAAGTCTGCTTGTTTCTGAAAGCTGGGAAGATGGGGATTCTAGCACCTCAAACCCTTTGTTGATGCCACTTTCAGGGAAAAAAATCACAAGTCTTTTTCTGCTGCCCTTTTTCCCCATTTTTTTTTTTTTTTAAACAAAATTTTTGCATATATTTTGGCTTATTTCTTGGTCTCCTTCAGGGAAACCCATAAACTCTGGGTACCTCTAGAATCCCTAGGATGTTGGGGAAAAAAAGGACGCAAATTTGGTGTGGGTAGATTCTGTGGACAAAATGTTATGAGGGCCTAAGCGCGAACTGCCCCAAATAGCCAAAAAAATGCCTCGCACCCGAGGGGGAAAAGCCCTGGCAACGAAGGGGTTAATGGACATGCTTTCGATTGCTGTTACCGTGTTGGTGACAAAGCAGCTCCTTTACTTGAGCGCTTTAAGGATTGTATGGTCACTGAGCACTTCTCGGCCCATCCACCTGTCATTTTATGGCCAGGACTTCAGTATTTACAGACCATGTGGACAGCAGAGGCAGCGTGCAGCGCAGCCTTCCAACCCTCCTGATGTTGCAGCCTTAAAACCTCCTAGTTGATCACTTGAGGAACATACCCACCCTATTGTAGGCAGGACCTGACATTTTCCGCCAGGCTGACAGTAACTTCAGACGAGCAAGTCCTACATGTTGTCCAGCGGTGTTACTTCCTACTGTTTCTTGTCACTTGCCACACCTTCCATCATCCTCCGACTGGCTGACAGTGAACGATTTGTCCCTTTTCCAGGAGGATGTGCAGGTCCTTCTGGCCATGGAAGCCAAAGAGAGTATACTGGCATCAGAAGTAGGCTTTGGTTATTACTCCTGCTACTCTTCGTGCCGAAGGATGGAGGCCTTTGTCTTATTTTAGACCCTTTCGCTCTCAATGTTTTTCTACAGAAGGGCCAATTCCAGATGCTCACCCTGTGGGAAGCTGGCCTGGTGTGTGGTGAGCACCTCTGGTGTTATCACCTTATACCAGGTCTAGGTATCCCCTATTAGTGAGGTGTAGGCAGTGTCTAGGAAGCCACGGCTCTCTAGAGGTATCTGTGGATGAGCAGCCAAGACTTATCCATGAGACATGCAAAGATTTTCCAGTACCACCTTAGTCACACAGCACTTACACACATGTAAAAACCACACAGTGTTACAAAAATAAAGGTAGTTTACTATGGTAACACAATTCCATTTCCAGTTGGAGTGTCCAGTTGGGGGGCAGGAGCCCTATCCACTCTTTTGGAGATGCAGGACCAGGTCGACGGTGAAGAACAGGAGTCGGCTATGCAGTGCAGGAGAAGAGTTCCAGGAGTAATGCAGTCGATGTCCCATGTCGGAAGAAGATTTGCAGTCAGTGGTGTAGAAGAACCACCAACAAGCCTTAGCAAAGGCAAGAGTTGCAGAGCTGCTGGGGACAAGGAAGGTCTGGTGGGGGACTCAACCCACAGAGGGGAGTCCCAGATGACCCTACAGCAGTACAGAGAGTCAGAAGGCAAAGATGCAGCCCTCACAGGCTGCAGGCATAGGAGTCTCTGTGAGGCCCACTCAGCACACCTGGAGAGGATTCCCACATTTGGAGCAGCATTTGCAGGGAAGAGTGCTGGAGGCCGTGGCTAAAGGGAGCCTGAAGATCCCTTGGAAGAAGAGCCAACAAGCCTTGGTAGCTGCAAGAGTTGTGGTGCACAGGGGTACCGTCTTGCAAGGAGAGGCAAAGACTCACCATCTCCAAAGTTGGACAGCTGGTAGAGGAGACCGAGGGGACCACTCCAGAACTCCACCTGTGTTGCAGGATCCACATAGAGTTGCAGGGGGAGGATCCACACAGCCAGACATCGATGCAGTTGGTGCCTGCGGATGCAGGGGAGTGACTCCTTCATTCCAGAGGAGATTCCTTCTTGCTTCTAGTGCAGACTGAAGACTTTCCACCCTCAGAGGATGCACAGCCGGGGAAACCATGTTGCAGAGTGAAGCCACAGCTGGGGCTGCAGATCGTGGGTTCCTGTGAAGTCCAGTTGTGGTTCCAGTGGCCAGAAGATGAAGTAAACTATGCAGAGGAGTCCTGCTGGAATCTTTCACATCGAATCTGAGGACTTCTCCAAGAGGGATACCCTAAATAGCGCTGGAAGGGGGACTGGTCACCTAGCTAGGTGACCACCTATCAGGAGGAAGCTGTGGCATCTCCTGCCTGAGCTGATCACTCAGATCCTCCCGGGGGCCTTTTCCCACCTTGGATTCAAGATAACAGAATCAAGTGGCCACCTGGAGGAGCTCTGGGCACCACCCCTGGGGTGGTGATGGATAGGGGAGTGGTCACTTCCATTTCCATTGTCCAGTTTCACGCCAGAGCAGGAACCGGGGGTCCCTGGACCGGTGCATACCAGTTTATGTAAGGCGGGCACCAAATGTGCCCTTCAAAGCATACCAGTGGCTCGGGGAGGCTAGCCCTCCCAAGCCATGTAACACCTATTTCCAAAGAGAGAGGGTGTTCCCTCCCACTCCCAAAGGAAATCCTTTGTTCTTCCTTCCTGGGCTTGAGCTGGTCAAACAGCAGGAGGGCAGAAACCGGTCTGTAGGATGGCAGCAGCATAGGCTGCCTGGGAAAACCCTACAAACTGGTGGCAGGAAAGCCGGGGGTCCTCTATGGAGCCCCCAGAGTGCATGGAATCATAAAACAAATACTGGCAACAGTATTGGGGTATGATTCCAACATGTTTGATGCCAAACATGCCCAGGTTCAGAGTTACGATTATGTAGCTGGACCCAGGGAGTGACCTGTGTCCAGTACATGGGTGAAATGGCTTCCCCGCACTTACTTAGTCCAGGAAAATGGCACTGGAGTTCGTGGGGCACCTCTGCACACAGGTACTTGCACCCTGGCCTCTGGGCTAGGAGGGCCTGCTATAGGGGTGACTTACAGTGACCTGGTGCAGTGACCTGAAGTGAAAGGGTGCATGGGCTCCCAGGGGTGGCATAATAAATGCTGCAGCCCATGGGGATCCCCTGGTGCCCCAATGCCCTGGGTACCTAGGTACCATATACTAGGGACTTATTTGGGGGCACCGTTATGCCAATTGTGGGGTATACAAAGTCAGGAACAACCAAATTTACAGGGAGAGAGCACAGACACTGGGGTCCTGGTTAGCAGGATCCTAATGAACACAGTCAAAACACACTGACAGCAGGCAAAAAGTTGGGGTAACCATGCAAAAAAGAATGTGCTTTCCTACACACCCTGGCAATGGTCTTGTCTACCCTTGATCCTGCAGTCTGGATGGTAAAGCTGGACCTACAGGACTCTTATTTCTATAGACAATCACCCACCTCCAGACTGTGGTGAACCTCCTCATTTCAGTGGGTTTGCTATCAATGTGCCAAAGTCGCACCTGACTTCTCCACAGGTGCTCCCATTTATCTGAGCCATTCTGGACACACTGACGCTTCAGTTCTTCCTCCCAGAATGGGATCTTCATGACATTCCAGCTATGATACCAATGTTACAGCCTCTGTCCTGTAACTCACTAATAACAACTCTGTGTCAGAGTCACCAGATCCTCGGGGTCTACGCACGTTCCCAACACATCCTCTAATGAACAGCTCCAAGACTCTGATAGACAATTTACAGAGACTGTGAGAGTTCAAGAGGGGAAGAGGGGATTAGGAAGGGTACTGCTGGGAAGGAGACCTTTAATAGGAAAAAAGGTTAGAACACACAATATAACCTGAAGTAAATATTAATAAACATAGTCTTTCTGAAAATATGAGCAATCTTTAATTGCAGTTTAAAGATGAACAGATTTTGTGATGATCAGATACCTGTAATGGAATCAAGATTAATTGAAATAAAACTTTTCTTATTCAAGCATGAATTAGAATAGCAAGAATATGCATAATAGGAGCATATAATATTGCATCTAGAACTTCTGATCCTATATATATATTTTCCTTGAAATGTTTTCAACACATATTACACTCTTAAAACACTAGAGAAGAAATATGTTTCAATGGGTTCAATAGTTCAAGAAATATTTCCCATACTTGTCAACTCGAATTGTACCAAGCGTTTATCCTGGAATGGTAATATGCAGTTCACAACATAAATAAACTCTAGTAGAAAAATTGCATGTCCTGCTGACTCGAATGCCACCATGCAAAGTCAAGAAATGGTTGCAAAATAAATAGCAACAGGTTTTGAAATTATCTTAAATTGAATTATACATCGTGCCACTTCAAAACCTTCTTTTAAATGTCAATAAATAGTAGCACACAATGTACCACAAGCTTTCAAAGCTTCATAAATGAACCGTGCCTCTTTCCGATTCGTGATCATTCATGTATGTGTCAATAAATGCCAGCGCGCAATGCAACTCAAGATTTCAAAGCTTTTCAAACGAATCGCGCCTCCTGCTGATTCATAAATATCCACGCGTGTGTCAACAAACACTGGCTCGCAATGTAACAGTTTTTTTTTTTTTTAAGCTTTTCAAACGAATCGCGCATCCTGTCGATTCGTAAACCTCAACGCGTATGTCAATAAATGCTGGCGCGCAATGTAACACAAGTTTCAAAACTATAAACGAATTGCACTTCTTGCCGATTCATAAACATCCATGTACACACTTTAACAAAAATACTCGAGTGCACTTTTTATGACCTTAAAACAATTTGTTAACATAAATAAACGATCAGATCTTAGAATGAGATAATTCTAGAAAAAATAAACGGTGTTGGGAATAAACCCAACTACCGTCTTACCACCCAGGAACAAGATGCACCAATGAAGTTTTCAAAGCAGAGAGCTGGGAGATCAAAAAGGCCACCGGAACAGGAGCTCTGGAAATAGCTGCTCTTCTGCAGCGGGACCTCTGAATAGTGAGCACTGGGAGTTGGGCTGACTCTCCTTATATAGAGTCTTGTCCCAGCCCAGAACCACACCCAGGCATGTTGCAGGGAAAGTCTCTGGAAGGCCCTGGAAAGGGGCCACAACCTAACCCACTCTGAAAACCTGTTGCAATACCTTGCAAAGAAACAGTATTTGTAAACATATTAAGAATAAGTGTTTAGGATTGAACTCTGCAATGCAAAAGGGTAAAATACAACATATCAGCACAATGCATGAATCATGTTGTTTTGAAAGTGATGTTTTTTTTGCATTTTTTGACGCCAATAGAGCGCATACTGTTCTGGTGTTGACACTCTGGGACTGTTGGCTGTAGGAAGCTGGCTCTTTATATGATATATCAAAATGAGATATATTGTGCAAAGAGTCCAGGGGTTCCCTTAGTAGTGGACCGAGGTTTGCTCTAGCAATCCCACGGTGCGCTTTTAGGGGGATGTGCGCTTGAGCATCCTTAGGCTTATCAGAGAGGAGTGGGAGACACTTGCATTTACACAGTCAATAAATGAGGCACATGATTCAAGGCAATCCACACCAATTTACAAAAATAACAAGTATATTTATATATTTTTTGGCACCAGAATCTATACAATCAGGTGAGTACATTTTGCAAGAGAAATCTTTACAGTTTTCAAAAGTCGACAGTGCAATTTCTGAAAATCTGCAATGTTATCCTATGGAGAGAAAAACAAGTACTGCATTCAGGTTTAATAAAGAGACCTATGGGTCCAGTCTCCTGGGCTTAAGGCAAGTATCGGGCAAGGGTCAGGACTACACCAACAGGTCACCCCAGGCGTCGTTGGGACAGCCAGGTGCAGAGGTGTAGTACGGGGTTGGGTGCCCAATGTTAGTCAATGGGGATCAGTAAACTGTAAACTTCGTACTTGTATAGCACACTACTCACCCGTTAGGGTCTCAAAGCGCTGTACGCATACCACTGTGGAACCCCTCCTGGCTTTTCCCTGTGAGGTGCCCACTCCTGGGCAACCTCCAAGATGAAGCCAGGCACCCCAGCACTGCTGTGGAGATTAAGCAAGATATTGCCCAGAGTCACAGAGTGGGACCCATGAATTAGATTAGGCACTGATGCGAGAATTATCAGGTCCGAGGAAATTGAGCCCAAGACCCACCGAGGCAGGAATTGAACCCTGGTCCCGAGCCAGATTTCTGCATCAGGGTCTGCCGCTCTAACCATTGAGCCACACTTCTCAGTCCGTTTGAAAAGAGGCTGCAGGTCTGGAGAGAAATAACCCACAAGTTGGTTACAATCTTGAGATGTCCAGGGACGTGGGGACACCTTCAGTCCTCTTCTCCATGGGCCAAGTGCGACAAATGCAGAGGTGTCCTGAGGCGTTGGGTTTTCTCTACCAGAGCACTCGTGGTTGAGGGGGCCTGTGTGCAGAGGATTCAGGCCATGTCAGTGGGTCCACAGCGAGCAAGTCCAAGGTGGGCTTTGTCTCTGGAGGGCTGGGGGCCACCCTGGTCTACTTTACCTCGGGCTGTGCGGCACAGATGCAGTGGACCTTTGAGGTGTCAGCTTTCAGTAGACCAGAGTCCTCACTGTTCTCTTGGGGTGCCTAGAAGATGCAGGGAAGCAGCTCCACTGCTCCATGGGATTTCCTGGGTCTTTGATGAAGGTGGCAGTCCTCGTAGGCTTTTGGAGGCACAGCAGCTTGCAGGACAAGTTGACTTTGGGTCAAATCGGAGGGAACAGCAGACAGGCCAGCAGGGTTGGGACTAAGTCAGGTACTTCTTCCTCAGGCTCTGCTTTTCTGGCTCCTGAATGTCGTCCTTCTTCATATGTCAGCAGGAATCTGCTTTTCTAGTGCTTGGGGCTCCTCTAAATACTGCATTTAGGGGTCTTTCGGGGAGTGTAGGGCAGTAGCCACCGGGCTACATATCCCTGGGGTCACTACACCCCCTATATGATGAACACTTCCTATGGAAAGTGGGCATAACCCTGTCCCAGATATCCTAAATCTGCCAACACCAAGATGGCAGGTTTCTAAAAGTTGCATCCACCTTGGGGGTGGGCATACCTCCCTGAATATTACATTTCCCACCAGTCTAGGTGCCAAATGGGCCCTGTGGCAGGGGGTTGGCATCTCTCCTGTGAGTGAAGCCAGATCTGCATACAAAGGGTGGTGGGCTTCTTTGAAGCCCCCATTGCCTTGGAATGCAAAATCACAGATCATCCTGTCGGGTGCTGTGAGTAAATACATCTCACATAGCAGGCTTTGTGATTGACTGCCCAAGAGCACAGTCTCTCATCCTGGGGCATCGGACTCGTGTCTGGTGGTGGCAGGTTAGCTAAAACTGGTCAGTCCGTACACGGGTTTTTGGTAGGTTTTCAGAGGCAATCTTTAAGGTGCCCTTGTGGTGCATGTACTAATAAAATACATCACTGGCATCAGTGAGGGTTTTATTAATATGAGATGTTTGATACCAAACTTCCTTATTTTCAGTGAAGCCATCATGTAGTTGGGGAACTTGTATTGACCAGTGTCAAGCACTTATGCTTAAAATGGCTTTCCTGTCCACTCACGATGTCTTTGAATTGACAAAGACATAGCAGGGGCATATCTGCTCATGCAGATCTGCCCTCACATGTAATATAAAACACTCTGCCTGAGGGCCGTAAGGCCTGCTGTAGGGGTGAAATATATTACACACAGTGTTAGGAGACATGGCACACAGGCTTTGTGCTATGTTGTGTTTTCACTTTAAGCTGCACCAAGACACGCAGAATGGAATGGCAGTCTGCATGTGCTAGGTGAGGGGTCCCTGAGGGTGGCACAATACGTGCTGCAGCTCTTGTGGAACCTCTTTGGTACCCATGCCATAGGTGATTTGGGTACCGCTTACTAGGGACTTACAGGGGGACCAAAAGTTTTTCCAATTGGGGAACAATTGTACAGTTTTAACGAAAGAGATCTGGTACTGGGAACATGGTTAACAGGAACCTAGTGCATGTTCAGTCAGAATTGCATCAAAAAACAGGCAAAAAGTGAGGGTGACCATGTCAAAAAGGGGCACTTTCCAACAATGGCATTTTGTATCCTATTGGTCAAGCACACAAAGTGGTATATACGGGTTCTGCAGTGGGATCTGAAGTCACAGTGGGCAAAGCATTAGGGAGACCTTTGATTACGTCCAGATTTCAGAGTAGACTGCAAAAGACTTGAAGTGGTTTGTGCTGGGCTGCAATTGGATCAGCAGGAAACCCCCTCTCTATCCCTGCCCTCAACAGAGTTAACAGTGGTGACCAATGTGTTGCTTCTGTTTTGGTGTGGCCACTTGGGAGAGGTGGATGCCTTCTGGAGCTGCAGGCCATCTCCTTGGCACCAAAAACCTTTCTATTGTTGATCAAAGAGAGGCTTGTGCAGGTTTTCGTGGAAAACCCCTACCATGTGGTATTGCAACAAACAGGGCAGAGTGGGGCCTTAGACCCTAAGCCAGGAAGCACAATGGCCCTCATTATGACATTGGGGGTAAATTCCAAATACCGCTGCGGTGACTGCCCCAACATACCACCACGGAGGTGAACATCCGTCCACCAGATTATGACACATACACACAAAACCGACAGCAAACAGCCACAAATCCTCCACACCCACTGAATGTGATAAACTGTTGGAACTACCACCCATACGGTTACGCCACCAAAACAATGCCCACCAAATAACGACCCACTTATCACCATAGCGGACATTTAACGGCGGTAAACCATTGGCGGTGCACACCGCAGTGGCGGATATGGCCACCCAAAAACAAAACAAGACAACATTGGACAGAACCACCTGACACAAATACACACACCCCAAACACCCATCAACAGCACTATAAAACACACCCCCACATCACCCACAATCCTTTGCAATCCCATCCCCCCACTCCATCTCACACAGTGCAACCACCCATTTACCAAACCTAAATGCCAAGCCCTGCATGTCATACCGACTGCATGCACATCCCTTCCATCTCTGGATGCACACCCACCACCAATGCATGCACAGCATGGAGAACTGACAATTCCCACAATCCATCACCATACTCAACCAAAGGTGGGAGGACAACAGCAATAACATTGGGAAAGCTAGAAATGCAAAATATGTCACAGACATGTACCAAAATACATCACTTGCATCCCCACAGGTGCCCCAGCCAATGTCAGCGGCGAGGAGGTGCCACAGCTACCTAGTCCCCCACCAGAAGATGCCCCCATTGAAGACAGCAACTAAGGAGCTCTGGATCTAGATGAACTCCCTGGCCCATCTGGGACCACTGGTCAGTCGGCTACCCCAACCCACAGCCAGCCCACCACAGACCCCCCCCCTCAGAATCTAACAGCACAGCAGCCAGCCAACGTCCCCAGGACACGTCAATCAGTAGTGTGCCCACCTGTAAAGGGACACGAGTCTACACCACACAGGCAAGACAGTGAGGGTCCTGGTGTCAGTGGGAGTAGGCACGCAGTTCAGGGGACACAGGCACAGGAGGCCAGAGACACTCGGAGGACAGCTGTGCACCAGGGGGCGGACAGGCCCAGGGAACCGACTTCTCAAGAGGCACTCACTAATGTCCTGGGGGCATACCAACAATCCCAGGACAGGAAGGGTCAGGTGATCAACATCATGCAGGAGCACCAGTGGCTGCAGGGGGTATGCCACCAGGAGGTAATTCAGCAGTTGCAGGGCCTAAATACCAATATGTCCTCCATTGTAGGGGTGCTGGGTGACATGGCCAGCACCAGCGGGCTACTTCCACTAGCCACTCCGCCTAGAAGCCATCAACATCTGCTGCAGCTAGTGGATAGGAGGCCCTGCCGCAGGACTCACAGGCCACCAGCACCCCTCCCCCTGCAGAAGGTGAACCACCACGTGAACGGTCCCTGTGACCTAGGCAGACACCAGAGACAGTTGCCAAGACCACCACCAGGAAATGAGCCCCCCCAGAATGCCCCCTTGTGTTCCACTGTGTCACCTTGTCCACTT